>NW_024881622.1:0-600000 GCF_019059575.1 Amphibalanus amphitrite
TGTTTGAAAATCAATCCCAACAAAACTGATATAACTCTTATCAAATCTACCAGAAGACGATCTCCGTCTCAATTATCTGTTCGTTTTGGCAATGCAACTATCAAACCTTCTCCAACAGTCAAAGTGTTGGGGATGACAGTAGACGGAGGACTCACATTCGAAGCTCACGTCTCAAGCGTGGTGCGGCGCTGCTATGCCACACTCGGTGGTCTCTCAAAAATGACCGGCAAATTGCCCGAGATGGTGAAAAAAATGATAGTAGAAACGCTGATCTTTCCACACATTTCGTATTGTTCCACGGTGTGGGCCGGGTGTACCAAGATCCAGCGCCACCGTTTACAAAAGGTTATCAACCACTGTGCGCAGGTGGTGAAGGGCACCAGACGGTCTGCCCATGTATCACCACTGATGGCAGACCTGAACTGGCCATCCATTGACTCAATGATCACTGAGCGTGATGTTGCACAGGTGCATTATTTGCTTTATCACCCTCAAGCGCCGTCCAACGTAACCCAGGGCATTGTGCACCGATCCGATGTCTCCACCCGGGACACCAGAGCCGCTGTGGCTGGTGCGCCTGCAGATTCCCAGGGTAAACAGTGAACATGCGCGGAAGTTTTTCTTTTCCCGCGCGCCCGCCCAATGGAATCGCGCCCCTGCCGGTGTGACAGGGGCTCGCTCAGCAGCGCTGTGTCGCAAAAGAGCGAGAGACTGGCTGAGGGAACGCGACTGATATGAATGTGTCACTAATGTGTCTTCAAACATATACTTTGTGCTTCCGTATGGGTGTTGTGCATTTTAGTGTTACTTTTAGCTTTCGTATGTGTATTTTATCTTTGTATGTACTTTGACACTTGTCCCGAAAAGCCATTTACCATGGATGGACATAAGAATAAATGATGATGATGATGATGATGATACAAAATAGCAAAATAAACAAAGAAAATATGCCAGAACCTGGCGGAAAATATTACCTGGCGATGATTAGAGAGGGTCTCACTGATCACAAAACCGGGGCGACAGGAACAAGGACAGAAAATGAGCAAAATCTTCTCAATTCTCTGCGAATTTTTTATGCTGGCTCAGAACGAAGGCAAAGTCCATGGCCGAATTTTGAATAAAACGGACACCATTCGGTGCCACTGTCAACCGTGGTAGTGTATAAGCGATAACCACCGGCCCTACTAGACCCTAAAAAACCGGGAACAAGAGCTTGGTGAGCCTGTTCTCAGCGGTTCTGGGAAATCAACATAAATAGCATCCCACCAAGATACCAGACATCCGCGAATTTGTAAATCAATGAGTACCGTTTTCTATTCACAAATCCTCATTCCCCTCCGTTTTCCTCCTCCGTTTGTATAATGGATCGTCTGGACGAACGGCCATGACCTACCCAAACGGCCGCGACCCTAACTGTGGTGTTCGGTGGCCACCAACACCTACACAGATAATATCCCAGATACCTATTAGGAATGTGTATTGCTGCGGCCTAAGCAAGGAGGCGAACAGTAGTATGCATACGGTGTTCAGCAGTTTCCAAAAATTCACCAAAACCTCTCTCAATTACGACAAAAGACGGCCCGACCCGTGGTGCTGTCGCTACCGGCAGCGACCTACCCAGGTGGCGACCCGTGATGCTGTCGGTGTAGTCTCGTGACCTCCCCCGATGACGACCCGTGGCGACCCGTCCCGTGATGTTATCGTCGTGACCTACCCAGATGACGACGCGGTCCTCTGTGCGTCCGGCGCGCTGCCTCCACAGCGGCACCGTCTGGTTCTGGTTGGAGATGAACACCGCGTAGCAGTAGGGCAGCTCCTGCGGGTACTTGTCCTGCACGTGTTGGCACAGCAGCCACACGTTCTCCTCACTGTGCGGGAAACAGGAAAGGGGTGGGGGGTCAGAGGTTGGTGTGTGCCTGTCACCGACGGTGTCCGGCGTGTTAAATCTAATTGTGTCGTAGTTCATACACATCAGACACCATGGTCTGCCCATGGCACAGTTGATTAAAAGTAGGAAATTACGAAACATCACCATGATTAAATATGCTTGTGATGAACCTTACAGATAATTAGTAGACACCTCAGAGGCCCAGAGACAAGGCTGGCAATCATTCATTTGGGGGAGTAAAAACATGCCCAGAGTTTCAATCTGGAAATACAAATACAGTATGGCTGATACTCACACCAAATTAGTATAGTACTTTTTTGCAAGCATCCAGAATAGTCACAAGCTTAAAGGTTCTGTCATATACCTAATGTCACCAAGCTTGAAGCTAACGTCAAGTATGACTTACAGTTAACTTCAAAATAAAATGCTCATCCAATAATTGGCATTGAAACATGGAAGGACATGGGTGCCTGATTGCAATCTTACCAATAGTGTAAGGTGTGTGTGCATTCCTTTGCAGGAGGAAGAATTGCTTTGATCTTCTGCCGCTCCGGACTCTCCATTGCCATTGCGTGAAGTTGAGATGTCTGAAAATCATAAAACAATGTGCATTAGTTAATTAGAGTTATCATCTTCCTGAAACACACAAATATTCAAGAAAACATTTAATGTAAAAACATGAAAAAAACAAAATGTGAATGGAACTCAAACTGTGGTATCTCTTAACTCAAATTGTGAGTCAGCTTAAGGGTTAAGAATTGAAGACATTTTTCAAATGATGATCGGTACAAAAGTCCTTACCGTCCTTACATTGATCAACAGAAAAAAGATACTCAGGGAATTTCTGAATTCAGGAAACTAAAACTGAACCTGACCCATTCAAACATTCCTCTAATTCAAATTGCGTTTCTCACTCTGGAATACGTTACCTCTGATAGTTCACTCCTCGAATTAGGTAACTGACTATGAGACACCAAACACAGGCACAGAACCCGCACAATTCCTCAAAAGCAAGCACGAACCCAACACAACCTCCACCACCGCTGTTCGTGTTGTAAATGAGCCCGGAAGACAACATACAGGTGGCAGCACAATCAATGAGAGTGCTGCCATATGAAGTTATTTCTTGAAGGTATTTTTTCCGTAATTCTCTAAAATGCCTTTCCCACACCAAACGGTTGAGATAGCGGGCCAACCCAACTAGATATACCGAGACAGCGATCCTTCAACTAATCCTATCAAGGAATGACCTGTCTCGGTGGGCGCCGAATGTGGTTTTGACTTTTGATGTCTTCAGCAAGTCACCAAGCAGCTGGAACGGGAGGCTGGGACGGGGCCCGGCGAATCTTGGGACGGCGGACTGGAATGAGGGGCCAACGGGATGAGACATGGGAGCAGCGGGATGGAGCGCGGAGACCGGCGGGCTGGGACACGGACGGGAAGTGACAGGACAGCGGACAGAACGAGGGTAGGGCGCGGTGTGGTCCTCTCTGGGACGAGGGCTGGAACGAGTGCCGTTCCCTGTAGCAAGCGGGGTGAACCGCCAACCTTGCATGACAGTAGGCCGGTGATATCGCATAAGAGAGGGGTTGTTCGGACTTCGGATAAACTCTTGGAGGAGAAACCGATAATCTCAATCTGTTATTGTTATTTGCTAGTCACTACCTAAGCAGTGTCTGGGGATTCAACTTATTAACACGCCCCGGACGGCAAAACAAATGTTACAGTAAAAGGGAAGCAGTGAAACGGAAAAAGTTGTAACGGAAGAACGCATTGGCATTGTAGCGCAATGAACGGTTACGCATTTACCTGACGTAATGAGTTATACAAGACTACGATTTACTTTGATATCGTGCTTTGATAGAAGTGTTTCGATAACTTTCAATAGACGTTTAAGATGTTTTGATAAGTGCTTAAAGGGACCCTCCCACCTTAACATTAGTTTTGAGTTGAGATAGCCAAGTTTGCGGCCAGGCTCAGAAACCACCATTTATCCTGGTCGCAACCCCCGCAGCTTCATGGTGTTCAAGAAATTTCTTCCCTTTACTTGCAGGGTGGGACCAGCGTGGTCCCTATCTCTTAACCATTACGGGAATCTGATGACGTCATCAGGCTTTCGAACGTCCGTTAAATGTTTGACTAAAACGTTTTGTAGCACGCGGTGGTATATGCTGCTTTGCGCGCAACAAATGCCGCACTTTCAAATAAAGTCGCTAGGAACAGCGGAGATCCCAAAAAGTAAACAAAAGTAAAAGTCTAATATCTTGAAAACCGGTGAATATTTTTCGATGAAATTTGGTAGATATTCGTTTTTGCTCTTTCTGAACCGAGCGACATCACTTTCATGCCAATTCATTAACTTTTTTGAAGGTGGGAGGGTCCCTTTAAACAGACGTTTAAAAAATGTTTCGTACTAGCGCATAAACAGGCTCAACGCCTAAGCAGGACGTTTGAATATTTTTGATAGTCATTATGGCTAATCAAGCTTTCATTGATGTGACAGTACACTCATTAATAAGCGTCGAAATAAGCGTTCTAATAACCGTCCTACCAAACGTTTCAATAAACGTTTTAATAAACGTTTCAATAAACGTTTCAATAAACGTTTCAATAAACGTTTTAATAAACGTTTTAATAAACGTTTTAATAAACGTTTTAATAAACGTTTAATAAACGTTTTAATAAACGTTTTAATAAACGTTTTAATAAACGTTTTAATAAACGTTTTAATAAACGTTTTAATAAACGTTTTAATAAACGTTTTAATAAACGTTTTAATAAACGTTCTAATAAATGTTCTTATGGACGTTTCTATAGGCGTTCTTATGGACGTCCTCATAAACGCTCTTATAAGCGTTCTAATAAACGTTATAATAGACCTCTTAATAGGCGGTTCAATAGGTGATTTAATTGACCGTTTCTATAGGCATGTTAATCGCCAGTTAATAGACGTTAAGTAGACGGTCAAATAGACGGTTCAATAACATGTTCAATAGCCCGTTTAATAGCCTCTTCAATAGAGGTTCAATAGACGGTTCAACATACGGTTCAATATACGGTTCAATCGGTTCAATAGACGTTTACAACGGACACTTACGCAGACGTTTAAATAAACGTCTTGATCGACATTTAACTGATATAGGTATTATTGTTATACACACTGGGATGATTTCAGATTCCTTTATGCAGACAGAAATTTAGACATAAATGAATATGATGCAAGGATTGATAAATAACATGAATCTAAAGCAATTATACGGCACCGAACACTTGCAATTCACAACGCATCGCCGCGACACACACCCCGCGCGGGTCAAGGCCGGTCTGCGGCCGTCCCGTTCCTGCTCCTCTGGCGGCCCGCCCGGTCAGTGCCCCCGGGCTAGGGACAGCTCCTACCGCTCCGACCGATCTCTGCAGGTCACCGGCCGGTGACCGCGGGCGGACACCGACCGGCCGACCGGTAGCCATGTCTTGAGGTGGGTACAGTTATCCTCTTCACCCCCCAACCCCAACCCTTACAAAAAACATACCTTCCTGCTAGACTTGCATCTCTGTCTCAGTGTCTCTTTCTTACTCCCTCTTTCTCGCCCTCTCAGGCACCCTCTCCCTCGCTCGCACGGTCCATAAGATCGATGGGGTTATTACTCGGTATCTTACGTCTGCCATAGGTCTCCAGAAAGAAGAATGATGACATTGCCATTTGCCAGTAAATATCCTCAGTTATTGTCGAATGCCTACCGTGTCATCAGCCGTGGTGCGACTCCGTATGCCTACTTCTGTTTGTTCCGTTTCGATTTGCTCGGTCTCAGAAGCCCACTCGCTCGCATCAATAAATACGAGATGCCGTGTGTTCTATCATCGATTGCTTTTATAGCGAGGCCATCACCGTCCGCATGCTCATTAGGAAGATTATCATCTGGTGCGCTTGTAGGTGCTTCTCTGATTTGATTCATCACTGCTTCAGTGATTTTCGTTAGTTGCTATTTATAGTTACCTGGATAACTTCGAGCATCAGTAGCTTGATTTCCAGAACTTATTTTATCGGTCATATTCTTTCGATGCTCATCAAAACCATTTTCTGTTGTTTTTGTTTGCTCCGTGCAACGCAGTCACCGATTGCAACTGGGCCGTTGGCAATCGAGGTCATCCGGCGCGGCTCACCGCTGACGGCCGTGTCTTTTTGTCCGTCACACCGAGACCTACTTTTCCTCGGGCCCGGTCCGACTGCAACCAGACCTGACCTGTCAGTAGATGAACATACTGCGCCGCCGCCGCCGCGCGCCGTCAGCTGCGCCGTTTTTGTCTGTGCGCCGCGTCGGCCGTGTTTTGTGCCCGGTCGCGTTTTTGTCGTGGCGTCAATAAAAACATGTCGACGCACCGGCCGCTCGCGCGCCGCCGCCGCCGCCGCCGCCTCTGGCGACGACGGTCCGTCCACCTGATGAGAGCGGTCAGTGACCACGGCGCATCGACACGGCCCGTCCCCTCATCGGCGACCGCCGCATACTCGCATAGGTATCGAGAGGTGGCGCGGAGATGAACGGCAGAAGGATCTGACCTCGGCCCGATATCCACGTCCACACTGCCCCTCAGGCCTCAAGCGTGGAAACTTCACTGCCGCCGAAGAAAAAGTGAGAATGGTGTTCATGTTTACAGGTGTTGACGATGCATTCAGTAACAACCGAGAAACGGTATACAATAAGCCCGGATTTCGAACTGTTAGCGTTATCATTTGAGGACATGCTCGTTAGCAACAGGCCCGTGTTTATTAACTACTTGCACGTTTATTCATCAGATTATATTTATGTCGCTTGTGGTCTGTTGGTAAATAAATGAAACTTATACACTTTGTTGGTTCCTTCCGCTCGTCTGCCAGTCTCACAGTTGGTTACTATTCTATAGGCCAAGTATACTTAATGCAAAGGAATAGAGGGTCAGTGAAATTAATATAGCGCATTGAGGTTGTAAACCTTGGCTCATGTCCATAGTATGATGTAACGTCCTTTCCAGAACGCTTGTGTGGTGCCTTAGCGCCAAGCATCGTAAACAGGATAACGACCAAACTACCATTTCGCACAATCACCCCGGTCTTTACCGCACTTCCGTAAGCAAACAATTTAGCGTCACTAATGAATTTTGTAGTGTTTTGTGTTGTCATCTGTTTAAAATGCTTGTTTTCTTTGTTCATGTATCTTCGGCAAGTGCCAGGTATGTGTGGCATTCGGTCAGATACAATCGAAATAGAACGAATTAAATAACTGCGGCAGATCATCCCTATAGCTGAGCCGTCCTTAAAATCCCTTAAAACCATAGCGAAGTTTTCACGTGTATTTACGATGCATCTTCAAAGTAAACACAAAACCACCATCAACACAGTCTTTATAAATCGAGTCATCAACAACTGACCACGCAAAAATAATATCCCATCTTCTATTTCATGTAGTTCATTTGCTTCTATCACAACATGGTAACTACATATTAGCCACGTTTACACTCTTGGGTGACTCAATCGGTTAACATACTCGCATTCTGTCAGGAAGATCAAAACAAGCATCTCTTATGCTCGAGGACATCACTCACACAACTCTCACACAATATTAATCGCAGCTTTGGCATGGGGACCGAGCACTTATAAGTACTGATATATCCGGACCTGCGATCGGACCGAACACCGCTCCGATAGGTCGTCAATCGAGGCACCTGAAGGGGGGGGCGCAAACCCCGCGTTCGTTGAGCACTAAGTCACATGAAAGCCCATCTACTTACTCTGTCCGTTCAAATAACGATTACCGCGGAACAGACAGCCTTGCCAACGCGAAACTGGCTCACTACTCGGAACAGATGGCGCTGCTGGCCGGCCAAACGTTCCTATAGGTGTCGCCCCCTTCACCACGACGGCCTTTCAGAGGCCATCGAGGCCGGTCTCAAGGCTACTGCCGACATTAGACTAGCTGATAGTGGGTCAGACAAAGGTTACAAGCACTAACAGCACGACACTGGCAGGAAGAACTGACACCTCACTGATGAACAGCGCCAAACCCGGAGATAAATAACAAGGGACGGACGTCTATCATGGCCACAATAGTCTCACACGATAAGTAAGCTCGGGTTATCGTGCACAACTTACAATACGATTAATTAAGTCACATTCCTGTCTTGGGCGACCAAAAGCTCACCATTGGTAACTTGCAGAGCACACACGCCGGACTGACGGTTTCCCGGCGCCGTTTGTACTCACTCGTACCATCACAGACCAAACGGGAGTCACCAGTACCACACCACCTCGCCCCGGCCGGCTCACACGGGCGCCCGCGGCGCGCCCGTGCTCTTCTCAAAAACCGTCCGCTTGTCGCGCACGATCCCCTCGGAGACGGGGACGCGCGGCAGCGGCCTGGCCCTCTGTCCTGCGGCCGGCGCGGGGTCCTCGGCGCTGCTGTCGAAGAGGCGCCGGCAGTCGGCCACCAGCCGGTCGGGCACCAGGGCGCGCTCGGCACGCTGCAGCCGCAGCCGGGCCCGCTCCAGGCTCAGCCGATCGGCGGTCCGCTGCCGGCAGCCCAAACTCAGCCGCAGCGTCCGGCCGCTGGCGCCGCTGCGCTCGAAGTAGGCCAGGATGCGGCGGAAGTCGGTGGCGGAGCGCTCGCTGGAGCGCTCCGGGCGGCCCTCGGAGTCGCAGCCCAGACTGCTGACGTCGTCCGAGGAGCCCGTGTACACGGAGGAGGCCAGCGTGGCCAGCGAGGCGTCGTCGTGGCTACAGGCCGACCGCAGCGAGGCCGGAGACAGGTCGGACACTGACGCCCGCTCGCCCTCGCCGACGCTGCTGTAGAAGCCCGACTCGCAGGAGGCCAGTCGGCGCAGCGCCGGCGCCTCGGTGAGGGTGAGGGCGGGCGGCGGCCGGTCGCAGTCGGCCCGGCGGCCGCACACCGGACTGGCCGGCAGGCTGTGGCAGCCGACGCGGGGCGCCAGGACCGGCTCCGGGGCCGCCGCCGCGCCACCGGGCCACGCCAGCTCCAGACACGAGCTGTAGATGTCGGCGCAGACGGGCGGCGGCGCGCGGCGGCTCTGCCGGTAACGCTGCAGCGTGGCGAACGGACTGGTGGTGTCGCCGGGCCGGTAGGCGGGGTCGCGTGCCGCCATCTTCCGGGCGACGGCCAGCGGACCGGTGGCCGGCCGGCGCCGCAGGGTCTCCTGGCGCCGCCACGGCCGCCGGTGGAGGCGCGCCTTGTCACTCGGAGAGCAGGCCTCGCTCAGCAGCTGGTGAGCCAGCCGGTCCTCCCGCGAGCAGCGCCAGTCTGCGGAGACAGCAGCGCCACCAGCCGTCAGCGGGGACACGGGGAACTAGTGGTTCATGGACCCGTGGCACATGAGGGTGGTGCAAAACGACACTTATGGCGTGGTGAGCTAGTGGGTTCAGGGGTAATAAAGCAATAGTGGGTTGCTCAATGCTCAAGATCACGATAGCACACGAGGCTTGATATTCTTCGAGCTGCGGTTACAAAAGCAACAACAAAGAAGACTGCACCGTCAGGTAATGCCGAAAATCATTGTAAATATTTCTGGCCAGAAATTAACGCTACCCATTCGGGGATTGGCCAACGTTTGTTGTTCCGTGATGCGTGATATGCTCGTTCAAAATCGCATAAAAAGACAAGGAGAAAGAACCAGCACCTTAATGAGCTTATCGATGAGCGATAGGTATAAGAAACGATAGGTCAGCGTTTTCTGAGTGTCACAGTGATCATCAGAGTGCAAAAACACGACCCAGGGTCGTCTCACGTATCGTCCCACTCGTTAGATAACCGTGAGTGAGCGCTCTGAGCATCGAACAAACACTTCGCGGAGCATGACACCGAGATCTGCAGGATCATTCAGCATTTACCGACTACTCCGACTCCGAGATCCAACAATGTCAGCACAGTACTGCAGAAAATCCCAACTCAAACTCTCGTAGTGCCTAATCCTCTCTACGATAGGTGACAGTGTGAAACCATTTGAGAACGTACGGGTAGTGGGTGCGGCTGCGGGGATGGGCCGGCGTGCTGCGTCCGCCTGGGGTCTCAGTATCGCCAGTAGCACCTCCAGCCTCCGCACCAGCTCGGCAAAGGACGGCCGGCTGCTGGCGGCGTGCTGTGGACAGAGAGGGGCAGACACAGTCAGCAGACGGCGGACACACCACACGGACACAGGGGGTCGCGCCGCACAGCTGCGTCACAGTGGGTCAGGGAATTACACAGGTGTACAGAGACAGGTCCAGACGAGGCGATCGTGGGGGCACGCAGAACGGACAAAGGGAATGTAGGTGAGGCATGGCGAGGAACCGAAAGACATGCTTCGTTATCTACAAGTAAAACCATTATTGGATTTAATTGCTGTCCTTCGTGACTTCCTTGGCACACCCATTCAATAAAACGTGATCCATAACAATCATAAGTGCAATGAGGAAACTGGACCACTTTTCTTGCTGGATCCATAAATAAGACTGTAAAATCGCCATAATACTGACCAATCACGAAATCATTACCAATACCCCCCAATCATAACTGATTTTGTCACGATCACTATCTATGCGTGACTTAGCATGACGCTATGATGCATGTCATAAAACCCGGGGACCGTCCCACATTGCTCTGTAACACGAGCCTACCCCACCCCGCTGATCGGTCAGTCACCTCCCCCCCCCCCGTGTAGCCGACACCCCGCCTGCGCCTGACTATCGCGCGTTGGTCTGTACCTATCACACCAGTGACGTCTACTTCCCGGAGGGCCCCCGGCCGCCGCCCCGGCCGGCTTGTTTGCCTTGGACCAGCATCAACCCGCTGCACAGCCGCGATCCGCCTTCCTATCACCGCGATTCCCGCTTATTTTCCTCACAGACCAAACAGTGTGAGCCGCTCGCTGGCAGAGGCGCCAGGCGGGGGCGCCGGGCGGGGCGCCGGGCGGGGGCGCCGAGCTGGGGCGCCGGGCTGGGGCGCCGGGTTGGGGCGCCGGGCTGGGGCGCCAGCGGGCGCCGAAAGACGCCTGGCAAGGCAACAACAAGCCCTCCCTCTGACTAACACACTGAGACGAGAGGGGTGAGTCACTGGGCCTGAGACGACTAATCCAGCCATCCAGATAGTGCTCTGGCTGATATAAACTACTCGCTGAGTGCAGCAGACTATCTGAAACTTCATTGTCGAAGAGAGATGAGAGATGCAAGGCTGTTGACTAGTTACAACGGTCACGAGCTGTCACTTGAACGGGAGAGCGTGGGCCTTGTGTTCAGGCAGAGAAACTGCGCCGTATTTTTTTATCTGAAGTGGGCACCATAGAGACACTGGGCGGTATTTGTCATAAGAACATTATTGCCATGCTCAGGGCACGCCGTATTATCTTCACTGAGGCTTATGAGGACAAGGCTAGGCACCAGCTTTATCGGATATAAATAGAAGCGAAGGGCATTAGGTGCAGATGCTGTGGCGTCCAATAAATAATGAAATCCTTCACATTGTCATCCACTGAGACATACAGACACAAACAGGCGGGCGGACAGACAGACCGACATACAACTACAAACATACAAAGGCAGATAGATTGCACAATGAGCATAGACAGGTTGACAGACGGACAGGCGTAGCAGACAGCTCGCACGCCGATCGACAAACGTACAGAGACTGGCATACTGCACATCGCCCTACACTGACTCGCCAGATACGAAACAGCACACCAGCCTCTACGGATCATACAACAGGTGAATATGCTGGCAGGCGCACATACAGAGACAGAAAGAATACACACATATTTCTCCCGCTGACCAGACAGCGCATAAATATTATGCTTGCAGGCACAGCGAGGCACGCCGATTGGACAGGACATAACCTTTCAGTGACTAGCCAGACACAGACACATTGCATCTCCCTCCACTGACCAGGCAGATACAGACAGCTCGTATACCCCTCCACTGACCAGGCAGACACAGACAACTGTTCACATCAGACATCAGAGTACATGTGTCTCCACTGACCAGGCAGCAGGTAAAGGCGAGCAGCAGCAGCTCCAGGTCGCAGTCGGGTGGACACAGAGACGCGAACGCCACGTAGTCGACCCCGAACGAGGGTGTGCGCAGCAGGACGTCCGGGTCGGCCGAGACGCGTCCCACCATCTCCAGCAGGATGACGCCGAAGCTGAACACGTCCGCTCGCTGGTCGTACGGCAGGTTGGAGATACACGGGCGCCATCCACCAGAACGAGCCAACCGTGCTGAGACGGCTCGGTACGCTGTGGGGTGGTCAGAAGGGAGTGAGATTAGATGCCGTGCCCAGACGGCTCGGTACGCTGCGGAAAGAGTAGAGGGTAGTCAGAATGAGGGCCATACTCGTACCACATAGATACCAGGCAGACGGTTCGATAAACTGTGGGGGGAGAGGACGGCTGGACAGAAAGGAAGCCAGTCTCGGGGCGCTGTGAGGGAGAGGAGAGCAGGGGCCGAGACAGGCTGGTCAGGGA
The DNA here is from genome assembly GCF_019059575.1 of Amphibalanus amphitrite. NCBI lineage: Eukaryota > Metazoa > Arthropoda > Thecostraca > Balanomorpha > Balanidae > Amphibalanus > Amphibalanus amphitrite. The sequence goes on from NW_024881622.1 coordinate 12,365, forward strand.
ACGAACAAAACTCGGCGCTGGTTTCACTGACTCTATACTCTAAGGGAGGGAGGAGGGCGGCCCGAAGAGAGCGGACCAAACTCGGCTCCGGGTTCGCCGGCTCGATGGTACGCTGCGTGACGGGTGAGATATGCGCTGATGAAATGCGCCCGATATGTTAGGTGTCATGGCCGGTACAATTTATGAGGAGCTAGATTATCGTGAACTCCGCCGATAGGAGTCATTTGGAGCGCAACATATGTGTTTTAATTAAATTGGCCGCCGCTATACTCAGCCCTATTTTCATTTCACAACCAGAACTGGATGTAATTCGCTCAGAAAACTGCTCACAGCTGGTGAACTACCGGCACTTTACATATGGCTCGGTCCGTATTCAAAACCACGCCTGTTGGCGGCGGGTCTGATTAAGATTATGCTCTAACTATGCTGTGCTGTGGGACGGCGGGGCTCCCTTACCGTGGGTCGGGGATGCGCGCGGCCAAGCCAAAGTCGCCCACCACGGCAGTCAGCGTCAGGTCGTCGTTCCGCCGTACCAGCACGTTCTGAAACAAGGCGAGACGGGTACCCGGTCACGGCCGAAGAACAATTAGCCAACCATTCAAAGACCAACATGAAAGTAGTTGTACCACTGGTAAGACTTAGAAGCACTCAGGACAAATGAAAAGGAGGAGTGGGTGGGAATGACCAACTTTTCACGGACTGTAAACAGCGCACGTCCTGAATAGAGTGAACACGGTCTTCCAGTCACAACTGTTGGGACCGTGTGACGATGGCAGGTAGACATAGTGGGTCGGCCGGTGGGACTGTATGGTTCGTTACTGGGTGGGAACTTCTGGATTAACATGTGGTGGGACAATGTGGGAGGACTGATGGGACAGCGAGATGGCCAACGGGACAGTCCGGGACGGCTGATGGGACAGTATCTGACGGCTGATGGGACGATAAGCGGCCAGCGCTGCGGGCGGTGGGCGCGGCGCCGGATCAGTGCTAATGCCGGTCATCCAGGCTAACTGCGGGCGCCAGCGCACTCCGTTCCGACCGGGCGCGCCGGTCGGTGTACGGAGGCGACGTTTATGGCTGGACAGCCGTGTAATCCGACCGAAGTGGCCGCACCTCGTGATTAGAACAGGACCGAACCGGATACTGGCCGAGCCGGCCGGTCAGGCGGAGCGAATATGCAGGCGGCATGCCTAAAATAATTGTGACCTAAATTCAGAACCATCAACGAGATCGTAAATAACAGCTGTGTCAAAATTTACTTAACATCAGCGGAATCCGTATACCGCTGGCTATTTTGAGCGGCCCGAGAGCTATTTTGGCGCCAGCCGTCGGCGCCATTTTCGTTCGCCGGCTGTCGGTCGGCGTTCACCGATCCATCACACCCTTCATAGCACCTAGCCCGCCCCAGTCTCCGTCTATGTCTCCTCTCCATCCGCCAGGCCATCCTCACCGCGGGCTGCGCCGCTGCTCGTCTCCGTCACGGAGCAGTGCGACAATAACGGCACGCGCCCAGCGCCGCATTGGCCGCATCAGACACAATGGGCGCCGCACGCGAGCCTCCTCCTTTCGAGTGGCACGGTCAGAGCGAGGTGAGCGACCGGCGCCCGCTCTCATTGTCCGCCGCATTGGGCAACACCCACGCACGTGCACTGACGCGGCCGGCCGATAGATAGTGGCGCAGGCTAGGACGCGAAGTGCGATACCCAGGACATTATCCTCATGACGACGGCGACATGGTACGTTGACTGGACGCATATCACAGAAAGGACGATAGCCAAGACGTTGGAATGTGTTTTGCAGTATTCATCCTTGCTCTTCCACAGCTGTCGTATTCTGGACACCAGCTAACGCAGAATGGTGAAACCCATATCAGCATTCTCCAATCATCTCCCCATCTGTCGGTGAGAAAGCTAACGCCTCTCTCCATATTACTTCCATCCCTTATCCCGCCATCTTCCATTGATCGGGGCAATCTCCGCCGTCGTAATCCTCCTCAGGCCTCACACCACCTCAGCGCAGTCAGCATTCCGCGTCAGCAGCTCAGCTCAGCCTCAGCGCTGACCAGCGCCTCCCCCCGCCCGGTCTCCGGGAGCTCCTCCAGTTCTGAGACCGGCGCGGAGGCGGAGGAGGCGGCGGCGCTGCCAACGCCAGCTCACACTCAGCACCCGGCCAACGGGCGTACCCAGCCGGGCGCTCCGCCAACCCGCCGCCCCCGAGCGTCGCGGTCGGCGGACCACACGACGTGACTCCGGAGACGTAACGTGACGCGACGACCTCTGACGTCACGCGGCGGAAGTAACGGGACGTACACGTCACAGACGGGTCCGGAGCTCCCTCTGTGGCAGCTCGACGTCCCGACTATGGGTACCTATTATAGGTAGTTTACCCACAGCTCATAGTTTTGAACCGGGGATCGTAAGCAATAATTAATAAGCGTCAGGAACAAAGTCGAACAAATATCCGTCTTGATGCAGTATGTGTCGAATGATGCCATGTAAAATTAGAATTAAGTTACCACGTCCTAGCCAATTTCATACCTTCGGCGTAATCAATCGTCAAAAAATCGTCAAGCAGAGTTATTCTAGAACAATTTCGGCAAACGGGGCAAACCGATGGCTTCGGAGTTCGGACGATTTCTAACGAACATTCATATCACAGTTGGGATGGAACTGGGCCGATATTGCCCGAGTCTGGCACCACTAATCTCGACCTTCCCGATTGGCGAGGCCGCCTTATCGGCCCATCGACCGGTCACAGAGCACCGAAGATAGCACCATCTCGGCGCCGACACAGCGGGCCGGCGTTACATTATCGTCACCAGGGCACCTAACGGGCGAGGGACAAAGTGGTCCGCCATTAAAAACGACACCATTTCTCAACGAGGGGTGCGTTCACTTTCACATTTTGAACCAGTCGCTGATTGGGTCTATTTTTACATTGCTTTCATGAGGGCGACCGAACTGAGCAGCCCAATGGTGTCGGCATTGAACGAATGCCGCTAAATTACGAAATAGGTTTGACCTGCGCTGGCGACATGTCATGAATTCCAAACTGTTCTATGTATAACGGACCGTGTGCACTGAACCGTTCGATATCGCCGGTAAACCCCGAGGAGAAACCAGAAACCGTGGGGAGGGCCGGGGATGGCGCCGGTTGCGTCAGCCCTGTGTATTTGTGAGGTCGCCGCGACGACCGAGAGCTCCGACAGATGTCAGCCGACGACGGGGTAAGGGTCAGAGGTGGTGACTCGACAGTCAGGTAACGCTAGGTCGCCATGTCAGGTTCCACGCTCCTCGTGCCAGGGAGGTGTCAGGGCTCCTTCCGTTCAGGTGATGTGATCTTTCTCGGATGTCTGTACTCGGTTGGCAGGGCGATACGTCAGGTTTTGCGCCGCTTGTCAAATCGGTAGCTGGAATCCTACCTACATTTGTCACCTTGTCAAGTTCTACCAGGATGTCAGGTCATACCTTCCTGATAAGCCGCCTACTAAGCCCTTCCTTGTTGATAAAGGCGCCTGCTAAGCACCCATTCCTTACTTGGCAGAGAGGTCTCTAACCCCATCCTGCTGTTAAGGTCTCCACTCCTCACCTTGCTGGTGAGGTCTCGGTGGAAGACCTGCTGGCTGTGAAGGTAGCTGAGCCTGCGCCATGTCCAGGCCCAGTCGGGTGCGCGCACACCACGTCAGTGGCTCCGGCGACTGCACTAGCTGCTCCAGACTGCCGCCGTTAATGTACTGGAAAGGCAGATACGACAACGGGTTAGTCGGCGAGAATGTCGCCGTAATGGCACACACATAAGACAATAGACACGCTAGACGGAAGGAGAGTAACGCAATATACAGAAACAAACCGCACACCGAGTCACATGAAACACGCTCAAAAATAGCCTATCAATCGCAAGTGGTTTACAGTAGCCCTGATCTCCAGCAATCTAAGCGGAAATGAAAGACCATAAGACCAGTCGTCATCTGCAGAAAGACAGACTGATCATCTAGCTATCCAACCGCGCACTGTGCGAATCTCCGCCGTCATCCAGTCCCAATGGAAATCGATGCCGCAGCTGCCGATAGCGCTGCAGAAAGCCTCGACGTGTCGGTATCTTAGCCATCACCGGATGGAGGAGCCGCTCCCAACTCCGCGGTCTCACACCTGTCAGCGCGCGACACAGGCTCGACGGTTCACGAAATGAAACTCCTCCAGCGCGGCCAGACGCACGACAACTTGAGTGCGAGGGAGAGAGTGTGATGAAGAAACGGCAGAATGTTTTGGTTCGAGTAGCTGAGGCTGGTTTCGCTGGGTATTTCCCGTTCGGTATGTCCGGTGGATAAAAGAGTAGCCTTGACTTGCTTGAATCGATTGTCATGCAGTGAAAAGCCGCATCGAATCAATCATGACTGAGTGCGCTTTAGAGCACGAACGTGAATGGAGCTTTATGTCCACAAGCCAAACGGAAGGCCCTCACTTCAAAGGCAGGTTCCTTATGTGGATAACAACTGGCCCATATTTGCTGAGAAGGAAGACATCTACATACAGAGACCCTGTCAAAAGTATACACATCCCTAGCCATCGGTCTTGGTCAAGAAGACCACATCCTCCTCCAGACATAAAGCCGTCTGCCGTGAGCTCGCGGCCCGGTGGCATGCATCCAGCCGCTGTCCACACTTGGTCCACACTCCACAGGCCTTCTGTCCCTCCAACTGCCCACAGGCGTCTGTCCCTCCTCTGCCCACACCACAGGTCGTCTGTCCCCCGTCTGCCCACAGGCGTCTGTCCGCAGGCCTTCTGTTCCTCCGTCCACACTCCACAGGCCGTCTGTCCGCGGGCGCTGCGCTGTCGCAGCTGGCGGCGAAAGCTGCGCCAGCCCAGCCCGGCAGCGCGGCCGTCCGTCGTCCGTCCGTAGCGGGCCACGATTTTCGCGAGACCGTGCCGGCCGCCGTGCACGCTCCGCTGCAGAAGTGCCCGCAGCCAGCGAGGGGAGCCGAGTGAAAAGTAAAAGGAGCGGTGGCCCGATCGCCCCCATCAGCCGCCTCGCAGGGGCTCCGGTCCACTGCCCATAAAGAGCTCCGGCCCGCCGCCCCGCCGTAAGCACAACGTCTGACAAGTGCAGACAGCTCGGATGAAACGAAACACCGAGAGGGTAACCTGAGCGGGGGAATGCCCGCACCCCGATCAGGAGGCTCCGATGAGATGGTGTCTGCCTATCTCCACGGGCTGCTTTGGTTTCACAGACGCTTGCTCGGTACCGGTGGTCGGCCGCCAACTGGTCGGTGATTTCGGCGCACACAATCAGGCGGCAGAAAGGCCAGGACAATGCTCTGTTCATGATTGCGGCACATGCCCAGAATACATAACTTCCTCCCATTTCCTGGCCGCCGCAAGACGCCAAGTGACAGTAATGGTGATTTATTTGTACGACCCAGTCCGCACCGCTGCTGGCGCGTCCAGGAGAGACGGCGCGGCGGCTGCCTTGGCGGCGTCCTCCGGCGGAACAGGCGCGCCGCGTTCGTCTCCGGTCTGGCACGGCTCGCCACAGCAGCCGCAGCGGGCCCACTTTCATTCGGCTGATGACGCGCCGTCCATCTGTTGTCCCCCGCCGGCTCGCTTTTTGTCGCGCGCGCGGTGGGCGGCCGGCCAGCACAGCAGAATGTGGCGGGCGCGGCCGGCTGACGCGTCATATCTAGTTCATAACTTGCTCGAGATGACTGAGGCAGTTAGATCCATCTGCTGCATAGCTCGTAATTCAACTGAGCGCCAGTGGGCCGCTTGTGCAGCATGCACCCGAGCCGTCAGCGGTAACTCTCGTCATATGTCGCCGGCTGACGCGCGCCAATCTGCGACCTCTCATGCCGAAACGGCACGGCGGCGCGACTCCGGCCGGGTAGACGTCATAAACCAGCCGCGCCGCCGCCGGTCTCATTGAATTCTTCATTTCCGTGCGGCCCGGGAGAGTCGGGCAGACTCGGAGAGTGGGTCGCGCTCCTGGCGGACATCGTTCCGGCGTGGGGTAGCTCCCAGGAGAGCGCCGACCCGCGGCTGGGAACTGGAGCGGCTCGCCGCGCCGCCACCAATCGACTCCGCCACGGACACAGACGAAACGCGGCCGTTATCCGGAAAACAGGCAGCTTCCCAGCGCCGAACGCCAAAAGAGGTCTCTTCTCGTCGATCGTTTTACAACCTTCAGTCTATTCTTGTGTTCCTCTAAACTGTAGCACACAGAAAACTCTCCCTGCATTCCTCCCCACTGTTTGTAGCACAGAGGAGCGAACGCGGGTTCAACCCCGCCCAGCCTTTGATAGCACTCTCACTCACGCGCCACGCCCGCCCAGTAACGACAGGTTCCCCGAGGCGCTGACCCAGAGGTGACCCGAAGCGTGACCGGCGGTGGCCCCGCCTGGTGACCCGGCAATAAACCGACATTGGCTACCGAGACCGGATGTGAAACGGCCTTCCGATGTGGTTTCCATAGCGTTCAGCGCACGACGTGGGCGGCCGGGCGGTACCACCAAACATTCTCTTCTCCCATCCTGTCTCGATTGAAGTTCCACACCTATACGAATTCACTGTCCCCTCCCGTTCGTTGCTCCTACGAGGTTCCCACAGCTCAACCCTAACCTCCCCTCTAACCCGTCCCTTCCGGCCAGGACCGCCCCAGGTCACCACGGGAGCGGCTGTCCGCGCCCGAGCGATCGCGTGACGCGTCAGAGCGCCGCTGAATAATCCACTGATTGGTGACAGGAAGACGGAGCGCGGCCAGCCCGGCCGGACGCAGAGCGGCGCTCGGCTGACTCACACTCACGCACACATAGCTGTGGGGAGATCCGGGCAGAACGGGAGTGATGACCACATCGCAGATCCGGATCAGCGCTTACTTTACAAACTATAATCGACATGGACTCGGACAATGGCAACTATAGAAAAACCACGACATCGACGTAGTATAGTAGGCAAAGTTCGCAACTATTGTGTCGTGTGAACACGTAATCGGCAGTAGTTTTCGCGCCTGCGAATTATATCATTCCAACATCAGTGGAAAACGAGGACAGCGATGATTAACAATTGTTCTACTGCGAAACGTGGATTAATAATGTTTGATAACAGTATAAAAGAAACAAAGACAACAGGTGTGCACTGTACAGAAGGCAACACATGTGCGGAAGACGGCGAAAGGTCTCTGGTAAAACCGAACTCGGGCGTCGGAACGGAAGGAACAATAGCGGACGGGCCCGGCGACATTGCCGGTGGACGAGTGCGGCGAAAGTGGCGCCGCGGCGAGTGCGGCGCACACGTCACGAGAGGACAATAGCCGGCGGCCGGAACGCACGGCACGCCGCGGCGAAACCGGCGCAGATTGAGCACCGGCGACGTGCAGTGACGCGAGCGTGACGCCACATGACGCGAGTCGGAGCGAGGGAAGTCCGAGGCAAAACAGAAAATCACTTCAGCTTCCACAACACTAGCCGAGATTTCAAACCAGCGCTGGGTCTCATAAGAACACGTTCGATGCTCATCCATAAATCAAGCGGCGCCGTTGTGTGGCCTTGGTTGCTGACGACATCATCAGGGATCAAAATGCTGGAGCGCGGACTCGGCTTGTGCTTAGCTTTCCAGCTCACATTCTTGCCGACAATCACCTGTCGTTTCTCGGTCTTCAGACTTGCATCGAGTCGGCGAACGTGAAATACTTCACCCTGCTTTCCTCCGAACCCAAGAACTCACGAAGCACGCTCGTCTCTAAGCAGTTCACCCGACACAAACACGGAGAAAAGAAACATGCTGCAATGAGGGCACCGGCGGCAGGCGCCGAAATCCGGGCCGATCTGTATCAGCTCGGCGCAGCACGCTCCACCATGCTCCGTGCAGTGATCCCATTGTTCTGCGGGGCGTTCAGAGGACGGCTCGGTCACAGGGAGCCACCGAGCGTGTCCCTGCGCCTTCCCGTCGTATGTCACGTGGGCGGCCCACAATCAGCCGCGCCGGATGTCAGCGGCGCTCAGCAGACCGGCATGTGATACGTCAGGTGACGCCGCGCCGCCTATCTGCCGTGTTATCTACACGTGTCCGGGCGCGGAGCCGGGGGAGTGCACGGCTTACGATCCTCTGCTGACGACAGGAACGAGGAAAAAACGGGGCCGATGTGAATAATTACAGCGCAGGCTCAGCTGGAATGACCGTGTGGAGCAGGGCCGGGCGCCTCCCGGCCCGGAATCGGTCCATATTTCACGACTTTATTCACTACTTCATTAACACCGGATTTCTACCGGCTGGGTAAGAACCAGTTCACCGACAAACAATTATAAATCAAACACGACAGCCACAAACGAGCATGCCACTTATCGCCGTATGTGTGTCAACACCCTGAACATGAGCGCCTGAAGAAACGCACAGCAGCCGGCCGTCGCCCCCGGCAGTGGTCACCGTTCCACAGCCGGCAGCCGGCAGCAGCTGCTGCCCGCCGGCGGCTCTTACCTCTGTCAGCGCGTGCAGCTGGCCCTCGTGAACACAGACGCCCATAAACCTGCAACAGAACAGAGCGGAGATATGTCACGGAGGAGGCCCGGTGGCAGCGGGCGACCGAGCACGACAGGGCACGAGCACGCCGGTGAAGGACGGCATAGCGTGACCTTGCCGAGCGCGTGCCACCCAGTGACAGGTGCGCCCGACCACGCGGGCGGGCCCACCCCAGACGGACACAGCGCCCCGGCGGAATCTACAGAAGTCACAATGGTTTACCGGCCCAGGAGACATGCTCGATCTCGCCTGGCTTCTATAAAGTCTGATAGAATCAGACACCTGGCGTGTTCGGCAGATCTTCAGGAGTCGCCACGGCAGATATGATAGGGCGATAACACGGAAGGTCACGGGTGGTAATAATAACACACAAAATGACATGATATATCCCAAGGTTGACAGGCGTATTACCGACCTATCAGGGTGCATGGTAACCATAAAGATAGGGAACAGACATCTGGGCTGATACAGCAGACACCTGGACTGACACAGACTGTGACACAGGCTCGGACAGCAGCCGGCTGAGTGCGGCACCTTGACACGGGCTGACACGCCGGCCTGTCACAAGTCACGGTGTCGACACCGCACTCCGGCGAGCGGCGCCGGCGCGGCGTCACGCTTTCTCGCGCGCGCGCGGCGCAGAAAGGGCCGGCCGGGTGGCGATTCGGCCGTGCCTTGTTTCCAGTTGACTGACGCCGGCTCCTTAGGCAAGCAGCCGCCAGCAGACTTTCCTAAAATACCCGCCAATAAAATGCACGCTAACGATGATAATAAGTTTTATCACGACTCCTACACAGCGAGACTTGATGGTGAAATGGGCTTTCGCTTCCATCCCACATGTTCCGATGTTCGATAACACCTTTGGTACAAAAAAGGTTATGAAATTATAAATCATCCATAAGCGAGACCGGCGTATTTACAACCATCTAACTTACGGCCCCGCCACGGTTTTTCCTAATAAAAGTCTGTCCGAGCAGGCGACGGCGACGCCAGCCACAATCACAGGCCAATGCCACAACTGTCCCCAGAATCGATACGTGATTGGTGGCTGGGCCGCGTGACGTCAGCAGCCGGGTCATAACCTCCGGAGACAGTCTCCGTCTCGGACAGCGTTCCTGCCCCTCCCCCCCCCCCTCCGCCTGCTCCCAGTCGTGGCCCGAGGCCAAATAACGGCCGGCCTCCCCCGGTCCTCTCCGACGCGGTGGGGGGGGGGGGGCTGCAGAGGACGGGAGACGGACAGAGAGGTCAGATCGGACGGTCGTCGGCTTCGACGAACTGATCAGACCGGGAGAGCAGAGCAGCGGAGAGGGGCTGAGTGTCGGCTCGCGCGCCAGCTGACGCCCCCGTCCTCCGGGCGGTGGTGGGTATTGCACATATTGACGGCGAGAGGTCGGATCACAGCTGGAGCCATCCGCCACGCCTGTCCGGTCTGTCCGTCTGACAGTCGACACGGTTATACTGGCGCCTGGCTGCTGATCGCCACTCCGCCTGCTGCGGGGGCTGGGCTGTGGCGCGGCGGGCCTGGAGCCGGGACTGAGGGGGCGGAGGCATGCGGCCTGCAGCCTGCACCGTTGTGTGTGTTTACTGGCACACGGCCCGGGCGGTAGCGATCCCGTCCAGACTCCTCGAGAAACTGGCTCAGCCGCAGCCGTTAGCCAATTTTCAATTTCCTCGCCTCAAAACACATGGTGGTCAGAACCGTAAAATGCCATTTTTCAACTAAATTGTAGCCTACATCCACGCTTCAGTCGTATGGTATCCGCGTGACATCAAATGTGCAGGCAATCGAAAAATGCGTCATCACCGTTCGGGCGCGTGCGGCAACGTCTATAATTAGCAGTATCATTACGCACTGGATCATCGCCATTTAAAAGCCACTTAGCTCCGCCGCACGCACCAGCAGCCCGTGCCGTTCACAAATGGCCACCACCACAACCCAAACTAAACAAACCATTAGAAAGTTGTCCGCTGATTGCCAGGTATCATTAGTCGGAATTCGGTGGCGGGCGCTTCCCAGGCACACTGAGGGCGGATGCAGAGGCCAGGGACAACAGAAAGAGCATGGCGACGACTCGATGACATCAGTGTCGAAATTCAGCTGTAAACGATCTAGATCATTCCCATTCCTCTCACAATTATTTCAGCCCAGCTAGCGGTACGTCTAATCTCGGTCATTTGTCTAAAATCTTACACGTAGGTAAGGGAATGACGACACTTGTCCCGTTACATGCCGTAGCCGACTCTTGCACTGTTGGCACGTTACAGCCGCCGCAGTCGGCGTTTCTCGCTGTTCAGTGTTCTGTTCAGCCCACGGCCTTCACCGAGATATATCACAAGAGATATCCACCAGACGGCCGCCGTATGCCCTGAGGCTAGCTGTCGGCCGGCCGCCGTATGCCCCGCGGCTAACTGGCGGTCCGCCGGCCGGCCGCCGTATGCCCGCGGCTAACTGGCGGTCGGCCGGCCGCAGTGTGCCCCGCGGCTAACTGGCGGTCGGCCGGACGGCTGCATACATCACCCTATATGGCAGCTCTCCATCACAACTGCAGGCGGCCGGAGTGCGCCGCTCTGGGGCTGCAGCGCCGCAGTACAGAGTATCAGTCAGTCCACTCCGGCTGGAGCTGGAGCTTAGAACAGATTCAACTCGAAAGGAGCTTTGTTCCAGACTTATGTTACATCGACTCGAGACCAGAATGAGAGCGAAAAAAAAACTGCGATACCGAGTGGTATGAAAGAAAAACTAATGGCAGACGGAACGCTATTCTTGGAAATGAATTGAGTAGCCTGAGAGGGTAAGTTAACCCTATCGTTTCCCCGGGCAGTTCACAGAGCTATTACTGAGGCGCTACTGCATTAGGTGTTCGCCGTTTCATTTCACGCCCACCATCCGCCCACCATTAGCCCAGAAAGGCGCTGCACCCTTTCCCTCTCTGGTCACGCTCCATGGACCGACGAGGGGCGCGGGCGGCCGGCGGCGGTGACCTGCCATGACCTCCGACCTCACTGGAGTCAGTCTCCGACCGGTGAGACCCGGCCCCGGCCCAACGACCCCAAACGGCACCCGGTGCACCAGTTCTTACGCCCCTGTTACTCCATTCACGGCTAAACACTTGTGTATAATTTGTTTTAATCACTTCATAATGTGATAATAACACTTCCAGGTCAGCTCACCCTGATAACGCCTTCCGGTGCAGCTTGACCTCTAGTAAACTGCCGTAATGGCAATAAGCCGCTGCCCAATGAGCCGTCAACATAAGGTCAACACTAGCGTCAGTCGGCGGTGGCGAGAGCTGTCACCATCTGACAGTGGCAGCAGTGAGCTGTCACCATCTGACAGTGACGGCGCTGGGCTGTCAGGAACTGTCCTCAGAAGCCAGGGCGCTCGGAGCGCACGGCTCGACGACAGAGTTTGAGGGGCTTCACCGGCGGGCTGTGACGTCACGGGCGGGCCGATCCGCCCGCGGGTGGGGAGGGGCGGCGCACTGATCAGGGCTCATTTCCTCCTCAGAAGGTAGGTGCTCAGCCGGACGCGGGGCGTCAATGATGAGCCCATGGAGTGGCCCTAATAGCAGGCCCACCCATGGGTGGAGTGGGCCACTCCTCCATCAAACAGCCGGCGCCGCGGAAACGGCGGACCGGCAGGGACCAGTTCCCGATCGAAATATCCTGCACCTAGGCGCACCTTTACCGACGTTCCACGACTTATCTCGTCTCAAAGGGCTTCTGTAAGTAGCTGCGTAATGCCATATAGGTGGATCGCGCGGGCGGCCGGCGCCGGCGCCAGGCGCGGCGGAGCGGCAGTGGGGCAGAGCAGACAGGGTCGGCAGGGTCGACTGGGCGGCACGGTTCGGCACGCACACGGCGACCGGAAGCGACGCGGTCGGCCCGCGCTGGCCAAGGTCGCCGCGCTCCGCCGGCCGGCCGCCCGGCCGTCTGGCCCGACCAGCGACCCCGTTCGGCCGCCGGCCGGCTCCGGCAGCCTTGTGAAACGGCGACTGACCCGGGCGCCGGACGCCGGGTCAGGTCGCCGTTTCACAAGGCTGCCGGAGCCGGCCGGCGGCCGAACGGGGTCGCTGGTCGGGCCAGACGGCCGGGCGGCCGGCCGGCGGAGCGCGGCGACCTTGGCCAGCGCGGGCCGACCGCGTCGCTTCCGGTCGCCGTGTGCGTGCCGAACCGTGCCGCCCAGTCGACCCTGCCGACCCTGTCTGCTCTGCCCCACTGCCGCTCCGCCGCGCCTGGCGCCGGCGCCGGCCGCCCGCGCGATCCACCTATATGGCATTACGCAGCTACTTACAGAAGCCCTTTGAGACGAGATAAGTCGTGGAACGTCGGTAAAGGTGCGCCTAGGCAGGATATTTCGATCGGGAACTGGTCCCTGCCGGTCCGCCGTTTCCGCGGCGCCGGCTGTTTTGATGGAGGAGTGGCCCACTCCACCCATGGGTGGGCCTGCTATTAGGGCCACTCCATGGGCTCATCATTGACGCCCCGCGTCCGGCTGAGCACCTACCTTCTGAGGAGGAAATGAGCCCCTGATCAGTGCGCCGCCCCTCCCCACCCGCGGGCGGATCGGCCCGCCCGTGACGTCACAGCCCGCCGGTGAAGCCCCTCAAACTCTGTCGTCGAGCCGTGCGCTCCGAGCGCCCTGGCTTCTGAGGACAGTTCCTGACAGCCCAGCGCCGTCACTGTCAGATGGTGACAGCTCACTGCTGCCACTGTCAGATGGTGACAGCTCTCGCCACCGCCGACTGACGCTAGTGTTGACCTTATGTTGACGGCTCATTGGGCAGCGGCTTATTGCCATTACGGCAGTTTACTAGAGGTCAAGCTGCACCGGAAGGCGTTATCAGGGTGAGCTGACCTGGAAGTGTTATTATCACATTATGAAGTGATTAAAACAAATTATACACAAGTGTTTAGCCGTGAATGGAGTAACAGGGGCGTAAGAACTGGTGCACCGGGTGCCGTTTGGAGGTCGTTGGGCCGGGGCCGGGTCTCACCGGTCGGAGACTGACTCCAGTGAGGTCGGAGGTCATGGCAGGTCACCGCCGCCGGCCGCCCGCGCCCCTCGTCGGTCCATGGAGCGTGACCAGAGAGGGAAAGGGTGCAGCGCCTTTCTGGGCTAATGGTGGCGCGGATGGTGGGCGTGAAATGAAACGGCGAACACCTAATGCAGTAGCGCCTCAGTAATAGCTCTGTGAACTGCCCGGGGAAACGATAGGGTTAACTTACCCTCTCAGGCTACTCAATTCATTTCCAAGAATAGCGTTCCGTCTGCCATTAGTTTTTCTTTCATACCACTCGGTATCGCAGTTTTTTTTTCGCTCTCATTCTGGTCTCGAGTCGATGTAACATAAGTCTGGAACAAAGCTCCTTTCGAGTTGAATCTGTTCTAAGCTCCAGCTCCAGCCGGAGTGGACTGACTGATACTCTGTACTGCGGCGCTGCAGCCCCAGAGCGGCGCACTCCGGCCGCCTGCAGTTGTGATGGAGAGCTGCCATATAGGGTGATGTATGCAGCCGTCCGGCCGACCGCCAGTTAGCCGCGGGGCACACTGCGCCGGCCGACCGCCAGTTAGCCGCGGGCATACGGCGGCCGGCCGGCGGACCGCCAGTTAGCCGCGGGGCATACGGCGGCCGGCCGACAGCTAGCCTCAGGGCATACGGCGGCCGTCTGGTGGATATCTCTTGTGATATATCTCGGTGAAGGCCGTGGGCTGAACAGAACACTGAACAGCGAGAAACGCCGACTGCGGCGGCTGTAACGTGCCAACAGTGCAAGAGTCGGCTACGGCATGTAACGGGACAAGTGTCGTCATTCCCTTACCTACGTGTAAGATTTTAGACAAATGACCGAGATTAGACGTACCGCTAGCTGGGCTGAAATAATTGTGAGAGGAATGGGAATGATCTAGATCGTTTACAGCTGAATTTCGACACTGATGTCATCGAGTCGTCGCCATGCTCTTTCTGTTGTCCCTGGCCTCTGCATCCGCCCTCAGTGTGCCTGGGAAGCGCCCGCCACCGAATTCCGACTAATGATACCTGGCAATCAGCGGACAACTTTCTAATGGTTTGTTTAGTTTGGGTTGTGGTGGTGGCCATTTGTGAACGGCACGGGCTGCTGGTGCGTGCGGCGGAGCTAAGTGGCTTTTAAATGGCGATGATCCAGTGCGTAATGATACTGCTAATTATAGACGTTGCCGCACGCGCCCGAACGGTGATGACGCATTTTTCGATTGCCTGCACATTTGATGTCACGCGGATACCATACGACTGAAGCGTGGATGTAGGCTACAATTTAGTTGAAAAATGGCATTTTACGGTTCTGACCACCATGTGTTTTGAGGCGAGGAAATTGAAAATTGGCTAACGGCTGCGGCTGAGCCAGTTTCTCGAGGAGTCTGGACGGGATCGCTACCGCCCGGGCCGTGTGCCAGTAAACACACACAACGGTGCAGGCTGCAGGCCGCATGCCTCCGCCCCCTCAGTCCCGGCTCCAGGCCCGCCGCGCCACAGCCCAGCCCCCGCAGCAGGCGGAGTGGCGATCAGCAGCCAGGCGCCAGTATAACCGTGTCGACTGTCAGACGGACAGACCGGACAGGCGTGGCGGATGGCTCCAGCTGTGATCCGACCTCTCGCCGTCAATATGTGCAATACCCACCACCGCCCGGAGGACGGGGGGCGTCAGCTGGCGCGCGAGCCGACACTCAGCCCCTCTCCGCTGCTCTGCTCTCCCGGTCTGATCAGTTCGTCGAAGCCGACGACCGTCCGATCTGACCTCTCTGTCCGTCTCCCGTCCTCTGCAGCCCCCCCCCCCCCCACCGCGTCGGAGAGGACCGGGGGAGGCCGGCCGTTATTTGGCCTCGGGCCACGACTGGGAGCAGGGGGGGGGGGGAGGGGCAGGAACGCTGTCCGAGACGGAGACTGTCTCCGGAGGTTATGACCCGGCTGCTGACGTCACGCGGCCCAGCCACCAATCACGTATCGATTCTGGGGACAGTTGTGGCATTGGCCTGTGATTGTGGCTGGCGTCGCCGTCGCCTGCTCGGACAGACTTTTATTAGGAAAAACCGTGGCGGGGCCGTAAGTTAGATGGTTGTAAATACGCCGGTCTCGCTTATGGATGATTTATAATTTCATAACCTTTTTTGTACCAAAGGTGTTATCGAACATCGGAACATGTGGGATGGAAGCGAAAGCCCATTTCACCATCAAGTCTCGCTGTGTAGGAGTCGTGATAAAACTTATTATCATCATCGTTAGCGTGCATTTTATTGGCGGGTATTTTAGGAAAGTCTGCTGGCGGCTGCTTGCCTAAGGAGCCGGCGTCAGTCAACTGGAAACAAGGCACGGCCGAATCGCCACCCGGCCGGCCCTTTCTGCGCCGCGCGCGCGCGAGAAAGCGTGACGCCGCGCCGGCGCCGCTCGCCGGAGTGCGGTGTCGACACCGTGACTTGTGACAGGCCGGCGTGTCAGCCCGTGTCAAGGTGCCGCACTCAGCCGGCTGCTGTCCGAGCCTGTGTCACAGTCTGTGTCAGTCCAGGTGTCTGCTGTATCAGCCCAGATGTCTGTTCCCTATCTTTATGGTTACCATGCACCCTGATAGGTCGGTAATACGCCTGTCAACCTTGGGATATATCATGTCATTTTGTGTGTTATTATTACCACCCGTGACCTTCCGTGTTATCGCCCTATCATATCTGCCTGTGGCGACTCCTGATAGATCTGCCGAACACGCCAGGGTGTCTGATTCTATCAGACTTTATAGAAGCCAGGCGAGATCGAGCATGTCTCCTGGGCCGGTAAACCATTGTGACTTCTGTAGATTCCGCCGGGGCGCTGTGTGCCGTCTGGGGTGGGCCCGCCCGCGTGGGTCGGGCGCACCTGTCACTGGGTGGCACGCGCTCGGCAAGGTCACGCTATGCCGTCCTTCACCGGCGTGCTCGTGCCCTGTCGTGCTCGGTCGCCCGCTGCCACCGGGCCTCCTCCGTGACATATCTCCGCTCTGTTCTGTTGCAGGTTTATGGGCGTCTGTGTTCACGAGGGCCAGCTGCACGCGCTGACAGAGGTAAGAGCCGCCGGCGGGCAGCAGCTGCTGCCGGCTGCCGGCTGTGGAACGGTGACCACTGCCGGGGGCGACGGCCGGCTGCTGTGCGTTTCTTCAGGCGCTCATGTTCAGGGTGTTGACACACATACGGCGATAAGTGGCATGCTCGTTTGTGGCTGTCGTGTTTGATTTATAATTGTTTGTCGGTGAACTGGTTCTTACCCAGCCGGTAGAAATCCGGTGTTAATGATAGTGAATAAAGTCGTGAAATATGGACCGATTCCGGGCCGGGAGGCGCCCGGCCCTGCTCCACACGGTCATTCCAGCTGAGCCTGCGCTGTAATTATTCACATCGGCCCCGTTTTTTCCTCGTTCCTGTCGTCAGCAGAGGATCGTAAAGCCGTGCACTCCCCCGGCTCCGCGCCCGGACACGTGTAGATAACACGGCAGATAGGCGGCGCGGCGTCACCTGACGTATCACATGCCGGTCTGCTGAGCGCCGCTGACATCCGGCGCGGCTGATTGTGGGCCGCCCACGTGACATACGACGGGAAGGCGCAGGGACACGCTCGGTGGCTCCCTGTGACCGAGCCGTCCTCTGAACGCCCCGCAGAACAATGGGTGATCACTGCACGGAGCATGGGTGGAGCGTGCTGCGCCGAGCTGATACAGATCGGCCCGGATTTCGGCGCCTGCCGCCGGTGCCCTCATTGCAGCATGTTTCTTTTCTCCGTGTTTGTGTCGGGTGAACTGCTTAGAGACGAGCGTGCTTCGTGAGTTCTTGGGTTCGGAGGAAAGCAGGGTGAAGTATTTCAGTCACGTTCGCCGACTCGATGCAAGTCTGAAGACCGAGAAACGACAGGTGATTGTCGGCAAGAATGTGAGCTGGAAAGCTAAGCAGCAAGCCGAGTCCGCGCTCCAGCATTTTGATCCCTGATGATGTCGTCAGCAACCAAGGCCACACAACGGCGCCGCTTGATTTATGGATGAGCATCGAACGTGTTCTTATGAGACCCAGCGCTGGTTTGAAATCTCGGCTAGTGTTGTGGAAGCTGAAGTGATTTTCTGTTTTGCCTCGGACTTCCCTCGCTCCGACTCGCGTCATGTGGCGTCACGCTCGCGTCACTGCACGTCGCCGGTGCTCAATCTGCGCCGGTTTCGCCGCGGCGTGCCGTGCGTTCCGGCCGCCGGCTATTGTCCTCTCGTGACGTGTGCGCCGCACTCGCCGCGGCGCCACTTTCGCCGCACTCGTCCACCGGCAATGTCGCCGGGCCCGTCCGCTATTGTTCCTTCCGTTCCGACGCCCGAGTTCGGTTTTACCAGAGACCTTTCGCCGTCTTCCGCACATGTGTTGCCTTCTGTACAGTGCACACCTGTTGTCTTTGTTTCTTTTATACTGTTATCAAACATTATTAATCCACGTTTCGCAGTAGAACAATTGTTAATCATCGCTGTCCTCGTTTTCCACTGATGTTGGAATGATATAATTCGCAGGCGCGAAAACTACTGCCGATTACGTGTTCACACGACAACAATAGTTGCGAACTTTGCCTACTATACTACGTCGATGTCGTGGTTTTTCTATAGTTGCCATTGTCCGAGTCCATGTCGATTATAGTTTGTAAAGTAAGCGCTGATCCGGATCTGCGATGTGGTCATCACTCCCGTTCTGCCCGGATCTCCCCACAGCTATGTGTGCGTGAGTGTGAGTCAGCCGAGCGCCGCTCTGCGTCCGGCCGGGCTGGCCGCGCTCCGTCTTCCTGTCACCAATCAGTGGATTATTCAGCGGCGCTCTGACGCGTCACGCGATCGCTCGGGCGCGGACAGCCGCTCCCGTGGTGACCTGGGGCGGTCCTGGCCGGAAGGGACGGGTTAGAGGGGAGGTTAGGGTTGAGCTGTGGGAACCTCGGTAGGAGCAACGAACGGGAGGGGGACAGTGAATTCGTATAGGTGTGGAACTTCAATCGAGACAGGATGGAGAGAAGAGAATGTTTGGTGGTACCGCCCGGCCGCCCACGTCGTGCGCTGAACGCTATGGAAACCACATCGGAAGGCCGTTTCACATCCGGTCTCGGTAGCCAATGTCGGTTTATTGCCGGGGTCACCAGGCGGGGCCACCGCCGGGTCACGCTTCGGGTCACCTCTGGGTCAGCGCCTCGGGGAACCTGTCGTTACTGGGCGGGCGTGGCGCGTGAGTGAGAGTGCTATCAAAGGCTGGGCGGGGTTGAACCCGCGTTCGCTCCTCTGTGCTACAAACAGTGGGGAGGAATGCAGGGAGAGTTTTCTGTGTGCTACAGTTTAGAGGAACACAAGAATAGACTGAAGGTTGTAAAACGATCGACGAGAAGAGACCTCTTTTGGCGTTCGGCGCTGGGAAGCTGCCTGTTTTCCGGATAACGGCCGCGTTTCGTCTGTGTCCGTGGCGGAGTCGATTGGTGGCGGCGCGGCGAGCCGCTCCAGTTCCCAGCCGCGGGTCGGCGCTCTCCTGGGAGCTACCCCACGCCGGAACGATGTCCGCCAGGAGCGCGACCCACTCTCCGAGTCTGCCCGACTCTCCCGGGCCGCACGGAAATGAAGAATTCAATGAGACCGGCGGCGGCGCGGCTGGTTTATGACGTCTACCCGGCCGGAGTCGCGCCGCCGTGCCGTTTCGGCATGAGAGGTCGCAGATTGGCGGCGCGTCAGCCGGCGACATATGACGAGAGTTACCGCTGACGGCTCGGGTGCATGCTGCACAAGCGGCCCACTGGCGCTCAGTTGAATTACGAGCTATGCAGCAGATGGATCTAACTGCCTCAGTCATCTCGAGCAAGTTATGAACTAGATATGACGCGTCAGCCGGCCGCGCCCGCCACATTCTGCTGTGCTGCCGGCCGCCCACCGCGCGCGCGACAAAAAGCGAGCCGGCGGGGGACAACAGATGGACGGCGCGTCATCAGCCGAATGAAAGTGGGCCCGCTGCGGCTGCTGTGGCGAGCCGTGCCAGACCGGAGACGAACGCGGCGCGCCTGTTCCGCCGGAGGACGCCGCCAAGGCAGCCGCCGCGCCGTCTCTCCTGGACGCGCCAGCAGCGGTGCGGACTGGGTCGTACAAATAAATCACCATTACTGTCACTTGGCGTCTTGCGGCGGCCAGGAAATGGGAGGAAGTGTATGTATTCTGGGCATGTGCCGCAATCATGAACAGAGCATTGTCCTGGCCTTTCTGCCGCCTGATTGTGTGCGCCGAAATCACCGACCAGTTGGCGGCCGACCACCGGTACCGAGCAAGCGTCTGTGAAACCAAAGCAGCCCGGTGGAGATAGGCAGACACCATCTCATCGGAGCCTCCTGATCGGGGTGCGGGCATTCCCCCGCTCAGGTTACCCTCTCGGTGTTTCGTTTCATCCGAGCTGTCTGCACTTGTCAGACGTTGTGCTTACGGCGGGGCGGCGGGCCGGAGCTCTTTATGGGCAGTGGACCGGAGCCCCTGCGAGGGCGGCTGATGGGGGCGATCGGGCCACCGCTCCTTTTACTTTTCACTCGGCTCCCCTCGGCTGGCTGCGGGCACTTCTGCAGCGGAGCGTGCACGGCGGCCGGCACGGTCTCGCGAAAATCGTGGCCCGCTACGGACGGACGACGGACGGCCGCGCTGCCGGGCTGGGCTGGCGCAGCTTTCGCCGCCAGCTGCGACAGCGCAGCGCCCGCGGACAGACGGCCTGTGGAGTGTGGACGGAGGAACAGAAGGCCTGCGGACAGACGCCTGTGGGCAGACGGAGGGACAGACGACCTGTGGTGTGGGCAGAGGAGGGACAGACGCCTGTGGGCAGTTGGAGGGACAGAAGGCCTGTGGAGTGTGGACCAAGTGTGGACAGCGGCTGGATGCATGCCACCGGGCCGCGAGCTCACGGCAGACGGCTTTATGTCTGGAGGAGGATGTGGTCTTCTTGACCAAGACCGATGGCTAGGGATGTGTATACTTTTGACAGGGTCTCTGTATTGTAGATGTCTTCCTTCTCAGCAAATATGGGCCAGTTGTTATCCACATAAGGAACCTGCCTTTGAAGTGAGGGCCTTCCGTTTGGCTTGTGGACATAAAGCTCCATTCACGTTCGTGCTCTAAAGCGCACTCAGTCATGATTGATTCGATGCGGCTTTTCACTGCATGACAATCGATTCAAGCAAGTCAAGGCTACTCTTTTATCCACCGGACATACCGAACGGGAAATACCCAGCGAAACCAGCCTCAGCTACTCGAACCAAAACATTCTGCCGTTTCTTCATCACACTCTCTCCCTCGCACTCAAGTTGTCGTGCGTCTGGCCGCGCTGGAGGAGTTTCATTTCGTGAACCGTCGAGCCTGTGTCGCGCGCTGACAGGTGTGAGACCGCGGAGTTGGGAGCGGCTCCTCCATCCGGTGATGGCTAAGATACCGACACGTCGAGGCTTTCTGCAGCGCTATCGGCAGCTGCGGCATCGATTTCCATTGGGACTGGATGACGGCGGAGATTCGCACAGTGCGCGGTTGGATAGCTAGATGATCAGTCTGTCTTTCTGCAGATGACGACTGGTCTTATGGTCTTTCATTTCCGCTTAGATTGCTGGAGATCAGGGCTACTGTAAACCACTTGCGATTGATAGGCTATTTTTGAGCGTGTTTCATGTGACTCGGTGTGCGGTTTGTTTCTGTATATTGCGTTACTCTCCTTCCGTCTAGCGTGTCTATTGTCTTATGTGTGCCATTACGGCGACATTCTCGCCGACTAACCCGTTGTCGTATCTGCCTTTCCAGTACATTAACGGCGGCAGTCTGGAGCAGCTAGTGCAGTCGCCGGAGCCACTGACGTGGTGTGCGCGCACCCGACTGGGCCTGGACATGGCGCAGGCGCTCAGCTACCTTCACAGCCAGCAGGTCTTCCACCGAGACCTCACCAGCAAGGTGAGGAGTGGAGACCTTAACAGCAGGATGGGGGTTAGAGACCTCTCTGCCAAGTAAGGAATGGGTGCTTAGCAGGCGCCTTTATCAACAAGGGAAGGGCTTAGTAGGCGGCTTATCAGGAAGGTATGACCTGACATCCTGGTAGAACTTGACAAGGTGACAAATGTAGGTAGGATTCCAGCTACCGATTTGACAAGCGGCGCAAAACCTGACGTATCGCCCTGCCAACCGAGTACAGACATCCGAGAAAGATCACATCACCTGAACGGAAGGAGCCCTGACACCTCCCTGGCACGAGGAGCGTGGAACCTGACATGGCGACCTAGCGTTACCTGACTGTCGAGTCACCACCTCTGACCCTTACCCCGTCGTCGGCTGACATCTGTCGGAGCTCTCGGTCGTCGCGGCGACCTCACAAATACACAGGGCTGTGACGCAACCGGCGCCATCCCCGGCCCTCCCCACGGTTTCTGGTTTCTCCTCGGGGTTTACCGGCGATATCGAACGGTTCAGTGCACACGGTCCGTTATACATAGAACAGTTTGGAATTCATGACATGTCGCCAGCGCAGGTCAAACCTATTTCGTAATTTAGCGGCATTCGTTCAATGCCGACACCATTGGGCTGCTCAGTTCGGTCGCCCTCATGAAAGCAATGTAAAATAGACCCAATCAGCGACTGGTTCAAAATGTGAAAGTGAACGCACCCCTCGTTGAGAAATGGTGTCGTTTTTAATGGCGGACCACTTTGTCCCTCGCCCGTTAGGTGCCCTGGTGACGATAATGTAACGCCGGCCCGCTGTGTCGGCGCCGAGATGGTGCTATCTTCGGTGCTCTGTGACCGGTCGATGGGCCGATAAGGCGGCCTCGCCAATCGGGAAGGTCGAGATTAGTGGTGCCAGACTCGGGCAATATCGGCCCAGTTCCATCCCAACTGTGATATGAATGTTCGTTAGAAATCGTCCGAACTCCGAAGCCATCGGTTTGCCCCGTTTGCCGAAATTGTTCTAGAATAACTCTGCTTGACGATTTTTTGACGATTGATTACGCCGAAGGTATGAAATTGGCTAGGACGTGGTAACTTAATTCTAATTTTACATGGCATCATTCGACACATACTGCATCAAGACGGATATTTGTTCGACTTTGTTCCTGACGCTTATTAATTATTGCTTACGATCCCCGGTTCAAAACTAACATGAGCTGTGGGTAAACTACCTATAATAGGTACCCATAGTCGGGACGTCGAGCTGCCACAGAGGGAGCTCCGGACCCGTCTGTGACGTGTACGTCCCGTTACTTCCGCCGCGTGACGTCAGAGGTCGTCGCGTCACGTTACGTCTCCGGGAGTCACGTCGTGTGGTCCGCCGACCGCGACGCTCGGGGGCGGCGGGTTGGCGGAGCGCCCGGCTGGGTACGCCGTTGGCCGGGTGCTGAGTGTGAGCTGGCGTTGGCAGCGCCGCCGCCTCCTCCGCCTCCGCGCCGGTCTCAGAACTGGAGGAGCTCCCGGAGACCGGGCGGGGGGAGGGCGCTGGTCAGCGCTGAGGCTGAGCTGAGCTGCTGACGCGGAATGCTGACTGCGCTGAGGTGGTGTGAGGCCTGAGGAGGATTACGACGGCGGAGATTGCCCCGATCAATGGAAGATGGCGGGATAAGGGATGGAAGTAATATGGAGAGAGGCGTTAGCTTTCTCACCGACAGATGGGGAGATGATTGGAGAATGCTGATATGGGTTTCACCATTCTGCGTTAGCTGGTGTCCAGAATACGACAGCTGTGGAAGAGCAAGGATGAATAACTGCAAAACACATTCCAACGTCTTGGCTATCGTCCTTTCTGTGATATGCGTCCAGTCAACGTACCATGTCGCCGTCGTCATGAGGATAATGTCCTGGGTATCGCACTTCGCGTCCTAGCCTGCGCCACTATCTATCGGCCGGCCGCGTCAGTGCACGTGCGTGGGTGTTGCCCAATGCGGCGGACAATGAGAGCGGGCGCCGGTCGCTCACCTCGCTCTGACCGTGCCACTCGAAAGGAGGAGGCTCGCGTGCGGCGCCCATTGTGTCTGATGCGGCCAATGCGGCGCTGGGCGCGTGCCGTTATTGTCGCACTGCTCCGTGACGGAGACGAGCAGCGGCGCAGCCCGCGGTGAGGATGGCCTGGCGGATGGAGAGAGGAGACATAGACGGAGACTGGGGCGGGCTAGGTGCTATGAAGGGTGTGATGGATCGGTGAACGCCGACCGACAGCCGGCGAACGAAAATGGCGCCGACGGCTGGCGCCAAAATAGCTCTCGGGCCGCTCAAAATAGCCAGCGGTATACGGATTCCGCTGATGTTAAGTAAATTTTGACACAGCTGTTATTTACGATCTCGTTGATGGTTCTGAATTTAGGTCACAATTATTTTAGGCATGCCGCCTGCATATTCGCTCCGCCTGACCGGCCGGCTCGGCCAGTATCCGGTTCGGTCCTGTTCTAATCACGAGGTGCGGCCACTTCGGTCGGATTACACGGCTGTCCAGCCATAAACGTCGCCTCCGTACACCGACCGGCGCGCCCGGTCGGAACGGAGTGCGCTGGCGCCCGCAGTTAGCCTGGATGACCGGCATTAGCACTGATCCGGCGCCGCGCCCACCGCCCGCAGCGCTGGCCGCTTATCGTCCCATCAGCCGTCAGATACTGTCCCATCAGCCGTCCCGGACTGTCCCGTTGGCCATCTCGCTGTCCCATCAGTCCTCCCACATTGTCCCACCACATGTTAATCCAGAAGTTCCCACCCAGTAACGAACCATACAGTCCCACCGGCCGACCCACTATGTCTACCTGCCATCGTCACACGGTCCCAACAGTTGTGACTGGAAGACCGTGTTCACTCTATTCAGGACGTGCGCTGTTTACAGTCCGTGAAAAGTTGGTCATTCCCACCCACTCCTCCTTTTCATTTGTCCTGAGTGCTTCTAAGTCTTACCAGTGTGTACAACTACTTTCATGTTGGTCTTTGAATGGTTGGCTAATTGTTCTTCGGCCGTGACCGGGTACCCGTCTCGCCTTGTTTCAGAACGTGCTGGTACGGCGGAACGACGACCTGACGCTGACTGCCGTGGTGGGCGACTTTGGCTTGGCCGCGCGCATCCCCGACCCACGGTAAGGGAGCCCCGCCGTCCCACAGCACAGCATAGTTAGAGCATAATCTTAATCAGACCCGCCGCCAACAGGCGTGGTTTTGAATACGGACCGAGCCATATGTAAAGTGCCGGTAGTTCACCAGCTGTGAGCAGTTTTCTGAGCGAATTACATCCAGTTCTGGTTGTGAAATGAAAATAGGGCTGAGTATAGCGGCGGCCAATTTAATTAAAACACATATGTTGCGCTCCAAATGACTCCTATCGGCGGAGTTCACGATAATCTAGCTCCTCATAAATTGTACCGGCCATGACACCTAACATATCGGGCGCATTTCATCAGCGCATATCTCACCCGTCACGCAGCGTACCATCGAGCCGGCGAACCCGGAGCCGAGTTTGGTCCGCTCTCTTCGGGCCGCCCTCCTCCCTCCCTTAGAGTATAGAGTCAGTGAAACCAGCGCCGAGTTTTGTTCGTTCCCTGACCAGCCTGTCTCGGCCCCTGCTCTCCTCTCCCTCACAGCGCCCCGAGACTGGCTTCCTTTCTGTCCAGCCGTCCTCTCCCCCCACAGTTTATCGAACCGTCTGCCTGGTATCTATGTGGTACGAGTATGGCCCTCATTCTGACTACCCTCTACTCTTTCCGCAGCGTACCGAGCCGTCTGGGCACGGCATCTAATCTCACTCCCTTCTGACCACCCCACAGCGTACCGAGCCGTCTCAGCACGGTTGGCTCGTTCTGGTGGATGGCGCCCGAGTGTATCTCCAACCTGCCGTACGACCAGCGAGCGGACGTGTTCAGCTTCGGCGTCATCCTGCTGGAGATGGTGGGACGCGTCTCGGCCGACCCGGACGTCCTGCTGCGCACACCCTCGTTCGGGGTCGACTACGTGGCGTTCGCGTCTCTGTGTCCACCCGACTGCGACCTGGAGCTGCTGCTCGCCTTTACCTGCTGCCTGGTCAGTGGAGACACATGTACTCTGATGTCTGATGTGAACAGTTGTCTGTGTCTGCCTGGTCAGTGGAGGGGTATACGAGCTGTCTGTATCTGCCTGGTCAGTGGAGGGAGATGCAATGTGTCTGTGTCTGGCTAGTCACTGAAAGGTTATGTCCTGTCCAATCGGCGTGCCTCGCTGTGCCTGCAAGCATAATATTTATGCGCTGTCTGGTCAGCGGGAGAAATATGTGTGTATTCTTTCTGTCTCTGTATGTGCGCCTGCCAGCATATTCACCTGTTGTATGATCCGTAGAGGCTGGTGTGCTGTTTCGTATCTGGCGAGTCAGTGTAGGGCGATGTGCAGTATGCCAGTCTCTGTACGTTTGTCGATCGGCGTGCGAGCTGTCTGCTACGCCTGTCCGTCTGTCAACCTGTCTATGCTCATTGTGCAATCTATCTGCCTTTGTATGTTTGTTTGTATGTCGGTCTGTCTGTCCGCCCGCCTGTTTGTGTCTGTATCTCAGTGGATGACAATGTGAAGGATTTCATTATTTATTGGACGCCACAGCATCTGCACCTAATGCCCTTCGCTTCTATTTATATCCGATAAAGCTGGTGCCTAGCCTTGTCCTCATAAGCCTCAGTGAAGATAATACGGCGTGCCCTGAGCATGGCAATAATGTTCTTATGACAAATACCGCCCAGTGTCTCTATGGTGCCCACTTCAGATAAAAAAATACGGCGCAGTTTCTCTGCCTGAACACAAGGCCCACGCTCTCCCGTTCAAGTGACAGCTCGTGACCGTTGTAACTAGTCAACAGCCTTGCATCTCTCATCTCTCTTCGACAATGAAGTTTCAGATAGTCTGCTGCACTCAGCGAGTAGTTTATATCAGCCAGAGCACTATCTGGATGGCTGGATTAGTCGTCTCAGGCCCAGTGACTCACCCCTCTCGTCTCAGTGTGTTAGTCAGAGGGAGGGCTTGTTGTTGCCTTGCCAGGCGTCTTTCGGCGCCCGCTGGCGCCCCAGCCCGGCGCCCCAACCCGGCGCCCCAGCCCGGCGCCCAGCTCGGCGCCCCCGCCCGGCGCCCCGCCCGGCGCCCCCGCCTGGCGCCTCTGCCAGCGAGCGGCTCACACTGTTTGGTCTGTGAGGAAAATAAGCGGGAATCGCGGTGATAGGAAGGCGGATCGCGGCTGTGCAGCGGGTTGATGCTGGTCCAAGGCAAACAAGCCGGCCGGGGCGGCGGCCGGGGGCCCTCCGGGAAGTAGACGTCACTGGTGTGATAGGTACAGACCAACGCGCGATAGTCAGGCGCAGGCGGGGTGTCGGCTACACGGGGGGGGGGGTGACTGACCGATCAGCGGGGTGGGGTAGGCTCGTGTTACAGAGCAATGTGGGACGGTCCCCGGGTTTTATGACATGCATCATAGCGTCATGCTAAGTCACGCATAGATAGTGATCGTGACAAAATCAGTTATGATTGGGGGGTATTGGTAATGATTTCGTGATTGGTCAGTATTATGGCGATTTTACAGTCTTATTTATGGATCCAGCAAGAAAAGTGGTCCAGTTTCCTCATTGCACTTATGATTGTTATGGATCACGT
The DNA here is from genome assembly GCF_019059575.1 of Amphibalanus amphitrite. Lineage (NCBI taxonomy): Eukaryota > Metazoa > Arthropoda > Thecostraca > Balanomorpha > Balanidae > Amphibalanus > Amphibalanus amphitrite. Next base: position 39,499 of record NW_024881622.1, read on the forward strand.
TTATTGAATGGGTGTGCCAAGGAAGTCACGAAGGACAGCAATTAAATCCAATAATGGTTTTACTTGTAGATAACGAAGCATGTCTTTCGGTTCCTCGCCATGCCTCACCTACATTCCCTTTGTCCGTTCTGCGTGCCCCCACGATCGCCTCGTCTGGACCTGTCTCTGTACACCTGTGTAATTCCCTGACCCACTGTGACGCAGCTGTGCGGCGCGACCCCCTGTCCGTGTGGTGTGTCCGCCGTCTGCTGACTGTGTCTGCCCCTCTCTGTCCACAGCACGCCGCCAGCAGCCGGCCGTCCTTTGCCGAGCTGGTGCGGAGGCTGGAGGTGCTACTGGCGATACTGAGACCCCAGGCGGACGCAGCACGCCGGCCCATCCCCGCAGCCGCACCCACTACCCGTACGTTCTCAAATGGTTTCACACTGTCACCTATCGTAGAGAGGATTAGGCACTACGAGAGTTTGAGTTGGGATTTTCTGCAGTACTGTGTGCTGACATTGTTGGATCTCGGAGTCGGAGTAGTCGGTAAATGCTGAATGATCCTGCAGATCTCGGTGTCATGCTCCGCGAAGTGTTTGTTCGATGCTCAGAGCGCTCACTCACGGTTATCTAACGAGTGGGACGATACGTGAGACGACCCTGGGTCGTGTTTTTGCACTCTGATGATCACTGTGACACTCAGAAAACGCTGACCTATCGTTTCTTATACCTATCGCTCATCGATAAGCTCATTAAGGTGCTGGTTCTTTCTCCTTGTCTTTTTATGCGATTTTGAACGAGCATATCACGCATCACGGAACAACAAACGTTGGCCAATCCCGAATGGGTAGCGTTAATTTCTGGCCAGAATATTTACAATGATTTTCGGCATTACCTGACGGTGCAGTCTTCTTTGTTGTTGCTTTTGTAACCGCAGCTCGAAGAATATCAAGCCTCGTGTGCTATCGTGATCTTGAGCATTGAGCAACCCACTATTGCTTTATTACCCCTGAACCCACTAGCTCACCACGCCATAAGTGTCGTTTTGCACCACCCTCATGTGCCACGGGTCCATGAACCACTAGTTCCCCGTGTCCCCGCTGACGGCTGGTGGCGCTGCTGTCTCCGCAGACTGGCGCTGCTCGCGGGAGGACCGGCTGGCTCACCAGCTGCTGAGCGAGGCCTGCTCTCCGAGTGACAAGGCGCGCCTCCACCGGCGGCCGTGGCGGCGCCAGGAGACCCTGCGGCGCCGGCCGGCCACCGGTCCGCTGGCCGTCGCCCGGAAGATGGCGGCACGCGACCCCGCCTACCGGCCCGGCGACACCACCAGTCCGTTCGCCACGCTGCAGCGTTACCGGCAGAGCCGCCGCGCGCCGCCGCCCGTCTGCGCCGACATCTACAGCTCGTGTCTGGAGCTGGCGTGGCCCGGTGGCGCGGCGGCGGCCCCGGAGCCGGTCCTGGCGCCCCGCGTCGGCTGCCACAGCCTGCCGGCCAGTCCGGTGTGCGGCCGCCGGGCCGACTGCGACCGGCCGCCGCCCGCCCTCACCCTCACCGAGGCGCCGGCGCTGCGCCGACTGGCCTCCTGCGAGTCGGGCTTCTACAGCAGCGTCGGCGAGGGCGAGCGGGCGTCAGTGTCCGACCTGTCTCCGGCCTCGCTGCGGTCGGCCTGTAGCCACGACGACGCCTCGCTGGCCACGCTGGCCTCCTCCGTGTACACGGGCTCCTCGGACGACGTCAGCAGTCTGGGCTGCGACTCCGAGGGCCGCCCGGAGCGCTCCAGCGAGCGCTCCGCCACCGACTTCCGCCGCATCCTGGCCTACTTCGAGCGCAGCGGCGCCAGCGGCCGGACGCTGCGGCTGAGTTTGGGCTGCCGGCAGCGGACCGCCGATCGGCTGAGCCTGGAGCGGGCCGGCTGCGGCTGCAGCGTGCCGAGCGCGCCCTGGTGCCCGACCGGCTGGTGGCCGACTGCCGGCGCCTCTTCGACAGCAGCGCCGAGGACCCCGCGCCGGCCGCAGGACAGAGGGCCAGGCCGCTGCCGCGCGTCCCCGTCTCCGAGGGGATCGTGCGCGACAAGCGGACGGTTTTTGAGAAGAGCACGGGCGCGCCGCGGGCGCCCGTGTGAGCCGGCCGGGGCGAGGTGGTGTGGTACTGGTGACTCCCGTTTGGTCTGTGATGGTACGAGTGAGTACAAACGGCGCCGGGAAACCGTCAGTCCGGCGGTGTGTGCTCTGCAAGTTACCAATGGTGAGCTTTTTGGTCGCCCAAGACAGGAATGTGACTTAATTAATCGTATTGTAAGTTGTGCACGATAACCGAGCTTACTTATCGTGTGAGACTATTGTGGCCATGATAGACGTCCGTCCCTTGTTATTTATCTCCGGGTTTGGCGCTGTTCATCAGTGAGGTGTCAGTTCTTCCTGCCAGTGTCGTGCTGTTAGTGCTTGTAACCTTTGTCTGACCCACTATCAGCTAGTCTAATGTCGGCAGTAGCCTTGAGACCGGCCTCGATGGCCTCTGAAAGGCCGTCGTGGTGAAGGGGGCGACACCTATAGGAACGTTTGGCCGGCCACAGCGCCATCTGTTCCGAGTAGTGAGCCAGTTTCGCGTTGGCAAGGCTGTCTGTTCCGCGGTAATCGTTATTTGAACGGACAGAGTAAGTAGATGGGCTTTCATGTGACTTAGTGCTCAACGAACGCGGGGTTTGCGCCCCCCCCTTCAGGTGCCTCGATTGACGACCTATCGGAGCGGGTGTTCGGTCCGATCGCAGGTCCGGATAATATCAGTACTTATAAGTGCTCGGTCCCCATGCCAAAGCTGCGATTAATATTGTGTGAGAGTTGTGTGAGTGATGTCCTCGAGCATAAGAGATGCTTGTTTTGATCTTCCTGACAGAATGCGAGTATGTTAACCGATTGAGTCACCCAAGAGTGTAAACGTGGCTAATATGTAGTTACCATGTTGTGATAGAAGCAAATGAACTACATGAAATAGAATGGGATATTATTTTTGCGTGGTCAGTTGTTGATGACTCGATTTATAAAGACTGTGTTGATGGTGGTTTTGTGTTTACTTTGAAGATGCATCGTAAATACACGTGAAAACTTCGCTATGGTTTTAAGGGATTTTAAGGACGGCTCAGCTATAGGGATGCTGCCGCAGTTATTTAATTCGTTCTATTTCGATTGTATCTGACCGAATGCCACACATACCTGGCACTTGCCGAAGATACATGAACAAAGAAAACAAGCATTTTAAACAGATGACAACACAAAACTACAAAATTCATTAGTGACGCTAAATTGTTTGCTTACGGAAGTGCGGTAAAGACCGGGGTGATTGTGCGAAATGGTAGTTTGGTCGTTATCCTGTTTACGATGCTTGGCGCTAAGGCACCACACAAGCGTTCTGGAAAGGACGTTACATCATACTATGGACATGAGCCAAGGTTTACAACCTCAATGCGCTATATTAATTTCACTGACCCTCTATTCCTTTGCATTAAGTATACTTGGCCTATAGAATAGTAACCAACTGTGAGACTGGCAGACGAGCGGAAGGAACCAACAAAGTGTATAAGTTTCATTTATTTACCAACAGACCACAAGCGACATAAATATAATCTGATGAATAAACGTGCAAGTAGTTAATAAACACGGGCCTGTTGCTAACGAGCATGTCCTCAAATGATAACGCTAACAGTTCGAAATCCGGGCTTATTGTATACCGTTTCTCGGTTGTTACTGAATGCATCGTCAACACCTGTAAACATGAACACCATTCTCACTTTTTCTTCGGCAGTGAAGTTTCCACGCTTGAGGCCTGAGGGGCAGTGTGGACGTGGATATCGGGCCGAGGTCAGATCCTTCTGCCGTTCATCTCCGCGCCACCTCTCGATACCTATGCGAGTATGCGGCGGTCGCCGATGAGGGGACGGGCCGTGTCGATGCGCCGTGGTCACTGACCGCTCTCATCAGGTGGACGGACCGTCGTCGCCAGAGGCGGCGGCGGCGGCGGCGGCGCGCGAGCGGCCGGTGCGTCGACATGTTTTTATTGACGCCACGACAAAAACGCGACCGGGCACAAAACACGGCCGACGCGGCGCACAGACAAAAACGGCGCAGCTGACGGCGCGCGGCGGCGGCGCAGTATGTTCATCTACTGACAGGTCAGGTCTGGTTGCAGTCGGACCGGGCCCGAGGAAAAGTAGGTCTCGGTGTGACGGACAAAAACACGGCCGTCAGCGGTGAGCCGCGCCGGATGACCTCGATTGCCAGCGGCCCAGTTGCAATCGGTGACTGCGTTGCACGGAGCAAACAAAAACAACAGAAAATGGTTTTGATGAGCATCGAAAGAATATGACCGATGAAATAAGTTCTGGAAATCAAGCTACTGATGCTCGAAGTTATCCAGGTAAACTATAAATAGCAACCAACGAAAATCACTGAAGCAGTGATGAATCTAATCAGAGAAGCACCTACAAGCGCACCAGATGATAATCTTTCCTAATGAGCATGCGGACGGTGATGGCCTCGCTATAAGAAAGCAATCGATGATAGAACACACGGCATCTCGTATTTATTGATGCGAGCGAGTAGGCTTCTGAAACCGAGCAAATCGAAACGGAACAAACAGAAGTAGGCATACGGAGTCGCACCACGGCTGATGACACGGTTGGCATTCGACAATAACTGAGGATATTTACTGGCAATGTCATCATTCTTCTTTCTGGAGACCTATGGCAGACGTAAGACACCGAGTAATAACCCCATCGATCTTATGGACCGTGCGAGCGAGGGAGAGGGTGCCTGAGAGGGCGAGAAAGAGAGAGTAAGAAAGAGAGACACTGAGACAGAGATGCAAGTCTAGCAGGAAGGTATGTTTTTTGTAAGGGTTGGGGGTTGGGGGGTGAAGAGGATAACTGTACCCACCTCAAGACATGGCTACCGGTCGGCCGGTCGGGTCCGCCCGCGGTCACCGGCCGGTGACCTACAGCGATCGGTCGGAGCGGTCGGAGCTGTCCCTAGCCCGGGGGCACTGACCGCGGGCCGCCAGAGGAACAGGGACGGGACGGGACGGCCGCAGACCGGCCTTGACCCGCGCGGGGTGTGTGTCGCGGCGGTGCGTTGTGAATTGTGAGTGTTCAGTGCCGTTTAATTACCTTGGATTGATGTCATTTATCTATCATGCATCATATTCATTTATGTCACAATTTCTGCATAAAGGAATCTGAAATCATCCCAGTAAATATGTAAAACAATAACAGGTACTTATATCAGTTAAATGTCGATTAAGACGTCTATTTAAACGTCTGCCTAAGTGTCTGCTGTGAAGTCTATTAAATCGTCTATTGAACCGTATATTGAACCGTCTATTGAACCTCTATTGAACAGGCTATTAAACGGACTATTGAACATGTTATTGAACCGTCTATTTGACCGTCTACTTAACGTCCATTAACTGGCTATTAAAAAAAAAAACCTATAGAAACGTCAATTAATTCACCTATTGAGCCGCCTATTAACTAGGTCTATTATAAAGTTTCTTAGAACGTTTATAAGAACGTTTATGAGGACGTCCATAACAATATTTATTAGAACGTTTATTAAAACGTTTATTAAAACGTTTATTGAAACGTTTATTGAAAGTTTGAAACGTTTCTTGAAACGTTTATTGAAACGTTTATTGAAACGTTTGGTAGGACGGTTATTAGAACGTTTAATGTTTGTTAGAACGCTTATTTCGACGCCTAGGTATTTATAATGAGTGAAGTCACATCAATGAAAGCTTGATTAGCCATAATGACTATCAAAAATATTTTAACGTCCTGCTTAGGCGTTGAGCCTGTTTAGGCGCTAGTACCAAACATTTTTTAAACGTCTGTTTAAGCACTTATCAAAACATCTATTAAAGTCTATTGAAAGTTATCGAAACACTTCTATCAAAGCACGTTAGCCAAATCGATAGTCTTGTTTAACTCATTACGTCAGGTAAATGCGTAACCGTTCATTGCGCGACAATGCGTTCTTCCGTTACCTACAACCTTTTCCGTTTCACTGCTTCCCTTTTACTGTAACATTTGTTTTGCCGTCCGGGGAGTTTTAATAAGTTGAATCCCCAGACACTGCTTAGGTAGTGACTAGCAAATAACAGATTATCGGTTTCACCAAGAGTTTATCCGAACAATGTGATTATCTCTTATGCGATACCACCGGCCTACTGTCATGCACGGTTGGCGGTTCACCTCGCTTGCTACAGGGAACGGCAGTCGTTCCAGCCCTCGTCCCAGAGGGGACCACACCGCGCCCTACCCTCGTTCTGTCCGCTGTTCTGTCACTTCCTGTCCGTGTCCCAGCCCGCCGGTCTCCGCGCTCCATCCCGCTGCTCCCATGTCTCATCCCGTTGGCCCGTCATTCCAGTCCGCCGTCCCAATATTCGCCGTTCCCCGTCCCAGCCTCCGGGCCGGCCTCCCGTTCCAGCTGCTTGGTGGCTTGCTGAAGACAACAAAACCACATTCGGCGGCCACCGAGACAGGTCATTCCTTGATAGGATTAGTTGAAGGATCGCTGTCTCGGTATAAGTTTAGTTGGGTTGGCCCGCTATCCCAACCGTTTGGTGTGGGAAAGGCATTTTAGCGAACTACGGAAAAAATACCTTCAAGAAATAACTTCATATGGCAGCACTCTCATTGATTGTGCTGCCACCTGTATGTTGTCTTCCGGGCTCATTTACAACACGAACAGCGGTGGTGGAGGTTGTGTTGGGTTCGTGCTTGATTTTGAGGAATTGTGCGGGTTCTGTGCCTGTGTTTGGTGTGTCTCATAGTCAGGATAGTCAGTTACCTAATTCGAGGAGTGAACTATCAGAGGTAACGTATTCAAGAGTGAGAAACGCAATTTGGAATAGAGGAATGTTTGAATGGGTCAGGTTCAGTTTTAGTTTCTGGAATTCAAAAATTCCCTGAGTATCTTTTTTCTGTTGATCAATGTAAGGACTTTCGTACCGAGCATCATTTGAAAAAATGTCTTCAATTCTTAACCCTTAAGCTGACTCACAATTTGAGTTGAGAGAGACCACAGTTTGAGTTCTATTTACATTTGGTTTTTTCATGTTTTTAAATTAAATGTTTTCTTGAATTTTTGTGTGTTTCAGGAAGATGGTAACTCTAGTTAACTAATGCACATTGTTTTATGATTTTCAGACATCTCAACTTCAAGCAATGGCAATGGAGAGTCCGGAGCGCCAGAAGATCAAAGCCATTCTTCCTCCTGCAAAGGAATGCACACACACCTTACACTATTGGTAAGATTGCAATTAGGCACCCATGTCCTTCCTCATTTCAATGTCAGTTATTGGATGAGCATTTTATTTTGAAGCTAAATGTAAGTCATACTTAACGTTAGCTTCAAGCTTGGTGACCGTGCCATTAGGTATATGACAGAACCTTCAAGCTTGTGACTATTCTGGACGCTTGCAAAAATGTATAATACCAATTTGGTTTGACTATTCTGGATGCTTGCAAAAATGTATAATACCAATTTGGTTTGAGTATCAGCCATACTGTATTTGTATTTCCAGATTGAAACTCTGGGCATGTTTTTACTCCCCCAAATGAATGATTGTCAGCCTTGTCTCTGGGCCTCTGGGATATCTACTGTAAGGGTTCATCTTATGCATATTTAATCATGGTGGTGTTTTGTAATTTCATACTTGTAATCAAATGTGCCATGGGCAGACCATGGTGTCCGATGTGTATGAACTACGACACAATTAGATTTAACACGCTGCACACCGTCGGTAACAGACACACACAGCGACCTCTGACCCCCACCCTTCCCTGTTTCCCGCACAGTGAGGAGAACGTATGGCTGCTGTGCCAACACGTGCAGGACAAGTACCCGCAGGAGCTGCCCTACTGCTACGCGGTGTTCATCTCCAACCAGAACCAGACGGTGCCGCTGTGGAGGCAGCGCGCCGGACGCACAGAGGACCGCGTCGTCATCTGGGTAGGTCACAACAATAACATCACGGGACGGGTCGCCACGGGTCGTCATCATGGGAGGTCACGAGACTACACAGACGGCATCACGGGTCGCCACCTGGGTAGGTCGCCGCCGGCACCGACAGCACCGCGGGTCGGGTCACCTTTTGTCGTAATCGAGGGGGGTTTTGGTGATTTTTTGGAACATGCCGAACACCGTATGCATACCACTGTTCGCCTCCTTGTTTAGGCCACGGCAATACACATTCCTAATAGGTATCTGGGACAGTTATCTGTGTAGGTGTTTGTGGCCACCGAACACCACAGTTAGGGTCGTGGCCGTTTGCGTAGGTCATGGCCGTTCGTCCTGACGATCCATTATGCAAACGGAGGAGGAAAGCGGAGAGGAATGAGGATTTGTGAATAGAAAACGGTCCTCATTGATTTACAAATTCGCGGATGTCTGGTATCTTGGTGGGATGCTATTTATGTTGATTTCCCAGAACCGCTGAGAACAGACTCATCAAGCTCTTGTTCTCGGTTCTTTAGGGTCTAGTAGGGCCGGTGGTTATCGCTTATACACTACCACGGTTGACAGTGTCTGAGTGTCACCGAATGGTGTCCGTTTTATTCAAAATTCGGTCATGGACTTTGCCTTCGTTCTGAGCCAGCATAAAAAATTCGCAGAGAATTGAGAAGATTTTGCTCATTTTCCATCCTTGTTCCTATCGTCCCGGTTTTGTGATCAGTGAGACCCTCTCTAATCATCGCCAGGTAATATTTTCGGCCAAGTCTTGGCACATTTTCTTTGTTTTGCTACTTTGTAGTATTTCTCATACGAAATGCTCCAAGTCCGAACTCCGAAGTATTTCTTGTTTGTACCTGCTGGTGCTGAGTGCTTTTCATTGTGAATTTCGTTATTTTTATTGCTCATTGCTTTCCATTGCGAGCCATTGACTTCCGTATAGGAAGCGTTTCATTCGCCGTATCACTTTATTTACGGTAGTTGTGCGAACCTTCCGTACTTTCTCGAACCGCCTGGGACCCATTGCCGGTGTTTACCTCCATTGCACTCCACTCCGGTGCCCCGCGGTGTCCGGTCGCTGGCGCGGGGTCAGCTGCGGCGGCGGTGCGTCGTTCGTCCGTCGGCGGGTCGATGGCTCGGTGCGCGGCACTGGCCCACCTCCCCGCCGCCGCCGCCGCCGCCGTTGGCGAGTGGAGGGAGCGGAGTGACCTCCGGCTGTGGCGGTTCCCGGAAGCGGCCACCGCGGGTCACCGGCTACCTGTCGGCCACTGCGGCTCCGCGGCGTGGCGTGGCGTCGCCAGCTGGCAGTGCCGCGGTGCTGATGAGCGGGGAGGGGGCAATCAGGCTGCCTGTTTGCCGCCGTCTGCGGCCGGACGGCCGATCGGCCATGGCCGGCGCTGGGGCGGGCCGGACGGCGGCGGAGGGTGTTGACCGAGAGAGGCGGAGGTGCGGCCGCGCCTGTATCGACCAGTGTCATCCATGACATTGTTGACAGAGGCCTGATAGGGGCGCGGGTGGCGGGCGCTCGCGGCGACCAGCGCTGCCTGCCCATTGCTGTAAGTGCCAGCTGTCAACGTAATCGGCTGTGGACATAATGGCTCACCCGAGGATGGCTTTATGGCTCAACTTCGCTGCCAAACACGCTTAATGCGAGCTCAACGATTAAAAAACTTTCGGCTCTATAAACTAGGGATTTGTGTCGTCCGCTGAAATAAGTGCAACAAGACGCCTACGAACCACTTCCAGTAATTTGTAGCGACAGTGATTGGTGAATGAGCTTTTAGCGATCGATTACTCATGGAATATCTTTAAGGAAAATCTGAGTTCCATTGAAGGTCGCCATTTTTGGTTGAATATTGTCGCAGGTACAGGAAGAGCTTTGAACTTTCTGACATCAGTCTCTCTGTGCTCTACGACCATTACCCCGAACTCCTCGACTGACCGACTTTCCTATTCCGAGTCAATCTGCGAACTGTTCGGTCTCCTGAGATAATTTCCGCCTTCCGCGTCCCAGACGGTCTGGAGTACTCTGTGGAGTGCGCCCACTGAAACCGGCGGAGGACGGTGCGAATACCTTCCCGATGCCGCGCTGTGGTGGCGTGAATAACAGCCGCCGGTCCATTTTCTAGACGTTTTCAAAAGATTGATTGTTGAACGCTCCTTCTCCCATCTATACTTCAGTGCGCCGTCCGCCTCACTGACGGTTTGAAAGGTATGGGCGAACTGAGTGATAAATTACGTCTTAGTGTAGGTACAGCTTTGAGTTCGGAGTTATGGGGTAATGCCAGACATACAACCAAGGAAGCCTGTAGTATCGACGTAGGCACGTAAAGTGGAGTGACTCGTCCAGTTTGATTCAGATCAGCGTTTGGGTGTGTGTTCGAGGGGGGGGGGGCATGCTAAGTCAGAGAGCTTCTTTGAGGAGGGACGAGTGCAGCGGACACGCAGAGCCAGTTTGACTGCATGTCAGGCCAGTCATGGGCGGACGCTGGTCGGGGTCAAGGACGGGTCAAGCTGGCTGGCTCCATTTCGCTCATCCATGTCGAGTAAAGGGCGAAGTAATATAGCATGAATTTTTGGCCGGGTTTGGGTTGGGCCATGGGTTGGGCTAGTGGGAGTCTCAGTCCCAGTCCCTGGTCAGTTCTGGAGCGGGTAGGTGCGGTGCGGTGTCGGTGGCCGCGCCGGTATCCTCCAGCCGTCTGTTCGCTGTCCCAGTGACCGAGCGGCCGACGCGCCATGGCCGATGCAGCTCCCGTTTACGGCCGTGCACCGCCGTTCCCGCAGCGCCGTTTACGACGTTGCACCGTCGTTCGCACACAGCCTGTTTATGTGTCTGTGCAAACGGCCCCCGTCGGCGCCGGCCGCGGCGAGTTGCAGCGAATAAATCAGCCCGGCCGGGCCGGCGGGACGCGCGCGGCCGGCCGGACACTGTGCCCCCGGGGAGGGCGGGGCCGGGGGAGGTACGGCACTCGACGGTAAACGGCCGACGACGCCTCCTGCCGCTGTGGATTGTCCAAGACGTGTTTGTACTGGGACGGTCGACAGAGGCGGCTGTTAGAGCAAATTTCGATGTTTTTGACCTGCGAATCGATAGGTAAAGATATGACTGACAGGGGGAACAGGGCTAAGCAGCATGAGCTGGCTCAGAGCCCTATACTGTAAATAAAAGCAGGAGCTAGAGGCATCAGAGAATGCATTTTTGGGTGGAATGTAGAATTCATAAGTGTAACCGATATTGCTCGTCACATGTTGGGTAGGTGTGGTGCTGTAGGCCGCAGGCACGCGGTCGCATCGTGATGGGACAAAGTTCACGAACAGACACGTCCTGGGCCGCCCCCCAGCGCCGGGGCGGGGTAGCGACGTCACAAGTTGGCGCGCGAATCGGTCTGCGCCGGGAACTCCCGTGCCGGCCGGCGACACACGTGGTTACCACATAGGTACTGGCGTGCAGAAACTACCGACTTTGTTTACACTCTCTTATTTACACTTCCTATACATTTGCCTTCACCCCTACACATCTTTGCATCGCACAACACTCAGTCGTGTGATTTTTGGACACATACTTGTTGTGTCTTCACTGCGCTGTGGGATTTACCGTGACCTGCCTCTCATAACAGGACTACCACGTGATCGTCGTCTGACTGTCTTATGGAACTGACCGCGGTCTATATGTCGTTACAGGACTACCACGTGATCTTCATGTACCAGCCGGACTCTCGGTGTCTGGTGTACGACATGGACTCTGAACTGCCGTTCCCCACCTACTTCCACAAATACGTCACGGAGACTTTCCGCACCGACCAGATCCTACATCCGGAACACCACAGGTGGGTCACCGACCGGCGCGGTGGATCACTGCTGGTGACCAGGGGAGGTCAGGTCACAGGTCACAGATCGGAGGTCACGGGCACGACTGGTCACGGGCACGACGATGGGTTGTGGGGGCAGGTCACGGATCATAGATCGGAGGTCACGGTTACGACAGGTAGCCGGCGGTGAGATGGCCGAGGTCAGGTCAAGGGTCCTCAGGTCACTTATATTTCACAACGAAGGCTATTTGTGGAAGAGACCACAATATCAAGCTGCCATATAGTTTCATTACCCGCGACCTGAGGCTGAAGGTCGTGGATGCTACAGGTTAGCGGTAGTGATGGGTCAAATACACGTAATGGTGTTTGCTATTGGTCAGGTCATTGGTTTGGATCACTGAGATCATGTTTCTGGGGTGTTACCACCCACCACTGATTAGGTCGTCAGGAACCCCTCCGATAGGCGGTATTACCAGAGCAATTGGAAGTCAAACAACAGCTATGTTTGGATAAGTATTGCAGGTGACGGCTGTGCTGTGGAATGAGAGGCGTAGATGATGAAGGCAAGCCAGGATGTAATATATGTGGGGTTCAACCATTGATTTTTGTTAAATCCGGACTCTTCTTCACAAAGCGCTCGTGAGTTTTGTGCTGTTTGTCAGGGGCTTCGTGTTCCACGTCATTTGCTTTCCGATTTCCTTTGTTCCACTTTCTGGCTAAATGAGCGGCTTTTCAAGGAACCTCTGTCGTGCCGTACCGTCGTGTTCCAAAGGCCCTGTCTATATTCCGGCGGCCGCACGTTTTTATGCTGCAGTTAAGATAAACGGCATAGATAGCTGCCGTCATTAGCCGGACGGCGATAGAGTCGCTGGTGATGCACTTTGCATGAAGTGGACCGTAGTATGCAAACAGGGCAGCATTAACCCGATAGCTTGATCCAGCCAGCAGGCCAGGCAGCGGGGCTCTGCACTATGTTCGGACACACGTCTGCCACAACCTACTTAACTTACGAGTATACCTACTGCCGCGCTTCTGGTCGACTCATCCGCAGGAGGGGTTGCGTAAAACAGTATATTTTTAGCGAGAACATCTCTCTTCAGTCACAGATGGGTATGCACGGATGTATGTATAATGCAAACGCTCAGAGTGACGTGCTTTCTGGATCCTTGCGAATTATGATCTAGCCTTGTCTACATGCAGACTGCAGAGTATTCCAGCTTCCAGATTCAAAGGAGCTTTATGCATGCTGACCTAGTACGACTCGTAAAACAAAGACCAGATTGGAATCGGCAGTGGTTGCCAGCCGCGGGTTTTCGATAGACCATGGGTCGTAGCGGTACTGAGAATCCGACAGATTTCGTCGATTTAGTAATATCCTCAGCTGGGCTGTCAAGCTTCGTAGCGCTCGGAAGCTCTGGTGATTTTATGCATTGTTTGGGACGTCTATTGGGGCGTTCGGAGGCTTTTCTGAAGAATCCGCCACAGTGCCGGCGCTGGCCGACCGCCCAGCGGCCTGCAAATCGCTCTGCCAGTGTGACTGCAGTGCAGATACATCGCACAGTGGGCAGCCTGCAAGAGAACTGGGCTACTGGACGTGGATGAAATGGGTCAGGATACGGCTGTGAATAGTTTGCAGAATACAGAAAACGTTGCGATTCTCGCACGGTTCTATAATCAAAGCGTTCTTAGCGATTTGCCATCTTGATGCTATTCGCTGACAACTGTAATGTCTTTTTCGGTTCTCCGCTTCTTCGGCCCTATTTTTGCCTTTCGAACCACTCCTCCCGTAGGTGGGCTACCTATTAATTAGCTGGTTTCCGTGCCCGCTGACCGGTTGGCTTCCATTTGCCGCTCGGACGGTGGCCGGCCTCGGGGGGCCGCGCTGCCGCAGGTGAGCTGCTGCGGCCGACCGGCCACCGACTACCGGGTGGCTGGGACAGCCGCCGAGCGCCACTGACGTATTGCGGCCGCCGACCCGATGTTGTTTTGCCTGCAGCAGTGCCCCCCCCCCTCCTCCGTGCCCCCTCGGCGGATGGTGCCCCGCGGAGAGTGCCGCCGGCAGAGGCCCTGTGATGACTTCCTCACTGCAGCGTATGGTGCCTCAGGAAACGACAACAAACCGACTGCCGAGCTTGTTATTTGGAGAGAATAGACACACGGATTTCCGGCACGGTATAATTCAAGCCGTTCAAGCTGAAGCTCAAAACATCGCCGTTGGTCGGTATTTACTGCCGAGTTGGTTGTTTTGTTCATGTGTGTCCTGCGACGTTGGCTGTTTCCCGTGTCTAACGACCGCTGCGCCATGGCCGCGCCCCCCCCCCCGTCCCCCTCCCGGCGCCCCCTCCTGAGGTCATTAGCAGTGCGGCGTGGCGAGTGGGGCCGGCGCCTTCAGGGACGGCTGGGTCGACATGACCGGCTGCAGGACCGCAGGCTACCGCCTACCGGTTCCGCTGCGGTGGGCGCAGGCGATCGCCATTCGCTGGTTTTATTATCGATTCCTTATTCTGAAATATATTACCAAACTTATCTTCACTGTAGCGCTATTTTATCGGCCATTTACTAATCTCACTTCCAGTGCTGAGATGAATACGCGATATCGTCTTTAATGTGGAGGAAAAATATCGTCTTTAATGTGGAGGAAATTTATTTAGGTTTGAGCCTGGAGGCGTGTAGGTATGGATTGGATATGCTGTATTCATATATACTTATTACCTACCGCATACTGACGTCTTTGATTATGCATGAATCACTTCGTACAACTGTCGCCTGCCCATTCCTTTGACAACGGTCCTAAATGCGTGTACTCCGCACCAGCACCCCAGAACAATCCACTGGGACTGGGACACTGACTGAACCAGAGCTGCGGAGTCGATGGATATTAGGGTGACTCCGAGACTCCGACTCCGACTCCGGCTTCCATAGGTGGAGAATTGTGACCAGCTGGGGGTGCTCGGGCGCAGCAAATCCGCCGCCGCCTAGCGGTGACCTTGACCCGCGCCGCCCGGCCGCGGCTCCAAAGCCAAGCCGGCGTGGCCGGCGTGGAATTGGGAGAGCTCGAGCACCCCCAGTCCAGCACAATTCTCCACCCGTGCCGGCTTCAAAAATTGACTCCGACTCAGACTCTAACTCCGACTCCGACTCCGGACGGTTCTATTGATACCCTTATCATGATATTGAAGTTCATAATGGAGATGTTTTTATCTTGCCTGAAACGATTCCTTGTGCGTTCCAAAGGCGTTGCGTTGCGTTGCAAATATGCATTAAAAATAACATGCAGATTTAAAAAGCAGGTTCTGGGACATTCACCCTCTTCTGCTTCTTTCTCTGAAAACGTTCCTCAAAACAGAATTTTTTTTTCGACAAAATTCAATTTCGAGTGCAGTATCGTCAAGTAAACAGATGCAGTGCATGACGTTGAGCCATGCAGCGTTAACTGCGACTCCGGAATCGGAGTCAGTAAGATTTTGGCCGGGCAGAACTGTCGACCCCGACCGACTCCGACTCCGACTCCGACTCAGACTCCGCAGCCCTGGACTGAATAGCTGTTCGCTTGTTTCCTGGTCACCTGACTGCGCGGTCCGCTCGCATTCACACGGGTCTCGGCGACCAACAAACAGCCAGCGGCTATTTCTTGCCGGCGGCGGCCAGGCAGTGGGCCATTCAATGAGCCATTAGTAGTAGTCATACGCCACGCGTGCTGATGATCATCTTAATAATCCACAAACATTGAGTGAGGGAAACGGTACTGTCGCCCTCGGCGTGCAAACTCGGTTAGTGATGCATAGCTGGTCTTGTCGCATGACCTAGTGGGCGCTGTATCTTCTGTTGTTTCTTGAAATCCTATGTTATGATAGACGATTTACGTGTAACTGGAATTCGCGTTGCAAGGATTGTGGCGCCATTCACTGGCCAAATATTTAGACAGCAATGCTTGTTGGTATTTTGTTAGTGTAGGTAGTGGTCGAGATTCCTAGAAAGCTGGATGACATCCACTCTCGACAGTTTTTTTTTCGTTCTATTTTTCTTACATTTTAGGCAGAAGTACCTAAGATATTTGTCACGGTAGCGATCAGTGTATCAGTGTATAATTCACCGATTAAGTTATAGGCTCGTGCCAAAGAGCGATCTGGCGCATGATACCGCTACCATTGAATTCGCACTTCACAGTCCGTGTACTTGCGTCCTATATATAATGTTTATGTATATATGTAGTTAATATGTATGTGTTACAGGGAGTTTGAGAAATCTGTGAGTTTGCAAACTCCCTAGGGAGTTTGCAAACTCCCTGACCCATCAGTGAGTTTGCAAATTTACTAGGGAGTTTGCAAACTCACTGACCCGTCAGGGAGTTTGAGAAATTCCAGAGCGATTGGGACGAATAAAAACAAGTGTGCAGCATGTGGGTGTCATACGTGCCGTCCGTGAGGTTAAAACAAAGGTTGCTAGTTGTAAGGCCTATTTAACAGTCACACGCTAACAAAAAGCCTGCAGATCATATGCACTTCATAAATACCTGCTTAACATTTTAAACTGTTCAGTGATCTAGCCCAAACATGTACCGCCGCTTCATTTAGTCATACTTAGTTCACGTCCCAATTATAGATCCGTTCCACACAAGTATTCCACACGTATGCCTTATATGCTTTAGCATAAATGACCAACTGAGCTGTTTCTACTTTGATATATTGAGCCTGACTCTTGAATAGCCACACTTTTGTGGAACGGATACAATTGGGCCGTGAACTAAATAAATGTATGACTAAATAAAGCGGCGCTGCATGTTTGGGCTAGATCACTGAACAATTTAAAATCAAAAGTATGGTGTGCATATGATCTGTAGGCTTTTTGTCAGCGTGCGACTGTTAAATAGGCCATACAACTAGCCGCCTTTGTTTTAACATCACGAACGGCACGTGTGCCACCCACATTCTGCACACTTGTTTTTATTTGTCCCAATCGCTCTAGAATTTCTCAAACTCCCTGACCGGTCAGTGAGTTTGCAAACTCCCTAGTGAATTTGCAAACTCACTGATGGGTCAGGGAGTTTGCAAACTCCCTAGGGAGTTTGCAAACTCACAGATTTCTCAAACTCCCTGTAACATATGAATGCATGCATGAGATGTGATTGTGGGGACAGTAGGTACTGCGCGCGCTCTAAGAGGAAAATCTCTCCGTGCCGTGCAGTGAGCGTGGTGTTTGCACGCCCAGTGTTTTGCACGTGCGCTTTGTCTGCGGTCGGCGTGTGCGCCCCGCACGTGTGCGCTGTCGGGTCCCCATGTGCTGTCCGTGTGTGCTCTGTGCGGTCCCTGTGTGCTGTCCGTGTGTGCGGTGGCTGTCGTGTGCTGTCGGTAGTGTGCGCCCCGCACGTGTACGCCGTCGGGTCGATGGGACGGACGGCCGCCGTGGGCGCCGTTTATGTCGACTCGGAATAATTACAAGTAGCCATACCACCACGCGATGCTGCCTGTGGCCGCCGCGGCGGGGCTGTGGCAGCGGGGGGGGGGGGGGGGGGGCGTGACGGGGCTGCGGGTGGGGGCAGGGCTGGGTACCGTCAGGGGGCTGCGAGTCCCGGCGGGGTCCTGGATGTCGATAGGGAGAGGGCTGTTGTAGGCGTCAGCCTTGATCTCTAACCTTGCCGCAGGCGTGGGCTGGCGCTGAAGGCCATGGGTCGCATGAGCTTAGAGAATACCGATGACTTCCTCAGTAGCTCTGTCGGGATAACGTTGTATCTTTCACCTGGCAGACGGGAGAGCTGGTAGGAAGCTCTTGGCGTCCCTGCTGAATCCTGGCAGAGACTGATAGTGGCAGTGGTCGCATAGCAATAGCATGCTACGGACAAAAGGCTTTCAGCTGGGTGATCAATGATCAATAATCACGTTCAACGTTTGGAGGATTTTACTATGGCAGATGACTGTTCCTCAATGTGAATATTAAGAACTATCGCAAGGCAAAAAAAAAAATGAAAGGCCCTCTGAGACGCCAATGGATTTGTACGCTTAGTGCGTAGTTAAACTGCGCTATTTGCTGCAGCTGTATTATTGATCCTAGCTGATTTTCCCCACCATTAGCTGCTTCTCTGGTCTACCGCCGTGCACGAACGTTGTTATCCATTTAGCTGAGGTACTTAGCCAAAACTGCCACATTTTCGCCCTGGCTACCGTAAATTCAGCCATTAGCTCCAGAGTGACCGTGTATTTTGGTCCAGCGGTAAGTGAGTGTCGGCGGCACCCCGCTGGTCGTCGCTGGGCCGAGCGCGGCGGTGGCGTCATCGGACACAGGCTGGCGTCATCGCCTGCCGCTGCCGCCGGCGAATGACGCCCCGTCACGGCCTTCACTTGACAGGCATACTCGCTGCAAAGTCGCGTGGATTTGTGGCGTGGTAAGACAGCTTACTTACCGTTCCGTAAAGCTGTGGTCGTCACTGACACGCGCCATTTAGTGATTTGACCGGCGGCGACGTGCAGGGGAGCGGGGACGCGGGGGCGAGGTGCAGGTCTCTTGTCCGGCTTCAGTAGCTTATGTCGGTGGGATGATGCCTCTGTGGTACGAGAAGCAGTCGCGGAGGTGCAACTGCAAAAGCAAGCAGTAGCACCTCGTTCGTAGTTGCTGTATTAAACGGTAGCAATCATGGCAGTTGTTACATATTTAAAAGGCCTAAATGTGTGGTGGGTGACGCATTGTATAGGCGCCAACGAAACCAAGCGATGGTGGAAAGCCTATGAATCTTTGCGATGAACGTGTTTTGTTTCATGGACTAAAAGGTAGCTGAGCAGTGATCGTTGATAGGAGGCTGGTATCGTCAATTAATGATAACAAAAACCGGTACCGAACGAGCTCGCATACGGCAGGAGCGGATAGTCTTACTTTGCTATCACGACAGAACAAAGGGAGACTGAAACGGGTTAGACGGAAGGACCGACGTCTCTGGTAGCGCCGGGTGGCCTGTTTGCCAACCGGCGACGGCTGTTTTCGCTACGCCCCCGGAGTTTCAAAGACGGCTCGGTCTGTTGTTGGTACAAGTTGGCGCTGAACGCCCCAGCCGTGCTGAATGTTACATGATGAAAACATCACTCAATGGGAGACACCTTTGGCGTGCACAACCAACACAGGAGTTTGTGTGGAAGTTGAGTTGAATTCTGAGTAAAGTGAGGGAAGTGCTTGGACAGAAGAGCCCAGTAATTAGTGCTGTACAAGCGGAAAGGTAAACAAATGACTCAACCAAGTCACCGAGCGCTGCTTTAGCGTTAATGCTGGACAGACGTCAGTGCTAGGACTCCACGGAGACACCCTCAATGAAAAACGACACTTTTCCTACAGACGAAATACCCCTACTTCCAACAGCTCGAGCTCGGTGTCCAGGGCGCCAGCTGGGGCCGCTCAGTGTTATGCTGACCCAGTTTGTCGGGCGCCCCGCTGCACTGGCTGACCGGACTGTGCCCACCGGTCACCGGAGGGAGGCCGCCCCGCCGCCCGCTCTGTTTGGCCAGCGGCGTGCAAAATTGATGCGTCTGTTCCGGACGTCGCGGCCAGTCGCCTCGGACGGACGGGGCCGGGTGGACGGCTGAAGGGGGTACCGGGGGGGGGGGGGGGTGAAGGTCACGGACTGACCGCCGACGGCCGGCGAGAGTGGTCCACGTCGAAATGGCCGTCACCGCGGGGCGCCCCGCCGGGACGACCGGACGCTGGGCCGTCGAGTCGCGACTCACTTTGGAACGGAAAACGAGGCCGGATAGTGACTGTGGACGAGGGACGAAACGAAAGACGAAAGACGACCCAGAAGACGGGCGAAAGACAACTCAGATGACGAACGAGCGATGACTGACAATTGACTACTGCCTCGACGGTTTTCTGCTTATGATGAACGGATGTTTACTGGTGACTGGTCTCTGAACTCGTTATGTGATTGGAGATCGTCATCGTTGGTGATAAACCTCATGTTTGTTTTACCTGTGTGACTGTTAGGTTTCGCGTGGGCAAAACAGTTTGGTTGTTACTTTATGTTTATGGCCCTTTCGTTTCCAATTCTTTTATAGTTGTTCGTCGCCACCCACATTTGTCATAGTGTAGTGCTGACATATAAACATGTCAAGGGTCACAAACATTACATGGCTGTATGCCCGTTAAACCAGTTATATGTGTGTCACGCTATTGCGCTTGTCACGTTACTTTCAGCGATTATGCGCCCTTCAGCACCCACACCTGTACCTCGCCTTCCAGCGTAACCCTACTGTGTCTCCGTGTGTCTGCTACCGTGTCATAAGTGCAGCCTCTGACCTTGCCGCGCTCTGTCCGACAACTTGGTATCCGTCAGTCCTCAGTGTGTGTGTGTGATATTGTGTCATGTGTGCAGCTCTGACCGCGCGACGCCCTGTCCGTGTCCCACAAGCCCTTCCGGGTGGTGCCGGTCAAGCACTGTGTGACTTATGCCCTGTCATATGTGCAATGTGCATAACTCTGACCGGCGCCCTCGCCCTGTCCGTCAGGTTCTTCCGGGTGGTGCCGGTGGCAGAGTTCCTCCGCCGTCAGTACTGTGTGCTCTCTGTGTCTACTCCTTATGTCTGCAGCTCTGACGGCGCCCCGCCCTGTCCGCAGGTTCTTCCGGGTGGTGCCGGCCACGGAGTTCCTCAGTACGTTCGCCTCGGACCGGTCACACATGAAGCGAGAGGGCGGCGTCTGGGCGTCGCCGCCGCCTCCGTACCCGCCCATCAGCACCCCCGGTGAGCACGTCAGTCAGCGTCAGTCAGCGTCAGTGAACGTCACCTGACGTTAGAGATTTTCAGCCAGCGCTGCTGTACAGCCTACATCACCAGACGGATCGTAACAACGGGTCATAACGCTTCTCAACATAAGCTACTATTTTCCATCGTCACTCGCATCACTCTACACCCTACAAAGTTCTACAGAGCCTTGCATCGCCCTGCAACACCCAAACCTCATCAAACTAAACATCACCCCACCATCACCTGCGTCACGTACATCATTCACCGTCATCAACTGCACCCCACATCACCCTGAACCGACGTTCACCTGACGTGTGGCGTCTAACAGCCCCGCCATGCACCGTAACACTTCCGCCGATATCGTGCCCGCTGACCCTGTCGATAGCAATAGCGTCGCCACACACCAGGGAGCCGCCGCCGCCGAACCCATTGACTCCGCTTCAGCCAGTCAGTCATGGCCACAGGGGTATGTTTCGTCATGGTTCGTCGGAGTCATAGTCACAGACATAACGATATTCATTATTTAGTGATTGCCCTGCCTTTGTTAAAGTTGAGGTCGCGGTTGCATTGTACCCGCAACTGTCGGTAACGTTGGTATGCTGTGTTGTGCTTCCCTGTCCCGTTTTCCCTGACCTGACCCTGGCCAAATTACGACCCACATGATTTACCAACCACGACCTCGGATCACCCGCAGGGGACACGGGGAGGGGGAGGGAGGGAGGAACTGATGAGCAAAGAAACACCGTGAACTTTAGAATTTGCGCCCTGATGCAAGCATCGAAAATAGCGCTTAATCGGAAGTCTGGGCGGAATTAGCAAAGTCTTCGGGGATCGCCGACGGGAATTTATTGCACTGCAATCCCCCGCTATAAAAGAACGTTCGAGTATCAGCTTCCTCTTAACGGCTCATGTGGGATGCACTTCACCTTTAGCTTGTGTTGGATATGCCGAAAATATTTAAATTGAACCTTTGAAAGCTAGGTCAACATTTCTGATAGGTCGTCCCTGGTGATCAACTAAATAAGCTGTGTTGATGTTCATTTAGACAGTACCAGTTGTTGCCAGCTACAGCAATATCTACCTAAAAAGTGACCTCTTCCATCACTGAAGCTGTCTGCGGGCTATGATGTATGCTGCGGAGCTCGGCATCCATTTCCCACCTGTTCCCGCACTGCCGCCAGGCTCGTCTGGCTCAGGGCGCGTACATACAGCGCTGCTGTTGCTACCCCGTGCAGTGTCGAACATGACGGATGGCTGTGGCACCGTGGCGTGTCGCCTGTTGCCTGACCTATGGCGTGAGGGCGGCGGGCGCGCCCGTCCGGGATGGCAGTGTATCAAACTGGACACACGGCCCGCTGCCGCCGGCCACCGGGTATTGACCGACTGGTGAGCGGGCGCACACCGACACCGACCGAGCCGGTGCGCGGGTGGAGCCACCGACACCGCGGCGGCGACACGTGACTGAGGCACGCGGCGCTTAATTGAATGATTAAGGACCTTGTAAAGGGCCGAGTGAAGTATGTGGAAGGCTGGATGTGAGCGGTCCGTGCCTGGTCTTGGCAGCGTGGCCCCACTTATCGCGTGAATGAAGGCTCGGGAACGTTCCAAGGAGTTTGACTTCAAAACTGATATGCGTTGAGCACTAATATTTAATATGATCAAAGTGGCAGTGCAAGTACGCGGATAATATACACCCGGGATCACTTCAAAGTCTAGCTCATTTCATACCATTGCTTCATTTCATAACACACCGGGCCTCTAGGGGCTGGCAGTGTGTTGCAATGCACTCCTCACTGTAACGATGGTTTGACTGCAGCATTGCTTCACAGTTGAGTTCAGTGAACGTGGGGAGAGAAACTCTGTCACAGCGGCAGGCAGCTCACCATCGAACCATGTCATTGTATATCAAGCTGTCAAACGGCTGACGCTCACCTCCCATAGCCCCTGTGAGCGGGTTCTGCCCCCCCCCCCCCCCATTCCCCCTTCGCGACGCCCCGCCTCAGTCCTTTCAGCTCGCCACCCGCCTCTTTGCGCGTCGCCGCCCGTGCGCGGGGCTCATCGGCAGGCCAGAAGGGCTGGCTCACATGACCGCCTAATGCCGGCTAATTAACGCCTATAACGCTGGCGCCGCGGACGGCACGCGGCGCGGTGAAGACGGCTGTTAGTGCCGTGTGCCGCTCTGCACGAGACGTTATGTAAAGCCGCCGCGCGCTACCCCGTTTGCGGTCCCGGAAAGAAGCTGTACCAGATTGTAATAGTTGGATAAACTAAACAAAGGATTGGCTGGGCATGACATCTTGTTCTTGCGTCAGCGTTCCTTTTTATTTTCTTTACAAGAAGCTGTATTAAATAATTTCATTCTGCAGCCTAAGGACATCCGCTCCTCGTTTTCGCCGCTAATGTGTCGTCAGCCGTGTGGGCCCGACTGCGCGGCGCCGGCCTGGCACTCATGTTGACGCGCGGGCTGCCACCGCAGCTCATGTTTAAATTGACGCCGTCACGACTCGCCAGCTTTGTTACGCTACCAATTGCCAAGACTTACGGCCAGTGGGAGCTCTAAATCAAAATGCCTTTGTGGCGTGCCGGACGTTCGGAATGAAATGTTTGCCGTCGTTGTCGCTCTATGCCGGGCGGTGGGCCGGTGGGGTCGGACGGGGGCCGCGGTGCCGGTCATCTAATCAGGGCAGGAGGCGGGACACGGCGCGGGGGCACGCCACCCCACGCAGACTGCTGGGCTGACGGTCACCGACGGAGACAGGATAGGACAGGGCAGCGGACAGGACACGACTGGACAGGGAATGAGGGCAGGTGGAGCAGGGCAGTAAGCGGGGAGGAGGGAAGGCAGGGCGGGACTAACGGAAATTGGTCGAAATGCGACACCTGATCAAGAACGCAGGACAGAGTTCTGGGAGTATGTGTTGAGTTGAGGCACAATAAGAATTGAAAGGTAGTCCTAGGTAGAATATTTTGGATACTTTAGCCACTTCCGTGCCATCCTATGTCCTCAATCTCCTAAGCTGTCTGAGTGCTGCGGCCGTGACCTGAGCCGTCTGGCCGCCCGTCCCATCCGTTTGCTATGTTTTGTGGTATTTGTCGGCTCAGTCCGTGACTGCAGCGTGTCTTCCCGTGCTGTCTGGAGCTGCTGGCTATCCCCTGTCGGGACCGCCGGTCACGGCACGCCCCCCCCCCCCTGGAGACGGTGTGACACCCCTCCCCCCTTCTGACGGACCCGTGCCGCAGTGCGGCCTACTTGTGTGTCACGGTGGTGGTCCGGTCGGAGTCAGCCCTGCGGCTCACGGGCGGCACTGTAATGGTGTCTGAGTTCCGGACCGGGGACACACGGCGCGTCTGGGAGGCATGAATGCGTGTCAGGGGTCACAGACAACATGGTGATTTCTGATTTTCGTTTAAGGTTTAACTATCGAGGCATAAATCGCCTTCAGTGATCACTCGGGACCGATTTTAGAGTCCTTGGTACTGAATGATAGACATCGCGTCGCAGTTCAGTTTATCAGCAGAGCAATCGACTGTGGACTGGGTGAGAACTGTGCGATGTATGGATGCCGTATATCAGGACCGTTGCGCAGTCACCTCTTGTTGACCGCCACCTTCCATTTACAGGGTGACACAAAAAAAACGGTCATCACCAAAATTCGAATAACTTCGGAAGTTTTATTCAGATCATCACCAAACTTCGGCCACTTTAGGTCACACCTATGTAGCAGACATCCACCAAGTTTCAAGTTTTCACTACGAATACTTTTAGTACAGTGTGTGTTTTACGGACGCTCCACAATGTGCTCCAGGTGAGCGCCCCGGCGCTGCAGGGCGTAGGCACACCTGCATCCGGCGGGCAAAGTTGCCGATAACCCGATAAGAATAACGTTTCAGGGGTAGCACACCCCCTGAGCACTGTCTCCAGAGGCCATTGCATTCTGTAAAATGCACAGCCATCGGGTTATCGACAACTTTGCCAGCCGGATGCAAGTGTGCCTACGCCCTGCAGCGCCGTGGCGCTCACCTGGAGCACATTGTGGAACGTCAGTAAAACACACACTGTACTAAAAGTATTCGTAGTGAAGACTTGAAACTTGGTGGATGCATGCTACATAGGTGTGACCTTAAGTGGCCGAAGTTTGGTGATGATCTGAATAAAACTTCCGAAGTTATTCGAAATTTGGTGATGACCGTTTTTTTTTTTGTGTCACCCTGTATCTGCCTGCTCCTGTCCAACTCCGCCTGCCAGACTTGCCTATCCGATTTTTCTGACATTTCGTCGAGTCCTGTCGCCACTGCGCTGCCGGCCGGCAGCTACCATGCAGTTCGGATGGTGCCCTTAGAGGCTAGAGCCGTGCCGGCCGTGTAACACCGCCGCCGATCGACAGCTCCACTGTCACTGGCGCCGAACGAGCCCGTGAATAGTTGATGTGCCGACTCTAACAGGTGTGCAGGTGTGCACTGGTGGCGTCCAACACGCGGACAGAATGGCACCGTAACGGCGGTCGGGGCCCGACGACAGGTGGCTGATGGCGCGGGAATGGCAGTTTGATGGTGTAATCAGGCTCAAGGATGGTTCATGATTACACTGCTTCAGTGGATCAGTGGATTGTGCAATGTGCATGCATGCACTTTGGACATTAAATCAGACATACCCAGCCAACTATAGACACGATAGCCTGACGTCGCGGTCGTGGTGGCGGTCGTTTTTACGAACACCCTATGGCGATGTGCTCGGTGTTGTCCCCGGGGCCCAACACTGTCACCGGGGGGGGGGGGGGGCAACACTGTCACCAACACTGTCACCGGCGGCGTCAAGTGTCCGATGTGACGGGGAGGTCACGGGTTGTTACAAATAGCTGTGAAATTTCGCTCATGACTGGTTCATAACTACGCAGCTGCAATGCAATAACATATTCAACACTAACATTAAATATTCAGACAAAATATGCCAGCAGTGGATACTGGATATACGAACCATGATGACCGGATGTCGCAGTCGCGGCTGCGGACCCCGATAGCGGTGACCGCAGTGCTGTCCCTGGGGAACGGTTGACCTGGTTCCTGATGTTGATCGACCGCGGTGACCCACCGGCTGGGCGCCAGGGCCCAGTGCGTGGTGGGACACATCAGCTATCTGTCCACCGCACCTGACCTTCCCCTATCTTAGTGACACAACGCTCGCATCGTACACGCTGATTGCTGTTTTCAGACGGTATTTTGGGTTCGGTGATAGTGGTTATGCGATAAGCTTTGTTTAAAATTTGAAGAGATGTTTTCTTGATTGTTGCGTTTTTTATCAACACGGTGGTGTTTTATGGCACCGTCATTCTTACTTCTTAGTGAAGCAGCTATTCCGCTGGCGAATAGGCTTTCATGCACCCATTGTCTACCATCTGATTTGTACCGACTCTCTTAGGCATCCCAAGGACTCCTCCAGGCTGCATATTCTGGCGATTAGCAAAGTTAGCCCCATCTGACCGCCTTACCCCTATTGTCCACGTGGGCTTTGTTTCAGTAGCTGACAGGCTAGTTTATGCTAATTCAAGGGGGTGTTCCTCGCCATCGCGACCCCGACATTTTGATGGTACCTACTGCGGACGACTGTTAATTGAGCGCTGACCTTTCGAGACGCTCGTCGCGAGGCATTCAAGTGGTGCCAGGTCACCCAGGTCGTCACCGTCAGCTGTTATTTTACGGTCCACTGTTTCCGTTACTGTTATTGTTTTTCCTGCTTTCCAGGTGGGTCGACGAACAACCTGCAGACCTTCATCTCGATGGACGGCCGGGTCGGTGTCGGCGAGGTGCTCAACCTGTCCGGCTTCGTCGACAAGTTCTACCGAAACCTGGTCAACATATGAACGCGCGCGTCATCTTTCGGCGGTGAGGTGAAGCTTAGCTTCTCTTCTGACCGCTAGGCGGCGCTGTGGTCGATGCGGCGTCGCCCCAGGACGCTCGGGCAGCCTCCCTGGCGGCACCTCTCTGCATACATATATTCATCGTTGATAAGCGCCTTACGGTTGGCCTTATTTTTGGTGCTAGGCTAGAGTGTTGGCGCTGGTCGGGCGCGGCGGCCGGACCGCCGCTGGACGGCGGACGGCGCCGGCCACTGATCTACTCTCCTGTGTGTCGCGTGTACGGCTTCAGTTATTCGGCGCACTTGGCGGTCTGCGGCGCGGCGCGGCGACGAGTCGGGTCGCCGACCGGCCCGGCCCGGCGTGCTGGGGACTCCGGTACCCTGGCGTCCCTGGCTGCTGGGAATCTGGGCCCGGTCAGCGGCGGCACGCGCTGGCGTCCCTCACCCAGCGGCATAGGTCTGGGCCGCTGGTCGCGTCCTCAGGAGGGCAGCACCCCTGAGGCGTCAGTCGGTATCTGCTCGCTGCGGGTGGCCTCAGTTCGCTCGAGGTACTTATTTGGCCAGTTTGTTTTGGAGTAAGTCTCGGCTCAATGACGATACATCGAAGGAAGCTAGTCGGCAGCTGTGGCTGTGCCGGGAGTCGGACTGTCTGTCGCAAAACAGGCGGAGTCCGGCTCAGCAGCGGAACTATCTGGCTAGTCGGGGAACACGGGGTTACGGCAGGTGCGCCAAAATCAGGCACGGCAGGGAGCAAGGAGCATTTTTAGTAGATATTAACAATCATAACTTTATGGCGATGCATGAAAATGTTCATTGTCAAGCTTTTATTTGCTCGTCGAGAATTTACTTGGTTTAACAATTCGATGATTCAACTTGATGACATTGTGCTCGCAGTGAACCATTGCTGATGTAATGGCTATATGCCGACAGGGGGTGGCGTTCTGTGCAGATATGTGAGAGGAGAAATGCCCCGAGCATAGCAGACTTACTTCGGGTTTATTGGGAGGTGTGCAATACATTGCACCGTGTGCTACTTGTGGGAACGGAGACCAAGCTAACGGCGATCATAACACGCGCTCGGTGCGGGGCGGCCCTCTGGTGCCCAGTCGGTGCGGTTGATTAGAGTTAGTTGGTTTGGTGTTGGGCCAGTGGAGTCGGTCGCCTTCTTTGCTAGTCTGGTGGTACCCTCGTGGTGAGTGTTTGGTCTTTGCTCCCGAGTCCTGGTGCGTGCTTCGTCATTGATCCCGAGTAGCTTTTCTAAACTGCCTCATCGGTGTTCACATTCAGTTTGTGTTCGTTTGGTGTATTTCGGTGTTTTATTGTTCCCGTTTGTATGTGCCGCGTAGTGGGTTCTAGGGTCAGCTTCGGGGCCGACTTTTCCGCTTTTCAACGAATTGGCGTGTACATACGGCGTGGTTACTCTTCTCCTTAGCTATGCGAGGGTCTGTGGCAGGGAGCCAGCTCGGCTGAGCTCGGCCTCGGCCTGTCTCCCTCACCAGTCCGCAGTGCTAGCGCTAGTCCGTGCTTATTTTGTTTCAAAGAACAGGGTTTCGATGTTGCTATGGCGGTCCCGCTGTGCCGTTCTATCAAGGAGTGTGAATCCGAGTGTTACCGAGTGCCGGAGGGTGTCATTTCTGAGGCGGTGTGATTTGTTACACGCGACAACGCGGTGCCGCAGAGCACTTTCTGGATGTGCGTTTCATTTCTAGTTCTCGATACGATGTGAAATTAGTTAGCTAAGCTCAATCGGTGGTATGTTTTGGTGTGTAGAAATTGCTACACTTTTACATCCTTCACTTTATCGTGGCGTAGGTAGCAATCATCAACAATTCTAAATATGCAATTGTGATAATTAAACTGTGCTGACAACGACTTGCCACAAAGTATGTTCAGTCAAGGCTATTGCTCCATCTTACATTTGGACCACTCACAAGTGTCCTGAATTCGATGTGGATTGTATACATTTTGCATCATTGATTGCCCTGACTTAGTTAGAGTTAGCCGTGGTTATGTGGGGTGGCGCGCTGTGCTGACCGGGTCTGTAGTTCATCAGATGGAAGGGGTGTGAGAGTGAGCGGCGGAACCTACCGTAGATCTCCCTAGTTCGGGTGAAATGGAACAGCACAGTCACGCTCGAGTGGTATGTGATGACGAGGCTTTGGCTGCATTTCACACGTATGTTGTGTTTGCAGCGTATATTGCTGCATACGCTGCAACTTTGATTTCATAGTACCTCCTAGCTGATATGGGTGCTTTCCTTTTCCTCTGTTTCTCATAGACCAATGCAATCATTACAATGTTGATCCAGTTGCATCCAATCATGACCCTGTAACGCTTTTTGCCAATCCAGCCACTCTATGCTTGTCCTTGGGCTGTGTAAGTAACTAATTTAATTACTAAGCCCATGATAGGTAAATAGACCAGGGATTCATTTTCTATTAGGTTTTCTTCAAAAGTTAAGCTCTTTATGCGCTGACTATCCCGCCCGGTCAGTGGGCCAATGGCCATCTGACACTGCCTTGTAGCTACTGCTTCTACCGTAAACCTGCATTCGGTAGTGATACACGAAGAATGGTAGCAGTCGGAACACAGCAATCCGATTGCTCAAAATTGGCGTTGCTGAGTTGATCACAAATACTGCAAACTCCCCTTAGTCCTTCCTGCAAATCTGAGCTTCAACATTAAATTAAAGTGATTTTTAGCTACTGCCTTACAGCAGCAAACCAAAAGCTACCCCGGTATGCGTCGGTTAGGACGCAGAGCCGCAGCACAAGCAGCCGGTTCAGCCCGCTCCACTCCAGTCCAGTTACCTCCTCTCCTGATCCCACACCATGGCGGAGACTATCCGTACGCACACATGACGTCTTTCCTATGTTTGTGTATGTACAAACGGCGTATACTGGTGGTGCGAGAGTCGCGGACATCAGCTCTAGTCCTGCGAAGAACAGACGAGACAGTGATGAGAAGGACGTACGGACGGACGGATAGACGGACGGGCGGACTTACAAACGGACAGACGGGCGGACTTACAAACGGACAGACGGGCGTACGTGCGAACGAGCAAACGTGCGAACGGACAGACGGGCGGACATATGAACGGACGGACGGGCATGCGAGCAAATGGTTGGAGAGGCGAACGGACAAACTGACTGGACATTCGGTGGAGCAGCTTTACTGGTGTGGTGCTCTCTCTTTGCATGTGGGCTATCCGGCCTTCTCGCTCGCGTCCTTCGTGGTATACGCTCGCGTCCTGCGTGGTATACGCTCGCGTCCTGCGTAGTATACGCTCGCGTCCTGCGTGGTATATCTGTGGGGCCGCTCTACCTTTCTACCGTCTACTCGGCCGCGGCCGTGACCGCGGCCGGTTTCACTTGGGATCGACGTGCTTGGTTAGCTCTTACGATATTCTTGGAGTGGTGATGATGTGCATTGTGCGATGGTGCTACGACCCATACATTTCAATATATCTACTGTATATGACACCGGCTGTGTGTTGATCCGTGGATGAGTCGAAGGGGATTAGAGGTGGGGATTTCCCTGTGTTATTGGTCAAACAAAATTCCATGAAGCCGATCAGCTTGGAAAAACAATCATTTCATTTTTAGAAACATGGAAGAGGCCTGCTGGGGAATCTTCAGCTGCAAATGACGTTTTGAACCTCTGGATTATATATAACTAATGCTCTTAAAATTCCTGTATACCTGGCACTATGTAACTTACGTGATCCTGTAACCCTTTCAATACCATAATCCACACAAGCCGCGCATCACCTGCTCGCTTTACGAGAACAAGGTTTTATTCCGTGCAATGTCGCATATCAATGTCTGTAGAGCAGCAATGAGGCCCTGTCTGTATGTACAGTGTCAAAACCGGTATGCCTGGGTGACGTATGGTTAACGTAATGGTTATTTGGGTGACGTATGGGTGACGTCGGCTGACAATACCTGCCGGCCGGGCGATGAGCGGGGATTTCCAGCTACGATCTGAACTGGGCGACGTTTATGTCCGGTATGCACCGCCGGCGGCGTCTGGAAAGCCCCATTCGCTTGTACGCTACTGCTAAAGACGTTCAATGTGACGTTCATAAGTCGTCAGAGGGCAGTGGGGAGGATTTGAAGAGCCCCTGCTCTCTCGGCGGCGTCAGTCGTGCCACCGCGGCCGCCGCAGCAACATGGAGAACCGTGTCTTTCTTCTCGTGGCCTTTGCGACAGTGGCCGTACAGGTCGGGCCCACGGCGGCACAATCGTCTGCTGACGCATTGATAGTTGATCTCTCGGACGCCGATCTGTCCGCCCTTCTGTCGCCTGTGGAGCAGCCAGCGTCCTTCGTCAGACCGTCGGTGGGTCAACTTCCCAGTCTCGTCAGACCATCACCAGGCTTCTTTCCAGACCTCTTCAAGCCTTCAGTGGGCAACCTTCCTGACATTGCCCCCGGCCGTCGCCCGGCACCTGGTGTAGGATCATCATCATTCTTTCAGCCTTTCAACTTTGGTTCCCGATGCTCGGGAACTCAGCAGTGCGTCAGCATCCGTGACTGTGCCACCATCAGGACCCGGGAGGACATTCTGCGGAAGAGGCCGGCGCTCTGCGGTTTCTCCGGTAGGCTTCCGCTCATTTGCTGCGACGGTGAAGGTCAGGTCACCGAAAGGCCGCCCTCCGTGCTGCCGCAGCAATGCGGCGAACAAAGGACCAGACGGGAACCAGCCGAAAATCGCCGCGTGCGCCTGGCTAGCCGCAGAGGAACCGTGACAAAGTTTGAGGCGGAAGCAGTCCGACCTGGTCAGTCTCATACACTGGTGGTCGGCGGGGACCCGGTGGAGCTGATCGAACTGCAGCCGGGCGGCCGGCCGGTCCACCGCTGGCCCTGGATGGTGCTGTTCGGCCGCTGGACGGACGCCGGGCTGGGCGACTGGTTCTGCGGCGGCACCCTCATCACCGACCGGCACGTGCTCACGGCCGCCCACTGCCTGCAACCTGAGGAGGCCGGCACCGTGGGCGCGCGCATCGCCGACCACGACCTGACGCTGCCGGACGAGGTGCAGCACCAGCAGCGGAACGTCTCCCGCATCGTGCGCCACCCGCAGTACGCGGGCGCGCAGAACGACCTGGCCGTGGTGCGGCTGGCGGCGCCGGTGGAGCTGACGGACTCGGTGCAGCCCATCTGCCTGCCGCCGGCCGGCACCGACCACCTGGGACAGGACGCGGCCGTGGCCGGCTGGGGCCTGCTCGAGTTCAACGGCGACTCACCGGACGTGCTGCAGGAGGCGCCGCTGCGCGTCACCGACCCGGCCGTCTGTGAGACCGCCTACCGGCGCGTGCCGCAGTTCGAGCGCCGCTTCCCGGGCGGCTTCCAGGGCACCAAGGTGTGCGCCGAGAGCCGGGACGGTGAGCCGCGCGACGCGTGCCGCGGCGACTCGGGCGGCCCGCTGATGGTACTGAGCGCTCCGCAGGATGAGGGGAGCGGTACCTACCAGCTAGTGGGTGTGGTCTCCACCGGCGTGGGCTGTGGCAACCCCGAGTTTCCCGGCCTCTACACCAAGGTGTCGGCCTACATCGACTGGATCGTCAGTCAGCTCACCTGAATTATGGGTCACATACGCTTAGATATACTCTTACGCCTATACGAGGGTACGGTACGGCCTTGCTCTTACGTGAGTTACGGGTAATTGGCTACGGGCAGCGCGTGGAATTATTTTTGTGAATTGGCTTCTGTTGAAGAGGGTAATTGCCTTTGTTGTTTCAATTGAAAGCGTTCAAGAGCGTGTTTGGCTCTATGTGTTGGACACTTACCTACTTATTTTTGCGATTCATCTCTTGGCTGGTTTGCAACGGTGCGTTTTGTGCTTACTTGCTTGATGTGTGATGTGATTGCTTAGTGAGATGGGTTCCAACAAATGCATTAATAAATGCATGGAGACGGATGATGATTTTCATTGTGGAATGTGCACAATAAATGCAGCCCTGCTGAAGGATATTCTGAATTATCTTTTATGTATTTTGTTTTCTGCGAAGCCGAGGAGATTTGCATTAACTACTGAATGCTGTCAAACTATTACACATCACACAAAAACATAGAACTTTGCTCAGCAGTTTTTGATACCGGACCCCTACCCCATTGTGGAGCGAGACAATGCAATTCTCTGACCCGTGACTGAGCTCGTCACTCTGATTGGTCGGCGTCGGGCGAGGCCCCGCCCCCTCTGACACAGCTGCTCGTCAAAATACGGCTGCCGTGGCTTCCTGGGCGATTCGGTCGGACGCTCTGGTGACCTCTCGCTCGGTGTTCGTCGTTAGTCTGAGCACCGTAGCTGCCGGTGCCGATCCGGTGGACACCTGATCGACGGTGACCCGAGCGAGGCAATCGAGTTAGCACTCGGAACGACTGGCATCCCTAACATCGAGGGTAAGTGGATTCTTTGGAGACGATTTGTTCTTATTTCAGGCGTCGGCATGTTTGATGTTTCATCCATTCGATTATGGGTGGTTGATTTTCGCATACCGTTCTGTTCTACGTGATGCACCTGGGGCGGCTTCTTCGTTTTAACAATAATAAACATTACACACCACTTCGAAAGCTTGAAAAAACTTTTTACGTTCATTTTCTGCCGGCTTAACCCGCGCCCTGGTGGGGTCTGTTTATAACGCGACCTGGTGGGGGGGGGGGGGGCTATTTTTTGCCCCCCCTCGTATCTCCGAAACTACTGGACGGATCCGCAAAATTCAAACGGCGTTCGATAGCCCTGTCAAATTTGTCGAGGGAAACCAAATTTTATTGACCTCGGGGTCACCGATGACGTCACAGGTCAGGTCAAAGATAAAATGTTTCACCGTTCACGGGGCTTCTAGGGAAAGCGCTATAACACCGAGTAAAACGCATTTTGTCGAAAATCAGCGATAAGACGTCAGTTGTCTAGTACATATGTTGCTATTAGAGGTCACTGGTCATACCAGGTCAGGTCACAGGTCAGGTCACCAAAGGTCACCAAGGGTCACCACATGAACCCAACTTTACTAAGGTTGTGCGATGCATGTTTTATGGCCAGTTTTTCATTTCCAACCCAATGGTGTTGGTTATAAGACCATCAGGTACGGTTTAGGTCACTTTCTGGTGGAGGTCAGGTCAAGGTCAGGTCAAAAAAGGTCAAATTTCAAAGTTGATATTTTTGCATAAAATGGGTATCGATTCGATGCAGCTCGTCACGGGGAGTCTAATGGTGGTCTTTGTTTTGCACTACGAGTCCTAGAATTGCTAAAAATTGAGTTTGAAAATTTGACGTCATCAATTTTGAACAGTTTTTTCGCTATAACTTCGCCAAAAAAAGAGGTATCAATCTAAAATTTGGTATGTGGATGGAAGGTGGTAAGGACTATCACATATATTCCGGTTTTTGCGAAATTCAAAAAACTTTTTGGATTTTTTGACTATTATATCCAAAAAATCTATTTTTTGATTTTTGGGGGTCAAAATCAAAAAAATTCAAAAATACGAGATAGCAGTTTTGTAGTTCTGTCAATTCTACAGCTTTTATGTCCTAAACATTTTTCTGTATTTGCAAAGCTATAGGCCTGACAGCTCTTCCCGCGAAACCCTTTTTTGGGTCGAAAACGGCAGAATATGACGTCACTCTGACGTCATTTCCGGCCAACCTATCATAGCTTTTGGAAAAATTTTGGTCACAATGTGTAAAATTGATGTCCAGGAGGGTACTGAAAGTTTGGTGACGATCGGCGCAGCGGTTCTGGAGATATATCGAAAAGTCTGGAGGGGGGGGGGGCAAAAAATAGCCCCCCCCCCCCACCAGGTCGCGGGTTAATTTACATTGAGCTATATAAGCGACAAATTTTATTAATTTTGAATGTTTTGAATCTTTTACTGCGGAGAAATGTTTGTATTCCTACGCCTGTTATCCGGGTGGGACGATCGTTACTGGTCAGCGGCACTGGCGGATCTGGAAAGGTGGTCTTGGACGCTGCGGGGGGGGGGCATACCCCCAAAAGTCTCTCCAAATTTCCAAAACTCCTCGGATTTCTATTCCGCTCTGCAATTTAAAACAAACTTTCCCCAATAAAAGATGTTAAGTTTTCTTTTCAGGTTATCTCGAAAAAAAAACGTGAAATTTCGTCAATATCGGGCGCTGCGGGGGAGGGCAATTGCCTCAAAGACCCCCTCCCCTAGATCCGCCAGTGGTCAGTGGCCTGTGTACGGTAGGTGCCTACTGCCTACCGCTCAAAAGTCACATCACTAGTGACGAGACTTCATCAAGTCAGATTATCCCTTTTGCACTTTTTTAATCGGCCCAGAACTTGTGAGCTGAGGTAGAGGCTAGAGCAGTATGGTATCTCATCGTCAGAGAAATATTCGGGTTATCTTTTGAAACTATTTAGTATTCAGCCTTCTTGGTTACGGAGCGAGCGAAGCGAGCGGAGTCTTTCCTTAGATTAACGGAAATTTCTGAGTATGAGCGGCCGGCCGGCCGGCCGTGGTCACGATTTTGCAACGCTTATATCTCAGCAACCACTTGACCGATTTACACGCGGTAATTTTTGTAGGGTAGCTTCATTCCTTCTGCCAAGTATTGGACTATTCCCGATGCATGTGGGTGACCCCTTATGCACGTGCCACGTGCAAAACGAAGAGGTGTCACTTTTGTAATTGTTGCAATATCTCGGTAACTACTTGGCCGATTGCGCTGAAAGTTGGCATGTAGGTAGGCACCCACTAGGCAATGCACATCCATGTGCCAGAATTGGGGTGCTGCTGCACGTGCAGGGGTCGATTCCAGATCTCGAGAACGGCTGGACCGATGGCGCTCAAATTTGGCACATGGCTAGGGACTGGTTAGTAGGGTGCCGTGCAAAACTCAGTTGGGACCCATTTTGCACGTGCGCACGTGCAGGGTGCCGCTTCCAGATCTCGAGAACGGCTGGGCCGATTGTGCTCAAATTTGGCACATCGCTAGAGACCAGTTAGTAGGGTGCCGTGCACAAGTCAGCTGGAGGTACCTCGTCGAAATTTCGCACGTGCAAGGCTCACCCTCTCGCTCGCTCCGTTAGTCGCCCCAAAAGGCGTTATACTGGTAGTTTATCTACAGGCATCCAGAAAGCAAATAGGTGCAGTCAAAAATACACTTTATGAAACCGGTTATTTGCAGTGCTCGATGCTCAAAAGTCTTGTGTGATATTAACTCTACGTGTCAGTCGATTCGTATTGCCAAGAATGCATTCAGGGCGTGTTTGTCGCTGTAACATCTCTTGCGAAAGGCATTGCCGAATAACCTATTGGTGACCTGAGTCAGTGGCGGATCCAGGGGGGGGGGCTGCGGGGGCTGGCAGCCCCCACCCAAGGAAAACTGGCGCCACTGCGCCGAAGGCGCAGTGGCGCCAATTTTCAATTCGCAACTCATCGGAGTGCCGCATACTAGGACTAGGATGCAAAAATCAGTCGAATAACGTCGTTTCAGTACGCTCCGCACCGATATTTCCAATCGTGTGGTGTCACTGTACATACTGATCCTGGGCGCCTCTTGTCAGGGCCACTGGGCGCCAATATTTCAGCGCCAATACGATGCGACTATGGCGCCCATCCGGGGCGTGGCGCCCAATTATGACCTGCAGCCCCTCCCCAGTGAAAATCCTGGATCCGCCACTGACCTGAGTTTTGTTCAGCATTGACCGTGAAAGTGAAATAGCTTCTATCCTGCTTCTCCGTTCCTACCCGTATAACTAATCCCCAGGGGTCGGTCCTCGGACCCCTTTTAGCCCTTATTTACCTTAATGATCTATCTAATTTAACTGAAAACCAAATTTTATTCTTTGCTAACGACACCTCTCTTTATTCCTCTCACCCGCGAAATTCACTCGAACACCAGCAGTCTCTCCAGCGCGACCTCGATGTCATCAAACAGTTCGGCGATAAATGGGGAATTCATTTTAGCCCACAGAAGACACAGCAGCAGACATTCACCACAAGACAAGACACACAGACACTACAGCTGACTTTTGGAGGTGAACGGATCCCAACTTCATCTAGCCACACACATCTAGGACTGACGTTCTCGACTGACTTACGCTTCCACGAACATGTGAACAAAGTAGTAACTAAAGTAAATAGAGCACTTAGCCCTATCTATCCTGTCGCTAAATACTTGCCAAGACAAGTATTGAATGACATTTATTTTACTTACATTCGACCACTTTTCGACTACTGCGACATAGTGTACGACGGACACCTGACGACTTCAGACATCTTCAGACTCCAAAAACTACAGAACAGAGCGGCGAGACTAGTGACTGGTGCCCTTTACAGATCTCCAACTGACAAGTTGCATAAGGACCTGGGGTGGGAAACACTGACGACAAGACGACTGACTCACAGACTGACATTTTTCCATCAACTCCGCCATCCACCGCCATCAACTCCTGCCTATGTAACAGACCTAATCACGCCGACGCGCCAGGACTCGACTCAACGCAACCTCCGCACCTCATCACTGCTCACGCTCCCGAAAAACCGCCTATCCTGTTTCCAGCGATCCTTCATCCCTGAAACTACCAGATCCTGGAATTCCCTCCCCGAACATATCCGTCAGATCCGATCACGCTCTAAGTTTTCCAATGAAGTAAGACAGCACTTCTGTCCCCAGCCCAACCCTTTCTTCTCCTCAGGATCCAAGCTAGGCAACACTCTCCACACTAGACTTCGTTTGCACATGTCCACCCTAAAAGCACACCTCTTCACAGTTTTATCTAAGGACACCCAAGATGCGGCCTGTCAGTGCGGTCATCCTTGGGAGGACTCACGTCACTTTATGCTGCACTGCCCTCTTTACGCTGACGAACGGACGCTTCTTTTTAACTCTGTCTCCACTGTATTCCACGACTTTGACGCTTTTTCTTTTAGAAGACAACTCGAAATTCTCCTAGAGGGTCAAGGTATTGGCAGCGGCGGCGGCGGGGAGCTGGTCAGGGCCATTCAAAATTATATCATTGGCACTGGAAGGTTCATATAAAAAGCACGCTTTTGGAAGTAATTTCTCTAAGCATAAAATAGGCGGACTGGCGACGGGCGGCTCTGCTTCTGGTCTGCTGGCTGGGCGGTCGGGGGCGGTGGTCGTGCCTCCTACCTTGTAGGGAACTGGGAGAGGTGCTTAGAGATAAGCGCTTGTCGCTTCTGCACCAATCCGTGTAAATGTATGACTGTGAAAATGCTTCTATAAATAAAATATGAATCAATCAATCAATCAATCAAATCCATTTTATTTGACATTGTAGTGACAGAGCTATAGGTAGGTGATAAATCCTTTTCCTTGAGTTACAGTTTTCTAACTTCCGTAATACTTTATGCGACTAATACCTAACCTTAATTAATATATCTCCTACCAAACAGGAATGACGGTGTCGATAGAGTTCTGCCTGGTCAACGGGGATGATTTTCTTTTTGATAAAGAAACAGTTTCCTCCTTCCGTCAGCTCAGAAACACTTGCATATGCGATGAGATTGCTTTGATTGGCTAATGAGCTGCCATATAGGTAAACATTTACCGAGAGCATAGCGGCAGTACCGATAATACAAAGCTGTATGTAAACCGCCTTCGCATGGTGATCTAATTCACATCATGTTAGATGACAAATTCACTAATTGACAACTTTCGCAAGACTGAAACCCCTTGGCAACCGCTGAGGTTCCTCCTGTCATGTATGTAGGTACCAATCGGTAGCACGGTGGCTAAGTTCGTATGAAATTGTAATGAAGATTTTTAAAATTAATTGTTTTTTAATCTTTTTAGATGCGGCCTCGTATTTAACCCGCGCCCCGTTGGGCTCTGCCGAGCAACGCGCCCCGTTGGGGGGTGGGGGCCATTTTGGCCCCCCCCCCTAAGATCTTGAGAACCACGCAACCTAGCGACAAGCGGCAAACGGTGTTGGATAGCCCTATCAGGGAACTACCTTGTGACCCAATTTTATTGACCTAGGTCAAACCGATGACGTCACAGGTCAGGTCAAAGGTCCAATTTTCACCGTTTACAGGCATTTCAAGAAATGCGTTGTAAAATCGAGTAAAATGCATTTCATTGAAAATCATCGATGGGGAAATGTTCTTCAAACATATATTTTGCTATTTGAGGTCACTGATACCAGGTCAGGTCACAGAGGTCAGGTCACGGGGGGTCACAATATGAATGTGTCGTGTGATACATGTTTTATTGTCCATTTTACATGACAAATGTGATTATGTGGGTCAGGCAGCCTTTGGGGCCAGCTTAGGTCACGTTTTAGTCAAGGTCAGGTCAAGGTCAGGTCAAGGTCAGGTCAAATTAGGTCAAATTTCAAAGTTAATATTTTTGCATAAAATGGGTATTGAATCAAATTGTCAAATGTCAAATTGATGCCCGGGAAGGTACTGAAAATTTGGCGGCGCTGCGCGCCGCCGTTTTCTTGCTATTCAGGAAAAACCACAGGGGGGGGGGGGGCAATTTGGCCCCCCTGTGGTTTTTCCTCAATAGCAAGAAAACGGCGGCGCCAAATTTTCAGTACCTTCCCGGGCATCAATTTGACACCTTCACACCAAATTTGAAGTCTTAGGTCATCTTAGGTCAGGAGTTATTGAGGTCAAACTGAGGTCATGTTCGAGCAAAAATGAGCAAAAAACATGCAATCTTAAAACGCTCACCAAATCTACAGTTACGAAGCAATTTCAAAGTTCTTTATATGGTCTAGTAGACAAAAAGTGGCGCTACAAAACTGTTATCTCGGATTTTCAAAATTTTGGGTTTTGACCCCCAAAAATAAAAAAAATGTTTTTTTTAGAAAATAAAAAAAAATAAAAATAAAATCCGAATTTCGAAAAAAACGGAATATATGTGATAGTCCCTGCGCTCTTCTATATACATACCAAATTTCAGATCGATATCTCGTTTTTTGGCCAAGTTATAGCGAAAAAAATTCAAAAATGATGACGTCAAATTTTTTAACTCAATTTTTAGCGATTCTAGACCACGTAGGGCAAAACAAAGACCACCATTGAACTCCCCGTGACGAGCTGCATCGAATCGATACCCATTTTATGCAAAAATATCAACTTTGAAATTTGACCTAATTTGACCTGACCTTGACCTGACCTTTGACCTGACCTTGACCAAAACGTGACCTTAGCTGGCCCCAAAGGCTGCCTGACCCACATAATCGCATTTGTCATGTAAAATGGACCATAAAACATGTATTACACGATACTTTCATATTGTGACCCCCCAGTGACCTGACCTCTGTGACCTGACCTGGTATCAGTTACCTCAAATAGCAAAATATGTGTTTGAAGAACATTTCCCCATCGATGATTTTCAATGAAATGCATTTTACTCGATTTTACAACGCATTTCTTGAAATGCCTGTAAACGGTGAAAATTCGACCTTTGACCTGACCTGTGACGTCATCGGTTTGACCTAGGCCAATAGAATTGGGTCACAAGGTAGTTCCCTGATAGGGCTATCCAACACCGTTTGCCACTTGTCGCTAGGTTGCGTGGTTCTCGAGATCTTAGGGGGGGGGGGGCAAATTGCCCCCCCCCCCAACAGAGCGCGTTGCTCGGCAGAGCCCAACGGGGCGCGGGTTAAAAGGAATTATTTTGTTTAACTTGTTTTAAGAAAATTGTATGCATATTTTTTGTACTCAAGCCTTCGATCTTTCTGGCTTTTTTTTTGGCTCGAACTGGCTTTCTAGCTGAAAGTTAGCTGTAGATCTTTCTTTCAACCCTTAGGAAGTTGATTTCTTTCTCCTTGCTTATAGTGCTTGTAGTTGGGCTGGTGTAAACCGGATGCCCCAACCATGCCCCAACTACATATCTTGATTTCAATAATTATTGATAGGCGCATCGTGGAACGTGACTCCTTCCTTGTGGCGAGGGTTTTTACTGTGTAATGACTATTACCAAAGCCCCTCCATGCCTCCTATGTCTGTCCCTTTCCCGTGCCGCCGCCGCTGCCGTCTCGGTCGGTCACGGATAGTCCACCGTTCGGACGGCCGCAGTCTTGATACGCTAGTTCTGGATTCTGGAATGTTGTGGTAGTGCTGCAGCTGGGCACCTGTTCGGCTGAAAAGTTAAACGTCAAATGTGACACAAGTTTTTAGCCCTCGAAATCAAAGATTCAAATGTTTCTTACTAGGTTATCGAGAAGACGTTTTCAGACGAATTCGAGGAAGGCTAACTTTCAGAGGGATCGGTAAAAGCATTATAAAGTTACAGATCCCGAAATATAGGTCGGCCCAAGGCCCGGTGGGCCCACATGGCTACCATACTTGGTGAATAACTAAGTGCATCTTATTAAAATACGTGCAGCGTGCCGATTCTTGTTGAATATAGTCCAAGATTATAAAATATAAAGGTACCTATGCTTATTTCATTGAAACTCATTGCCTTTGCTAAATCCTGTTTTTTCCTATGAATGATGAATCCCTTTTATCGTCAACTTTCCGGTAACGAGAATTACCGGTTAAATTATAAACTGAGTCCTTGGCCCTTGCTATTATTCGCGAATAATAAATACCTGTATATCGATATATCTGGAATATCTTACTCTTATAAACTATGTTATTGCTTATATAATAATGCCTCCATGCGTTGCACTTACGTAATACCCTTTCCTGTTGCTGCCCCCTCATTTTTCCTTCTGCTCCGTCTGGGTCGGCTGTGGCGACTGACAAAGCCGCCCATCTGGGGAGTGTGTCGGCTGAATGGCCACCGCGGTCCTCGGAGACCCCACCGCCCTCGGGGGGAGCGCGGCCGGCGTCAACAGGGCGGCCCGATAGCCGGCCCCGCGCGAGGTGCGTCCCCCAGGGTCGGGGCTGCGCCGCCGCCCAATGCCGCCGGCAGCGGGCCATCAGCCGTCGGCGGCCAACTGGTGGCGATAGCACAATTACCAGCTGTGATGGATACACGGCGGCTCCGCTGTCCGGTCGGCTGTAGCTGTCTTCAGACAGGGCTGTCGGGACTGGTCTGTGGGGGGGGGGGGGAGGCGGGACTGACGGCCGAGTGAATGAACGCCAGCGGATGTCAGACGCAGCGAGCTTTGACGATGGACCTGTGTGGGTATGCTGGAATATATGATGCATTAGTGCCGCATTCGATATTTCCTGACGTTAAAACCGACCTGCGTCAATGGTGAAGTTGAAATAATTCCGTCGCTGAATACAATTGCCTTACTCCTCTAAATCTTCTCGTTTGACCGAGAAATAAGTCCCTCTAAGAATGCTGCGCCGCCCAGCCTATGTGCGTTGCGGCACAGCATGTTTCAGGCGGTCGATGACTGGCATCTAGCGAGCGTTGTAGGAAGTGCTGAGCAATGCGGCACAGCATGTATCAGGCGGTATAAACTAGAGACATCTAGCGGCGATAATTTTGTAACTGCGTACGCCACCCACCTGGTTCACAGAACAAAACTTTGAAACAAGTGATCCTCTCCTCGCCTCATCTGTAGGTACGTATAAACACGGTCTATCCATATTTGGATTTAAGGTAGATCTATTTATTTCAGAAAATTAAGCACATTGAAATCGTCGCAGCTCCAGCCGAGTCGGGATCATCTAAAGGCCAGCGATATGGACTACGACGAATACCGCAAACGGGGTAAGTTTCCGTGTCGCTGCTAGACACCGATCAGTAACGGACCTGTCATTTTCATATTATTATAGCGTGTGCTACCTGCACAGTGCACATTATTAACTTTTTGGTCTGATTTTGTTAGTCTAGTTGCCTGTTTGTCAACACATTTCAATTCACTCCAGTTCCACATTTTCTTGCTGTTCAGTGAAGTACATTTTCTTATGGTGCAAACTGCAAACCGTCCTACACTTCAACAATCCATTCGCAGTCGCTCTCCCCTCCGCCGTCCACCTTTGGCCCTACTCGGCCATCACCCGGCCCCTGTTTCACAACCCTCTCTCTCGCTAGGCAAGGAGATGGTCGACTACATCGCCGACTACCTGGAGGGGATCCGCGACCGGCGCGTCTTCCCGGACGTCAAGCCCGGCTATATGTGTGACCTGGTGCCCAAGCAGGCGCCTCAGCAGGGCGAGCAGTGGGTCGACGTCATGGCGGACGTGGAGCGCGTCATCATGCCGGGGGTGAGACCGCCGAGCGGGGAACGGTGGCGGCATCGGGGAACAAGGCATCACTCTTAATTTTCTGTATAACTTTAGAAAATTCGAATAGTGCTGTATATTCCTGATTCATTTGTACAGTCTGTCTTAACCCTCGCCCCGTTGGGGGGGCCATTTTGGCCCCCCCCTGTGGTTTTTCCTGAATAGCAAGAAAACGGCGGCGCGCAGCGCCGCCAAATTTTCAGTACCTTCCCGGGCATCAATTTGACACCTTCACACCAAATTTCAAGTCTTAGGTCACCTTAGGTCAGGAGTTATTGAGGTCAAACTGAGGTCATGTTCGAGCAAAAATGAGCAAAAAACATGCAATCTTGAAACGCTCACCAAATCTACAGTTATCAAGCAATTTCAAAGTTCTTTATATGGTCTAGTAGACAAAAGGCGGCGCTACAAAACTGCTATCTCGAATTTTCAAAA
This sequence comes from Amphibalanus amphitrite, assembly GCF_019059575.1. Lineage (NCBI taxonomy): Eukaryota > Metazoa > Arthropoda > Thecostraca > Balanomorpha > Balanidae > Amphibalanus > Amphibalanus amphitrite. The sequence continues at coordinate 82,436 of NW_024881622.1, forward strand.
TTTTTGGTTTTTGACCCAAAAAAATCAAAAAATTGATTTTTTTAGAAAAACTTTGAAAAAATCCAAAAATTTTCCGAATTTCGAAAAAACCGGAATATATGTGATAGTCCCAGCGCTCTTCTATATACATACCAAATTTCAGATCGATATCTCGTTTTTTGGCCAAGTTATAGCGAAAAAACTGTTCAAAAATGATGACGTCAAATTTTTGAACTCAATTTTTAGCAATTCTAGACCTCGTACGGCAAAACAAAGACCACCATTGAACTCCCCGTGACGAGCTGCATCGATTCGATACCCATTTTATGCAAAAATATTAACTTTGGAATTTGACCTAATTTGACCTGACCTTGACCTGACCTTGACCTGACCTTGACCAAAACGTGATCTAAGCTGGCCCCAAAGGCTGCCTGACCCATATAATCGCATTTGTCATGTAAAATGAACCATAAAACATGTATCACACGACACTTTCATATTGTGACCCCCCCGTGACCTGACCTCTGTGACCTGACCTGGTATCAGTGACCTCAAATAGCAAAATATGTGTTTGAAGAACATTTCCCCATCGATGATTTTCAATGAAATGCATTTTACTCGATTTTACAACGCATTTCTTGAAGTGCCTGTAAACGGTGAAAATTGGACCTTTGACCTGACCTGTGACGTCATCGGTTTGACCTAGGTCAATAAAATTGGGTCACAAGGTAGTTCCCCGTTGGGGCTATCCAACGCCGTTTACCGCTTGTCGCTATGTTGCGTGGTTCTCGAGATCTTAGGGGGGGGCCAAAATGGCCCCCCCCCCCAACCGGGCGCGTTGCTCGGCAGAGCCCAACGGGGCGCGGGTTAAAAGTACCGCGCAAAGTGACGGTGGATCCATCGAGCCTGACTGAAGAAGGGCCTACTAAATTTGGGTCACCGAAGCAATTAACATCCTCGTCCATTTCCTAGGTCAATTGGTCGGTGACTTTCAAATTAAAGCAGGCCCTTTCTCCGTCAGGCTTGGTGGATCCACCGTCACTTTGCGCGGTACTTTTAAGACAGACTGTACAATTAGCAGAATCGAAATCATGGACGGAGGTGGTCTGAAAACACCTAAAAGCTTATCTTCTTGCATTTAGTTCAAAAACCTTAAGCTATGAGTACTCGATCAACTCGTGCGGTAAAATTAATTTCATCGACTTAAAATCTTAGTGGTTAAATATCATATGCTGATTTCTCTCCTCACGTATTGTAAGCATCTATATTTGAGATGCTCTGGTGGTGTTTTGCCCAGGTGACCCACTGGCAGAGTCCGCACATGCACGCGTACTTCCCTGCTTTGAGCTCTTTATGACATATATCCCGGCATTTTTTTTCGTCCAGGTTACCCATTGGCAGAGTCCACACATGCACGCCTACTTTCCGGCGCTGACGTCTCCGCCCTCTATGCTCGGCGATATGCTGGCCAACGCCATGGGTAAGGGCGGACTCTCGCTGTGTTATTTGGGGGCGTTATTTGTTAACTATAAGGGGCGTTGTTTGTTGACACCGAGATCAGTCATTTCTATCAGGAAACGTTAGATAATAATCGCTTTTGTAGGCTGCACTGTATCGATATGTGTAAACTGATGTTTTGTCATTAATATTTGCTTTTGTATGATTCCATTAACGCTGCTGAATGCCGAAATTCTCGAGCCATATTCTAGTGATTCGCCGGGTGACACTTGCTGGATGTTACAGGTTGCCTGGGCTTCACGTGGGTGAGTAATATGTCGATAAGCGAAAATAGGTACTTTTTAGGTCTTTGAATGTTTTACTCCGCTTTCATCCATTCTATATATTATTCCGCACGACCATCGCCGATATGCAGTGCGCAGTATTCGAGAAGTCGATCCGCAAACTTTACCATTACTCCTTGCATTTACGTTAAAAATGTTCTAATAATTCCATTACTCTGAGCTTTGGCCTGCTCTGATGAAAGCCAGCAAGTCTTTGGAGAAAGCTTTTAGCCGTCACGTAGCGTATATAAAGTAACCCTATGTCTGCGCTTCCGTCGGCAAAACACAATGACACGGACCGAGTCGAATAACGGCAGCGTCGTTCGGCCATAAAGGGAGGTTCATACGGCGGCGCACATCATCCGCGGGGATCAGCTGAGCCGTGATCGGCCGGCCAAACTCCCGTGTAAACACCGTCTGCGCGCTTTACGCGGCAATCTATCCTCCTACGCCGCAACTAAAACTGCCCGTCTCTGCCGACCACTGGCCACCCCCCCCCCCTCCGGGGGGGGGGGTCCGTCTGGTGGGGGTAGGGGTGGTGGAATGATCCGAAGCTGACGGCATGGTGGTGCACTGAGCAGTCAATGTTGAACGCAAGCCTTCCGACCTTCTTCCTGGTAATTTGCAGGGTTTCGTGATTAATTTTCAGCGCAGCTTCCCCATAGGTTTCACCATATCCTTGTAAACAGCCAGGTCCGTTGTCAAGGCACGCTCGCCGTTTGCAGACGAAAATGCTGTCCGATATGTGCCTTACATAACGCTCTTGCTCATGCATGCAATTTTTAAGTTCTTCAAGACGTAGAAACAACGACTTAGGTACCATTCTGCTTCAAGCATTGTAAAAAGTTTGGAATCAAATGTTTTTTTTTCAGGGAATAGTTAGAAACCTTTACTTCCTTTATTAACTGTTGACACTCAACACTAAGCAGGCATTCATTTGCACATTTCCTGTGTGACCGGCCAGGCGTCGAGTCCGGCGTGTACCGAGCTGGAGATGATTGTCATGGACTGGCTGGGTCAGATGATCGGACTGCCGGCCGAGTTTCTGCACAGCTCCAAAGACAGCCACGGCGGCGGCGTCATACAGGTTAGTCCGTGTGTGCGTGCTTGCGGTTCTGCAGCCTAGAGAACGCGATGATCTATTCTAGATGGTATTGTTTAGTGGTGTCAATTTCAGAAAACCTATGTCTTAAGTCCGTCCAATGTCCAATGCTTACGTCGATTGTCCGTCCAAAAATGTCCAAGCCAGCCATTTGTCCAAAGTTGTCCGACACCTACGCAATAGTTAACACTCAACACTGTTATTTAATTTGCTTTTAATGTACCGTTACCAGCTCAAAAGTGTTAATCATATGGAAAGCTGAGCGTTTTATTAGCCAATCAATGTTAACCACGATTACTTTTTAAAAATGTTGAGGTGTAGCAAGCGATTGTCCAAAGTTGTCCAAAGCCTGCTGCCATTGTCCAACCGAATTCCGAATTGGACATCGGACAAAATCGGAATTCCGAAGATTTAAGTTCCGATTGACACCACTAGTATTGTTCGAGATAAGGCTAGTATTTTAAGGCTAGTACAGGTATCATATTTCCTTAAGAGTGTTGCACCAGTCGTCGAATAAATGCTACATACATTCCCCCTACTTTTATCCGATTCCTTTAGCCGACGCTCGAGCGATTGTCGACTCTTTTATGCCCTCCCTTAGACCACGGCGTCGGAGGCGACGTTTGTGTGCCTGCTGGCCGGCCGGACCGAGGCCATCAGCCGGTACAAGAAGACGTGTCCGGACCTAGACGACGCAGAGATCAACAGCCGACTGGTGGCCTACTGCTCCGACCAGGTGACATTCACCCAATCACTCACACCCTAAAAACATTACAAAGAACTGCAGGAGAGCTCTGATAGGAGACGGATGAGATTGGAAACTGAGAGTAGAATACGTGAACGCTGGCTTGTTTCAATGGATAACTCCACACCTAAAATACTGGCCAAAATATTATAGCGCTGAATCGTCATCGATCCGCGACATAGCCCAGCTATCGTAGACGTCATACACTACATGATATTCCGATCTGTCTGAGCAGCCTGACGTTACCGATTCCCCCCGCTAGGCTCACTCGTCTGTGGAGAAGGCCGGCCTGATCGGGCTGGTCAAGATGCGCTACATCGAGACGGACTCTCAGCTGAGTCTGCGGGGCGACAAATTGGTGGAGGCCATCCGACGAGACCGACAGAAGGGACTCATACCCTTCTTTGTGAGTTTGGAGAGTTGTGCTTACAAGGGCGTGATTTACACATGCGAGAAGTCACACGGATTTTAAAGTTTGATTAAATACGAACTCAACGACCCCACTCCGCTCTCACAGCGAAGCGATCATGCCGTTTTTATACTAATTTATGAAAAGTTTGATAATCATCACATGACCATGTTCTTCATTTCAGTTATGTGCGACGCTTGGAACCACTGGAGCCTGCTCGTTTGACAACTTGAGCGAGATCGGACCGATTTGTGAGTAAAACATCGATCTCAATCCTTATCGTTTTCTTGTATTAATTTTAGATGTTTCTGCCGAAATTAAATATAACCGAAAAGGCATCTTCACGCCCAGTCGTAATCAGATTTTCCGTTCCACCTCCACTCTCACCCCCGTGTCCTCCGCACAGGTCGTGAGGAGGAGATCTGGATGCACGTGGATGCCGCGTACGCCGGCACCGCCTTCATTTGCCCAGAGTTCCGTCACTGGCTCAAAGGCGTCGAGTTCGCGGACTCGTTGGCCTTCAACCCCAGCAAGTGGATGATGGTGCACTTTGACTGCACGGCCATGTGGTGGGTGGACGGAGAGGAGAGGGGAGGGCAGGAAGGACATATCGGGAAAGAAAGGGCAGAGGGACTGGGCGGGTAAATGGCAGGTAGGTGAAACCTCGCGAACATAATGAGGATTTAACGGTTTTCTTTACGCCTTCACGATTTCTGTCATCGATTCGTAATATGTCGAATGATATCCGTTATGAGAAGCGGATACTTGCAGTTTAACCAAAATATCACTTTCGAAATCGTGCATATGTATAGCTGGTGTGTATAGAACGTATTGCGCCGGCCGTGATGGCCGCGCTGTGACAGTCCTGGGCTGTGCAGGGAGGGGAGGGGCGTAGGACCAGGAAGGAGAGGTGGTGATCCTGTTTACTCTGCCGTCGGAGAGAGCGGCAGACCGGGGGACCAATAACGACCGGGTCCTCTGATAGCCACCCGAGGACCCTTCACTGGTGACCCGAGCCGCGCCCGGCGACCACCGGCGGCGCACAGGCAGCCATGCACACAGGCACACAGACAGTCAGGCGGACTGGCACAGACAGACAGACAGATAGACGCCGGCAGGCGGACACATTACACGTATGCTGAGGCGTTTCTATGCATGGATACTTTGACGAATATTCGGCGAAGGCTATTTTTGGCTGATTTCAGTTAAGCCCCCAGCTCAGCCCGCTTATGAATTGCGTTCGTTCACACGGCCGCTGTGTGTCCTTTCTCAGGGTGAAGAACAGTCAGACCCTACACCGCACCTTCAACGTGGACCCGCTCTACCTGCAGCACGAGAACTCGGGTCAGTCGGACCACGGGTCAAACCTTGCCAGCGAGGGCGGTAGTTACAGGGGAACGGCGCGTACTTTATCTGGTACGGTGTGAGGCGAAACGTACACAGTCATTGCAGGAAATTGTGGCATGTGATAGCGACCTTATGACAGCGCAAGAACCTCTTACGCTGGGTATGTCTGCAGTAGGCTACCCCCCGTGCCGTGACCAGTGAAGCCTTATCTCAGCATAATATAACCAAATAAGAAATAAAATAATAAAAAGGCAATAATAAACAACAATTCCGAGAGAGAGCAATAAACACCCGATTTTATCGAAATTCATGTACGAGTATGATAGAACAAAGTTTATGAACCGGTGACAATTTATTGTTACCTTAGTGGCTGCATAAGCCATGGAAATCCGGACAACTATTTTTGTCATGACCGCACATATCCAGCCGATGCTTTGCACGTATTTTTATCAGCCAGACCCTCCCAGACACCTGTGCTTGAGCACGCCCTGACCAGTCATGGTCGGTGTTTCAGGGTACGCCATCGATTTTATGGTGAGTGTCGCGGCGGCCGATCGGCGACTTGTCCCTCCGCTGTCCGACGGGCGCTGCTGCGGCTTCCCCGACAGGTTTTGTGGCGTCAGCGGCCGCAGAAGGGACAGACGAACCGGTCGACGGGGAAACGTCGCGACGTGCAGAGTCGGGGCCGACGAAACAGATGAATTAGTCATCCTATTATAGGGGGAGGGGTTTCTGGTGTCTGGTGGCGCGAGACGGTCACGGGATTTTTGTTTTACATTCCTGCGAAACTAGACAGTCTATCGACTGTCTTTGCAATAGATATACCTAATTTTATAATTTCTTTAAGGCATAATTTTGGCGCATGTTTTAACGCCTCTTGGTAAAAAAATCAATCATTACTGATAGTCGATATGTTTCATTCGCCTACGAGAATTATTATGCTCTTTGCGATATAATGCTACACCGTACGGTATCGTTCTTTCAGCACTGGCAGATTCCGCTGAGTAAGCGGTTCCGGGCGCTGAAGCTGTGGTTCGTTCTGAGGAGTTACGGAGTGGAAGGACTACAGGCCCACGTCAGAGAGGTGGGTGCACCTCAGAGACAGGGTTATGTAACGTTATAGCGGCGTGGGCCACAACACGTTACGTAAGACCCAACATAGGATGCATATTGCATGGCATACATCATAGGAGCGTAAAACATGTCAATGTCTGTACCGAAGGGAGTTCACATTTGTAGATATCGCCCTGCGTAATACAGCGGTATACTTTTAAAGCATGCGATTTAAAGGCAAAGTGTGTTGATCGCTCCAATATAATCAATGATGATATTGTTTTCGTTGTTTTGTTTTCTATCAGCACATTTTTTGCATTATCTCCGTATCAAAATCTTACTGCCGTCGCCTTCCATCCACACCAGGGTGTCCGTCTGGCCTCGAAGTTCGAGGAGATGGTCCAGTCGGACCCCCGATTCGAGGTGGCCGCCCCCCGTCACCTGGGGCTCATCTGTTTCCGCCTGCGGGGCGACAATCAGCTGACTGAGAAACTGCTGAAGCGACTAAACTCCAACGGACGGATACACTGTGTACCAGCCTCGCTGAAAGTGGGTGATAGACATAGGACATATTTTACGTTTTGTTAAGTTTATCGGTGGTACAGAATGATGGGACCATTTTGCTCTGGTGGTTTGCTGTATAGAAAAGCCGTTATTTTATTTTGATTTTCTTTAGACAATATTGGCCGCATGGTGAGAATATACCGCGAAGGACGTAAACCGTTTTCATTTTACCTCTTTCATATAGAGCACGGTGTTCATCTTTCCATGTTTTCATTCTGCAAGCGGCTTACTCCGTCATGTTACTGACTCCCGTCACCCCTTCATTACTCGATCGCTATATGTGATATAAACTTGATCTTGATGATACTTAGTTACCCTTGATCTTTATATCTCTTCATCCCGGCGTGTCCGGCCTTATCTCACCTACCGCCTCCTACCGCCAGGGCAACTACGTGATCCGCTTTACGGTGACGTCGACCCACACTCGCCTGGACGACCTGACGCGCGACTGGGCCGTCATCAAGGAGACTGCCTCGGAGGTGCTGGCGGAGAGCCACGCGCCCATCCAGCAGCAGCTCAAAAAGACCATGCTGGCTGGTGAGTCACCCAGCGGGTTGGCGAGGCGCAGAGGGTCGACCTGCTGGAAGGACGGTGTTTTGAAAAAAAACTTACGCCTGTAATATATGCATGAAGGTTAAACAGGCATAAAACCAAGCTTTTCATGCTCTAAGCTTCCGCCGTAACATATACGCTAACTGACACGACTTGCGCTATCTTTCTGACATATCGATCCGCACGTGTTATGCATCATCTGGATCATATTGCCTTGCCCGCTTCCATGGCCCATCCCTGATCCTGTTGATGTGTTATCGTTTTCAGAGACGCGCCGTAACCCGGTGTTCGGCACCTCGCTGCTGCTGGCCAACAGCCCCATGTCGCCCAAAGTGGTGGACGGTAGCTACGTGGCCATATTCGACAACAAGGACATTATCACCGACTTCGCCAAGAAGCTGGCGCACTTCCGGGCCGACCTGGTCCGAAACAGTCCAGGTGAGCCCACCTGAGGTTGATCTTATATGTTAGGGTAACACTCAACACCGAAAGCTTTCCCAATCCCCGGTTCCCTTTCGTGTTTCAATGGGGTTAACAAGTGAAATGAATTTGGTAAGTGATTCGATCAGCTGCTGATCGATTTACATATGTAAGCCCACTATTGCTTTATATCGGGTCTAGTCATGAGATTTGGCCAAGAGGATACCGAAATATCGAAGCCTACAATCACTACAAAACAGGACTGAGCCTCATGCTCACCCAGTGATGGCCCTAAGGGAAAGCTAGCTCATTTCGCCAGCATATCACCGCACACTCTTATCTTGTCCAGAGATGGCGCTAGTTGTCATTTACCTGAAGTTAGGCTGTGCCGCCGAACACTGAAACTTCCCCCAGAGATGGCGCTAGTGGTATACGCCTGAAGTTAGGCTGTGCCGCTGGACCATCATATCTGTACCGCCTCTCCAGAGAGGGCGCTAGTGGTACTCCGCCTGCGAGTAGGCTGCACCGCTGAACACTGTTCCTTGAATTGAGGTGGATAAGTGATACTCTGACGTAGCATGCTGCTTTTTAGGTATGATACATGGTTTGACATAGGCATAAAGTGAACGAGATTTACCAGGCTGTGACAGCATGATCTTCAGCACCTCCGTTCCGTCGCTTCCATCCTCAGGATACTGAAATCTTTCTCCTCCACGCCGCAACCCCCACTCTGGGCTGGACAGGCAACTTTATCTCATGCGGGCTGCTCCCTTGGAGCGGCACCGCTGCTCCCGAGGGAGCGCACCCCGTAGCCGGGTGCAGTGAGTGCCTTGGGGCTGGGTGGCCTGTCCTCTGGACGGGCTCAGCCCCGGCGACTCACTAGGGTGCCTGCCCAGACCAATGTCTCCCCCTATATCCTATCATCCCCCGGCTCTGAAATGGTCTCATTGGACCGAAAGGGCCTAACCCAACAAAACAAACAAAAAATCCGGGCTGGACAGGCACCTTTATCTCATGCGGGCTGCTCCCTTGGAGCGGCACGTCTAACCCAACAAAACAAACAATCAATGCCTAACTCGATGCTAGCTGGGACCCCATTCCCTAATCCACCAATCAGACCACACTGCCGACTGACTGCCGTTGTGCCGTTTCCAGCGCTGCGTCGTCGTGTGCGCGGGATGCTGATGTCGGGGAAACAGTACTCGCTCGACTCTCGAATGGACATCGTCTCGACCATGGCCAACAGCGCTGAGGGAGAAGCCGAAGACCACGAGACCTCAGAGAACGGTGGGAAGGGTGGATGGGTGGGATGGGTGGATCGTGGATCTGGGCGTGGGATGAGAGTGAGAGAGAGATGAGTGGGAGAAGAAACCGACACTACAGGGGGGAGGGGAGGGGGGAGGTGGTAGCGTTGGTGGCCGATGGGCATTTTGGTGGAATTGTAGACCATCAACCGTAGTGGTATTGACGTACGAGGAGTAAATTGACGACATAACAAATAGTAAGCTTGTATATGTATAATTACCCGGCATTTTGTATAAAAACTTCACTGATTAAAGCCGTTCACAGCACTCCCGGAATCAGCATCAATCAAAAGTGAATATAAAATTAGAACGTTTGGAGTGTCTTCTGAGAGAAACGGTTGGATAGCTATGAAAGAAAGACGAACCATTCGCAGCGATGCATATCACTGCCTTTGACCTCCCCGCCCCACTCCACGTGCAGGCTGTCAGACGCCGAGCCGGTGGAAGCGCTCCGCGTCCATGGTTCCCACCGGGCCCGATGACGCTAACGTGGCCCACCTGATGATCGATGACGTCATCCAGGAGGACGACGACGAGAGCGACGGTACGTCATCGGCCGGCGGCGCTTAGCAGGGTAGCGAAACTATCCCGCTGGGATTATTACAGTATCGAGGAGTGAAAGGAAGGTGGCATCTCAATTTTCATATGATGTTTGAAAGGTTGAGTAGCGCCATTATGGCTAACAAGAGGCTGAAAACAATGATCTTTCTATGTCTTTCAAGAGCTACCTGTCGGCTATAGGTTCATCACTTGCTAGTTTAACACACTTTACTTATGGGTGTTCATGCCATTTGCTCTTAACAGTCATGACTCATGCTGTTCGTTTTCAGACTCTGACGAGCGTTACCACCAGCGTATCCGTGAGACGGTGGCCCGGAACGCCTGCAGAAAGTGCGGCAACATCGTCTGGGTCAAATAGGCCGATCGACTCCCGCTACCAGTTGCGACCCGAGTCCACCACAGATCAGCGAGAGGCTGAAAATGGGAGAGAAGACAGGCCGGAGATGGCTGCAATCCAGAGCTTCCTGGATCAGCGCGAGGCGCTTGATGTAGTAACACGAGTTATGTTTTGTTCGGACTTGACCACCTCGCTAGGTTCCTACATCACTGGCTTATATATCAATAGGTGGTACGCTGATAGAATAAGGCTAATTTGCTCCTTATGCCTATGCTATGCGCTTATGATGTGAAACGCATTACGAACTGACGTAGAGTCCTCATTTGGTCAATGTTGCGCTCTATTTAGCAGTACATTTGCCATTTTTGACGTCTCTCGGTCACGTTTACCTTCTGCTTCTAGTACCGTCCCTCTGCCTTGATGACCAATTTCATCGCCAGCATAGCCCACAACATTGTCATTCTTTGCTTACGAGTGTAAGTGTGGCACTGTACATATTTGATGCAATTAATTAGTTATTTTGCGCTTTAATCAGCCACTTAACTTGGCACCAGTTTATGTAACCGTAGTCCTCCCATTGACGAGGCTCGGGGAGGGCCTGCTCCCTCGTTTCCTTCTGCATAGAAGGAACAATGCGCGTGTACTTATATGCAATATGCAGTAGTATTAAGACCTCGCGCGTGCATGGGCACGCTTCCGTGTATATTCGTTTGAGAAAGGATAACCGCTTCATCGCGTTACGCGATATGCACACACAAATCTCATGGATACCCAGACACGTAGAATGCGCCGATGCCATGAAAGGTGTACAAATAACCGCTAGAATTGTTAGTGGCGTCACCAATCCCGTACATTTTGCGGGCGTCATTGTGCTCTATGTAACCCTAGCCTTCTCGCCAAGCTCTGTAAATATTGCCACGATTCTCACGCAAGTTCCCCGCACACACCCGCTCCTAGTCCAGTGGCTCTCACCTTCAGCTTAACTTATGGGGACTTCGCTACGCTTCTGACCATGTTTAGCTGCTGCTGCTCTGTACTCGCAGTTCCCACTAACCGAGTGGGCCCTGGCCCCTGCAGTCGTGTCGACCCCGTGGGTGCCGCTTCTGTGCTCTCATCGATGTTGTCTTGTGGAGCTATCGATGGAAACATTTGCTTTCCAAGAGGTTTGGAAATCATAAGCGCTTTACATGTGCTTCGTGGAGAAAATAAACCTCTGTACTCTGTAGGATAGCTACAACCGCCGTCGTTGATTCGAAGTGCTTAGTGTGCAAATGCTAGAGGGCCGTAGATTCAGGGGAAATGAATGTGCGTTTGACATGAACAGAAACCAGTGGTTGTGATAACATGACATACCTAATATGTCGTAACGGTCTTTGATGCGGGCATTTAACCCGCGCCGGGCCGGTGCTCTGAGATTCCGCGCCGGGCCGGGGGGGGGGGGGGTCTGAACCCCCCTTCTGACTCGGCTCCTGGGCCACGTAGCGACACGCGGTAAGCGGCAGTCGAAAGAACGTCCAAAATAAGGACGAAAACACTTCGGTCATTTTTTTGGGTCAGGTCAAAGGTCAGGTCACCAGAGGTCACCAAAGGTAAAATGTTGACTATTTCAACATTTTGGAAACTGCCAACGGCTATCTCGGGAACCGATAGAGCTACAGCGCCTCGGAAAGCACATTCGATAGCCCTTTTACAGGCCTTTCTGGAAAATGTTCGCAGATTTGACCTCAGGTCAACGGTTTAGCCTCCAGAGGGCAAAAACTCCAAAAATAGCCGTTTTTACGAAAAACGTTTTTTTCGGAAATAACTTTTGACTCAAGAGAGCCATGACATTACTTTTACCAGCATCGTGTTCCTCTCGTCGAGACGCGTCGAATGAACTATAATTTGACCTTGAAAGGTCAACTTGAGAATTTGACCTCAGTTCTAGGTCATGACCTGACCGGAAAAGGTCATGTTGCATATCGGTCGATCCGCAACGTCGAGCCGAACACATCTAAGGCGTTTTCAGCGCTCTAGGACGCCTCTATCAGAAGTTATTAGCGAAAAACTGTTAGATTCTGTTCGTGACCTGAGATGACCTCTGGGACATAACGAGGGGTCATAGTTGCCATTTTCTGGTTCAGTGTGTCAATTTTACCTATATCTCGATGTTTGAGAGTGTCTAGAATGGCGTTCGTGCAAAACAGACGCTTTTCAATTTTCTCCCATTGACTTATATGGAGAGGCCGCAAAATTGACCTGACCTTAGGTCACCGATATCAAAATTCCGAGATATACATTTTATAGATATTGTTGCTCTAATCAATTGCTGAAAGTTTTAAGGCAATCGATCAATCGGTGTAGCTATGACGAGCATTCTTATTTTTTTCTGAGGTGAGGTCACTTGGCGTGGCCTGGTGACTTGACCTAAGGAGACCTGGGTCTGAAATTTTCACAACATGTGCGGAAAAGATGTACAAACAGGTGTGCCAAAAACCGCAAGGGGGGGGGGGTGTTCAAACACCCCGGCCCGGCGCGAGTTAACCCTATTAGTGGCAGGGGGGGTTGTTTTTATCCACCCCTCAGGTTTTTCGGGAATATCTCCGAAACCGCTGAAGCTACGATGCTGAAATTTTCTGACTTTTCCTAAGACTAAATTGGGCACGTTCCCTGAAAATTTCAAGTTCATAACTTTACCAGGGGCGGCTCCAGAGCACTGGGAATTGGGGGGTCCTATTCGTGAAGCGAGTCATTTGGGCGAAGATCACGATGCTGCACCAGTTTTACGAACAGTGAATGAAAGATATCATGTGATAACATATACAAAGTTATTGTGCATCCTCTTTTGACACATTTTTGCTATAATAGGTGGATCCAGGCGTACAAAAAGGGGGGTTATGTTTTACCTCCCAACATAGGTGCCCTGACACCGCCTATGCATGACCAATACAATTGCAGTCGTTCTCATAAGAAAATTGTAACATAACAAGACCATTACCACCCTTTTTAGAAACAGTACCAACAAAAACCTTATTTACTATACTTTTTGTGTACCCCCAATCTCAATGATCTGTATCCGCCTATGATTTTTGAAAATGCATATTTTTAGGATCCATGTGAATTCCTGGTTCATTCTCTATCGATCGGCAAAAGTTGCGCTAAGATTGGTTCAGAAACCTGGCCGTGATAAACAGTCTAAAATGTATCTGCAATTTGACCGTTTTTGCCCCCCTCTAAGTCTACCCCCCTATTGACATTTTTTTAATTTTTATTTTTTAGAAATGTAGATCACGTTGAGCGAAATCGAATGCCGTTTGAATTTTGAAAATCGGCCCGCTAGATCTCGAGATATCAAGGGGGGGGGGGGGTCGTAAACAGCCCCCCTGCCACTAATAGGGGTAGCCATGAGCCTGCCACTAATAGGGTTAAAATCCTATTTAGAAATCTATCGGGCTATTGACGTAGAGATCCAGAACGCGGCATTTGCGCCTCGTCGTCTTGTCAGTCCCTCCCACGTGGAGACTAGACTGGTCTAGGGGTAAGGTCTTAGACCTCTAGATACAGCCATCCAGGTTCGATTCCTGGGCAATGCACGTGAAATTGCCGCTGCCTGGTCGCTTGGAACAGCGTGAGAGTTACGGTTTACGGCCTATCGGCACGATGCTGATTTCAAATTACATTACTCCCTGATAAGATCTTTGTAACACAGGAAAACAAATCATTGTATTCGCACGAGCGAACAGACGACACGCACACAGACGGAAGCTAGCCACTGGGGACACCGCCACAGCTGCCGCGCTGGCCTGCTGACAGCTGGCCTCTCGGCAGCGGGCAGAGCAGAGGCACCACCATACTCGCTCCAAAGCTGCCACAGCGCTACACGGAGAGATTCAGCTGCACAGGAGAAAAAAATCAGGGCTGACTCCATCAACAATGCCCGAACGCACAGAAGCTGCGCTTAGCTAACGCGGGGAAACATCTCCTTATCAAACGTACCAAACACACGCATTTCCCGCAACCTATCCATCCTGTGGGCACACCTGGCCATCATAGCATCTGAGGGACAGAGCTGACCGAACGAACAGGTTTCAGATCAGATCGGAGCCATCACAATTCGTTTGTCAATGGGGTCGGATTCACTCCAATCACTGGATTCAAACCAGCATCTTCTGTCTTCACAAGTAACATTGCTGCTCGTTTAGATGCATACGGCATACCGCCCCCCCCCCCCCCACCCTGTTCAGCACTACAAATACAACCAAATCAGCACTGAGAACGAAGGTAAGGTACGCCGGCTGGGACAGCGCTGTCAGCGGGGCCGCTGTCGGGCCGGGGAGCGGGCCGGTCGGACCGGGGGCCGCCGCAGTCCGGCGCCCGGCGGCAGCAGCAGGCCGGCGGGCACGCACAGGTCGGACAGCCAGTCTGCAGACACAGGCGGGCGCGACGGTCAGCCGGGTGGCTCAGTGGGCCGGCGGCGGATCAGCTGAGAACCAGCGCCAGCCAGACCTCCGAGCGGTCGTCCAGAAACCTCGGCCGGCCGGGAGGAGCACCTACACACCACCGAGACGGTATCAGATCGATAGGAAAGCAGGGACGACGCTTCAGTAGCACGCCAGGGAAACGAGGGTTGCAGCGGTTTGTTAGCAGCCGCCGGCGTCGCCTTTTGGCAGCGGCGAGAAGCGAGGATCAGTCCGACTACCAGCGGGAAGGGCGGGCGTTAGAAAGCGTAGTCCACTGTGAGTCGGCAGTGTCGGAATCCTCCCACCAGCTCCGGGGCTCGACCCCCAATCGGTTAGCCATTGCCGGGTTAGTCAGGCAGGCGCACACGCAGCCTTTCACCTTCAGCGGGCGCCGGCCGGCATTAGACGTTCGGTTGTCATGGTTACCAGAAGCTGCCCGCCGACTTTCCGCCGGGCGGGGCGTGAACCTTAACCCCGGTTCGTTTGGGAGTCTTGTCGTCGATCTGGGCACCTGTAAGGGCAGACAGTGTTACAGCGCACGGAACAAGCCGGAGCACAGAGCCAATGGACCCGAGAGCTCTGTACAAAGCAGTAGCACCGCGGCTCCGTTGCCATATTCCGAGTATTAAAAGTTCCCCTACATGAGCAGAGCATATTATAGCGTTAGTAGCATCACAGTGTTAGTAATTAGCATCGTAACAGTATCCCTTAGCCCAGTTTCATAAATATCGTAAGATGCCACCGACGTTAGTGCAGACTGTAGATGAAGCAATGCACGATTCTCCCAGGTTTGCTGACCGCACAAAGCCAAGATAGAATCAGTCAAACCTTAGCACAGCCAGCCCCAAAGCACGAATTACTTGTCCACCCCGACAGCCAAAAGCTCTCTTACCCTCTCCCTTCCTCTAACCCCGTCCGTTTCACCCACCTGAGACGGCGAATCCCGAGTTTTGCTGGTTGCGCACGCCCTCTGCCGGCTCGCTGCGGTTGTGGAACTCGTCCGAGGGCGGCGCCGGCGCCGGGCGCGGCGGTCGGCCCGCCATCGTCTCGCTGACGCGTTTGACGCCGTTCAGCTCGCGCACCAGCACCGGCTCCTGGTCGGCCTCGTCGCCGCCGTCTCTATTGACGGGCGCCGGCAGTCCGGCCAGGTCGCGCTGCTGCACGCGCCGGTACAGGAACGGCGGGAAGGCGGCACGGCTGAGCCGGCGGCCGGCGCCCTGCACCACCCGCAGCTGACCCTCCTCCAAACACAGCCGGCCGCGGGAGAGCACCCAGGCCGGCGCGCCGCGGCACTGCAGGCCCTCGAACACGCTGAAGTCACAGCGCTGCTGGTGCGTCTTGGCCGAGAGCCGCTGCACCACGGTCGGGTCCCAGATGACAATGTCGGCGTCCGATCCGACCGCGATCACACCCTGACGGCGGGGAGAAGCAGGTAATTAAGAGCGGCACCGATCTTCCTGGCGGTGAGATCACGAGCGGCAAAGCGATTATTACAGAGTATGGGAGCTGCCCAAATGAAACAAATGGGAAGTATAATAGCAAAACTACAACCTCTGTGAATGTAGGCTTCCAGCCATCCACAGCACACTCACTTACCTTCTGCGGGTAGATGTTGAACAGTTTGGCCGCGTTGGTGCTGGTGGCAGCCACGAACTGGCAGAGGTCCATCTTGCCGGAGGCGACCCCCTTCTCCCAGAGAACGGCCATGCGGTCCTCGACACCGTTGACGCCCTGCGGAATCTTGGTGAAGTCGTCCTGGCCCGCCTCCTTCTGCTGCACCGTGAACGAGCAGTGGTTGCTGCTGGCGCACTGCAGGTCGTTACTGAAAACAGGGGAAGGGTAGAATGTAAGCAACACTTCATCTATATCGAAGATAGTGTCATCATTGTTATCAGTATCCTTCTACCCCTCATCCCTTCCTCCCACAACGCACTCTAAGTTCCGTACTCACTTGGCCAGCATACCGGCGAGGTGTTGGGGTGTGGCCGGGTCGGGCCGCAGCGGCGGGCAGGTGACGTGGGCGGCCGCGTGCCGCCAGCACCTGTTCCACTGGTGCGTGCCGTCGGTGGCCAGCGCGGCGGCCGTGGCCTCGCCGCTGACCAGCTGACCGCGCCGCCGGTGGGCGGCCACTACCTCTGCCGCCGAGCGCGACATGACCGGCGCGATGTGCAGCGGACAGCCCACCTGGTGCGCCAGCAGACAGGCGCGCTGGGTGGCCTCCGCCTCGACCTCCTCGGGCCGCGACAGCTCGTGGCCCTCCGGTCCGGTGACGCCGACCGCCAGCAGACGCTGCGTCATCTGACGGAGAGAAGGGAGGACGGGCTTAGATCCCGGACGGCAGAGGGGCAAGACGATACAAAATCGGCCAGGCAAATGTCAGCTACTTTTCTGATAGGCACAGAGATGACGCTACGCAATTCATAGCATGTCAGACAACAACCTGACCCGTATCATCATCCTCCCACATCGTTTTCCGCACCTCCTTGATGGCGTCTCCGTTCTCGGCGTGCACCTGCGCCACGGCACCCAGCTGCTTGCAGTGGTTGAAGGCCTTCAGAAGCTCTGCATCAGACAGCTGGTACTGGTCCTTGAAGGCCATGAACATCTTGAACGAGTTGACGCCGTGCTCGCTGACCAGCTCGGCCATCTCCAGCTTCACCTGAGGACGGAGACGGTGGTGTTATGGTACTTCGCTTTAGGGTAACTTAAAGATGCAGGCTCTATTCAAGCATGCATCCGTGCAATAATATGAGGCATGTTTTCCCATCTGTAATCAAAACGAACTCTGATAGTCTACGATATCTGTAGACGAAGACAGAGGAGGCATGCGTGACTCGAACGTAAACACTGAGTAACATAACGTTTCATCACGAGTATAACGTTTCTCTATAAACCACGAGGTTCAATCGTATTCGCCACGCCCCACCCATCCTCATCTCTCCAGTCTCCCCGCGCAGACGGCAGTACCTTCTCTGACCACCAGGTGACGCCGACGTGCAGGCCGTAGTCGCAGCAGGCCTTCTGTTCGGCCCAGCCGGCCCACTTGTCGTGCGCGTCCACCAGCGACTCGCCCCGCTCGGGCATCACCACGTCGAGCACGGTGGTGGTGCCGCCGGCCAGCGCCGCGCGCGTGCCCGTGTAGAAGTCGTCACAGGACACGGTGCCGGCCACCGGCTGCTGGAAGTGCGTCTGGGTGTCCACGCCGCCTGTAAAAAGAGGAGATGAG
This sequence comes from Amphibalanus amphitrite, assembly GCF_019059575.1. Classification (NCBI taxonomy): domain Eukaryota; kingdom Metazoa; phylum Arthropoda; class Thecostraca; order Balanomorpha; family Balanidae; genus Amphibalanus; species Amphibalanus amphitrite. The sequence continues at coordinate 100,255 of NW_024881622.1, forward strand.
TGAGCGAGGTACTCATGTGGGGACTCGGGAAGAGACGAAATGTGGCAAAAATAAACATGAGATGTGAACTTTTATTATAATTACTGTGAAAACGCTATGCTATCTTTTTGCTGCTCACACACTCAGCGCAATTAGTACTTTCTGTTGGCCATAGTGACCATAACATACGGACAAAGTCCCGAACAGTGTGAGTTTGAAGGCCGGAAATACTCAACAAACAAAAACGGCTAACGGTGTCCCTAACGAGGAGCAGCGGAAGCGGTGACGTGCAAATTGTGTCACATGTCGCACAGCCACCTGGCAAAACTCCACCTTTATCCTAGCTAAGGCCTTTGTTAAAATAACAGCAGCTCAGTAGGCCAGCTAAAGAGCTTATTTAGGGTTTTTAGGTAATATGTAGAGGAAAGTTCAGAAAACTTTCACGGCTACCACAAGTTGCCTCATTTCTTAAAGTCGCACGTTTAATGACACTTGGGTTAGTTGATATTTGCAAAGCATCTGTCGTTGATGTCGGAAGTCGTTACCCGTTACGGACGTTGAGGCGGCACAACAAAGCCCGATTCACCGTCACGCCCCGCCCCCGCCGCCAGTGCAGCGGTAGAGCGCATATCTCTGGGGATCAGCTGTTGTCACTTATCACTGTAGCGGCACCTGGCGTCCATCCCGCCCCCTCATGTGGCGACGGACAGACCTGAGCACCTGCCGCCGTTCCACTCAGCAGTCGGCATTGCCTCCCCCCCTCCGCTGCTCCACAGTTCGCCACAGCCCGACGGTTTGTGAAATTTGTATTCAGCATTTAGCCAAAGCAGCTACTGTTCCTAGCCGGTGTACCAGCAACTGCCTTTACCAGCCGTATGCTTTGCAGCAGCCGCAGCCAGCCACACTAACTGCAGCCGTCAGTCGGCCGTGGCAGGCAGCAGCTGCTCTCCTGTCCGCAGCTGGACAGCATTTGTCGACAGAATGACGGAGCGGTGAGGGCATTTGGAGCGCCGCTGCTCCCGTTCACATTCCACCGTGACTTGACAATGCCATGTTCCAGCTTATGAACACTTGATGGCATGAGGCCGAACTGTACGTTGGGAGCTCAGAAATAGCCGACTCTCCACGTCAGCGAGGATTAATTATAAATGTAAAAAACCCAAGCTGAACCAAACAGCCTTACAGGATATAAAGCTTGTAGCTACTCTGGACGACTAATCTCACGATCCTGTCATCAACACCTAGTGGAAGTCCTACCAGCCGAACGGATTGTTTATCGGTTCCTCCGGAAACTGACGACGCAATCCCCTCGGCACGCTGCAGACGGGCGCGGCAAACAAATAATTCACGGCCTCGGGGCCGGGCGGCGCCGAACTCAATAACAGACGTTTGTTGATTCTGACGTGACTAAGGCGGGCTCAGGTTCCGAGATAAGTCCAACTTTGGAGACACGCAACGCGCGCAAAAACCGCGGAGAAATACAAATAAAAGAGTGAAAACGGAGCAAATTAGATAAAACGTCTCAGCATTTTATGTATTTCACGGAAGCCTTGAAGAAGCTGATGTAAATGACGTTAGGTATATACATTGTCGGGTGGTTCAAAGTCCAGGCACTGTGCAAGTCTAAAGCAGTGCCGCGGGAAGTCGGAGTCGTGCCTCCGCATTAATTGTTCCCCCAGTTGTGACCCCCCCCCCTTTGACCGAACCACACCCTCCCCCAGTCACAAACAGAAGGGCGTCAACGCCCACACCCCTCGGGCCCAGCACGCTCCCTAAACGAATCCAGCGGGGGTCCCGAACTAAGCCACGCCGCAGCTGGCCAAGCCCTTTGTGTGGCGACAGGCACAAAAAGACCGTGAAATACGACGCCATAGAACGGGGTGGTTCACTGCAGGGTTAGCGAATAAATCACCGGAGTTATTGATCGGTCAGGGTTAATATTTTCAAATATGATTCAGACTACCTCCCCCGAGTAAATTACAATTTCAATATCGGAACATTTCCAGCAGATGACGGAGCGGGTCTCACAGTTTCATATTAATTCCATATATCAAAATGACTTTGAAGGCTGAACGATTTCGACCGCGATCCAATCCAGACAGCAGGCTGATGGCTCAGATAACTGCGATTCTCACCTGGAATGACATATTTGCCCTTGGCTTCGATGATGCGAGCTCCGCCGGGTGTGATGAGGTTCAGTCCCACCTGTCTGGGAACAAAGCGAAATGCGGTATTACCGAACGGAGAACCAAGACGGTGCCACTCAGAAAGGAAGTCGGTGCCAGTAAGAACGGAAGACAGTGCACTAAATCAGGTATTAGGCTCAAAACGAAACTCGATCGAGCTATTTTAGATAAAGTTGGAAGCAGCGAGCACAACTCGTAATCCAGATGATGAGAGGTCTGTTTGGTTTATACGTCTAAGTGAATCAGCTGTGATTTATTGCCACAAAGCTTTCAGGTTAGCAATACCTACATGCAGTAAAAGCAGGCAAATACCAGAGCTGTGGTGAATAATACAGTACAAACTTCAGATTTAAAGAAAACGGCCCCAAAGCGCCCAAACGAGCCAAAAGCAGAGTAAGAGACGCACCGTATCAGCACACTCACTTGATAATGCCCTCCTCAATGTAGACATCGGCGTGGATGACCTGGTCCTCATTCACCACCTGTCCTCCCTTGATGAGCAGTCGGTTCTGGGCGCTCTGAAACACAGAGGCACATCCGCTCGTTACTGAGACGCCACAGTGCACTCTGGGTACGGTGTAACTGGAACCGCGGGTGTGACAGCACATCTCGCCACATTTGTGGGACGCTGAGCTCGTAAATAGAGACAGCGGAGACGGATAGAGACATCCTGTGAGCCCCTGTCCTGGCCGGCTTTACTGTGAGCTCCTGTCCCGGCGGGGATTTCGACTGCTGGTGGATGGGCGCAATAAGACCGCGGGCTGAAAATATGAGTGCGGTAAAGGCGGCGCGGAAAGTTGTAAATGACGGTAACAAAGCCCTACGAGCCGATGCTAGCGGAATTCCTGGCTAAATTGCTCCAGCAGGAAGCTTTTTTTCGACATTATTACAGTGCCTTCAGCACAAAAGAAGTACCAGGAATTAAGATCAGTATCGAAACGATATGAGCAACATTGGACACAGAGATACGTAACTTCCTACGTTTCTATCGCTCTCCAGACCTGACTAACAGCTCGCGCATTAGCGAGTGGAAGCAGTTTTCCATCCATCTTAATGCATCCAGCAGCCTCCCCCGGAACGGAAGATGGAATGCCCGCGTGCCGCGGGCATTCCATCTCTCCCCTCTGCTCGATCCCTCCCATCTCTCCCTCCACGCAGAGCTCACACCCTGCACGCGACGCACCCCAGCCACCGCCGCCACCGCCAGAAACCGCCTCCCCACCGCCAGAAGTGGCGATCTGCATCTTCCATTCCGCCTCCCCCACACTCCAGTCCTCCCCTCGTACACCAGTCACAGGACCCTCTCTGTACGCCGCCCGCCCGTCCGTCCGTCCGACCCTCGTCTGCTGTCTGTACCGGGACGGCACACGTCTCCCTGTCTGTCTGTCTGTCTGCGCCCCGGGACACAAATAGGCCCGCTCCACGCCAGTGCGGCATCCCCGGTGGGCGGCAACAAAAAGCCCGGCGATGACGAGCCGGTGGAACGGTTTGTGCCGGCCGCGCTGACGGCACAGCGCCGAAATAAAGCCGCCAAAAGACGGCCGGTGTTAGGAGAGATGCTGGTCGGTACGGGAATTTAGGGTGGATTCTCTGAGCTAAAAGAAGGGGAGACTAGACTTAACGGGAAAACTTCGAAGGCGAGGGGCTTCCTCTCGCAATTCGTCGACATAACATGCGGTAAAAAAAGTCTCGCTTGGCATCATCAGCACCAGCCAGGCTAACGACCTACGAAAAAGGCAGATAGCCATCTCCATCAGGCACCATACGTTCGGCAGTGATGGTCCGCTTCCGGTGTTTATTACAGCTCGACCCGTATAAGCGTGGCCAAAGTTTGCACGCTAGTCAATGTCTTTATCGCGTGACGTGGCTGTCCCCGGCGTGACTCCCCAAACTAGCACAAAAGATGCGCTCACGAACCCCGATGACTGACACGCACACATCTTACGGCGCACGCACATAAACATCCGCCGCCCCCAACTAGGAACAACCCCCAGCGTCACCTGCCATCGTCTCTATCACGGGGAGATAGACGATGTCAAAGCTGCTACCATCCGTCAAATACGCGGCATTCCCCGGAAATAGCTCGGTTTCTCAACGTTTTCCCACCGCGCTCTCCACCCCTGCTGTGCAGATCGTTAGCAAATGCCAGGTGGTTCCGTTAGGTCGGGTCAGGTCAGACCAAGCTATAGGATATCAGGAACAGCATAAAATCGGCCAAGAAAGAGTATCGTTTGATTAAGCCCGGTATGATCAGGTTCCCAATTATGGTCGGTGCAACGACTCGGATCGATACGTCGGGTTGAGTTGTATTGCTCCCCTTATTGGCGGGACATTGACGTAGTAGAGAGAGAGAGGGGGGGGGGGGGTGTCAACATATAGGATCGATGATGTTCTGTATGCTCTGGGATCGATCACCACAGCTGCGCGATCTGACAGGTCAATGGGCCCGCCGACCGATCCACCCCAGTAAAACAAAAGTCGACCGCCCCATGACCACAGACTGGCACTGTTCGGGTATTGATCGGACTGGGGTCCACCTGAGTCTCAGAGGTCACGGAACGGTCGCAGAGGTGTAAGTTCGTGCTAGCCCGATGCTGTCCCGGTGAAACAAAGGCCGTAGCTCGGCAATGAGCCTAGTCCGAGCGGCTCCGAGACTGTTGAGTGTTTGGAGTTGGAGTAGAACCTTACTTCATGGACCATTTATTGGTTGCCTACGATGCCCCACAATGGATTTATATCCAATTTACCGTCATCGTCTTCAGATTAATGGAGTGGTAATTTTGATTAATGACTCCACTCCCAGCGCCACGAAAAGTTCCAATAAAGCCCTATTAAATCCCGGTATAGCAACAACGAACATGGGAACCGGAACGTAACATCTCCAGCCAGCAAAGCCCCCCGGTCCTCACAATGAGAGAGTGGTCTAAGAATACGAGCAGTATACCCAAGCACCTGCAGGCGGCAGGGACCGAGCCACACAGGTCGCAGGAACAAACACCCAGCACGGATATTGGGAAACCGCCGCCGGAGTCAACACACGCCACTCAAACGTCCCGGTCCTGGGGTCAGGTGGCGGGCTGTGTGTGTGTTGTGATGACGGCGGGGCGGCGACCTTCGCCATGCTCGGCCCGCGACACGGCCACGGGCGGTACGCGGGCGGGTCGTTGAACTCCATTGACCGGCGGTCATTATGTTGAAAACAGCGGTGCCATAAATCAGAACAATGGCGACTGAATGCCAAGGAAGGTCAGCGACGTATGTCATGAATGCTAGTAATAAAACTGGAAGACAACGACCTGCCGCACAGGCCGTGTGCCTCTTTCAGAACCGGACAGATCTACCGTCCACAGTAGTGTCACAACCCACAGGCATCGCCAAGGAAAGCTCGGCTGCACTTTACAGTGATTCCGATCGGTGAACGAAAAAAGAGATTCATCTACTTTATGCAATCTGAGTACATAGTTACTTCTACTGCAGCCATCCCTTTAACCCGTTCACATCGATCATCACCCCAATGTCTCCACCCTTCCCCAAAAGATGACGTCACCGCTGCATTGTCTCGTCTCCTCCAGACATGACTCACACTCTCAGCCGCCCCTCAGCCCTCCTCTGTGGCAGAGCAGGGGAGGTCTGAGCTCCACCCCGCCCCGGTCTCCACCCCCGTCGCAGCGGATGCAGCGGCCGCCCTAACTTCGTGTCGCTAGCCGTCGCAGCGGATGCAGCCCAGCCGCCGCTCTAACTCCGTGTCGCTAACGTCGGTCCCACTGCATGGCGGATGCAGCCTTCGCCCTAACTCTGTGTCGCTAACCGTCGCAACGGATGCAGCCCAGCCGCCGCTCTAACTCCGTGTCGCTAACGTCGGCTCCGACGGGGCTAGCGTCGGCTCCGACGGGGCGTGTCCGGCGCCGAGCCGTCGGTCGCGACACCCGGGCGTGGCCGAGTGGCCAGAGCTGCGGCTGCGGCAGCTCTCTAGGAATGGTGTCTGACCGAGCAGCTGGGGCGTTCCACGACAAATCGACAAATAAAAAATTAAATTTGCACCCTCATATTTTATTCTTCGTTGAAAACTGGTGTAAGGGGTTGTGATGGGCGGGGAAGCCAGCTGTGGCAATGATTTTTTTCTTCGAACAACGGTTTCCGAGATATAGCCTCGGGCAATTCTTGGATTTCGCGCTGCAGCCCTATGTTTGGCGGCCTATAACTCAGAAACTATTGGTTTTTTACGATAAAAACTTTATATGTTTCAACTCACAATCAACCAACAAACATTTTGGCTATCTCGAATTTTCAATTTTTGAAAATTTTGATCACGTGACCTTTTGTCCTATTTTCGAAGATTGACCTTGATATTTTCCCCACTGAAAGTTGCAATTTTGTCTGATGACGATTAAAGCCTTATCGATTGTCATTCATACGCGATAATAAAAGAAGTGGTTATCGCCCTGCGTTGACCTCAGGTCAGGTCATTTTTATGACCTGTCCATTATTACGAGCGGGAGCGACAGCGAGATCTCGAGAATAAAGCAAGATAGCGACAAGCGGTAAACGGTAAAGGGTACACACGGATAAGGTCTATAATTTTTACTGAGGTCATTTTCAGATCAGGTCAAAGATGACGTCACAGGAGCTAAAAGGAAGTCAAAATAGCGGCACTATACATTATATGAAGTTTTTCTCGAATAACTTTGAAGGTATCCCAGCTAGGAACAAACTAATAGCACCATCGTGATCCTCTCGTCGATCCGCATCGAAACATATGTGTGTTGACCTCGAAAGGTCGAAAGGTCAAAAGTTGACCCTAGATCACGTGACCTAAGGTCAACTTTTGACCTTTCGACCTTTCGAGGTCAACATACATATGTTTCGATGCGGATCGACGAGAGGATCACGATGGTGCTATTAGTTTGTTCCTAGCTGGGATACATTGAAAGTTATTCGAGAAAAACTTCATATATATGTATAGTGCCGCTATTTTGACTTCCATTTAGCTCCTGTGACGTCATCTTTGACCTGACCTGAAAATGACTACAGTAAAAATTATAGACCTTATCCGTGTGTACCCTTTACCGTTTACCGCTTGTCGCTACCTTGCCTTATTCTCGAGATCTCGCTGTCGCTCCCGCTCGTAATAATGGACAGGTCATAAAAATGACCTGACCTGATGTCAACGCAGGGCGATAACCACTTCTTTTATTATCGCATATGAATGACAATCGATAAGGCTTTAATCGTCATCAGACAAAATTGCAACTTTCAGTGGGGAAAATATCAAGGTCACTCTTCGAAAAATAGGACAAAAGGTCACGTGATCAAAATTTTCAAAAATTGAAAATCCGAGATAGCCAAAATGTTTGTTGGTTGATTGTGAGTGGAACCATATGAAGTTTTTATCGTAAAAACCAATAGTTTCTGAGTTATAGGCCGCCAAACATAGGGCTGCAGCGCGAACTCCAAGAATTGCCCGAGGCTATATCTCGGAAACCGTTGTTCGAAGAAAAAAATCCTTGCCACAGCTGGCTTCCCCGCCCATCACAACCCTTTCGACCAATTTTAAGCAAAAAATAAAATATGAGGGTGCAGGGCACTTGTCGATTTGTCGTGGAACGCCCCAGCTGTGCCACAGGCCGTGCTACAACAGCCCGGCTGGGTTACCGCGGTACGGGGTAGGGTCAATAAGGCCACAGGGACTATCACCATATGGTGGTAACAAAACAACGGCTGGTTGCACCGTATGTTCACCAGGCAATGATGCCTGATTGTGGTGTGCAGAACTACCCAGAAATAGCGGCAATGGTGCGCATTTACTCATACCTTTGAAGTTTGACACAACTTTACTCATCGTTGCCGTTTAACAACACCTTAAAAGTTGAATTTCCTTCTCTTGATTCTCAACCCACAACACTATTTTGGAAAGAGCCATAAACAATAAACGTCCCAATCGGACAATAACTGCCCATGACAGGATGACAGGCTCGCGTGCCACATATATCGCCCCGGTGCCCGCAGCGACCCGACCTAACGACCGGGTGACACGCAGCCCGCTGCCCGCCGACCCTCACTAACGTGTCGCTGTCGTGAGCGCACCCCGTCCCCATCAGAGGCTCCGTCCCGCTCATCAAAGCCAGCCACACCTCTGTGGCTCCATAGTGGCCGTTAGAGCCAGCCGGCCTGTGGTTTGGGGCTGTTAGTTGAAAACGATGTGATGGGGAGCGCATCGCATAGTGAGCTGTTGCGAGCGATCACGCATGGTGCATGCCATGATGGAATGGACTGAAAATGTAGAAGTGCGTTTTTCTTTGGATCTTAGGATGCTAACATTTGATTACCAGAAGTACCAGCAAGCACCGTAAGCAACTGCACGCACTCACAACCTATACAGATATGCCTTTTATAAAAATCAACCATATATAGTGATTCGTAGCCGCAAATATCGCGTGGAGAATGAATATGTCACATTGGTAGTTGAATGTGAATCTAAACAAACCAACTACGATGCAGAGCAAAACAAGCGTGACAAAAGGCTGCATTAAAACCGTATTCCATATGTTGGCTTAGAATCCCTCAAAACGCTTATGCCAGTCCCAAAAATAGTCAGGAGTGCGAATAGTCAATATCATTCAAAACCAAGGCAACGATGAACAAACTATTCACATTTCAGACCGATCTACAAGAGCACTTCTAAATGAAATCAGAGCCGGCGACTCACCATCGCGCCCAGCAGTTTCCGCCAGCGGGCCACCAGCACAAAGACCAGTCCCAGAGCCCATCCAGCGCACATCACCGGCGGCCGGTCAGCTGCAGTCCGTACCTGCCCAGCCCTATCGTCAGTCCGGCCCCGCACTCCGTACCTGCAGGTGGATGGGCAGCCGCTTTCCGGGGGCGCCCTTCTCGGCCATGGTTGCCGCTGCTGCTCGGCCGCTGTCTCGGGCCGGACGGACACGGCTCCGCGGCTCTGCAGCTCCGGTCGATATGTCCGGCGGAGAGTGTCGGCCGCGCAGACTCCGCGTCCGCCGCCTCCGCCCTCTGTCCCGGACTGAGGCTTCACTGGAGAGGGAGCCACCGCAGGGGTGGCCGCCGCAGCGCCGCTCCGAGACGGCGGCGGGACGGGAAACTAGGGGTTCAGGGTCTGCCCGCCAGAGTCGCAGCGGCGGGCCATAGCAGGACGAGCGAGTGAGCTGCTTTATTGGTTGCATTAGCTTGGTCCGCTGACAGCATTGAGCTATGATCTCCCCTTGAGACCCAAATAACTCTTGCGTCCGTCTTTCAGCCCGGGCATAAGCAGCTTCACGTCATACGAAAATCGGCAATTCTCAACGGCTCAACACAGTCGGCCACTGACGTCCTCTCGGGCATTCGTAATTCAGACCACTGTAGCCTCCCGGTTCGCAGCACTCCTTGGTCACCGGCGCCGTTCTGAGCAACGTCTTCCTTCTCGCTTTCAGAACGCAGTTCATTCTGGTCCCAGGTCTCCTCCAATCGGCAATCCCTGACATCGACGAGATGGCTGGCACTCATCTGCTATCTGAGGTTGGTATCTGAGGTTGGCAAAGGGTGGCATGGCGCAGCTGGTACAGGATCTCCAAGAGGAATAGAACCACCCAGAGAAAGATGCCGCTTGTGAGACGGAAAAAGGCTTCCTATGTAGATTCATCCTTTTTTGCATTAGCGTTGCAGGCTGAAATGTATCGCATACCGAGATAATAGAAAGCTCGCATTTGCTCTAGACTCGTACATTTCTATGGTTCCAACATATTTTCAAACCATATTCACCAAGCCCGTATATGTTTGGCTGCTCCGCACACGCCGCCTTCAACAGCTGCAGCTCGGCCGGTCGGAGAAACTCCAGACGTACACGGGCTCACATTACCCAATAATAATCACCGGCCGTCGGCGGGGACAGTTTATTTACCGCGGTCCACGGACGGCCGGCGCTTCCGTCTGGCCCCTGACGAACGGCGGCGGCGACCTGTCATGTGCAGTGTGTGTACGCCGCGGCTCGTGTGCTGGTTATGGAGTAAACTAGCTTGGCGCCAATGACTCAGACCGCAAAAGGAAACACTGAATATTGAATAATCCGGAAGAAGGGAGAAAGTATGCTTTTGCGGATGAACTTGTAGTAGGTACTCGTGGACGCAGAGTTTAGATGGAGTGATGGAAAATGACAATAACGGCAATCATAATTCATACCATTACTCTTGAGGGATTACTCACTACTCACTATAGTCACTACTGATGCTCAGCGTTACGAATCAAGCCTCCACATGTTTGATTTCCGTCATAGCGCAGAGCTTTAGGAAGGTACGGTACTAACAACTAGGACATAAAAAGCAATGCGATAATAATAGTGAAAAGGAAATTCCATGCCACGAACAGGTCGGCAGGTGCATTGATTTAATCATTCGCCTGCAAAAATGTCGTTATTCCTATCATCGACATTCGTGGTAAATCGTGCTTCATTACCGAAAGGACAAAGAAAATAGCTTATTACTCGGGCAATATCAGGTGTCGCACGCGTCATAGGCACCGTTTAACGGCAAATATCACGTGTAAGAATGTGTCAAAGCATCCCAGCGAAACATGTGATAGCAAAGCTGGATGAAGACAGCCACGAATTACATAAAAGTTCGGTTACATTTATACAATCAACAATGATACATTTACTGGGTACGCAATATGTCAATTATCGACCCCTCGTTGCCGGCCAGTCCGAACTCCGATCGACGGGGTCCGGGCCGCGCCCACCCCACCGGAAGGCAGCGTCCGTTCGTCCTGCCACTGAGCATCGATCGCGAGAGTCGGACCAAACTGGGGCGGACTGGGGCGGACCGGCGAGCGTCCCCGTCCCGCGTGACAGCCATAGGGGAGCGAGGCCGCGACACAGACCAATAATCAGGATTCTGCAGGGCCATGCCGAGGGGAATATCAAAATAAAAGACGCTGCACAGCCGGAGTCAAAAGTTGGGTGATTTGGCACAACAGAGCCATCACTGTCGACCCCGCTCGGCGGTAGGTGATAGGTCAAACGTGGATATTTTTTGTTCAGTAGAGCAAGAGCAGCATTTCAGCATATAACGTAAAACTAACGGGCTAGAGAGACCACGTTTAGAAGCATAAGTCAAGAAGGGACTCTAGGGCACACTACGGACCGTTAGCTCACAATGAAGAAATAATACGTCAGGAATGTCACAGTTCCCACGCAGCCAGCGCGAAATTCCCAGCCCCGCTGCTTACAGCGCGTCCTAGCCAATAAACCTGTCTGACACGCGAAATTCCCCGGACTTTGCAGCGGACAGCAGCCAGCGCGTCCTGGGCACTAAGCCTGTTCGTGACATGACCATAAAGACCACAGGGATCGACTTGGAGACTGCTAAATGCTGGAAGCCCTGAGACTCTCCGGTCCAGCTCCAGCCCGCCGGGCAGTAGCTGTGTGCACTGTGCACTGTGCAGTGTATATATGTCCGCCGGCGGCAGTGCCGTGAGACAAGTAGCCGAGGCTGGAGCCGCAGCTCGGTCACGGCCGCACAGTCACGAGCCCCGTGCCGTCTAATGACCACAATGAGTGGGTCGTACCGTCTAACGATCACAGCGAGTGGTCGAGCTGCGGCCGGAGAACGGTTACTGCCGCCGTCACCGGGCTTCACCGAGGCACAGTCGTCACCGTGACGGGACGGACCGCCGTGACGTGACGGTACAGACGTCACGACTGTCACGGTCAAACGGCAGACCTGAGTCCGGTTCAGAGCTTCTACTCCAGACGCTGAAATGATCCTCTTAACGACCGGCATGAGGCCTGATGACCGCCAGAATGTGACTCTCCTCTGTGCAAACTCCAGCACCATCACCAATCTGGGCGGCTTCTGACGTCGTAGCCACTCGCTCTAGTCTCGCCACGCCCACTGTGCACTGACGTAGCCACCTCAGGCCACTACCGCGTGACACCGACGTCACACTCACCCCATCCTGCGCCGTGGCGACGCGCCGGTTCGAGTGACTGGGATAGGATAGCGATGAGCCGCGGGCGTGAGGCGATCACGACCTGCCCGGTATCTGACTGCCACTGACAGATGCCGACGGCAGGCTGATAGTCGGGTGCAAACAGTGTATACAGACGGACAGCAGCCGTGAGAGGTGCCCCTGCACGGCCGTGAGTCGTGAGGGAGACGATATCACGACTTAACGGGACAGTCAACAGATGTATACGAGTAAACAGCAAGGAATGCTGCGAATGAGACAGGAAGCAGTGTTTGGAAGCAGAGGGTGTGCACGTTCCAAATTTTTTACCTAATTTGTTTTGTTTGAATGACGCTCATTAGTCAAATGAAAAAAAAAACTTTACAGCGTTTCTGACCATCCCGCCCAAATCACTAAATCGGTCAAGCGCTATGCTGCTAAGTCAAAAGCTGTGGTTCTTGAGTCAATTCGAACTCACTTTTTACTCCTAAAGGGGTGCCCAGCGGTCATTGGGAGCGGTCGTGTCAGGTCAGCCGGGATGAAATCTGCGAGCTGAACAACCACATTCTAAGCTCGACCTTCAACCTTTCCGTACCTATGCTTCTTGTTTCACCCAAGCCCGCCAGTCAGGACACTGCAACTGCTCAGAAACCCTTCCACCAGACACCTCGATCATTACTTCTCGGCGCCCCACCCAGCTGAGCTCTTCAAATAACGTCACTGGCGACCAGTGCTGACGTCACTGGGGTCGACCCCACACGGCGTCGTAGTTATACATCTTTAACTGTCGCCGGTGGTCACTGTATGTCCTACAGCACAGTGTCATCAGCAGGGTATCTGCAGTCAATGTCCATCATCGTGAAGACCGCAGGGGCAGAGGGCGGTCAGCCAGCCGCGGCCAAGAGGGTCTCAATTGTAAATAGACGTGTAACGGACCGCGGTGGGCAGCACGGGTATGAGGAGCCCGCCTAGGTCAGCTGGTAGGGAACTTTTTGATCCTGAGGCGGAGGCCGCCTTGTGGTTATGTCGAAACTGTGGTCAGATAAACTTGGTCTGACACGCCTCGATGAGCGAGTCTCCTGTCACGTGATTGGACGGGGCGAGCAGATAGATGACGGCCTCTGTCAGTCCGTCAGATGGCTGGCAAGTGACAGGATCATGACTTTTATCAGACACAAAATTCAGAGCCGGGGAAGGACAGAGGAGCCAAATAAATCTGGCCACTGCGCGCTGTGAACGATTCCGGCTGCTTCCCATGTGAATTTAACTGTGAGCGCATGGCGCATAGCTCACAAACACATGACGTCGTTCTCTAAGAAAACCGCGATACACTGGTAAAATAGTCACTGCCGCATAGACTCCATCTGTCTACACACTTAACTACACGGACTTCCATCAGGAAACCATGTCATTTCTGAATTCTGCAATCCGTTACCGGGAAATATGCCACCCACCTACACTTTTCCACTGGAACACAGACTCGTCCCTAGCTGTTATTGAGCACGCCACACGACCTAGGTTTCTGGGAAACGGTCATGTTCAATATCACAGCTGGGACCGATGCGCCTTGTCAACAGCGGCGTTATCTAATTTCGGCGGGGTAGACGGAACCAGCGCATTGGTGGATGATTGTTATTAAACTTTGGATTCCATGACTGCTCAGTCTGACGTCAGCGGTCCATGAGTGATCACTGATCACCCACCTCCCTACACGGTTTGAATATTCATCGGAAGGGTGCTGTCATGGTCAGCTCGTGTCCGTGTCTCACCGTGAAACAATAAACAGGGCTCACTGGGACACGGACAGGTCTCCTTATATCCATCAGAGCTGGCTTCTGATGACGGCTAAACAGCCTTGGGCTAAGCAACGCATTTGTGTCGGACGTGCCAGCCCCATGCGGACTTGACACCTGTGCAGCTTATGTGGACAGGTGCCGGCTCAGCACTTTTCTTCCGATGTCCACCGTTATCACAGTATACCTGTCACATTAGCTAACACAGCCGCTCAGGGTGAGGCCGGTCTCGGTACTCACGTCTCCGTCGTCCTTCCAGGGCTCGGCGTCCAGAATCTGGACCTGCTTCACCTCGATCACCTCCGTCACCTGCGTGTCCGACTGTGGACAGAAGGGGAGGCAGGAGGTCAGACTGTGAGAACAGTGTTATTCTGTCCGACTGTGGACAGAAGGGGAGGCAGGGGGTCAGACTGTGAGAACAGTGTTATTCTGTCCGACTGCGGACAGAAGGGGAGGCAGGAGGTCAGACTGTGAGAACAGTGTTATTCTGTCCGACTGTGGACAGAAGGGGAGGCAGGAGGTCAGACTGTGAGAACAGTGTTATTCTGTCCGACTGCGGACAGAAGGGGAGGCAGGAGGTCAGACTGTGAGAACAGTGTTATTCTGTCCGACTGTGCTGCCGTGCAAAGGCAAAACCGATTACGTCGGTCAGAGGCGATTACCTCCGGCCAGAGGTCACCCAATGGGTAGAAGGATGTTGGAAAAAAGACTTCAGTCAGAAGGATCGTTTAGTTTCAATCAATTGAGTTTTTCCATTTGTAGGTAAAAGGGATGTCACGGAGCATACTTTCAGCTTTTAAGGCTGGCATTTCCTACATGAATTCAATCAGTTGACTCAACAGCATGGGTAAAAAGTAAAGAGAGCTTTTCAAAGGCTCATTGAAAAATGAATCGAGCTTTTGAGCAGAAAGGAAGTCTCGGTCACGTCACCAGTAAGGTATCCCGGACATTGTTACGGCAGTAAGAACATGTTTTCGTGTCAAATGTGCATTCGGCGTCCCGCACAAACAATCCGGCGCGCCGTGGAGTGACACGCCTGCGGTCAGCTGACGTCAACAGTTCCATCTGATAGGCATTACTGCTCCATTACCGGGCGTGAGCACCCACTTCTGGGGCACACGGCTGAGCGAGTCTGACCGCAATCTGACCGGATCTGACCACTTCTGAAACAGAACCTAACCGGAGTTGACCGCGACACACGCCGTCCGTTTTCACGAGGGTGTTTTTAACCGTGTAGCAAGTCGTGATAGCAGGCACGGAAGGCAGCAGGGGCACTTTGCCATTACACGTCAACGGCAACGGATTTGATACATCACTAATAGAGCAATAGCCGATACAACATCAGCGTGCTAAAACTGACCTAGAGGTACCAAATAGGCGTAGAGATACGAGAAGGGTCGGCCCGTGCCGGCGCGCCACTATCCCGACCGGTCCAGTCCAGCCCCTTCTTACTGCATACTTGGCAGGTAACCAATGGACTGATGTCACTGGTCACCTGATACCTGGCTACGGTCGCTGAGATGTAAGAGACGTCTTCTACATAAAACCTATGCTCGAGTCCAGAATTTATGCATGGCAGAGCCAGAGTTCTGTACGAGCCGTTGCGCCCAGCTGGCACTCACTCACACTTATTTACATAGATGAAGCATGCCTTTGCGCATGTCAAGTGACCTTGTGACGTAATTCTGAGAGAAGGTTAACACACCCAGACTGCGTGTCAGACGGCGTTCTCTCGCTGAATTTGTAAGCGATTCGAAGAAGGCTTGCATAAGAAGCACTCGAGATGGAACGAATTTATGTTATCACATCATGACTGACAACAATGATGCAGTCATAAGCAAACATTTTTTCCGAACACTTAAAATTGATTACGGCGGAGGCCTCAGTACGGGCACAACTACCGGTATTGGGCTGCTGAGCACCTGTGGCTAGCACCATCATGAGTTGGTCTTACTGACGTCAAGCAAGGTCAGGCAGCTCGGCTCACATAGCCTTGGCAGGGGCGCGGGAACTACTTCCCGACTGGGGGGGCACACCATAATAGAGATCAACCTAGGGTACCCCCAAATCTAGTTTTCTCACCGGTTTTAGGCCACTTATTTTTCACCCCTCGGCTTTTTCAACAAAAAAAGAAAACATTTGCAAAAAAAGTGTGGTATTCCGTCTCAAAGCTGTGGGGGCACCGCCCCCACGGCCCCAGAGTTGGGGGGGCAAGCTGCCCCCACTGCCCCCCCGGCTCCCGCGCCTATGAGCCTTGGGCAGCTCTAAACAACGGAGATCAGCTGCGTGTCACGACCACGGCGGGCCGGACACCGGCCGCCCATCCCTGTTCGTCACGTGATCGCTGACGTCACCGGTACGAGGTGTAATCACCAGCGGACCCGTGTAGCCAGTGCCACCCCCGTCCGACCGGTCCGGCCGCACCGATCAACGATACAGATACATCCTGTACAGGTGACTCATCCGCCCGGCGGCTGAGGAGGATTTACTCAATTTAGTACGGTCACGAGCCCGCCGAGGAAGGTCGTGTTCGGCTATGCGGACACGACACACGCTCGGTTCTAAACATCGTCGTCTACCCGGAATTTCCAGACGAGGATCGATGGAGAACATAATTTGCGCAGAGATGTTTGTTTAGCGTGTGTGCTGGCATCAGAAATCCGCTCGTTCGAACTGTTTTAAAAGGGTGGAACAGGGGAGAATGATATGCAATGCATGTTGTGGAGGACCCGGAACGGGATGTGGCGGCTTGTGCTGCGGCCCGACATGCAACTACAATGGACGGTGCACAGATGAGTCACCAGCTGCGCATCAGACCTGTATCAGTATTTGTATAACACGGCCCGATTGGCCAGTGGCGACGGATCGGCGACTGACGGGCAATGATACACTGCCACTGACTCTGACACCCAAGAG
This sequence comes from Amphibalanus amphitrite, assembly GCF_019059575.1. Taxonomy (NCBI): domain Eukaryota; kingdom Metazoa; phylum Arthropoda; class Thecostraca; order Balanomorpha; family Balanidae; genus Amphibalanus; species Amphibalanus amphitrite. The sequence goes on from NW_024881622.1 coordinate 117,080, forward strand.
TTAGCGTTGATGGACATAGGACTTTGGATCTTCGACAAAGCGCATAGGTAAGGTGATGTGTTATTGAGTGCTCAGCTCTATCGTACAGTCGTAGGCTCGAGGAGGTGACAGCCATTTGAGCCTCCAGCCCGTAGTGCCAACTGCCAAGCAGAAGTGTGGTGCACAACTGCGCACCCGGAAAAGACGCGACATTTTACGCGCGGTGATGTCACCTGAGTGTTGAACCGATGTCGAAGACTTCTTACCTATAGGCGTAGCGTCGTTAACAGGGCATGGATGACGTAGAATCACCCAATAGGGATTTTGATTAAAGTAGGATTAAAGGGACCCTCCCACCTTCAAAAAAGTTAATGAATTGGCATGAAAGTGATGTCGCTCGGTTCAGAAAGAGCAAAAATGAATATCTACCAAATTTCATCGAAAAATATTCACCGGTTTTCAAGATATTAGACTTTTACTTTTGTTTACTTTTTGGGATCTCCGCTGTTCCTAGCGACTTTATTTGAAAGTGCGGCATTTGTTGCGCGCAAAGCAGCATATACCACCGCGTGCTGCCAAACGTTTTAGTAAAAGATTTAAAAATCGTTAGATCTCCGCTGACGTCACAAATTCTAAGGGGGCATACCAATGCATTAGCCCCTTAGAATCCGAAAACTGCAAGTTTGAAATTCCATATCTCCGAATTAAAGCATTTTTCGATGTTGTGAATGCTCAAACCGGTATTTTCAGGCCATGGCCACCAATTTGGCTATCTCAACTCAAAACTAATGTTAAGGTGGGAGGGTCCCTTTAAGACGTGATCACTGATCAATGATCACGGCACGGAGTGGCCGACTTAGTACTTAGGTGCCAACCGCAGAGCCGGCCGGCGGCTCATCGCTTCGCATCAATGCAGAAAGCCCCAATAAACAAACTTCCTCAGCCAGCGAGTAGCCTAGCTGGTATTTCCAGGGCGCAAATAGCTCATTGCATCATATTCCGCTACCTTAGACAAACGTTGCTCCTCTGGGAACGTCATTCTAAACATGTCACATCCACGTGTGGCATTAACGTCACTCGATACCAGTGCCCAAGGTAAACCTCCAGTGTCTTACATACGTTGAAGCAGTAAATCGTCGAGTGATCACCGCTGGATCTGTGTTATTACCATCAGAAACGCCCTAGTGTTGAACCAGTCACGGAATGTGCTGATTACCAGACCTGCGTCGCATGACACAACACATACACATAAACCGAAATGTGGCAATCGAACACGGGCCTTATTGGTAATTAGCGTGTGCAATGAAAGCCAACAGCCGCGCGGCTTCCCATTACCCCGCCGTCATGGTGACGACGGAATTAGCCTGAATAGAGCTCAGCTCGCTCGTTTGAAATGAGCAAGGCGGCGCGCTAATTTCCATAACAAGACGAAACCCTAGTCGGTGATTAAAAGCCGACAATTCGCCCACAGTAACCCTTCGTAATTCGTATGAAGCTCCTACCTTAATCACGCTGATTTAGCATAGCTTAATTTCCATCTTCAAACCAAGGATATAGAAAGGAAGCCATCGAACCGATGAGCGGACTTAAGCGAATTACAAAATATGCGATAAATATGACACAAAGGGAAACAATTAGCGGCCACTCATCGAACGCAATTTGTCCAACGAAAAAATGTCACCTTTCGAGGCCACCTTTGAGAAAATCGTGTTCAATGGTCATAGACGGCCATCCACCAGCTACCTTTATCCCTCACGGTACCAAGTCACGGGACCGGTTCGTCAACCAACGTGTATGGCTTCCGTGACTGCCGAATCACGGTCGTTACCGTCTGTTACACAACGGCAGCGTCACGGAATCGCCGTCTCGGGCGTCACGATCTGGATACAACAGTAATAGAAGTGACTATAAGCCGAGCCACGGGAAATGGTTTCGTGACAGCTGATATCGGTAGCTAACTTTGGTATGCATCCAACACCAGCCTCAAAAGGTTGATAACCATAACAGGTTGACTTATCTTTCAGATACGAGGTCAGGTCACCAATGAGCCTCACCACTGTCATCTCAGCACAAGATGACCTGAATTGCCGGTCATACCCAGCTGGACTCCGGGGAAATACCCCCCGAGCCAAATGTCACCACAGTCCCAGCGGCACCACACCTAACACCGAGACCACGACCTCCTGCCAAAGCCCACGTCAAACAGCGCATACCACGGCGACAGCCAGGCTGCAATCAATCTAAATATGTGATGCAATAGACGGCTGGTGTATAATATTCACGGGAAGACGACACCCATGGAAAACCCGATACCGGCAGAAACCATGTTTCGATTCGATTTTGATATCCCCACTAGTCGTGTTAGTGTCACAAGCACTAGCCGTCACGGCGGCACCAAGACCCGTCACACTACCTGTGGTAGTGTCACTAGCGCTAGCCGTCACGGCGGCATCACAGTCCGTCACGTCACGGTATGGCTCCGCACCGGTCTGAGGTGAGCTCGGAGCGTCACCCCAGACCGGCTCCGTTACTTGTGACGCTACGCCCGTGTCGGAACAGTGGCCGTGGAGCGCAGTGACTGACTGACAGTATTGCGGTCTGACAGACAACTATATAGTTTGTCTGACATGCTTCTTCGCCATTGTGCACCTCGTTTCTTCCATTTTTTTTTTTTGTTTAATTTCAAAAGCCCAAAGTTGCGATCCGTTCTCTGTCTAGCTCGCTAATGTCTGGTGCTCCACATATCAGTCATCTGTCAAGTTGCACCGCAATGCGTATTCTGCAATGCACGACGCCCCCGTTGTACCACGATTCAGCGGTCAGCATCATTGTCATACCAGTCTTCAATGGCCCCACTTACCGGCGGCCCTCTCACGGTCAGTCAGCCGACTCTCGGCTCAGACAATTGGCCGGTGCAGTGGGCCACAGCCCGCCGTTCTGCCGTCGTGGGCGGGGAGTGGGGAGGGGAGTCTGGACCGGACTGCACTGAGGGGCAGCCGGTGGGCACGGCGCCCGGTCGTGCCGGGCCGTACTGGCCATGCCGCGGCTCAGAGGCGCACTACACCGCGAGAACGCTGCAACACGACACGCGCTGCTACAAACAATACGGCGTAATACACAGATCCGTAGCAGCGCTTTGAAATGTGGATACCGGCTTCATAGCCACAGAAACACTACGGATGAAGAATGGGGAAGTTAGGGCTGATGAAGGTAATGTTGATCGAATATATGTTTGAACTTAGTCTTTTTACTGATAGTAACCACAACTGTTTTGCGCTCCCAGTAAGCAGCACCCGACAGAAAAGGGCGTGGCTGCCACGCCCCCAATCCCGGCGAATCCTAACCAAATGCTGGTAAACCATCCGACACCAGAGAACCCCAGCCGCCGGAGAGCAGGCTGAGTGCAGTGGGCCACTCCCATAATTTCCTGGGAGGGCTCGCTCTCAACAAAAAACACCCGGGATCCCAGACAGATCAATGCTGGGAGTTGGCACTCCGCCAAGTGAAATTCCAGGAGACGACAGCTGCGGCATTATGGGCGACGAGGGAATACCGGGTATGGGCCCAGTTTTGCAACCGTTATATCGAGGAAAACTCCCAGCAATACGGAACGAATTTTGTAGATTGTAGTAGGTAACGGTGGATCATAAAGAGTCCGTTCTAAGTGGTAGTAAAGAACAGCCTGGCCATTCAACTGAACTCATGGCCAGCTTCAGACAATAGCCCGACGCGAACCGAAGAAATACAATGCCACCGCGGCCCGTCATTCGTCCGCACCAGGCCGTGCCTCGACAGCACGTACCGTAGCTTACCGGGCCGCTGTCGGTCCGGCGAGGCCGCGTGACCGTAATCGGGGGTGGGGAGGGGAGGGGAGGGGAGGGGGCGGCACAGCCAGCCGGCCGGCCAGCCGGCGCGGCGGGGTTTCACAACTGAGACAGAGGCGGGAACGGCGCGCTGCGGCGAGACACGGCAATGGGGAACAGGTGCGGCGGTATTGGAGGGGAGGAGTGTGTACTGGGAGTGGTGTGGGAGGGATGCAGACTGCAGAGTGGTAATGCTCTGATGTAATGCGAGTTGCAGTGAGCGCCTCCGAAGGTCAGCGCGGCGAGCATCACGTGGAGCCGCTCAGCGCAAAACACGTGCACCAGTAACGAACAACCGCGCGCCACTCACAGACATCAAGGCCAGTTTGTTTACCCGCGTCATAACAAAGCGTGAGCTCGTCAATCTTGTCCGCCAACCCATTTCCAGCCGGGTCCCACACTCCGTCCCGCCAGTGTAAATCCCCTCCCACACCGGTGCAGAAATAGCCAGACTAGGTGTAAAAATAACCCGAGTCGCAGTCGAGCCGGCGCGGCCAGGTGCAACCCGTCCGGCCGTGGTAGCTGACCGCCAGCATTCTCACCTTGAACATGGCGCTCCCCTGGGTGTGCGGGCCTGTCCTCGAGCTGGGAGTGTCGGTTACCGCTGGGTCTCGGTCGCCGGTCGACTCCCCTCGCCCGGATCGATCTGCGTCCGGCGCCGGCCGCCGCTCGGTCCGCGTCTGGAGGCACACGGCCCGGTCAGAGCCGCCGCTACAGTCGCCCGCCGCCGCCCGAAGCTGGCGCCACCTAGCCGCCCGGGCCGGCGGAGCTCCAAACTGCCGCAGCGCGGCGCCCGGCAGCGAGCAGCGGCCTAGGGCGGGGGGGGGGGGGGGAGGGCACCCCTGAAAGGATTCTGCCGGGGGCGGGGCTCAGGACTAGGAGAAGTGGCGGCTGGGGATGCGGTCACGGCGGAGGGTGTGAAAAAGTGGAGAAGTAGGTGATATTAATAGGAACTGTCTGTTTGAGCAGACCACCGTTCCAAACCTCTCTGGTCCGGGCTAGACGGGCAACTTTATCCCATGCGGGAATGCCCGTAAGAGGACGCCCGTAGCCGGGTGCCGTGAGTGCTCGGAGGCTGATCGGCCTGTCCTCTGAACGGCCTCAGCCCCGGCGACTCACCAGGGTGCTTGCCCAGACCAATGTCTCCCCCTAATGCCTATCATCCTTCCGGCCCTGAAATGGTCTCGTCAGACCGAAAGGGCCTAACCCAACAATACAAACAAACAATTAAGCACACGAACGCAAAACTGGATGAGTCTGACATAGAAGTTAAAATACCTCATTAAACAAGTCAGGACATCTCAACCTCTAAGCGCGGCAAAATAAGATGTACGTAGATGTATGACCGTCGGTCAGTTCGATTTATTGCCTAGGCCTGTCCGTGAGGTCATGCAAAAGACAATTTTAGCCAAACCAACGTCCAACAATCTGGAAACGGATCAGAGCTTTTGATGGTCAATGACGGAGGTGAGTAACACAGGATACGGATGTGGTTTTGACCGATGCAGTGACACACCAATAGCCGTAAAAACGTCTTATGGCCTAACATGCAATCCTAACGTGACGCCCACGGCTACGTAGGCAGCCCAGCCCCTAAAATGTTTATCGCTAAAAAGGGTCAGGCTTTCGCTATGACAATGCTTCATGGCCTATAACGTGTTGAGATGCAATACCGAACACAGAACACACAACCATAGTGCTAGCAAAAACTTTCAGTAAGCGATGAAATTTTTTCAACTTTCAATTTTAAACACCAACTTTTTAGATCACTCGTAAGCTCATATTTTAGGGTTCATGTAGGCGTTTCTGAATTCTGGCCGTCCCGTTCCTTCGACCTTTGCTCTGAAGGATGCAGATATTAATTTTTAATTTAAATTATCTCTGGATGTGTTTGATTGACCGCAATAATACCGATGCCGAACCACGACTCACCGAAGCCGATTTCTAAAATTCGGAAAATCCCTGCATGGCTCCTTCGCCGTCGACTAAAATAAATGACGAAACGAGTAGCTTAAATTCCGCGAGCACAACCAATAACTATGTCTGCCGTGATAAATGTAAGTTTCAAGGCATGCTGCACGCTTCAGTTGACTCTGATGAAAGACTAATGAATAGATGCCAAAGTTACATCCATTTGTAGAAGATACCACCGCAACTGGTAAATTGGTGCAATCACTTACAATTACCGTCCAAAGCGTTTCCACGCGACTGCTGATGATCAAGACGTTATGAGAGGCACCACCGGAAACAGAACCGTCTCCAGACGAGAATCACGTGGAAGTTGAACGACCCGATCATGAGAGTCCTCTGTATTGCGTTGTGCTATAGTAGCCGGTTTCACGACGGGCTATCCGGCGAGTGCACCTAATTTGACCAAATCTGCACCTAACATCTTTTACTGCAAATATCTTTATCTTATGTATTTATTTCAGTGTTTTAATCGATGATAATCTCTGATAATATGACAAAGCAGGCATATAAGCAATTAGTGCAACCCTAGCTGATAGCTAAGAGATACACTGAAACTAATTTGACCAAATCTGCACCAAATGTGCACCAAATGTGTATCAGATGGCCGTCGTGAAAACGGCTAGTATGGCTCTCCATTCCCAGCAAATTAAATGTGTCGGCAACATCACGATCTTTTTGTTTGTGACAGACATACTTGGCGGTCAACAACAATTAGTAGTATCCATTATTAGTTGATCGTTATCACCGTCCTAAAATTGACTCATTTTCTGTCGACAATCCATCACTGAGTAAATCCCCAGACACACATTCCAGCAGAGTCCGGGCTATTTACACGCACCAGAGCAGCCGTGGGATTGACGGCACCATCACCGGTCGGTGAGGTAGTAGTTAGCACACCCTCTGCGGCACCAGTGGTGCGCGGAGCCGTCACCATCACCATCTGAGGGTGAAATCACCGCTCCGGGATTACAGGCCGGCCGGGGAGACGGCCGGTCAGCCGTGAGCCTTCGGTCGGCGGCGCTTCTGACCGGGCACCGTGTCCGACAAATACAGCTGTTGGCCCGGCAAACGGCGCCGATACACGGAAAACTACACGGAGGGAGTAGAGATAGAAACATAAAGGAATGAAGCCAGGAAGAATGCGGATCAGCAGGTGATTTCTGTGAGGGATGTGCAGTATTTGGGAGGGCGACTTGTTTTTGACCATAAGTGTTCACTGGGAAGGACTAGTCCGTATCAGCATTCTGGATGATGAAACCTTGCAAGGTGTGCAAACACCTCGCCCCTCCATAGGAATCCATTGTCATGACCTAGCACACGCATGACACCAAGCAATAGCCTGGTCCAACACACATGACCGCCTGTCCTGACGTTCTGGGACGTGCAATGTGTGCAAACTGCAAACACATCACTCTTGCACAGGAATTCTTTACGGTACTATACTGACACATTGCATGATACTGATGAGCCGAGCAAGGTCTGACTCCCAGGTATCAGCTCCGCAGAGACTGTTCCTTACCTGCTGGGAGCGTCCGATGGCCCTGGTCTCGCCCCTCTAACAGGGCAGCTCCGCTGTGTGCTGACCTGACCCAGTCCTCTGACTCGGTACCTACCTGCTGGGAGCGTCCGATGGCTCTCGTCTCGCCCCGCTCACAGGGCAGCTCTGGACTCCACCGTGTGATGACCTGACCCACCCCACCCCTCTAAATCGGTACCTACTCACCTGCGGGGAGCGCCCGATGGCTCTCGTCTCGCCCCGCTCACAGGGCAGCTCCGGAGTCCGCTGAGAGAACGCGTCATCCACGTAGCCGAAGAAGCCTCCGCTGAGCACGCGCGGCACCTGCTTGTTCTCCCCCATCCCGGGGATGAAGCCGCCGCCGCCATCCGTGACGTCATGGCGCCCGTTCAGCGCCGTGCGACGTGGTGACGTCATACCTGGAGGGATGACGTCAAGGATGCAGTCAGAGGAGCGGCGGAGTGGTGTTGATGGTGCATTTTAATGAGCAGATTTGTTAGTGATAATGGATACTGAGCCTGGATAGCGTGACGAAGGAGAGCCATGATAACACTCAAACAAAGCAGGCAGGAGAGACAATGGCATTCCGTTTCACACAGCGGATTCCACAGCTGCCACGGGTCGGTTATCATTCATTGATGCGATATTCATTCAATAAACACCACACAACTACAAAGTCATGCAGCAATTGTCAGCTAAATCACCTCTAATGGGTGTTAAACGCAAAACAGCTCGTAATACTGCATTCAGATATCAGACGATCCACATTGAAAAGAATCATCGGCAAAAACATTTACGGCGAATCTACCAGATCGATTGAGCTTCCAACCAAACAAACCATTGACCCAAGTCCGAATCCAGATGATTAGTCCCCATCGAGCTCTACTCCATGTCCCTTCCCAATTCCATACAGTCCAGTGTCCCCGCTGCTTCAGCCGCCGCCAGTTATCGCTCTATCTTCTCCGCTCCAGAGTCTAATCTTCCCACTATATCCAGCTCATTTCTACCTATCGTCCCATCTCCCCGCTATTGGCCGGTCGCTACAGAGCCCAATTCCGCCGCTGAGTCTATCCACCGTGTCACAGTGCGGTCTGTGCTCTGTGCTTGATCCCAGCCGGAGGGCAGATTCGACTTCCGGTACCAAGACAGCGCTAGTTTAATTGGCTCCGCCGGAACTGTATGGAATAGAACTCGCACGAGCCTATTCACCGCTTCTCACGGGTTATAAAACGAATGTGCTCATTTACTGGAAATGTGCCATATTGGTAATTTACAACAAATAAATAAAAATTCACGTCCAAATCATAATATTGTTTGAAGTGCTCAAGCCTGGCCCGAGTTATCAAAAAAGGCGTGGTTTTAAGGCTGTTTTTATGGTTTTGGCGGCTTGTCAAAACCAGCGTGAGAACACAAAACATTTATGAAAGGCTCGATCAGACTTTTGAAGCCTCCATTGCATCCCAGAGATGTTCAAGCAAAATATGATGCTGTCGTACTGGCGCTGTGGGTAGCGCGTGGCTGGACGGACGGTCTGTGACAACCTATTGATCTGTGGCTGATCTATTAGAGTGTCCGTCCGAGAGCCGTACGACGGCTGACAGAGCCTGGGGGTCGCGAACTGGTGTGGTAACCGTTACGCCCACCTGGGACGCCCGAGTCGGTACGGCACTTGCGGTGTCGTAACCGGATCGGCGGGAACCAGCAGAACGCTGTTGGACCGGCGGTGAAAGTCGGAACCGAGCACTCGCCCACCAGTGGGGCGTCTGGTCGAGCAGGTCTACCCGCTAAGGCAGCCTGAGCACGAACCAGTGGCAGGGTCCGATCAATGACCGTGGTCCGACCAGGGTGTCAGCGCAATGGCCAGTCAGAGGCGTCTTTAAGGGCGCGGAAGCCCACCTCGGTCGACTGTGGCCGGTGCAACCTAGTCAGGTCGTTTGTGTGAATCTCCGTGTTCTTCCATCGCCTCAGAGTAGCCGCTCTTCTCCAAATGCCCGAGCCGTTTTCTATGTGTATTGGTCTTGCAGCGAACAGCAGAGTCGAAAAACGAATTGACAATGTCGCCGAAAGCCGCGGTCATATGCTGGCCGTCCCTAGTACTACCAATATGCCCGCAGGCGCGGCGAGAGACAAGCTCAACGTATGAGTCACCGTCCGGCTGCCGGGAGAGCCCCTACCGTGACCTTTGTTCACAGGCGTGACGTCACGACAATGGGCTCGTAAACGTACGGGCAGCGGCCGCCTCAGGGGTGCCGCCGTGACCTTTGCACGACACGTTCTATAGCGTATGGCACAGCGGTTACTAGGAAGGTTGAGGCCAGCGGCAGGCCGGTTTACAAATAACAAACAAACTTGACGCGCAATTGGCAACAGGTAACAGATTGATTAATAAAGCGGTGACAATATAAATGAAAATGACAACATGAAATGACAAATCGCATAGATGATCCCTACAGTACCCCCTCGCCAGACATGTCGCGGACAAAAGTGACATGGCGATATCTTACCGGAGGTCGTATGACGCGGCCGGAGCGGGTCGTCCGTAGTATCGGCCGAGGCTGCAATGGTGCAGCGTCAGCCCGAGCGACGGCTGCAGGGCGATTAGGTGCGTCACCGTAGATCAGAAGCTCCGGGCCGCTGGGCTCATTGCTGAGCGGTGGCGCGGCCGGCGGGCCGCTGGACTGAGTACCGTGCGGCTGCACAGTCGGCAGGTCAGACTGTCGATGACCGGATTCGTCTGGCGTCTCCAGGAAGGCGGCCTTACACCGGTCGATGCTGATGACCTCCTTTTTCTGTCGACGGTCGATGGTGATGGTTTTGGTGGTCCTTTCGGTAACCGGGAACGGTCCGTCGTATGGAGCGTCCAGCGGGTAGCGGTGACAGTCCCTGCGCACGAAGACGTGTGTCGCCGTCTGGAGTGCCGTCGGGACGTACGTGGCGCGCTGGACCGGACGTGGGAGTGTCGGCCGCACCTGAGACATGGCGCGCTTCAGGTCTTGTACGAAACCGGCCGGTGATGCTGCTGAGGCTTGGCTGCTGATGAAGAACTCGCCGGGAAGCCGCAGTGAGGAGCCGGTATTGCTGCTGTTGCCTCTGCTGCTGCTGCTGCTGCTGTTGCTGCTGTTGCTGCTGCTGCTGCTGCTGCTGCTGCTGCTGCTGCTGTTGCCGCTGTTGCTGCTGCTGGACGGTCGAATGGTGCCTTGCTGGAGCATCTTGTTGAACTCGGCACGTGCGATTTGAAGGCGCTCCGGCGGGAGGCGTCGTGGCCGCTGGTACACCGGTGGACCCTTGGTGACGATGTGGTGCGTCACGTTGTGCTTCACCGGTGTTGGTCCAGGTTTTGGTGAGGTCACATCCGGGTACCGGGCGAGGACAGCTGCGAAGCGAGCAGCAGCCTGCTCCCGGACGAGACGAACTCCGATGGAGCACAGCCTTGACCGCTCGGCGCTGGCGCAGACGGTGCCGTCCCGCAGGAGACGCTGGTTGGCAACGTCCACGACGAGGTGATGTGCGGCCAGGAAGTCGGTGCCCAAGATGGGTGTGGTGACGTCAGTGACGAAGAATCGATGTTTCAGGCGGTGCTGCTGACTCAAGGTGACGTCCAGCAGGCAGGTGCCGTGCACCGCGATCGGTGAGCCGTTTGCCGCGACGAGCTGCTGGCCGACAGGAGCAGGGGTCAGCGTAGACCCGTTGGGCAGGCAGCGGCGAGGCAGCACGCTGACCTGCGCCCCGGTGTCGACTAGAAATTGCCGGTCCGTCTCCGTGTCCCTCACGAAGAGGAGTGGCGCGGCAGGAGGGGCGCCCGTGCTTTGCGCCATCAGCACGGGGCGCCTCAGTTTTCCGAGGCGATCCAGGAGCACGGCAACTTGCATCGGCGCGCTTGGGCGCCGAATCGCTGGTGGTACCAACACAGCGTGTCGTCGTGCGGCGGCGTTGAAGGACGAGCCGGTGACGGGCGGCGTGACTGGCGAGACGCTTGGCGCGGCCGGGAACGGCTGCGGTCGCGCCGCACGGCGTCCTCGAGTCGTCGGTTGCTGGCCTCCAGGCGCTCCATCTTAGCGACCAGGGAGGCGATGACGGTGTCCAGCGCAGGGGTTGCAGCTGGCGCTGGGGCTGTCACTGCAGCAGCGATGGGCGGTGCCGGCTGTGTGTACGGCTGTGCCGCGATCGCTGATAGCCGTGGGTCCGGTCCGCTAGCTTCCAGGTACCGGTCGGCCGCTTCTGCCAGTGCGTCAAGCGTGCTGTCGGCTGGCAGGAGGGCGAGGGCAGCACGGACGGGCTGCGGTAGCCGTTGTTGAAATAGGGTACGGAAGAGCTCCGTATCAACCGGGGCGTCCCCGGCTGCGGCTAGCTCGTTGCGCATTGAGCGCAACAGCGCCGTCGGCTTCTGATCGCCGAGCTGCTGGCGGCCGAGCAGGGCTTGTAGTCGGTCGGCGCGTGACTGTGCCAGGCGGGCTTGGAGCGCTGCACACAGCACGTCAAAAGACCGGGATGACCGGATGACGTCCTTCACCTGGACGGCGATGTTGGCGGGGAGGTTTGCGACGAGGAGCTTAAACCTCAGCTCGTCGGAGTCGACCCCGCTGACGTCGAAAGCGCACTGCACCTGCAGTAGCCACAGGTCGGGCTCTTCCGGAGAGTATGGTGGTAGCCGGAAGCTAGCCATGGGCCGATGAGTTGACTCAGAGGCTGAAGCTGGAACGCTGGCCGAGTCTTGAGCTGCGGCGCCGGACTGTGCGCTGTCCGCGGGCATGACGAGAGGCTAAGGTCGAACAACGGAGATCACGTCGGGGTCACCAATTGTCGTACTGGCGCTGTGGGTAGCGCGTGGCTGGACGGACGGTCTGTGACAACCTATTGATCTGTGGCTGATCTATTAGAGTGTCCGTCCGAGAGCCGTACGACGGCTGACAGAGCCTGGGGGTCGCGAACTGGTGTGGTAACCGTTACGCCCACCTGGGACGCCCGAGTCGGTACGGCACTTGCGGTGTCGTAACCGGATCGGCGGGAACCAGCAGAACGCTGTTGGACCGGCGGTGAAAGTCGGAACCGAGCACTCGCCCACCAGTGGGGCGTCTGGTCGAGCAGGTCTACCCGCTAAGGCAGCCTGAGCACGAACCAGTGGCAGGGTCCGATCAATGACCGTGGTCCGACCAGGGTGTCAGCGCAATGGCCAGTCAGAGGCGTCTTTAAGGGCGCGGAAGCCCACCTCGGTCGACTGTGGCCGGTGCAACCTAGTCAGGTCGTTTGTGTGAATCTCCGTGTTCTTCCATCGCCTCAGAGTAGCCGCTCTTCTCCAAATGCCCGAGCCGTTTTCTATGTGTATTGGTCTTGCAGCGAACAGCAGAGTCGAAAAACGAATTGACAATGTCGCCGAAAGCCGCGGTCATATGCTGGCCGTCCCTAGTACTACCAATATGCCCGCAGGCGCGGCGAGAGACAAGCTCAACGTATGAGTCACCGTCCGGCTGCCGGGAGAGCCCCTACCGTGACCTTTGTTCACAGGCGTGACGTCACGACAATGGGCTCGTAAACGTACGGGCAGCGGCCGCCTCAGGGGTGCCGCCGTGACCTTTGCACGACACGTTCTATAGCGTATGGCACAGCGGTTACTAGGAAGGTTGAGGCCAGCGGCAGGCCGGTTTACAAATAACAAACAAACTTGACGCGCAATTGGCAACAGGTAACAGATTGATTAATAAAGCGGTGACAATATAAATGAAAATGACAACATGAAATGACAAATCGCATAGATGATCCCTACAATGCATAAAATATAAAAATGAACGTCAGCTACGCAGCGCCATGAGATGTCATTAGTCATTACAGATCATTTCGAAACTGATAAGCCGCCGTTTAATTAAACAAAATTATTAGCTAATTTTATCAACTTTCGCCACTGCTAAACGCTATGACAGTTACCTTGATGCGTGCGGATCCGTAGATATCTGTAGACGTAACACGTACTGCCATCCGAATTACGTAAGCTCACGATGCAAAAAACGTCCGTCATTTTTTTTTCTTTAAATGCATAACCATAAATCTAAAAATAAGCTCTGATTAGACATTCACCAGCCACATTCCTAAGTCCGCCCGATTCCCGATGCCGTTCTCACCTGGCTATGCTACGTTTCTCGGTGTCGTCCGTCCAGCTCTCCTCGGTCCGTCTCCGTCCCGTCCACCTCCGAGACCGTGCAGGAAGTGCCGTCCGTCCGTCCGTCCACCGGGTCTCCGCACTCGCCGCCGCCGTGGGAGAGCCGCGCGTCACGTGACGTCACGCTGTGTGTGACGCCGTGACGCGCCGTGACACAGCGGCCCGGGATCGGTCCCACGGCACGCGCTCAGCGCTGACCGATGGTGACGGAGACCGGCGCGGTTTGGCGACACTGCGGAGATGATTTTGTCACCGCTGACTGACTCGACAGCGCGAATTCTGGGGACACTGGCGGTGCTGAATAGGTTCCAGTGAAGACACGGAGCTGCCTCCGCCGACGCGTTGCTGAGGGTTGATGACTGTAGTGTGGAGACATGATCAGTGTCAATCGCGGTTGAAACTGCTGGATCACCATTCACCAGATTTGCCGGTAACGCTGAGACGTGAGAGGACAGGTTCTCACGGCTGTTACCGATAGCCGTGACCGGAGACGCGAGGAACGACCATCACTCACAGACGAGAGTGATGAGACAGAGGAACGGAGCTCCATCGCACAGACGAGGCATATCAGATGTCGTTGGCCGAACAGACCTGAAAGCAAGTAGCCACGCCCACCGGCAACACAGTTAAATGCGGTATAAAATGGCAGGGAGAATGCTAACCAGTGCAGTGGAGCGAAATGACGACTCACATACTCGTATGCTAAGTGTCAACATTGTTAACATACATGCTCATTTTCAGTTTATGACAAGTCACATGTGACTACCATCAACCCCCACCACGGGGCACAATAGCATGTCATCTTTAGAAGTACAATGCACAGTTGCATATACATACTCACCACTGCCGGCGCCGTTTCCCACGGCCGTCGGCGCCGCCGCCTCCGTCGTCCATCCCACTGCTGACTGGATGTTGTTACGCCAGGCGTCGGTCTCACCGACTCATCCCTGCCCCGACGGCCGGTCGCACAATATGCACGATGTCGCTATTTATGGCCATCACAGCACCGACAATCTGTCAGCGTGGGCTCCGCCGACCGCCGGTCAGTTCCCGTGTCGGATCGTGCCGTGAGATTCAGTGCTTTGCGCGACACGGTCATAAGCGACGAGTGCAGGCTTGAGCCTGATTGCGGCAGACCATGTCTGAAGCTGCGACAAACCACAGAACATGACGACTGACTGCTGAAGAAGCTCAACACGGGACAAACTGATCGATGAAGAAGATGAACAAAAAACTTCTACTCGATGATGGTAGTTGCTAAGCGTCCCACACACAGACCTTGCGTCGGCTCGGTGTATTGACATTTCAGTCGACAATTTGCAACACTGACACATATTGGGAGAGCGAGGGAATGCGACTGGACTGGGGAAACGACCGAGGAATCGGGCCGGTGGCGCCGGATCCACTGCCCTTCCTGGCTAGGTCGGGCGGACGGCTAACATGCAACTTGCAGGCGGCACGGTGCTCACTGAGACGGTTAACATCGACAAAACACGGACACGGGAGCAAGGGCGGAAGCAAAACGTTTGGATTAAAATTGAGATCAAAAGCATCATAGGATACCGCAAAGTGAACGAAAAATTAGTGAGATCGACTGTTTATCGCTTCATCAAATGAAAGCAGCAAATGTGCACCGAATATCACAACAAAGTATGGTGCTTACAATCGAAGCAGACACCAGTTTCCGTTCATCACGACGTTTGACTAGGTATGGAATGGAAACACAGCAAGATGGATATACTGTTCAGCCGGCATGGACGGACTTCCAACACGCCTGACGAAAAGGCAGTCATTTCTGGACGGATTACTATCTGCAGACCACCGCGCGATCATCTTTCTGCTTCGTGAGATCACGACATTACCAAACCAGCACAGGGACCAGCTGTAACACCACCCGCTTTTCCACCCCACCTCTATAGATATAGAGCACGCACCCACCGCAGACACGCATTTAAATACCACACGGAGTGCGGACCGGCACACACAGACTACAACTCCAACATGGAGACATCGGGGGAGACGGCGAAGGCACGTGTCGATAAGGGTGGCGGGCCTAGTGATAGACCGGATGACGGGTGACATCAGCTACATGACCCGGTTAGTATAGCTGGTTTCGAGCGAAATATATCATAAATAGACACAAGAGTTGGAAGCTAGAACAACGTGGAACAAATCACGAACAACGTGGAACAGTGAAATAAAATACACAGCTCGGGCATAAAATCTTTTTATGAAGCTGCTATTACAAAAGCAGCCGAATCGAAACTCATGATTAAAACTCATGATGGGTACACAGCGTCCCGCGAGCTGAAACTATGACCGTCCTGCAATCAGCTTCGTTCATTTTTCTCCGGAGGAGTACACGATGTGACTAGCGTATGTGCAGTGGCACCCCAAACGTACACAACCACCACGGACAGGCCCATATTCCAGTGATGTTCCAAAACAGTGCAAGCTGTGAAACATGGAAACACCAACCGAAGTGCACAGGGCAGCGCAGTGCGTACATTCACTGGAGAACGGCTAACATCTTACGATAACCACTTCCAACCAGCATCGCACGACGAGGCACGGTCACACGGAGCGGAGCGGGTGCTTCACGGAGGATGAAGACGCTGGACGGCGGCCTCAAAGCGCCGTAGGGACCCTGGACACTAGACAGGCTGGTGATGGGTAGCCTTCGAGGACATGATAGCCGAGGCTCAGCGATGGTTGGAATCCATGAAGAGAAACCGCAGCAGGTTGGTCGCGGAGGCGAAGGAAATTAAGCCGCCGAGCGGTCGGCAGGGATGGGAAATGGCGGCATCAGAGCGAACTGTAGACGTTGGAAGGAGCGAAGTCAGTGCCAATGGATACAACCAGCGGAGACGGCAGTGACGGAGACAGACGGCTGAGAGGCGGAGACGGCAGTGACGGAGACGACTGGGGGCGGAGACGGCAGTGACGGAGACAGACGGTGGACGGAGACGATTTGTGACGGAGCCGAGGCGGCGACCGTCCCGCTACTTCTGCTTTATGCTCTTGCACACCCACTCCATTCCCTCCTGAAAAACAGCCAGCCAGGAGTGATCAGCCCGCGGACGGACGGTCGGTCACATGAGTAATTACCCTAAAACGGTGGACAGACAGCGGCACGACACTCGGGAACACACACCGTGGGTAAGCGGAAGTGGCGAAATTGGAGACGGGACCAATTAAAATCGGATCGCCTCCGACACCCCCGGGTGGGCCCGTAAACGTCATGGGACAGGAAGCGTGGATGAGGCGTTATTGATGGTCTACAAGACAAACTGGCCACGGCGAATTAGATACCACTAGCGTTTTGCTAGGTCCATTATAGTGAAATGCTAAGATAAAGTATAAGTTGAGATTAGCTATGAGAATTCAAGAAAACACAAACAGACTAACAGCGTCAACCGCCAAGGCATTGCTGATTGACAGTCAAAGCACGGACTGTGGAGCAATGTGATCGTTTGCAAAGTGATGAGCTGTAAAAATGGTCCTGTTGACAATGAAATCGCTCATACATAACCAATTATATCACCAATTACCATAACACCTAGATCACCAGTTATATCACCAATTACCACAGCAATGTCCTCTTTGACATTTTAATCAAAACCGCACCACATTTCAGAGCTCTGATCACTAAGTGGACCGATTGCCCTCCCCACCCCACTCCACCATCACCCCTCACCTTGACGCCCTCATTGGTGGCGGCCGAGCAGCCCTGGATCTGCCACTCGCGGTCCCTGATCACGTGCAGACCCAGCGACTCGGCGATCTCCGAGGCCGGCGCCGAGTTGAACAGGTCCTGCTTGTTGGCGAAGATGAGCACCGGCACGCCGACCAGCTTGTCCTCGGCGAGCAGCTCCGCCAGCTCCTGGCCCGTCTCGTCGAACCGCTTACGGTCGGCGCTGTCGATCACGTATATCTGCGGGGACGGGCGGGGTGGTGTGAGGTCGGAAGGTAGATGCAAATCACCCAGAGGAAAGGCGGCGGGCGTTAACACCGGGAAGTTTAAGGGACATACAGGCGGTGAGCTTCAAAACGATGAAAACCATACACGCCTATGGTGGTGATTGACTATGAACTGAAAAAAATTTATTGGGATGACTAAGAGCAAAGCAGACGATGGAAGGTAGTATATGAGATGACTACACTGAAAATATGATTACAAGACGCAAGCCACTACTCTTAATAGGGTCGTCGACAGGTAAAATAAGCGGTCTAGCCAAGAATGCATTCAGTGGTGCTGCCAAAACGTTTCCCGCGCTTGTTCACAAAACAGCAGTCAGCAAATGCCCATAATTCATCGAAAAGACCGACAAGAAGTTGGAAACCGTCGGCTTTTCGTGGGCCACCACCCTTATTATCCACAACGAGTCTAATTGCCATAATCTGCACGCAGCCGCCAGCCGCAGTCCGGCCCGAGCGAGCCGTTTAGCCGCCGTTCCGGAGAGAATTCCCGACCAACTCCGCGCCTGATCATACCACAAACGGTACCGACCGTGGGTGAAACACTACCCGCGCCCGACCAACGGCCATAATAGAGAACTAACGAGCCCAAACGGCTAATGCCACACGCCCCGAGCTCACTCTAACGCCGGAGGCGGGACGCGCATGCTCCGGTGGTCGAGAGAATCCTCACGGCCGGTCAGACTGGATCTAGACCGGGACGTTCTCGCCCATAGCGTGTCTGTTGTTATGGGCCATTACTGGTTTGGCTAGAAAATGATATGGATTTGCAAGTCAACGGCGCTTTTGGTGTGAATGACTTTGATGAGATTCTAATGACCTTTTCCACGTTGCACCGAAATTGTGTGGCAGCCCAGTCTGGCCTCTTTCCCGAGAAATTAGAACAGGCATTTCGATGGAATGAACAACTAAAACTGAAGGGAATCGACGGCCCAGAAGCTCAAGCAATGTCACTTGAAATTTGACAAAAGAAAAAAATGACTGCAACACTTAAAACGGTGTTGTTAACATAAGATAAAAACTGTAGCCTGTATATAACTGCTTTGCTTTTTAGGATCGACGATAGTAAACATGTCAACATTGCTACAATTTTGTCGTAAAATTCGATGCAATCGCGACTAAAGGCCAACATCCTCCCTGGAGGCCTAGGCGTGAAAAAAACATGTCAGGTACGGTCAGTGTTTACTGGATGTCGCAAGGCCAGCATAATTATCAACATGCATAAAGCTAATTGCCAACAGCAAAACATCACTGCAACGCGCAAACTATAACACTCATAGCTAGCAAACCAGCCACAGCGCCCTAAACTATGAGAGCACTACAGTAATACTCACCAGGACATCAGTGTTATCGAAATAGTTTCGCCAGTAGGGTCGGATCTTGCGCTGGCCGCCGATGTCCCATACGTTCAGCTTGAAGCCGTCCGACAGCACCGACTTGATGTTGAAGCCCTGCGTGGGCGTGATCTGGGTGATGTCCTCGGAGGCCAGCGCCTTCAGCAGCGTGGTCTTTCCGGCATTATCGAGTCCGAGCAGCAGCAGACGGACCTCGCGCTCCTGGGCGGGCCGCAGTTTCCTCAGCAGTGAGAGCAGACCCTGCCGACGGCCGCAGTGAGTCAGCGGTTGAATCAGCGGAGCTGGGGATAGGCAGAGGGAGCTGCGGCCCGTTCGCGTTGGCGCACTAAGGCCCTTGTGACACTTCATTTCAAGTGTCACTAGTCGATTTCTGTTCGCGCTGAGCGACTAGCCGATTGGTGTAAAATACCGCTTAGTGTCAGCTATCTTCAAACTTGTCACTTGGCCGCCTACTTACTAGCTTCCTAGTGCGCCATCTCGAACCGGCCCCTGGCCGGCCCTGCAGAAGTCTGCACGATAAACGAACAGCTGATGAGCAGGAGGTATACATTCATACAATGAAATACTAAGCATTGAACAGGTAGTTCAAGTCACAGTAGCATGCCTGTCTATGGTAATGCAATTAACGCTACGATACAGCTGCTCGCATAACGCGTGACTGTGCGCATTTGCAGGCATACAGCGACATAAGTATTTACATCCTTCTATGTTACCAGTTGATGGATACGAAACGATTCAAATGGATGAGCGCATGTGTATCAAAAGCGATTAAAACATCTCTCTTCAGCTTTCGTGGCTTATCAACGACGTCAAACAATGACCATTTAAAGCGATCGATTCGGGAGCCCGGCAATATAGCAAAAGTCGCAGAGTGCGGTATCGCAACGGGCCCTGCAGCGGGGAACAGAGCCCCGATCATCGAATGCATTTAACTGATCCGGATTACGGGTGGGTGCTTTGACATATGACATCGACGCCGTGCGGAATATTTAATGGCAACTGGGCTCATTCCCCCATCAGGCAAAATTTACATGGAAGGCATAATCAATAGTCTGTCCTATCGATTTCTGGCAGCCACCGTTCGCTGCCCGTGACCAGGAACGTACGCGGAGTGAAACGAGTTTCAGACAGTAGGTAGGTACTGCCGCGGACCAGCGTACCACAAAGGGAGAATGTACAGTCCACAGCAGAAGTAATGTGGGGTTTCAGTCATGGGTATGTTCTGCTTCTGAAGCTTAGGAACGATTAGCCAGACTACAATGAAACTTTGAATGTAGCTTATATGTATCGTCACCCTTGCACTGCTGCAACTTTAGCTATTGACATCTTCTTTTCTATCACTCCGCATTAAACAATCGCCAGTCAAAGCCAACCGTTGAGATTGGTAAAACCCTACATTACTTTAGCGGTGGGCTGTACATTGCACATACACGTACTCCATCCACACTCTCTCATGCATGCCTTCAGGGTGACGATTCAGGAAGGGCGACGCTTGTCATAATGGATGCAGTGCCTTAGTTCCGTTGATATCGATCAATGATCATGACACGTAACGGCGCCGAATGAATAACTTGTCCGCACACGAGTGGCAGGATCGTTGTATTAACTGCAATGGAAGTAGGGTCCGAGCTCCGAACCGATGATCGGTGGAAATGGTCAATGGTCCTGAGGTGTATAGAAGTTTGCGGGAATTCCGAGCCTGAAGTAATTTGATATCTCAGCGATATAATTAACGATACAAGTATTGTAAAAGTACGTTTATCTTCTGTATTTCAGCAATTATAGTTAGTCCTCATCAAGTCATATCGCTATGTCCAAATCATAAACTGATATCACTGGCAGGGCTGCGGAGTCGGAGTCGGAGTCGGAGTCGGAGTCGGTCGGAGTCGACAGTTGTGACCGGAGTCGGAGTCGGAGTCGATATTGGAAACCCCAGCCGGAGTCGGAGTCGGAGTCACCGAAAATCTGTCGACTCCGCAGCCCTGCCAGGTGTGCGGAGTCGGAGTCGGGAGTTGGAGTCGATCGGAGTCGACATTTCTGCCCGGAGTCGGAGTTGGTTTTTGAAAGCCGGAGTCGGAGTCGGGGTCGGAGTCGCCGTAAATCCATCGACTCCGCAGCCCTGAATTCACTGGGCTGCAGAGTCAAGACGGCTTCCCAGGACCCAGTGACTCATACAATACAAAGCCTTTGGAAATCGACTCCGGCTCACGAATTGTCCATCGTTAGACCATATCACGATAAACTAACTCATGCCCCAGATGTGTGTGCCTTTTTGCCTTCCCAGAACAATTCTGATCCACAATCCTCTTAGGCTTTTTGACCATGATTTCAAGTTGTGCTGAATGCTGAAGCAATGTCGAATTCTACTCCCAAGTTGAGCCCCGGAACCCATACTTTTTAAACTCGGACTCAGACTCCGGGCCAGCATTGTTGACTCCACCGACCAACTCCGACTCTGACTCGACGCAGCCCTAGGCAAGGGAAAGATGAGCGAGGCGAATCAAAGGCGAATGACAATCATTCGGGACAAAAAGCATCTTTCCCTCAGGTTTCATCATTTCATCCCCGTGTTTACCCTATAATTTTCATATTTTGATTTATTCGGATCGATAAGGTTACATACCTACCTACACTTTATCCAATTCTGAATCGCAAATTGAAATGAAGCAAGAAGCAAAAGACAATTGAATTGAATTGAATGATAGACAATTGAAGCTTGTAGGAGCGATCTATACCAATACTTTAAATCCCACGACACCGTAATAGCCAAAAAAAGTAAGACGATGAAGCAACAAAGAACAAATCAAAATTAGAAATTTTGATTTGTTTTTGAACAATTAAAAAACAAATCAAAAATTGAAATTAGACGGAAATTGAAATAAATTTCACTTTAACTTACCATTGTGATTGCGACCCTATGGATCAAAACCGTCAACTGTTGTAGCAGCACTGGGCGAAATCAATAAAGCTAATACAGATACCAGAGAAAAATGTCCTGACTTATTGAATAACTATATTAGAGTCGTTTTTCACCCTATATAATACCGCAAAGGCGGGAAATCACCCAACCGCCACCACCCGGTCGTCTGCTGCTTACAATGATACAAAATAGACGCGGATGCGGCGTGTATGGATTGATAGTAGTGAAGAATGTGTATTATTTATTGTTTCTTTAATTTATTCGGGATCAGATTGATGCTTAAAAAAAATAATTTTTAGAGCAATTTTGATGATTTAATTGGTTTGCGGGAAAATGAATAAATAAAAATGCAGTAAATTTTTTTGATAGTAGTGAGAATTCGCCATTTCTGACGCAATAAATACATAACAAAAGTTTCATCTTCGGGCGGGGCCGCCATTCATTTCAGTAATTTCCGTCATTTCTGAGTCAAACAGGTTGGATTTCCTACTAGGGGTCTTGGAAATTCCGTTATTTTTCGATTTAGGATGAAATATTGAAACAACTAATTTGAAGAAGCCACGAAGGAGTTCAGGGTAAGATGCAATGCTATAGAGCTCCGTAGGAGGTTATAAGCTAAAAAATTGCTCTTTTTGATTTTTGTGGACAAGAATATCAATGTTGGAATATTATGTAAATTAATTTAATAGATTTTTGTCACCAAGGAATTTAAAACTAGCATGCATGATGCAGGCATGTCATCAGCTCACCTGTTGGCTTCACTGGCTCATTATAATACGCATGTCTACCAGAGTAATGTGAAGTGAGAGGGAATCCATGTTTCAGTGTGGTGGATGTTGATAAATCAACCCTGAACACCCCAATGAAACCATTAGCTGGTGTATTGTTGCAGATAAATTGGTTGTAATGCTGACCTCCCACTTCTTATCATATGTGCAAATTGATAGTTAAAGAACATGCTGGATGCATTCTGTATACGTGCATGCCACTTGGATGATACCTAATTCTCATTTCTATTTCTTTTTATTCATTGAAATTACACTGAACATGTTTTCATTTGTGAATTCAGGGTTTGAAGCTATCGATATGCCCACTTCTGAAGTTTGACACTCAGCTGACAGCAATGTGTAGGTAATGCTGTGTTGTGTGTAAACTTATGTTTAAGAAAAAATAACAAAAGAAGTGAAACAGTATTAATAGAAATAACATGTATTGTTCTATCACAAAATGCCAAGCTGGTGAAGACCCGACAGTCAAATGTCATGCTACACCATTTTAGCCAGACACATCAATTGTGAATCCACTGTGGTCATGGAAACATGCCTAATCAGTGGTAAATTACACTGATGTACAAAGCATAATCCTCATCAATGTTATTCATGAGCAGTAAGCACAGTCAAAAACACAAACATTACAAAACTATGTTTAAAAGCAAATAACATGCCTGCTTTTAGCACTATCTACAGGGGAAAACCAACCTCAAGGCTCCTCTACACAATGCAGCACATTCAATAACAAACAAATTTCAGCAACTCCCAACACATTCTTTCATGATCATCACAGTAGTGCGCACACATATCACTCCGCCAACCCGCACTGTGCCTGCTTGAAGACTCCACTGGCACTGAGACCTGCTGGTTCTCCTGCTCACTTTGGCACGTACTTCAGTAGTTTGCACTCGTGCGTCATCCAGACAGCCAGCGAGAGGAGGGTAAGCGCGCCTGTCTGGTGGGACGCCGCCACCGGGGTGGGCACGTACAGCAGCAGCGTGGCGATACCCAGCGTCAGCTGCCGGAGCACAGAGGGACCAGAGGTCAGACAGGGAGAACACTGGTCAGGGTCACACGGAACGGACGCCGGTCAGGGGTCAGACGGCGGAAGTCATATACGTGTGGTAAGAGAAGAGGTTACGTACAGCTAATGCCTAATAGAGGTGAAAAATTAAAAATTGTGACCGCAGCTGTCGATCACTACGTTGAAAGTGCTAATATTTTTTTTTAACGACCAGCGGGCGTGACAAAGCACCCAGACAAATGAGGAATAGGTAGCATGATGTCTCATTTGCAACAGGAAGCCACCGTGCCTTACGTATTTTTTTTTTTTTGCTACAAAAATCAATATTTATCGTTAGCGGAACGAGTGCATCCATTTATATTACATACCTAACCTATCATTTCACCACTAACACTAATGTAATATCCTTAAGTGTCCATCGTCGTATCTAGTCTTACCTGTAAGTACGTCATGGCGAGCATGGCGTTGGCAGCAGTGTAGGCCCTCGGTGGCAGCTTGGCCTTACGAGTCGCGAACCAGAGACCGTGGACCAGCGCAAATACAGTCATACCCTGCAATGAAACAAATAAAGTCAGTAAGATGGCAGGGCAATACATGCATGATACAGCGCAGTACTATGAAGCAGAGTCACATTATCTGCACTTTGACGAGACTAGGGTCAACGCCTATTTTTACTGCTGTATTTCAGTCTTTGTGCTAAACGAAGTTTGTTCCCCAGATCTTCTTCTCGCCCTGAGGACCGCCTGTGACCAGTCAGCCGCCGGTGACGGTCAGGATGGGCGGGGTGTACCGCCGACAGGCCGGGCTCGCCGATGACGTGCTGTGCGCGCTGGTGCTACCGGCCGCCGTCTACGTCAGCTCGTCGGGCGGCGAGGCTGCCACTGCCGGCGTGCTGGCCGCCGTGGCGCTGTTCGCCTGTCTCTCCGAGTTCCACTGCGAGTCGGCGCTGAGCCTGGGCGGCGGCGCGGCCGCTGTGCTGACAGCGGGCTGGGCGCTGGCGCTGCCGTTCGGCCAGGTGGCGCGGCTGGCGCTGCTGGCCGCCGCCGAGCTGCTGACGGCCGGCACGCTGCTGACGCGCGGCGGCGGCAGCGCCACCGGCGGCGAGGCGCTGCTGCTGGGCCAGGCGGCGGCTCTGCTGTGCGCCGCCTCGGCCGGCCAGCTACCGGAGCTGCTGCTGTTCGGGTCGCCGCTGTACGTCAGCGAGCGGGCGGCCGTCATCCACCTGCTGCAGACCGCCTTCTGCCTGCTGCTGGGGCTGCTGCTGCTGCTCTCCTACCTGCCGTCGGCGCGGCAGTCGGCCTGGCTGCACCTGCTCCTGGTGCTGCTGGCCGGCGCCATCATTGTCACCACCTCGGTCATCATCAACACCAACTGCCTGCTGTGGATGGTGGAGTTCGCCACCGGCAGCGCGCCGCGGCTGCGCCTCCTCACCATCTGGGCGTCCCTGCTGGGCGGCGCGGTGCTGTTCGCCGCCGCGCTGGGCGCCTCCGGCTCCGGCGGCGGCCTGTCGCGCGCCGTGCTCAGGAAGCTGTTCCACCTGCTGATCTGCGCGGTGTTCGTGCCGGGCCTGCTGTACGACCCCCTGCTTCTGCTGGCCGCCTCCGGAGGCATCACCTTCCTCTTTATCATCGCCGAGATCGCGCGGGCGTGTCGGCTGCAGCCGTGGGCGGACATCATCCAGCGCTGGTTCCGACCGTTCCTCGATTCCAAGGACGGCGGCTTCCTGGTGCTCTCCAACATCTTCCTCGTAGCGGCGTGCTCGGGCGTGCTGTGGTACCACGCCGGCGAGGTGACGGCGGCCGGGCGCCGTCAGGACCTCAGTCTGTTCGCTGGTGTCATCACTGTGGGTATTGGAGACACGGTGGCTGCCGTGGTCGGCTCTCGGTACGGCCGGACCCGGTGGCCGCAGTCTTCAAAAACCATAGAGGGAAGTCTGGCCGCTATCGCCGCCCAGCTGCTGTTCTGTTATGCGCTGGACCATACCGGGTACCTGTACATCGGTCAGGAGATGTGGCGCGCGCTGTGTGTCGCCATCGGGGTCACCACCCTGGCGGAGGCGTTCACGGCGCAGGCCGATAACCTGCTGCTGCCGCCGCTGTTCGTCATCGCGCTCCGGCTGGCGCAGCGGCACTGGTAATGAATTGTCATGGCGACGGGTCGACGGTTGTCATGACGCCGATTCGACGATCGTTATGGCGACGGGTCTATGTGGTCAGTAGTGCCTCAGAGCAAGCCAAACTGGTTCTCTTTACTCCATGCAATGATTGTACCTTACTTGTAAAGTTTTGCTACTCTGCTCAGGAACTTCCACAGCAAAGTTAGGTGTATGCCATGCAACAGCATGAAGTGTATTGGGTCTGTGCTTTTGGGCATTATGTATTATGGTTAGTTGACGTCGGGTAGCTAAATAGTTTGATCGTAGAGTTGTTACGGGAGGACATGGGTTTATACTTTTGTACGACAGGTGATGAATATACGTCAATGATGCTATGATTCATGCATGACTCGCTCGCTTCTCCCGAGCCTAATTCGACTCAATCGAGCATCTAGCGATGACTCGAATAAGACCACAAATGGTATAATTATCTGTGATTTACCGTGATTCCACATACATGACAGAACTTTGTTACCAACTGCGTTACGTATGTCATTTTCCAAATAAATATTTATTGGTGCCGGGCTACCCCGCGTTTCCCTCCCGGCGGTTGGTGGTTTGGTGGAATACCTACCAGCATACGGTGGTTGAACTGGACGGTGGTCGGGTTCTCTGTCACGTTGGAGAGTTTGGGCTCGTAGGCCAGCAGATCGGTCGGTACCAGGCGGCCGCCCATCAGCGGGAACTCGTTGTACGTCAGGCCGGCGTCCAGACCGGCCACGAACGCGCCTGGCGGGCACAGGGGGCGGCGGTCAGTGCCAGTGGGGGAGGTCACAGGGGTCGTCAGCTGTTAAAGACGAGTGACATAAAATACAATTTGTCAATCTTTCACAACCAGGCTTCGGGAAACTGACATAATTTTATCACAACAAAATGACACTTTACCACAAGAAACGCAACATTTCAAACATGAGAGGGTACAAATCCTCAAGTGGCATATCCTCAAATCTTCAACAGGAAGTAAGATAAAAGTCCCCAGTGCTGACTGTCTCAATCTCAATACAAATCATTTCATTATTAGATCATTCCGCTTTTTGAGTCCAAGCTCTCTTATCCTTGACCTTCCTCCCTGAGATCATTCCCAGCCCCCACCGTACCTGAGAAGGCGGCCAGGAAGATGAACCCCTTGCAGATGTGCGCCATGATGCGCACGCGGCGCACGGACGAGGTCACCTTGACCACCTGGGCTGGTATCAGGTGATCCAGGCCGTTATAGAGGAACAGCGTGGCGAGCACCAGCGCCGCGCCCAGGTGCGCCGCCAGCCTGACGGAGATACGGGGAAAGGGGATGTAAATGAGAGGCTCACGAAGTCGAAGACGTAACGAGTGCAATACTTTCTAGAGCAAAAGAGTGTATTTATTCGGTCGAAATTAGTGCATTTACGGTCGTAAACATTCGCCGATTCAAGGACAATGAGTCATAGCTTTGGAAAAAAAACAGTGAATTTTATCAGCAAAATGCCATCTTTAAACCATGTGTAGTATAAAATACGCCTTCTGCGGGCCACAGTGGTACACTTGCCAGTTGCTAATTACCAATCTATAGAGGGCACACAAAAAAGACGCACTTCACTCGGTGGCGGAACGCTACATCATTTAGTGTACATGATCGAATGTCTCACCTGTACTGAGAGACCCGGGGGACGTCGGATGGTCCTTCGAAGTTCTTATGGTCCAGACCTGACTTCACCATGTACCAGCCCATCAGGCCCTGTGGATCCAACGTAATCGATACATCAAGACATACAGACTGAATAATAATGCAAGAGTAAAAAGCAGGCAAGCGAAACTCAAATCCCCAAAAGAGTTACTGATAAAGTAGCACGAGAAATTCCGTCCTGATTTCGACGCATCCGCAAATAAGCAAGACGACACCTGAAACACATTCAATGGTACAGAAATAACTACTGCAAGGACAATTACGCGCATGAGCTAATATCACGTTGTGAAATAGTTTGCACGTCCCAAAAATCTTCCACAACCACGATATCCCAACCCAACCATCAGAACAGCAGAGGTCCGTTCACTCGCCTGCAGAAGAATCAGCGAGCCGAAGATGGGCACGCGACGCCTCATGCTCTTGGTGAAGTAGCCCTTTGTCCAGAAGTAGATAGCCGGCAGGGCGAAGGTGGCGCCAATCAGCCGGCCCCACATCCGGTGACCGTACTCCATCAGCCATATGAACTTGAAGTCGGACATGGTGATGTCCTTGTTCTTACTGGAGACAAAAGTAAGTCGTTTGTGAGGAAAACAGAAGATGTGGCTTGATATGTTTATACAAAACTAGAAGAGGTATTTTGCTCATTTTCCTTTTCAGTTTTCATACACATTACACATTCTACAAAAAACGTTACTTTTCTTTATTACCGGGGAAAGAGAAACATAAGCTCGGCGATGCGCCGAACTGATGCTTCACGAGCCGTCACCCGCACACAATTGGCTGAGGCTGCGGCTGCAAGACAAAGTAATACACTTATCTTAGACAGACAAAGACGGCTCGAGTTGGTTACCTGGTTAGTGGTTACCTAATTTATCCCACGCCACCGTGAAGCAGCCCTCGCTATCGACTTCGGCCATCGCTCCGCCGTCCGGTACTCACAGCTGAAACTCGGGGTAGTGCCGGTACTTTTCCAGCTCGGCCTGCCACTCGATCTCCGACTGCGGCCACGACCTGCCCAGCAGCTTCCAGTCGACCATCGAGAGGCCCGACTCGGTCAGACGGGTCACACCGCCTGCGGGCGGGGTAAGGTCACCGGCCAGAACGATCGCAGCACATACAGGCATTGGCAAGCGCGACAACCAGTCACTTCAAGGACGCAACGCGGGGATGAGAACAGTCTGACTGGCTATAGTACAAATAAAAAGCGATATAGGCAATCCAAACACACCTCAGTTGACTTGAATATATATGATAGAATTATGTGTAGAAAATGCCTATTTATGAGCGAGCACGTCCGTCCTCCATTGCACTGAACACAACGGAATCCACCTTACACTTGACTGAATAACGCTGCTTGGGTTTTAAGGACGCCCGGATTTAGGGTCACCGGCGTCTTCTGTCTCTATCCCGCGGCCACTGACCAAGCATGACGGCTCCGAAGACCATGCCGGTGCAGCCCATCAGCCAATAGCCCACAGCCTTCCTTGCCGACGGCGCCAGCTCAGTCGTCGTGCCGGCGGCGCTGCTGGAGGCCTGACGGAGTGCGCGCGCCACACCGCCCTGCGGGAAATGGGGCAGTGGCTATCAAATGGAAACAGTTCACCCAGATAAGGTGTCATGTGGACACAGATAAGGTGTCATCATCAGGCAGTGATGAAATGAAAGCAAAGATGCACTCAATGCAGTTGTGATTTTGAGATGATTACTGAAGTGGACATTCACCTGAGTGGAACAATAAGCCTTGAAACTTGTGCAACCACCAATTATATCAGAATGTGCACAGTGGAAATTGATCTGGAATTTAATGAAAATATGAAATTAAAAAAGAGTTTTACTCACATTAAATACATTCTTCAGGGTTGACTCCTGCACCTTTGAAGTTCTTGCAAATGAGAGCTTTGCAGAGCTTTGGAGCCCACTCTGAAACACACAAATTAAATCAACATGGCTATTGACACATGCATTCAGAAAGGCAAAAATAGTACTAGAGTAACCATCTGTCCGAAACTGAAATATGGCATCAGTGCCTTTTACCATCTCCAGTAACTGACTGATAGTTGAGTCATTTAGCTTTATTTGACATTTGCTGTGGTTCTGGAGTACACAGTAACAGCCTGCTATCAAGTTATTCAACACTTAGACACTATATGCAGCAGGGCTACAATTAATAACAATCTGTGGTTGATGGGATTGGTACTGCTTGCAGGAAAGGGTCAAGAGCTAGGCTAGCCACTGGCAGGGAAGTGGGATGGCCTATTTTTTTCCTATGGCAATACCAATGAATGGTCAACAGAACTGAGTTAGAGAACTGAGGGCCAAAATATCAGGTTATACCTATTCAGTGCCAGGTATATGTCTGGTGCTGAAGCAAACATTTTGATAGGACTTCTTTCTCACTAAATGAATCAGAGCAGTAGCATACAAAACAAATCACTGCTAATGGTGGTCAGTAAATGGGTCCCAGTTGAGCAGGTGAAATTCAATTAACAGTCAAATGAGCTGATCATGGCTGCATGAGGATTTTCAGTTTCAGCTGAAATAAACATGTTTATAAGAGGTAGGTAGCTGGTATGCAGTGTTATGTTTGGGTGTGCAAACTACCAGTACCAGCTCAATTATTTTTGGACTTATAACAAATCAGTATGCTTTTCTTGCTAAAAAGTATGCCTCATTAGTATCTTATAAGAGTGACCTGGGTAGACCATATTACATAACTGCCTGTGTGTCAGACAAAACTAATAATATTACAGCTTATAATGAGTTACTCATAAAAATTAATAAGCCTGATGTTGAATACATTGTTCTCTCCTGCATTGTAGGTAGGCACTACTGGCACACCGGGAATGATACAGCTAAATTGATGATCAATTTATATACAGTATGTGCAAACACCTAAGTACTCTTGACTCACCTTAAGACTGTTAGGTGAACTCACCTTAAGAGTCTTAAGGTGAACTCACTCACCTTAAGACTGTTAACAAACTGAAGTGACATATACTTCCCACCCAAGCCATATGCTGGCAAGGTACATAGCTTGCTCAGAATCATTTTGCTTTGATGAATCCCAAGGTGACAAGTTATGTAATCCTGTCTTCTTCTTCAGCTATCTGCAAAAAGAAAAAGTAAAGCACTGATCCATCCAACAAGTATCTGGATAAATGGAAATTGTCCAGCCACATCAAAAATGCAAGTTCTAGGCCAATCCTTATTTCCACAAAACGGAACAATATCGCAAAATGAAACTGAAACGATGTAGGTAAGCCACCAACTTGAACTAGTCAGAGAAGTGTAAACAAGTGCGTTGGTGCTGATGCAATAGCTCAGTACGACACTCCAGGAGGAAAATTTCCAACAAGGTTTCGAGACAATTGTAAAGGGCTATGTAAAAATAAGAAATTTAGCCATAACATTACAATACTCTTCACAAACAGGAACTTCTGAAGAAATAAAACCACATAAACTTGCTGCGCCAGGTATAGAAATGATGCGCAACTATTGACTTTGTTATTTTGAACAGCTGACTGTTTCTATTTTACTGCAACTTTTACAAGTTTCATGCTTATCATATGATGATGGATTGCCCAAAGCAGATCATTTTTTGGAAAGAAGGCAAATATTTATCTCAGAAAGTTTGCAAAATGAAATATTTAGCTGAGTAAGTGTCAACTTTAATGAAAAGGCATCACTAAAGCTTATCTCAGACATGAACCTAAATCACGTTTGCCCTTTGAATCGATTTGTCATTTGTTGTGTCGAGTTCTCTTTAAAAATCCCATCGTTCAAAAGCTGAATTTCGCTCATATGTAGCAGATCTCTGGATTTCATCGAATGGCTTCACCAAGAAACATTCTTTCAACATTTTTGCATGATATTAGGGAAAGGAAAACAGCTTGGTATAATTGCGCCACTATTGTAACACTTCTGACAAGCATTCTGTTCGTCAGCAGGACTTGTGGCTGTAAGCTTATGTATTCTTCAGTATCCATAGCAACAATGTAAAGTATTTCAAATAGTTGGCATTGAAAGAGGATTATTTCTAATCTATTGCATGAATTGTTTCATTTTGAATCAAAACAATTTGCAAATCGCTTCGTTGCAAGGATTAACTTCGACGTGGAAATGTGCATGACGTCATCGACACTGACTTGACACTTTCAACAATTGTCACACAGAACAAGGCAATTCGCAAAAAGTAAATTTCTTTGTAGAGGGTGGAGGTTGTGGACGAGTTCTCTCGCGATAGGTTGTATTTTTATTTATTTTGAGTGCTTAATTGAATCGTGGGGTGTTGCAAGATATTGCCACTATTCTGGTTACTGGTAGGTTCATGGGGAATGGGTTGGTTAGTTAAGACATTGTAATGTCCTAAATGATTTTTTCGACCTGTGTTGCTGGCGTTGATTGATGCTCTTAATCTTTGAATGCAGCGGTGGACAGTTGTGCTGGATTGCGGTTGCACAAGCTTCCAATTCCATGCTAGCTTGGCTTCGAAGGTGCAACAGATGGCGGAAGTCCTGTCAAGGCCACTACATGGGAGTTGGGCGGTGGCAGATCTGTTGCGCCCTTGCTGCCCAGTTTCAGCACAATTGTCCACCATTGACTGAATGACTTTTTTTACATCTTTGATAGTCAGGTTTGTATTTTATATTCATGAACATTCAAGGAATATATTGAAAATGTACCTTTTTGTTGGTAATAATCATGTTTTAGTTCACAATTTGTGCTGAAGAATTTGTTTTGTGGTTTTATTACCTTATCAATGTAATAAGTTGGCTCCTGGCTAGTTGATGATTTCTAGCAGGATCAAGATCACCTCATAACAGGTGATGTAAACAGCAAAGGTGTAGCAGTTGGAGGTCAGAGGTGTGTTCACTAGCTCATTGATCAGATCACATTTACCATTCTGGGTCCATGCCTTTTGAATTTCATACTCCTGTTACGAGCTTTGTTATGGCTGCATTCTAACAAAGGAACCAATGCTGCCAATATGTGAATCCCAGACAATGCATTTGCTAAGTAATTTTGCTTTTCAGGGAATGCAGCTTGAGCCAATACTGATGAAAAGCTAACATTCCAAGACATACAGCCTCCTTGTGTTGGACAAGTTGTTACACTGCAGCTGTGCTATGGAGAGCTCTGAGAAAAACATCTATCAAGTTATCAGGATTCCTGTAAGTATCTACTTGTTTTGGAGTATTGTACCCTTTCAGGTGTGCTTATTCGCTGACTTCGCCTGGCTGCGGCCTGCCACCAACTGCAACCATACCTGTCAGGAGGCCCATAAATGTCAAGCGCCCATCGCGCTTCGAACCCGAACTGTTGTAACCGGGAACGCGTGCTCTCACCACGCGGAGACCAGCGCTCTACACTGGGATACGGGACCGGGACTTTCCACTGTACTGACTGGGCTACGGGAACGGCTGTGGCTACAGGTGACTATCTGAGCTGTGTGGTTGAAGTACGGATCTCACAATGGGATTGTTCCTCACTTATAGTATTGGGGTTGGTTTACAGCCAATACCAGTAACCATAGGCTATCCACAGAAGGTGCAGTAATTCTCTCTCACGACTGGGTTTCCGGGGATTACTATAACAGCACGCGCCATCAGTATTCGAACTTTTACTGCTCTGGCATTTACTTCCCGGTCTCTTTGCTCAAGGTCTCGATAAGCACAGGCATTGACGGCGCCTGAATAAGTCATTTTTTATTTCTTTCTTTGACTTCAGCATGCAATATTATGTGTAGTGATTCGCTGGCTGCAAGCCAGACAGATCATCGAATTAAGACGATTTTTTTCACGAAGCAACAAGCCGCCAGTTTGTCCAGTTACAGTTGCTTGATTATGACTCATTCCATTTCACGAACGACCATATCCCATTTTTCACTAGAACTCATCTTTAGGGAGCCGTCTCAGCCTCGGTGTTAGAATCGATCCTCCCACACTAGACCCAGGCTATCTGTCAAACGGGGGTCATGGTAGTCTGTATTTCATGGCGAGATATCTTTCTATCCTGAAACTTTTTTTTTACCGAGATTCTTGCTTCATCGTTTTTTTTTCTCATCATGAGTCATGGTGAGGGTGGTACGTAGCTTGAGTGATGAATAGTGTTTTTTTTTTTAACAGGTATTGTGTTAAATGCACCGACTGTGCCAGATATCGTCCAGCTGTCGACTTTTGTTAGCATTCAGCTCCCGCAAGTGCTGTTTCCTGAGGACTGTTACTCTACTGGTGTCACGCTGTGGCTCCGTCCTGGGTCGGTCAGAGGTCTGTTCAGTGTTCAGTCAGCCGCAGTATGAGTAACGCGCCATGGAGACCGACGACGCCACGTGGCGGTCGTCCGACGTCCCCCTGTCGGGGTCGACGGGGCGGCGCCGTCGCGTCGGTCTGTCGGCCACCGCCCCACCCGCAGGCGGCGCCAGCTGTCCCGGTCACAGCGCCGCCAGCTGTGCGCCAGTCACGTGATGCTCGCCGTGCTGTCGAGCTGGAGTAACGTGATGCGACCGCAGCGGACGCCATGTGATAGCCGCTCACTGTGCACTGTGCAGTACGGTGTTGTTGCTGGCGTCACGCAGCGAATCCACTTGTCACACCGAGTATCATAGGCGTCACGCGTCAAGTGACGGCGAGTGACGTTAAGTGACGTCGAGTGACGCTCTCCGGCGCGATGACGGTGGATTCGGTGACGGTGCGGGTGGCGTCCCGCGCCCTTGGCCGGCCCCCGCTGCCGCAGGTAAGGACCCACTCTGACCTCGGAGGTGACCGACGGCCGCTCTGGCAGCTGACACTCCACGCCAGACCGCTGGATGGGCCAACCATTGTCAGATCTGGAGCAAGGAGAAGTGGGCACTCGGCAGCAGCGTCTGTGGCTTGGCGGCCAGTCTCCGTACTTCTGCGGTTTCGAAACACTTCGGCTTCGTTTGCCTCATTCCATTGATTGTTTTGTATCTTTGTTGCTTCGACCTTTTTCTCTCAGTCTCCGGCCAGCTCCGGCAGACTTCTCGATCTCAGTTTTCCGCTCTCCATTTTTCTCCGTCGCTGGTTTCGGTGGCCGTGGCTGTGGGTTTTCTAGCCGTGCCTAATCAGACCGGAGTGCGGCCCACTGCTGGGCGGCGCGGCGAGCGCCCGCTCCATTACTCCATTTACCCAGATTCCCAGCGGGTGACCGGGTGGCGGGTCGGTTTCGATCCCGGCAGATGGGTGGTGGGAGCTGTGGCCAGGCGGTGGGACAGCACAGTTCGGCGCCGGTGGGACGGCTCAGATTAGCGGGCGGTGGGAGCGGCCATTCCCTGAATGGCGCTCCGTGGAATAAGTGCCGACTGATGAGGCAGTGGTGGCCGGTACGACCGGAGCGGGCTAGGACGTGATGGCACCCATCACCATTAGCGTTATAGTCACCCGTAATAACCGTAACGACAGCCACGGCACGATCAGCAGCACCCAGCGCGGGTTCGTGATCGCACCGTTATGATTGTTGGACCAAATACAGTAAGTTTCTTTTTTCGTTTGTTTTGGTAATGTCCAGGCGTGGGAGTTGGACCGAAACAGCTAATGTCTCGCAGCTAGTGAGCTTGTTTGGAGAAGCTGTTTTCCTGCAGCCTGCTGTTCCTATGACTTTGTTTGGCATGATTAGCGTTCTGAATTGTCGAGGAAAAACCTGACCTGGAATGGAATGGAACAGAGGCCTGAAATTGGCCCGCGGCACTGGCTGTGCGGCGCCCGGCGGCAGCAGGTGGGCGGGCGGCGCGCGTGCTCGCTGTGACCCTGAAGATGGCGTGCCCGCGGTGTGCGGCGGCCGAGGAAGGCCACTGCTGTCCGCTGGACCGACTGAGGTTGAACAGGCTATGCCGAGCTGAGGCTGGCTGTTATGGACATTGGATGCCCACTGAGAAATTCAGATTCGTGTTGTGGAGACTAGACGGATGGTAGAAATGAAGGCCGGATTTGTCGGGATGATATCAATGTCAGGCTTGTCAAGCTGTCGGTTTTAGCAACAGCACTCATCGGCCTGTGCCTGCTGATAACTGACTCAACCACTCTAGGCATAGGGAAACCTTCAAGGATTTTGTGGTCTGACTGGCATACTTGTGTATGTGTTTGGCTGCGTTTTTACTGTATCCTATCTAGGCTGGTCATGCACCATGTATCGGCCGGTAGAGCAAGGCGTAGTGTCCGATTCAGTCTGTTTGCCGTGGGGCTAACTGTACTCCGTGTGATAATGCGTGATTTTTTCAGGGTCTCTTACGCCCGGAGACGCTGCCTGTGAACGTTACAAGTGGCAATGGGCCTTCGTGGTTTTCTTGTGTGTATCGTGCATGCTGACGGTCATTAAATTGTCGGCTTTGCAATGCATAGCGTTTAGCTGAAATATGGACAGTCATCACACTTCAGCAGAAGGCAGCGATACCGCAATCCATATTCTCCACCACCAGACAAGGGAGGACCTACCTGTACTGTCTTGCCGTGTATTGGCAGAACACACAAAGTCAAGACAGTTATTAGTAAAACGACATAACGCACAGCAGCACCGCAGCCGAGCGTCCACCGCGAGCTCCGCACCAAGACTGCCCTCGTCCCTGACCCCGGCCGCTCGGCCCTCCAAGGTCACCCGCCAGGCGGCAGCACTGACGGGTGACATAAGGCCACTAAATACTACATTTCCTCCTCCCCTACAACAAAAATAGTGACTTCATTTCACAGCTCATATTCGCCCGTGCCAGTAAAGTGCAAAGTAACTGAACTTCTAAGTACAGCAGACGCAAAAGCAGAACAACATCCGAGACCTCAGGCGATTATTACAGTACGACAACCGGTTAAGTATTGAATCCATAGTACACTGGAGCGCGAACAGCTCTTCCCGATCTCGTTGTCACTCCTGTGCCCGTCTCCGGCAGCCTTGGTCGGACGACACCAGACTCCTCCTCCGCCGAGCTCGTCTGCCCTTGCTGAAGGTCGGTTCGCGTCCGTCGCCCTCCAGTCCCTGTCGCCGTCCCCGTGTCAGGCTGCGTCGACGAGCGGCCGCTGGTCGTTTCGTCCGCCTCCAGGGCCGTCGGCGGCACGTCCAGCTGCTGCCCGTCCCGCCGGAGGTGACTGTCAGTTGTCTCTGGTTCCGGTCTCGCCTCCAGCCTGTCCTGCTCCTGCTGCTCCAGCCGGTCGCGGTCGCCAGACGACTCCAGCTCCGCGTCAGTCGGTCCCGTCCGGTCGGCTGCACCGTCGGGCTGCGCCGGCTCGCCTCTCCGGTCGTCGATCTCTGCTGGGCAGCTACCGGCGCTCCGCGTCAGGCGGTCAGCGTGGACGCGGGTGCCGTCATCCAGCAGATAGCTCGCTGGCCCCCGCTGCTGCACGATCCTTTTGGTCGCCGAAAACCGGAGCTGCCCCTTCCGCGCCTGCGGAGGAAGCCGGTGACGGACCTGGTCTCCCACAGAGAAGCTGGGCGTCTTGACTCCGTGGGAGCGGTCGAAGTACGTCTTCTGATAGGTTTGTTTCCGCTTCACGTGCTCATGCAGGTCACCAGGTCTCGCTGGATGATGTCCGCCGACGTCCAGTGCCGCGCTAAGCTTGCCCCTCATTGGTCGTCCGTGAAGCAGCTCAGCCGGGCTCCTTCCAGTGGTCGCCTGCACCGTACTCCGGTACGAGAACAGGAACATCTGCAGATATTGAGACCGGTCAGCCTTTTCCAGGTCAGCTATCTGCAGTGCCGCTTTCACTGTTTTGTTGGCTCGCTCTACTTGACCTGATGACTGTGGGTGGTAGGGAGACACTTTGATATGGGCAACACCCACATTCCGCAAGTAAGAAGCGAATCGTTCCGACGTAAATGCAGACCCACAGTCAGATACAATCTCTCTCGGGTACCCTTCCCGGCACGCCAACTTTTCCATAAACTGTATCACCACCTCTGACGTTGGGTGCTCGCAAAATCCCACCTCGATCCATTTCGAATAGTAGTCGATAGCGACGACGGCAAACCTCTGGCCGGGTCGACCTCCACTCATCGGCCCGATGAAGTCGATTCCCAGTTTAGACCATGGCTCACATGGGAGTTGAACGGGCTGCATGGGCGCGTGTCGCGGTGACGCCGTCTTGTCTGCGAGAGAGCAGATCTGACAGCCCTTTACCTGTTCCTCCACAGCCTGGTCCATGCCTGGCCACCAGTACAGGTCTCGCAGTCTTTGCTTTGTTCGGACGATGCCTTGGTGTCCTTCGTGTGCCAGTTCAACCAGTCTCGTCCGGAGCGCCGCAGGTACCAGGACTCGACCGCCACGCAGAATGACGTCATCTTCTACCGCCAGCTCGTCTCTGCAACGGAAGAAGGGCTGCAGTTCGGGCACGCACTCACCATAGCGTCTGGGCCACTGGCGCGGTATCTGCTGCCTCAGCTTACTGAGAACCGGGTCCGACTGTGACGCCGCCCTCAGCTCCGCGCCGGTCACCGCGGCCCGCTCCTCCGTCAGGGCCGCAATCACCAGCTGTTCGTCGTCTGACGCCTCCTGCACTGATGATGGCAGTCGAGACAGCCCATCTGCCGGGTTGATGCGCCCCTTGACGTGCTCCACTGTGAAAGAATATTCCATTAACCGACACGCCCAGCGAGATATGCGCATTCCTGCCCTGCCGATCCCACGTGATGTCATCAGGGTAGTCAGTGCCTGGTGATCGGTCCTCAAGACAAAGTCCCTGCCCCACAGATATCTGTGCCACTTCTCGATGGCCCAGACACTGGCCAACGCTTCTCGTTCCGTGACACTATAGTTGCGTTGCGCAGTCGACAGCGTGCTGGATGCGAACGCAACCACTCTCTCACCCTCGGGGTGCATCTGCGTGAGCACCGCCCCGATGCCCACGTCACTGGCGTCTGTCGTCACCGCTGTGGAGAGGGTCGGGTCATACATGGCCAGGGCGGAGCTGCTCAGAATCGCTGCTCTGACGTCCTCGAACGCTTCGTTCATCTTCGGCGTCCACGCGAACGGCGGAGCGTTCTTCCTCAGGGGCTGCCGCAGCTCCTCCACCCTGGTGCTGTACCTGGGAATGAACCGACCGTAGAACCCAAACAATCCCAGGACTGCCTGCAGCTCCTTGACTGTACCTGGCGGCTTCATGTCTCTCAGGCCCTGCACACGGTCGGGGTTCACGGCGACACCCTCCCGGGACACTGAGAACCCCAGGAAGTCGATACGGCTCACCCCGAAGTGACACTTGTCCTTGTTCAAGGTCACATTGTACTCGCCGAGTCGTGCCATGACGTCACTCAGACGGCGGTCGTGCTCCTCCTTGGTCCGTCCCGACACGATGACGTCATCGAGGTAAACCTGAGCACCAGGTAACCCTCGCAGGATGGTCTCCATCATCTTCTGGAAGCAGCTGGGGAGTGATCGGAGACCAAAACAACACCTCAGATAGCGGAACACTCCCTCATGCGTTACAAACGCCGTCAACTGTCTGGACTCCTCATGAAGCAGCAGCTGGTGATAAGCAGCCTTCATATCGAGAGTCGAGAACACTTCAGCGCCAACCAAGTTGTCCAACATCTCCTGCATGTCAGGTAACGGGTAGCCACTGGTGCACACCGCCTTATTTACCACGCGCAAATCGACACATAGTCTCAGCTGACCTGATCGGCGCCTTGATACGACGATCGGAGAGATCCATGGCGACCCGTCGACCCTCTCGATGATCTGCTGCTTCTCGAGTTCTTGGAGGTGCTGCTTCACTTCCTCACGAATAGAGAACGGCAGCGGCCGGAGCTTCTGTTGAACGGGCACAGCACCGTCCCGTAGCTGTACTCTGTGGACAAAACCACGGATAGGTGGCAGCACACTCATAGCCTCATGACTCATAGGTGGCAGCACCACTGCGTTTGTCACTAACCTCTGTGTAGCGCTGTCCTGATCGTTGCCGGCCTCCACGTCACTGGATCGTCCCGGCTGCCGATCGACCTCATACACTGTGGAGCCGTGCCAGGTGGAGATGCAGAGACTCTTCTGGAGGTCCCTGCCGAGCAGTGGCGTGCCGCCGTCCACCACGTACAGGCGGCCCTGGCAGCTCCGCCCGTCCTCCGTCTCCACCGATGCTGTGATGACGCCCGTCACCACCAGCTGGCTGCCTCCGTACGCCCGGAGGTTCACTGTCGTGGGTAGCAGCGGCCTGTGGCTCAGCGCGGTCTCGTACAGCTGGCGAGGGATGATGGACACCGCCGCACCCGTGTCGACCAGCATCGTCACCCAGTTGCCGTCCAGCCGGACGTTAAACTGCAGAGCAGAGTCGTTTTGATTGACTGCCAGAACTTCCACTACGTCTGGCTCCACGGCTCTCACCTCCTTAGCAGGTTTCTGAGGGCACCGTACAGCGAAATGTCCAACAGTCCCACACCGTCGACACTTTTGGCCCTTGGCTGGACACCAGTCATCAGTAGACACGTGACCCCGGCGACCACAAGCATAGCAGAACTTGCCTTTTGTTTTGTCGACCGGCGGTCGTTGTGCTGGTGTCTTATCTCGCGCCGTGTAGGCCACCTCCAGCGGCTCGGTTGCCGCCGCCGCCCGGCTCGGCTGCCCGCCGTCATCTCCCCCGAACAGCCGCCGGCGCTCCACCGCCCGGTCGTCGGCCATGGCGATTGACTCCAGACGCTGCAGGGTCAGATGGTCCTCAGCGCACAGACGATTACGGAGATGGTCAGACGTGCATCCCTCGACAAACTGATCTCGAATCATCTCGTCTTCCAAGGCTCCAAATGCACAATATCTACTCTGCTCTCTTAATGTAGTTATGAACGAGGCAGTAGACTCCCCAGTCTTCTGCCGAAGCCTACGGAACTTGACTCTTTCTGACATGATATCCCGCGGCTTATCAAACAAATGCTGAAGGAGTGACAAACACTGTGCCATTCCCCCGTCTTCCGACTTCACCTGTACCCGGGAGTCCGTTCCCGAGTCCGTTCCTGTGCCGGTGTCACCTGGCAGCGGCGCGTCCTGAGGCTCCGCCGCAGGCACCGCCGCAGGCACCGCCGCAGGCACCGCCGCCGCCTCCGCCACCCGGTAGCGCCGCCGACCCTCCTGCCCGAGGCAGTGCAGCAGAAGCGCGCGCTGTCTGGCCTCATCCCACTGAGACCAGCCGATGGTCGTGGCGTACAGCTCAAAATCCGCATACCAAGCACTCCAAGGAACACTCCCAGCCGCGGCCGTGTCCATGAATGGTCCCGGCGGACGAATCCCGTCCATGGTCGCCTCCGCTTGAGCGCACTCACTCGTCGCCAAAATGTACTGTCTTGCCGTGTATTGGCAGAACACACAAAGTCAAGACAGTTATTAGTAAAACGACATAACGCACAGCAGCACCGCAGCCGAGCGTCCACCGCGAGCTCCGCACCAAGACTGCCCTCGTCCCTGACCCCGGCCGCTCGGCCCTCCAAGGTCACCCGCCAGGCGGCAGCACTGACGGGTGACATAAGGCCACTAAATACTACACTACCTACTTGCTTCTTTTTGAACCATAGCTCGAATCCCTTGTCGTTCAAACGCCGGACGAGATATGACTTGTTTCCTAAGGCGCCCAGACCCGTACGGGGACCCGCAGTTGCTACTGTACAGCGACCCTGAGTAAATTGTCTCAGCACCCTCACAGTGAACAAAGATAAGCTGTCAGAGGGCACGCACAGAAAACCTCAGCTGCTCTTGTATAGGGACCGGCAGTCGATATCAATATTATCGGTTGTTACTGGACAGGACAGACGGCTAGAGTTGGGGTTCGTGTACAGTAGCAACTGCGGGTCCCCGCACCGGCCCGGACCCGTTCCCAAAGACCATCCCGGACCGGCCCGGACCGCTCCCAAAGACCAGGCCGGACCGGCCGGGACCGCTCCCAGAGACCATCCCGAACCGGCCGGGACCGCTCCCACAGGCGCCGTCCGGCCGTGAGACCGGGCCTGGGAACGCTGTGACACGGACGATGGGTGACGCCGGCGCTTCCTTATCGGTCCGCGCTACTTCCGTCGTGGCTGTCTGCTCACAGCGCGGGCTGGAGGCGACCATTGGGTGCAGTGATAGGTTGCATTGCACAGTGCACACTGCAGCACAGTGCATATTTGAGTGCAAAGACATACTGCATGACGCATGTTGCATACATGGCCGCTAGGTCGCGTACTTGGCCATTTCCTCTGAACGGAAGCTTTGTTGCTTCCGTTATACGCCATTGCTGGCATTGGATGCCTAGTCGGCTTTTTTTTTAAGAAAACAACATGTTTCACAAGTAGTAAATCTTGGTTTCAGTCAGCTATATTCCAATGTACCGTGTGTTTCATGTCCCAGGAATATGATAGGATTCACTGAAGTTCGCCTATATGAAATTGTAAAAGAGTGCGGAAAGGCTATCTGCAGCCACCAGCCAACTCGAGGGTTCTCTTAAATCACCAATACCCAAAGCCCTGAGTGACATTGATACCTTGCGTATTGCAGCTCCGCTAATCTGGCCTGCTGTTTGTTACCGACCATCTTTCTATTCAATTGCTTCCAGTCCGACGATATTATTCTGACTTTTGCATCATGCCAGTGTGTGGAAAGGACAAAAATAATGTAAGGCTTTTCTTGCTTCTACCTTTTAATACAGGGAAACTTAACGAACTTATTATTTGCTCAGTGCTCATCCAACCATCTCATATGGCCCCTCATGCCTGCTAACAATGAATCACCGCTTTATCGCAACATGCGAACTGCTGTACCGCTACTATGACTTGCTCCTGACCAAGCCATTGTAGTAGATTGCCTAAGCATGCCGCATGCTTTTGTATCCCCCGAACCTCATGCGTGCACCGTTACACCATATCTCTCGAGCATTCGGCCAGCGAATGCTTTACGCTCTGCTAGTGTAACCCTGACCGACAATGCATTCGACATCTGTAATCCTGAGCACAACGCTAGCGGCGCCGGTGAACCGAAGGTGGGGCGGCGGGCCGGGGCGGGGGCGGGGGCGCGTGGCCACCGGTGCCGCCGTCGTGACCTTTCGACCCAGCGCGGCACCGACGCGGTGTACCACCGACCGACGGACCGGTCGACCGGGCGACCGGGCGACCGTCGAATACGAGTAGACTTGAAGCGGAGACGGGCGCGGCCGTAGTGAACCGATACTTGGCTATGTTGGGTTCGCTGGGGTGAATTCAGGGGCAATGTTCTGTTAGATCGTGAAGTGGTTCAAAGGGGGCTATGGGTTCGGGCTGGGTCTGGACTGGACTGTGTTAAAATGGAGCAGCGCTGAGGAGGGGTATGAGCGGTGCTGGGCTATAGCTGATATGAAACATCCCGAATCCCTATCTTGACATAGGTGATACCGGGTGGCGCCATTCGAGACGGTAGCATCGGTGGCTGCATTACGAACAAGGCCTTGTGTGGAGTTTATGATGGAGCTGTAATGATCGCCGCAATGACGGCTGTGTTTCCGTGTCGGAACTTCAGTCCAGCTCGCACACGGACAAAGCTGAGGAGACTGGACAGAAATGACACGCAACGTGATATACACAGCTGGCCGTGCCCGTGGTGCTGGTTTATTTTGGCCGTGTCGGTCGGCTCTTTGAAGACCCCGCCGCTGGTTGTATGGTCGGTGTAATGTAGCTACATTGGTCTGCCGATGTTTAGTTCCTACTGGGCCAAAGAAGGACGTATGGACGACTTTGTTGACAACTGGATTCTGTTGAATGTGTCACTTGCTATGCCGAGTTTGGGAGAAGCGTTATACAGTTGAATTGCTGGATGCTTGCCGGACTTCCCATGACGGCGGGTTCTGGGAATCGTGTCGAGTGTTGTGCCTTCATTTAGCACCCTGAATTAAAGCATTCCTCACCATTGTCCGGCGGATCATTGTAATCCCGTCGCACATAAACATTCCAAGAAATGTCAGGACTCCCAGAATGTGTCACGTCATGCTTTGAGGACTTGGCATTCTGCTGACGGATTGCACTGACGAATCTTCGCGGTTGTTACGCAATATTGGAGAGCTGTTTTTCAATGCTACCGTCAGCCACCGAGTACTTTTATTTGCGTTTTACATAATCTCAGATTCCGCCGCTCCCTGGGAGACCGCCGGCCATGGTCAAGCGCGCAACTGATCCCACAGAACTGCTGATCATACGTGAACGGTATGTGAACGCGGATGTGAACAGCACTTAATTCCGCTTGGCGGAACAACACCGCGCCCGTGGACGTAATACCCCAGCAGGAGCTCCGACCACCTCCTCAGTCGCGCAATTTTACCGCCAAATGGCCCGGGAACGACAGAAGGCTGCTGTCCCTGACGGCGCTGACGGAGATAACCTTGGGTCGGAGCTGCCGGCCCGTGGTGCTCGGCTCACTGCGCCGCTTCTGAGGCGTTTGTGCCGCGCTGCGCCAGTTTACCTAACACTGCCCCGTTCGGCGTCAGCGGCCCGCCGCGCGCCAAGAAATGCCGTCGATGCGGCGCTATGGTCGCACACAGACAGCTGACTGAGCTGGCTGCTCTTGGCCCAGTTGGCACGAGTTCAACTGGTCAGAAACGACGGGAAAATGGTCGCTGCAGGCTGCAGCGCTCCAGGATCATCGGGCTTCGT
Source organism: Amphibalanus amphitrite (assembly GCF_019059575.1). Taxonomy (NCBI): domain Eukaryota; kingdom Metazoa; phylum Arthropoda; class Thecostraca; order Balanomorpha; family Balanidae; genus Amphibalanus; species Amphibalanus amphitrite. The sequence continues at coordinate 160,991 of NW_024881622.1, forward strand.
GATGTGGTGCAATACCTATGATCAATAATCATCGCCCAGCAAAACATTTGCTACACCCATGGAGTCTCACACGGCACCCTTTGTGTGCCTCGAATACCCTTATCTGAATCTGATCAGAACATTGTGGCACTTTGGTGCCATTGTTTCCGAAGTGGCAACTAATTCAGCCTGTCCAAATTGGTCGCTGCGCGGTCGGCCTGCCCTCTCCATGGGTCGGTGGACAGCGCGACACGCGCCACCGCTGCTGTCGGTACGGTGTGGGGCGCTCCGTGTGAGTGTGACGCTGTGGCCTAGCTGACCCGGCTCAGAGACGATGTGCCCTTTCCCCTGTGTCCCCGTCTCCGCTCAGTCGTGCGTAGAGCGCTTTTCTGAACGTCGCCAGTGTTGTTGATTTCGTCATTTCTGCTGCCTTTAATATTCGCAGCCGTCATCAACACGGCCGTCATCGCCACGGTCGTCATCGCTGACGCCAGCGCTGCCTGACAGCCTGTCAAACTCAGGTGCTGTCATCGTTGCAGCACGGCTCACCGACGAGGCCTCGACTCGGCGTAGCGTCGCGCGTGTGCGATTTCCTCAGCCGAGCGGTGAGCCGAAAACACGTGTCTCGCCCACCAGAGTATGACGAACGGGCGGAGCGCAGACGGCCGCCGCCTCGTGCCGCCGAAAACCGGCCGGGGAATTATCGATTCTCGTGGGCTGGTTACTGTCATCTACGGCGCCTTTGTTCTACACGGCTGGGGTGGCTGTCGATTTTTCAATGAATGTACGCTGCAGTGACTGGTAGGGACAAAGCTCGTCGTGGGACTTGAAGGGTGTGCTCGAATCGGATCAGCTCTCTTGTTATCTGCGGAACAGCAGCTTCCATCTGGGCCCACTGAGCTGGCTTGTTTTTCCGGTTCGCTAGTGGAACGGCTAGGTTTCAGTCCGATTGAAGTTGGTCAGTTGATGCTTGTAGCTGGTCTGTCGTCAAGAGCGACCGAACTGAAATATTGGCTTTATATGTGAAGATACAGTAGCACTCAGATGTACCTAACGCTGTTAAATACGGTAGGTATTATGCCTAGTACTTGATGGCTATTTATTTTCTCATTCAACTGAGCTGATCATTTAGATAACCTTTTTAGTTGTAATTTTCATTTTAGCGGTAACGTCTTGAAATGCCCATTTAATTCGCCTCTTGCAATAGCGGCATTGCTCATTTTTATTTAGGCGTTCTGACGCTTAACTTGGCCTTTGCTGCATTGAGGCAATGATGCAAAGAGCGCATACTTGTGGGCTCAAGTGTAGCCAGGATCGCCTTTATCAACTACATAGGTATAATGCGTGAGTTAATCCGCATATCTCGTTCGAAAGACATGTAATGCGGCCATCGCTGAGGTACTATCCCTGCGTGAACCTCGGCAAGCATTGCATCAACCGACGACGCCAACGGGAAATTCGAAGTTTCTGATTAGAGGAACATGATCATTGCTCATCAATCGGTTTGCTCCTGCGGTGATTGACGTCATTACATGGCAAACAGGTGACGTCTCACTATTCGTGACGTCATACAACTCGTAAATCGTGATCGCTTAGTTGTAAGTAAAGACTCCTTCACCGCTGCGTAGCGGTTATTTACATGTGATGAGCTACTCCGGAGTCGGGCCGCTGAGCTGCGGTTGCTGTCATCTTTGGACACTGGGGTCCCACTTCCTGATTAGAACCATGCAAAGACCGGGCTTACGACGGAATTAACATTTGTACATGAGGTCAGCTGTGTTATGGTAGCGCTTAATAGGGGATCTGAGGTGCGCGTCGTTGAAGGCTAAGCTGAGTTGAAGGCTGGCCTTACGGTACATCAGAATGGGACAGAAGTCCGGCATCCTACGCTGTGCAGTCAAACATTGTGGATTTCGGGGAGCTATGGCCAGGAAGATTTCTATTGCCGAGGCCGATTCATTCTAAAAGGCTGGCGAGAAGGTAACGGGCTAACGGGTCCTTTGAGAAGGTTCGGTGAGGTGAACCCAGACGTTCTGCCCACACAGCTACGCCCCGGCGACTTACCAGATAAGCTGTGGATAAGGTAACCAAACATGGCCCTGTTGAGCCTCCAACTCTGGTTTGTTTTCTCCGGATTGGCGCGGAAGGTAAAAATGTAAACACATATGTCCGGGACTTCTGGTGACGCAGGTTCCTCGAGTTAGCGCTGCAAAAGGCTGCTGAAACCAGCCTCGGTATAAGGATCCCACCCAGCCGTTTTGGTCATAGCTCATAGCAAATGAGTTTTACGAATGCTGACCGGCACTTTTAAAGATGAAGTTAGTGCCGTGATGACGAGAATCGGCTCAATCGGTGTTTTACGAATTGGATCGCTTTTAAGATGATCGTTTTTTTTTGTGCTCGCAGCTCCATCTTGTCGAGCTGTCCCGGCTCCACGACTAACTTTAGTTCTAATCCTCTCAGACCCTGCAGAACTTGTCCTTTATTTGCGCTCTGATATGAACGAATGAACCCATTTTTACCTCCGCGCCCGGCTTTAGGTCATCGTTTTCCATGAACTGTGGTCAACCCGTTTCGTTCAGCCTAGTTCCTGGTCCGGTAGGTCTCCGGTGCCCGACCCCGTGCTGGCTGGTGCTGGCAGTGGGGTGGGGTTCGGCCACTCCTGAGGAAAAGCGCACGCCCCCTTCAGTCGGCCAGTCGCGGGGTGCCGTGTCAACACGTGACCTTTCCTGACCACGGCTGCTGCAGGCTGACAGATTAGCACGGCCGGCGGGCTTTTCCGCCGTTCTATGAAACTGGGTGTGGCGGGGAGTCTTGGTCAGTTATCCTGCACTGCAGCCGGACCGGAGTCACTGTCCCAGGAACGGCGGGGTGGTTCTAGCGCTACCGCGTGGGTGGCTGTCTACCAGTCCATACACTCTCTCACCACATATACACACGGTGACTGGTACGGCAGTGCTCCAGCTCAGTTTGGCCGTAGCCGGATAAGTAGGCTCGCCATCTGACCGGACGGCGGACTCTCAGTGCCTTTTGAGGCTAGCGGTGCCGGACCGGCGCGGTGGGCGCTGGGGGTGGGTGGGGTGCCCACTTGGAAACTTTCCCGACGGAATGTCGCCGCCACTGCCAACTCGGCCAACTGCAGGACAGGATGTCCAGCAGTGACATTCTGGCTTCCTAGTTCGGACTGCTAGCGGAAGTAATTCAAGTTTTATAAGAGAACCATCTCAACTGATTTTGTTTGTCAAGACCATAAAAGGTTCGCTGTGGCTGTGTTCTTTGTGACGGAGTTTTTGCTTTCATAAACCCAGCTAGGAAGCTTGATGTCCTGCATCCTTTCACCAGTGCCCTCTCTTCACCGGCCACCTGAACTGAATCTGAATGGTATTCAAATCCTGAGTGACCCTTCTTTTGTCGCGCATCCACTGTTGTTGCGGCAGCCGCCGTGAAGGGACAACTGTGCTGGCTGGCGATGCGGGCCATGGTTTGTGACGGTGCAACGGTTCCGCATATAAATGGCCGTCCTGCATGACCCTGCACCGCCGGAAACAGACTCATATTGGCTGATATTTCGCCCTTAAGCCTCTCAACAAACACTCGAAATAATTCGCCACTGGCAGGATGTGCACTATTCAGGACGGAGAGCCCGCCATCATGCAATGCATTCCGATGATATCGAGCGTCCACTATGTAGGATTATCGCTCATGGGACCAACAGAGCTGATACTATCATGCAGTAGCAATTGGGGATCCCTCACACTTGTCATTTTTAAGAGTGCTTTGATATTGTTGGCATTGTTTATTAATCTCTGACCCAAATGCTTATCTACTGACTGACATACTAACGCAGAAGACTGTCTGCTATGTTTCGCTCCAATTCCTTGGTTTATAAATATTTCAAACAATCTGTCTGGCAGTAAGGGTACGTTCCGTTTCTCGGGCGTGCAACTCTGCTGCGCTCAGTGCCGGCTAGTCTGGTGACCGCTTTCCGAGAGCTCTCTGCAGCCCGCCTGGCGCCTACTCGTCCCGCCAATACTCGGTACCGCCTGTCCTGCCCTCCTGCCCCTACGGCACCGCTCCGTCCCTCGTGTATCTTATGCATTGCAACCTGGCCCTCTTCCCCTGCAGCCCGCGCGGCGCCATCTGTCGCTCTATTACTTGGTACCGCATTCCCTCCCCTACACTTCCCATGGCGCCGCCGTGGCACCCCGTCCATCGAGCATCTTTGCACCCTAACCCCGTTTCCTTCTCACCCCGCGCTGACTTGACGCTCCCTGCTGTTTTACAGGATGCCACCGTCAGTGAGTCTGAAGACGGACCTGATGACGTCGCTCAGCCCGCCACCCCGTGAGTATGCCGAGTCGGCCCGTGTACGGCACGGGTCGCCTTATACGGGACGGGACCACGCATCCCTGACGGGCTCCGTATTCGGTCCCTTGCGCTGGCGCTGACGTGGGCTATGCTTTGATGCTAGGCAGCAGTGGATGCGAACCCTGCCTGCTGTCGGTGATATGCTGAGCGTAACGCGTGAATGATTGCCGGTCGGATTTAATGAGACAGTAGCTGCGCTGTATAGTGCACCGTATATGTAGTACGGCTATGTGGAGCGATTGCATGCATGCATTGATGGATGAGTCACATATGCGCACGGAAGGTTCAACATAGGTAAAAACTGCACACTGTTGGAGCTACGAGCGATGAGGCTTGGCACTTCCGCTAACCCCACGATAACTCACATAATCGCAATCGAGTGTGCACTGCAATCATCTGCATATCAATGCACTAACCCTACCCATTAGAGGCCACGAGCGAAGTGCGGCAGCGAAAGAAGCTGGCGTGGGGCGGCGTTCGATCCATGCGGCTGGCAGATAGGCTACAGCTGAACGAGGTAGGAATGCAGGAGGGTGGGGTTGGATAATGATTGATCCTCACGGCAGTTTGCCTGACCCAAACGTGATATGGGATCGCTGGCGAGCAGTGGGCAGTGGGCACGGCTCTTGCATCGTATGGGTCTTCATTAGTTGACAGGGGAGGGTCAGTTGGCACGTCCAGTCATGCATCTATCCGTCCATCTCTCTGCTGTCCGTCTGTCTCCGTCCATCCTTCTATGCTTTCCTATATGTCTTTCCGTGTTTTCTTCCGCGTCTCTCTGTCCCGTCTTTTCCTCTGTCCGTCTACCCCTCTGTCTCTGTCTACCCCTCCGTCCGTCCATCGCTCCGTCGGCTGTTGTAGCGCCGATAACGGTGCCGTGCGGTGACTGATCCGCCGCGCCGTCAGCCACCACTGCCGTGTGAACGACCAGACCGGACCGCATATGACGGTAGCCCGAACCGCATATGACGGCAGCCCGTAGGCCGATGGCTGACGGACGGCATATGCCGACTGACGGGCGGCGCCGCTGGCAGCCGAGCCCGTCAGAGCAGCTGCCGCAGCCCGCACTGGGAGGCAGCTGCGGTGACGATAGTACGCAGAGCCAGGCGGCAACGGCTAAGGGTGCCGCGGGTGTGTATTGACTCTCCGCCGTACCCTGATTGTTTATTTCGTGTTGGTATGGTCATCCGATTATCGTCGTGGCTGTATCTTGTCATTGGTTGGTATCGCATATCGATTCGTGAAAGTATTGGCCGTGGTTGGACTATCGGCGACACTTGACGAATAGCGTGGTTGGATTTGTTTATTGTGACGGCTACTTGGAGGTCTCTGTAATATGTCCTGGAAGTCTTGGTAATATGTCCTGAACTGTTTTCGTCGTCCCAATGGCGTGTTTCCCTGGCTGACATCATAAGCCATTTTAATCATGTGATAATCTGTTCAGAACACATTAATTGCCCGGCTTCCATAGGTTGATCCTTGATATGGTTTCTCACTTTATATTCTTCATTTAATAGGTTTGTAGTAACTTCCTTTGTCATGAAATCTGAGAGCGTAGTAGGTCCAGTAACCGACATTATCGTATGCTCAGAGACCTTGTGTCGAATTCTAATTAGGTGCCTGCCGCAGTGAATTTCTCGGCCGGCCGGTCGACCTCGGGGATTCGCTGGCGCGTATTTTGGCTTTGTCCGTGTTCTCGGAATTCGTTATCAGGGTCGTCGCGGCGCAGGTCTCGGTCACAATAGCACGGCGTGGTCCGCGCGCGGCCCATACTATCAGCGCGTGCCCGCTGTAAGGTCAAGACGGTCCTTGTCAGTGTGTTCACACGGCCATACCTATTCATTGGCGACCGTCTAAGGCAGGTCGGCTGATCTGATCTCCGTGGAACGCTGCAGCGCTGCACAGCCCAAATTCGGCGATTCTCCGCGACACTGAAACCGGCCTGATAGTGGCGATCTGAGGTGAAACTGGCCGTATCGTGCCGGTCGTGACTCGGCTGCGGCCAACCCGGCGCGGCGCGGGACGCCGCAGGACATCACATCGCATCGCGCCGCGCGCCAGAGCCAAATTTGGCGTCCACGTCTGACCCCGGTGGTGCGCCGGCCGTCCGTCCGATTTGGTGCGGTCTCGGCGATAGGGCTGACGCTGGATCCGCTGGATGAAGGTCGTCCGCGCCGCTCGGCGGCTCCCATGGCGGCCGGCCTGCGTCATAGATGACGTCATTAGTGTACTGATACGTCATACGGTGGTGGCTGACAAGGAAGCAGGTACTAATTGATGGACGGGTATTGCGCACGCACGCTCTCTGACGCCGGTGGGTGTGTGAGTGACGCTCATGATAGTGAGTCATCGAGTCATCTAGGGATCGTAAATAAGCTGTGTGTTATCGTTGTGCTCTCTCCTCACGTGTCAATGCTTCACTTTCATGGTTGCGAAATTGTTTTTCCTGATGCATGACATGTCATGGGCTGAATGTTTAGATAGTTATCATCAAGGAGAAATTATGTGTGGAGAGTTTAAGGCTTTACTAAGTGGCTTTGATTTGTCATGTCTACGAGCGGTAAAGTTATTTCCAGATTTATCTGCGACGAAAAATTATTTCATATTCCTAATTAAACAGCCGGTTGATGCAGCCCTCATTGGAATAGGTTGAACATCAAAAGCTGCACATCAATTGGCCTATCGACATAAACATTTGACTGACAGCAAACGAGCGCTACCACTTGGCACGACCGTGCGATAGCGTCTTCCCTACCCCGTCCTACCCCGTCTCTGGCACTGCATAGGCAGTGCCAGATGCATAGGCAGCATAACATGCATCGCGGACCGTCGTTTTTCTGTGCGGCTCCCGACGCGCCGCAGTCGACTGGCATCACGGCGATGGGGAAGACCCGCTGCAAATTGGGGAGGCCCGATGACTGGGCTTGCGTGACCGAACCGACTCCGACGGCCGAGCGATCTCGCTGACCAAACTCTGCCGTCTGCACCCGTTTACGTCTCCAGCCAGCCCGCGACAAGTGCCTTAGCGTTGAGTCAGCACTGAGATAGCCGCCGCCCACTCAGCGTGGCCGGGCACGATGTTGCACACGCCGGTTTGGCGAATTCCCTTCCAACGTCATCGGCGTGGACGCCGGCTCCTGGAAGAACTCTGCAGCCGGCGAAGGCACAGACTCCCGATAGCCTGGAGTCAGTCCGATCAGCGTCCATTACGGAGGCGCGTGGTTTCCGGTCGGGCGGCCGCTCGGACCGTCTCAGGGCCACGCGCCGCCGGCCGTCCTCCGTCTTCCGTGTGTGGTCTGCACGGGCGCCACGACCGGCCACAGGGCTCGTATGTGCACACGGCGCGCGGGGAGACGCCGCGTATGGCGCTATCAATCCCGGCAGGTCGGTGGAGGGAGATTACAGGGGGGTGTGGGCACGTCCGCCGTGGCCTCTCACCGGTACGTTGGCTGCATCTCTGATCACCCAGCGGCACCTACCGCAGAGTTGATGGGCTCGCTGTCTGGTCACGACGCCATTGATTCCGAACCGCCGCCAGGCTGTGCTGCACCGATCGCCCCTGTGACCGGGAGGTGACCTCTGACTCCGTCCGAGGCGCCGCCTGCGGCTGACCTGGTGACCCGCCGTCGTCCGGTCGTCGAGGTCCGTCATTGGGTCGTTCGAGGCGTGTCCGTCTGTTGGCGTTGGCAGCGTGCCGACGGCGGCGGCAGCGGCGCGTGGCCGGTACGAGGGCCGCCTCCTCCGACGGCTGAATATGGTGCGGCACGCGCACAGAAGGGTTCCCCGGCCCCCGCAGCCCGCGGACCGACCGCGCTCCTTAGAAGGCCGGCCGGCGCCGCGTGGTACGGCCCTGGTTGACTCGGGGTCACTAGGGAACACCAGGGCAGTGGGCCGGACGATCGCTTCTATTAACCTGGGCGTAGTAGGGCGTAACCATTGCACCGCTACAGCTGACTGGGCGGTCAGCCCGCTACCCTCCCCTCCCCATCACAGGCCGCTCCCGAGCGAGGGGAGTGCGTGCGTGGCGCCGCTCCGTCTGGTGGCGGCTGGGCGGCTGGCCGGCCGCCCACAGCCCACCGCCCGCCGCCCGCCGCTGCCGCCCGCCGCCCGCTATGCCCAAACTTGGCAGCCGGCGGCGGCGGCGGCTGGGAGAGAGCGGCGCGGCGGCCGGCGCCGTTAGTTGGCCGCTGAGCGCCGTGGCGAGAGGAGGTGCTGTGTGAGCTCCGCTCGGACTGAGCGGCGGTGAGAGTGACGGTGAGGGGTGCTGAGGTGCTCTGCTCTGACCGGGAACTGGCCGTCGCCGTGGCCGTCGAATTCGTGACGTTAGCGCGTCGGCCCGCTGCCGCCATGGGCGTGCAACATGTGCGCACCACCTTCAAATTGTGAGTTTTGGAGACTTCCCTACCGGTTTCGTCAATTTGACATGACGTGTTAGTGACTGGTAGTGGTACCCTCCAGATACCCCCATGATTGAAATTCGCGCTAATCTGAAGGCTGAAGTGAACCCTTCATGTCTTCTTTCAGTGACCTCCTTGTGGTGTGATAGGATACAGGTGACTGATGTATTATCAGAGTGTGGGCCGGCCTTCATCATTGGGTAACCGTCTGGCTACATCCGGATATTCATGATGCTACGAGTGGGGTCGCCAAACACTCCATGTGTGTGACGTCTACGGGCTGGTATCGTCTGCTTAGCTGAAAACTGTCGACTGACTTACGTTTAGTAGTGCCGACGGGATCCAGGCGTGAAATGGGCTCACAAAGAACGATGGCCATTCCGTGCCCTTGATTATGTCCCGTCACTCCTATTTATCGCTCGGCATGTATGTTTATGGAGAGGCTCACTCGGATAATAGAGGATGGCTCCGAACGCTCATAGAGCCTTTTTATTCGCTCGAGGATTGTTGTATATTTTTTCCTGTCACAGCCAGCCAGAGACTCTCTCTGTTTTTTCTCCTTCCCTCTGCTTGTCGATGCACCGGACCGCACCGTTGAACGCTGCACCACCGTTCGGTCACCTCAATCACCCCTGGTGGGTCGTGACCTCCTCCGACCTCCACCAGCCCAGTCCGCCACGGCCATAGGGTCCACTCGCTGCTGGCTGATATGACATGTGGACCTTTGCTGGCTGTGGTTTACGACAGCAGTGGAATCCAACAGGCTCACATAGCAGCTGTGAAACTCTTGTGACTGTGGTTCACTGCAGTACCGCAGCCCTGCTGGCTCACACTACAGTCCACTGTCAGTTCTGCTGGCTCACACGGTAGAGTGAAGCTTCACTCCCTCACACGGTAGCGGCGCACGCGGTCGGCCGGGGGCGCGGGTCAAAACGCTCGCTCGCTCTCGCTGATTCACTGGAGCGATGTTCAGAGAAAAGCAGGCCACGGCGTTACTGGCGGTACGTCGTTGGAAGCGCGTGAGTGAATCAGGCGGCGCCGTGCAGCTGAAGCTGGTGCTTTTCCGGGATGTCCCTGCAGTGGATACATTTTGAACGCTCGTTAGAGCGAGGACGAGCTAGGACGGTTTGTCAGCTCGTCGCTGTGTGTTTTGCGTCGTTTCCCAGCGTTGTTCGCTACCCCGGATATGGGTGTTGACAGATAAGGCTTATCCGTGAATTGTCCGGTCGATGTTACCGCCTCCCTTTCAGCGATGATAACACTCTGTGGGGGATGTATCGCCAATGTCGCCTCTGACATCATAGCTGCGTTGTGCGGTTATGTTGGCGTGTGTTGTCCTTGGGATGCTGGTGTCAATCTAGGTACGATTTGGCGTAGTTAGACGGTGTAAGTAGCGCGTCTTTGTCAGGGAATCACTTTTTAGCGCAAATCCTCTGTGCTGAAGCCTGTAACTACTACGTGGCAGGCACTGCGTTGAAGCGTCGGATAAGGAAATAGCCAGCGCTGCATGGCTTCTACCTTCCGGTGAGTCTTCACTGATTGATGCCTGTCGACAGAGAGTTTCTTTTTCCTCTTTCCCTGGTCTCCAATATCCACAATCCTGTCCTGACGTGAAATCGACAAGCTCTTGTCCCTCCCACAGCGGATCTGTCAATATTGCCCAAGATGACGCAACATCGCGGCACCCGTTTCTCCACATATTTGGCGTACGGGAGTGGCGTCCGCGGCGGCGCCCGATCCTGTAACGTGACGCGCCGGTGACGCTGCAGCAGTGACGGCCCGTGACGGACGCCGTGACGGTCCGTGACGAGCGCGGTACGGCGCCGGTCGGGCCGGACGGGAGGGGAGGGTGCGGGTCGTAACGGGATGGGCCGCAGAGGCGGAGGCAGTGAGGCTCACGCTGGTAGCGGAGGCAGCCAAGCTCGCTGTGGTGAGCCGTGAAGCGGTGCCGGTGGCGGCAGAAGCGCCGGCGCCGGCGCGGGCGGTGCGACACCGACACTGTGGTGCAGTGGTGCGGAACTGACCGAGCCGAGGCACGGAACAGAGTCATGTGCCGTGCCGCTCTGTGCCGTGCGCACTAGCGGAATGCAGCGTTGTCCCAACACGAATTGGCAATGCTGCCTCTGTAAGTCCTTGGAGTCGTAATCACGAGCTACCGCCCTCGCAGTAAGCAGCTCCGCAATCGGCACACTAGTCCTTTCCATTACAACATTCTCCCAAATAATCATCATGAAAGCTATCTGCGCATCCTTTTCCTCCGTGTGGCCGCCGGAAGGGGAACTCTCCTGTTCCGATGCACGGGCTGGCGGATGTGACGCCACCCCGAGCCCCCGCGTTGGCCCCCGGCCAGCCCGTGTCCGCCTGCCCCACAGGGCAGGCACGGACTCGGCTGCTGATACGCCACGACAGTGAAACTTGTCGGACTAGCCACGTGCCGCCCCAGTCATGGACCGGATGCAGTTTCTCCCCGGTATTTCGCCCAAACTTGATGCTGTTGGTAATCGCTTCCTAGAATAATGATGTTTTTTTTTGTGTGTGCATTGTTTCGGAAGTATCCGTGTTTGGCAATGGTCTCCCTACTCAGTAGCGAGCGCGCTGGATCAGATTATCACGACAAACAGATCTGGATTCTCCCTACAATCCTTTTTTGAGAGGTGGCGGTTGTTACCCGGACATTGTCCAGTGTTTGGCATTTGCCAGCTGAATAAGGTCGAGTGCCAGGGCTGTTTTTGTTGCTCGGCCGTAGTCCACTGCCACTGACGTGATCTGTAACGAGCCCGCCGCCCTCCCGTCCGGTCATTGCGTGACCCAACTGCCAGATACCTGGCAGACCGGGCTGCGCCACCACTATTTGCCTATCGGAGAGAGAGGCGATTTGTAGTAGGTATGTCGGTGTTGCAGCGAGAACGGATTGAGGTGACCGGGTCGGACGGAAAACCGGGTCCGGTCGGAGCGGAAAACCATGTTTGCTAGAAAACTGGAAACATCGATTTCACGAGTTGCACACACTCGGAGCTGTTTTTTTTTTTGCGCCGGTTGCCTTGGACTTGGTGGTTCTCTTTATGCTGCTCTTGTGCTGACATGAAGGAGATGGAAAGGAGAACTTGTCTGATGAAAACTTCACCACACATCTTCTAAACCCGGACGCTTTTAGCGCCGCCCGGACTTGATCCCGGACTCGATTCTCCGTACCGCCGGCCCGGACCAGCTGACCGCCCCGCGCTGTTATCGCTCTGTCGGGGTCTGTCGCGCGCCGGTCCCGATGCGATCTCCGCTCGCAGGAGGTGTTTGGCTGCGTGCAGCGGTCCCGCCAAGGTGAGCCGTTTGTGTTTGCTGCGGCCGGTGACAGGGTGTGACGGCTGCGCTGCTGATCTAACGTGTCATCAGCGGACGCTGCAGCTGGTGGCTGGCGCAGTATTATCGGACCGGGCTGGGCTGGGCTGGGCGTGGGGAGGGTGGAGCGGAGCGATCACGGGTACGGTGTGGGTTAGCGTAGTCGGATCTTCTGGCTTTGTGTGCATTGAGATTGAGCTAGTCGGGTAGTTGGTCGGTCATATCACTTATAGGTGACTTGGATCGGTCTCAGTTCTGATCAGTAATCAGTCAGATTGGTACCTTCTTGGCATGTCTGGTACGGCAGTGAAATTCATGCACTAGCACCGTTTTCAGAGCCCTGGAAGTCAGCCCCAGTGCCCGTTCCAGACGACTGCCTGCTCCAGTCGTGACGAATCATCGGCCAGGCCAGACCGGTCGATAGTCGGGTGCCCATCGTCTTCGACTCACGACCGCCGTTCGTCGTTTGCTGCCGTCGTTTGCCGCCGCCGTCGGCCGCCCGACAGTCTGGTGCCGACGTGGTGACTCACCCGGCCATGTGGCGGCTCGGGCCGTGCGAAATGTTCCGTCCCGCCCCTGCACTCTGCAGTGGTGGCTGGTTCTGTTTGCCCTGTGGTGGGACCGCTGCCGTACTGCTGCCGCTGCTGCTGTGCCGTCTTTCCCCACTGTGTGATTCAGCCGCCGCCATGTGTGGGATCCCGCTCCGCTCGTTGGCCCGTGTTTGGATAGAACTCACCGCGTCCCACCACCTCCCACTATCTACTTCACCTCCATCTGTGGCCTCACCACTGACCTGATACCGCCCGACCCCGGGCACTGAGTGAACCCTTCACCGCCGACTCACCGGCGCCGCCGCACCCACTTCAGTCGAGGGCCGGCGCCGCCGCCGATGGCCTTATTGAGAGTATGACGGACCGGCCCACTCCCCACGGGCCGCCGCTCACCGCCGATTTGGTGGGCCGCTTCGTTTACGGTCGATTTTGGAGGCCGGGGCTCGATGCTGCGCCATGACTGAGCTGTAGAGGCTGGTGCAGTGGTCCGAATATGGTGGGAGCAGCGCGGTTAAATTTGGGGGCGTGATATGCGTGGGCGGCGGGTGATGTGATGTATAGCTGTGCTGAATGGATTCTGACATGTTGATGTAGATACGGGGGCGAGAGGCATCACTTCGGTGCCCACTTTAGGTGAGCACGTCGAAGGCTTACCTCACCGTCATGAGGTGAAATATTCCACAGTTGATGGCTATATCGGGCGGGCCTCAGACCTATGAAAGGTGTGGACTTGACATGGTTTATAGGTACCGCAAAGTGGACTTCCCCATTTCCACTAATTGTCATGTTTTAGTCGAGCATGTGTCTACGGTAGACGTCTACCGATATTTCTAATGACGTACTCCTATTTAATCGAAAATGCAGTCGATTTGCAAACTTGATGGGAATAAAACTTGCAAGCTCGCCGATGACCTGTTTCGTTCACGTCTGAGGCCGCGCTGCAGTCACGCTGGAGCTGCAGTGTGAAGCCATGGTCAAGTCACGGTGAGGCCGTGCTGAATTCGTGCCCGGCTCCGGGCTCCCCGTCCCTCCCCACAGACTGCCCGCAGTTGGCCGGACTGCCATGCACCCTCTCACCTTCCCCTGGGCTCCTCTCATTGGTCTGCAAACACTGCCAGCCCGCAGCCGATAGCGCCGTGCATGGCCTGACGCCAGTTTGACGGTGCCGCTGGCCTTGTTGGAGCCAGAAATGATGCGGCTTTTATGCCGCTGCCTAACTGGGCCCGAACGGCCGGCCGGTGGGGTTATTGCGACATTCGTTGTTGGTACTTGGCCACTCCATCTGCCTCCTTTGGCTTTTTGCGTCCCCGAGCGACAAAAGACAAACAGACTGACTCTTTCGCAAACCTCACAGCATGGTGCTCGAAGAAAGCATTGAGACGCCGCCGGACCCAGGGTAGTTCTGCCGTGCAGACTTCCTTCCTTGTATTGCCTCGTGCGGCGTGAACTGAGAAGGTGACGCAACTCGGTTCCACACTGTGAGCGTTCCGTGCGTCTTCCATTACCGGCAGTGGTGCAATGCTGACGTAGCTTCATGCTGTGGTTGTAGTGGTGTAATGTAATCTCAATTCAATAAGCCCTTGGTAACCGTATGGATCGTCATGTCACGCTCACTTTGTGCATATACCTGCATTTGATGCAATGGTGTTTGATATACTGACATATCGACCCTCATAAGTTATATGCCGCACCACGAATATCCGCGTTGAAGCAGTGCCACAGTCTCAGACAGAGTAACTAGCCTCGTGCCTCGCAGCTCGACCTCTCGCCGCTCGCCGCCGCTGCAGCGGCACTCGCTGACAGAAGTAGGCCGCCGTCAGTGGTCCCAGTTCGGACGGCACGGTACAGTCAGCTGCGGGCGGGGGCGGGGGCGGCAGGATGGTCACGGGCGGCGCGCCGAACCGTGGCGAACCCGGGGGGGGGGGCGGGGGCGGCCGGGCCCAGCCGGGGCACTGCACCCTGCCCGGATATGTCGGCTGAATTCAGCCGGCTGTGTCGGAGCGGGGGTGGAGGGGACGCACTATAGGCCGGCAGCCTGAAAAAGCGCTAGAAATTCCCCCAAACTGACTGTCCGCAATATGAACAAAATAGGTATCATTTAATCCCAAATTGATCGAAGAATATGATTCCGATGCTAGTTTTGCCCTAAGGTCAAAATTGAGGTCGTCAGTTGTCACCAAACACAAGACAATTTAGACTCTCTATAGGCCACCACATTTACCGATTTTAATGATGAACTTTAGTGGTAGTTTATTAGTTGACCAATCGTCGTTTTGAACGAAATTTCCTGTCAGACTAGTTCAGGGCACTGTTGTTCACTGTGCCAACATCATTCTGACATATTGCATCGCTTTTCTGCAAGATAAGCTAGCTGTTTGCAAGCAGCTGCAAGACGTAATTTAAAATCGTATCCAATTTTTTAATTAGACTTTTATAAAAACGTTATTTCGAGCGGCTAAAAATGAACATTTTATACTAGCCTCTGATTACTCATCTTTTGTTCCATATAGGTGCTTTGCTGCTTTTCCCTGCTACTTTTCGAGATATGCGCCAGTAAACCACATGATGTAGGGGCAATTGTCACTTCGCCGCTCCACTGAAGGCCCGGCGCTCTTTAAAGCGCTGGAAGTTGTGAAAAACAAACGCTTATAATCTAAATAAAATATATGTCCCTGAGCTCAGAATTGATCAACGCACACAATGCTGTCAACATTTCTGGGCCAAACTCAAAAATTCAGTCATTATTAACCCCTAAACACAAGTCAGTGATAATCAACAACAACTTGCTCTTTAGTTAGACTTTTTGAGAAATGTTATTTCGAGCCGCTAAAAATGGCCATGCCATACAAACCACCAATCATCTTTCTGTCATGCCCTACTCGCAATTTTTGCTAATGCCTGCTACTCTTCGAGGTCACGTGACCTCACCATTAAAAGTGAATGGGGAAATAAGGAAACTGTTGTTTTTGCGCATGGAATGATTTCAAACTATCTCAAGCATACGGAATCGTGATTTCGTGCACTCCTTGCAAGATCCGATGCTTTACTTTTGCATTTTTTACCTTCCGTGACGTCATTTATGACGTCACACCGGTCATAGGAGTTTCTCGTCAATAACTCAAGATCAAATTGAGCCAGCGACTCGGGAAAGCCACCAATGGACTCGGGAAGACCTCCCGAATCGAATGATATGCGATACGACCTCCTTCGATTAAGTTCGTGGCCTGATGGGCTCTGAACTGACCTTGACTCGAGGTCAATACCTTAAGTTGACCTCACCCGAACAAAAAGTATACCATTCGACGCGCCTGAGCCAGGCGAACACGATGGTGCCAAAATCGCTGCTCTGCGGCCATTTTTTTGCGAAATTATTTGCCAAAAACCAAACCCTACCTTGGGCTTTTTGACTTCACATCAGAGGTTACCGGTTGACCTGGGACCTTAAAATCGGGTATCAATCGTTCCGCCTTGAAACGGCGCACACGCTTGTTTTTTCCGCGAGGCTCTAGCTCCATTAGGGGCGAAACGGCAAAAAGGGGTCGTACCAACCCTCCCCCCTCGGCCGGCCGAGGGGGTGGGGGGTCCGACAATAGGTCCGGCGAGGGTTAAGCAGCCCCACTTCGTTTTTAGCATGTTTGCTTGTCACTGAGATTAACAACTCAATCACAAATAATTTCTAGCACTTTTCCGGACCCCCGGCCCAGTGTGGGACGGTCATATCAGGTCGAGTCAGGAGTGGACTAGAACGGTGGGTGTTGGTTGTTTGCTGACTGACCGACCCATTGAGGGTTGTTTCCCAACGACTCACAGCAGCAGTACCTCATCGTCCCGGCCATCTCGCCTCCTCGCCACCGCTGCCTGACAGTCATCACACCATCGTCCTATCGCTCCTGCCCGGGAAGTGTCAATCCCTGTACCACCAACCGTTCTCAGTGTGAGCTCTGACTGGCTTTGTGGCCGTGCTCGCCGCCGTGGTGCCAGCACAGCGGCTCTCTGGCCGACCCGGGCCCCAAACTGCGCACATTGCCCCGCTGCGGCCCCCGCAGCGCGTTTGACCCAGACCGCCGCTGTCGGCACATCAGAGGCCTGGACCGGCTCCAGCGCGCTTTGTTTGACCGTCTTAGGGATGTGCCACTTATTATGTGTCTCCGGATGCCAGTGCAGATGGAGGAAAATGCTCGTCTTGCAGACAAAAGTATGCAATTGACCCATAGAGCGGGTCTTGTCACTGCTGACCCTTGGTACTTACGAAAGGCGGCGTGGATTGAAGTGAGGGACCCCTTTGTATTCTTTAATGTCATTCTCATGATAATACGCCCTATGCCGGTGCATCTGCAGAGACAAGCCATGTGTGTTTTTCTCCTCGAGTGTTGTCTTCTCATAAGTTCTATGGTGTGACCCCGTTCTGACCTCATCTCCCCTATCTCGCCCGCAGCCCGGCCCGGCAGTGTGTCTTCGCCGTCAAGGGCACGTCAATGGTGGTCTCGCGCGCCCGGAGTCCGGCTCCGGCCGGCTCCGGGCCCGTCTCCGGCTCCGGGCCCGGACCGGCCACAGTGACTGCGGCTGCCAGCGAGGGCTCCGGCTCGGGCGGCTGCGGGGTGGCCGCCTCGGACATCCAGCGGCACCTGCAGGACATGCTGGCGCTCATCCGACCCGACGACAACCTGCTCATGGTCAGTGGATACTGGATGACTCTGTCCACTCATCTATCTCCCCTTTTTCTCCCTGCTCCTCCTTTCACCTCCCCTTCATCTATCTATCATCTCCCTTCCCCCTCTCTCTGTCTCTTTCTCTTCTAATTCTCTTTCTCCCTCGCCTCATTCCAAACTCCTACCACGTACCACCCTGCAGCCACATCAACACACCATCCCCACTGCTGCTGCATACCACCACTGCTGGCACGCCCATGTGTCTCTGTCTGTCTGTCTGTCGGGTAAACTCTACATAGTGCCAGTCGATACACCGTGGGTGTACCCGGGCGGCTGTGTATCCTGTGTGGTCGGACGGTGCGGCGGCGACTCCCCCGGTTTCCGGTGTCCTCTGTGGTGGGAGTGTGGGTTTCCGCAGAGGAAGGTCGGACTGGGACCGGTGTGGGCGGAAGGTGTGCCTCTGTTTTCTTCCTGGGTGCCTGGATTGTGATCTGTATTGTTTGGCGTCAGCTGGTTATGGTATCACCTGCCCCGCACCTACTCCATTCCGCGAAACTGAGCCTGTGTTTGGCTGCGCCCCGGGCTAGTTTTCTTGTGGCTTATCTGTAACTGGCGCGAATGTTCTGGGCAGAATTAATGAGGCTTATGAATTTGGTACTACGAAGGTGAACCATATTTGGAAGGGACTGTCAACAGGACCATCTATCTGAAGACAATCAGTGGAGAAAAGACGACGGCGCTAGATAACAAGGTGTAGGCCGTGCAGGTGTCGGGCGCATTGTTGCGCTCCAACCTGTGCAGCTCAGCAACGACCGCATGCAGTCTGCAACAGCGTCGTTTGTTATCATTCCTGATGCGGATCTTGCGAACAACAGCTGTCTACGGCCCGGGTTTTTATCGGTTTGATGTATGTGCCCGTGCGCGTCTGTATGCGGGTCGACTAGAACAGCAGGGTAGCTAAGGATGCGAGAGCGGTGCGGTGAACTGGTCAGTGGAGTTTGTGTGGTGGTCAGTGGACAGTGAACAGTGGACTGTGGCGGTGGACGGCACGCCGTGGTGTGGACCGCCAGTGGAGGCTGTGGAAGCGCGCTGCACTGTGGACCGCTTCTGTCGGCCTATTGATGTGGACAGTGGATGATAAACGTTGGTCAGTGGTCGGTGGACTGCTTCTGTTTAGCAGTGGGCGGCGGGTAGTGGTGGTGTGGACTGCTTATTGTGGACGAGCAATGGACAGTGGACGATAACCGGTGGTCAGTGGTCGGTGGGCTGATCACCACACTCCCAAATGGGCTCCAGCTGTGGCCGAAGCCAGCTGCCCAGATCGATGATACATGGGTGAAAATCGCTCCAGCTGCTGCCCGAAGAGGTGATCCGGATCCGGCTCCATCAGTCTGTATCTGTTTGGCAGGTGACTGACACTTAGGATGCTCCCATTAAATTGTGATAAATTCAGATGTGGCGGCTCTTTAATGTAACTTTTCGGACAAATGACAAGGACTGATGCTGGCAAACGTTTTCTCAAGTTAAAGGTAGTGTGCCACCTTTGAAAGATTTCCCATTTTATTTTTCCTAGGATAAGAAGCTTCTGTTTTTACCTAATATCGCAAAAAAAATCAAAAATGGGCCTGGAATAGTGCCTTTTTCGCCTAAAAGTTTTTCGGTTTTTAGATATGTATAACAACTGTAGTGGGCTCACCTGCAAACAGGCGTCGGGCAACAATCGCGAATGCGGCCGGCGCACTTGTGACAATAAGCAAAGGTCATTATAGTGTTACGACCATACGACGTACGGGAATGAGTTATCAGCTGTCTAATCGTAGACAACACAATGTCGAGCCTTAAACTGTAAGCCCGTATTGGTATTGTTTCTTTTATTTGGCTGTCGAACATTATTTATGGTTTGAAATATGATTTTATGTAAAATAATTGATATGAAAAAGCCGTCTTATAAGTAATGACCCCATTTCACCACACGCAAGTGGCAGAAATGACAATGATCAGCTGACGCATTTTTCTTGGCCGAAGTCAGAGCGCGCGGCCCGACGCACCACGCGTATTTGGAAATTCCGACCTCGACGAGCATCAGAAGCCACCTGACAGGCGTGTTCGAAACCGCAGGAGATGATGATGAACGGGTTTATCGAAACTTGATTGGATGAGCATATCGGTAATAGCGATTTCAGTGTGTGCATTTATTGTTCATAGTGGTGTGAAATGTGGTTGGGGTACGACCGACAACCCGTCGGGGCGAATTTCGTACTGGGGTACTCAAAATTTGAAGAATTTAAGACGTTTCCATGAGTTTTGAAGGTATGGATAAGTTCTAAAAATCCGGTTCTCCTTATCTGGGCCATTAACTCCATACGGTCCAAGAAAGCTGGCACACTACCTTTAATGCTACTGCACTTGTTGTCACTTGCTACCTACTCCATCAGCTACGTTTTCGTGTTTTGTCCTTACCGGCGGCTGCGCAGGTAATAGCCTGGGATCATATTGCAGCTTGGCTCGGTCACCCCCCCCTCCCCCCAACAGATCTTACGAAACACATTGTGGTGGTGCGCAGTGCTTTACTCTGCACAAAGCCTTGGTGCACTAAGTGCGGTTTTACTGGATCTCAAGGAATGATTGGTGTGCCTCGTGCGGCCTCTGTGTTCTCTGCAAAACAACGATAATTGCAAACCCTCGGGTTGCGCTTTGCAGGCTCGCTGCTGAGCGACGACAACCTTGGTGCTGCTGCGGTATCCGTTACCCGAACACTGCCTTTCAGCTCAGGCGGAGGGGAGATGTCTTTAGTATGCTCGAATCGCGATGCCTTAGTATGCCCGAGCCATACACCTTCATTTGTGGCTGTGTTTACCGGTCGGTCGTTAGATTGCGAAATTGGCATGCCGGACCGGTACGAATCACCATTTCAATCTCGGTTATTGCCGTGCAGACGTGGCCGTGGGTGACCTCCGCTCGCCGCTGCAGTGCAGTTTAATAACACCGGCTCTGTCTCGCGGTGAAGACACAGGGGCTCTTCACCGGCCAACTCACTGCGAATCTGTCGTGAGTCGAGTGTCATGAGTCGCGACTCGAGTTGCGTCGCTATCGCCTCGGGTAACCGCACGACTCGAAACCGCAGGAGGAAGCACCGCAGATAACGCGCTGGGAACTCTCGTGACCCGAGAACCGCGAGCTGGCGGCTCCGTATTAGGAGCGGCCCTCTGCGCGTAGCTCGGACGATAGCCGGGACGCGTGCACTGGCGTAAGATGGACACGGAGCGTGGGCTGGGGAGGGATGTCGCTGAGATGCGTCGGCGGACGCTCGCCGGCGGTCGGCGGCCTCTGTTGATAGGCAGGAGAGTGCCACGTTCGGTCGCTCTGAGATGCTCGCCTTTGTCCGTCGAGTGGTGGACAAAGACCGGCGAGTGGTTCTGGAGCGGCCGGTGCGAGCCGCCGACCGGCAGGTTTTTGCCAGAGATGACGGGCCGATGCCCGGACGGAGGCTCGGCAGGGCACCTGGCACTCGGTTTGGAACACGGCAGGGGCACCGACAGTCCGTAGTCGTGACATGAACTTTGTTTGCCTGGTATGATTGGATAGCTCGGGGAACCAGGTCTGAAGGCTAGCGCCTGTCTGGAGCGCAGTTAGGTAACGGGTTTGTGGTTTGTGTGACGTGAATATCACCTGAGAACCGCTGCGGATTTTTCGCTGTTGTTAGTCGGGCAGCCTTATTGCGCAGTTCTAATGAACACCGCTACGGCGAAGATGGTGGTCGCTCATATTTGCCGAGTGACTGTTATACCTGTGTCTTGCTATGTAATCGTCCTTCATTGTGTTGACAGTGCCGGCGTCTGACTTTGAATAGGCCGGTGGACTCTGACCTGCGTAGGAGTTGTGACAGAGGCGCTATCAAACATGCATTGTCCTATGTATGGCCCATATCATCCCTTTCGCACTAAATTTTACGTTTCTATCACCGCCAGTATGTGTGCCCTCTCCGCTGAGTAAACAAAAGCCACACACCGCCGCTTATGTGACTCACGGCCGTCCCTTGACCCTCTCACACCATGATCTGGTCACGGCAGCCATGGCCTGTAGCGCGCCGTGACCCAGCTACCCCGTCACGGTGGCCGCCGGGCCGTGAGGATGCGTCCCACGCGGACACTCTCCTGCTCGTGGCGAGGTGGGCTCGTGGCATGGCGAGCTGAGCTGGCGTGGGGAGCAGGGCTCTCGCGTAGCATGCCGGGAGCTCTCGCGTGGCGTGCCGGGAGCTCCCCGTTTCGCGTCCGGCCGAGCCGGTCACGATGTCCGGGTCACCGGCGGCACGGAGCGCCACACGCCCGTTCGATAGAAAACCTGCCCGTCACGCGGCCGTCACAGAGCCCGTCACGCGCTGACACGGTGACCGTCATTCGGCTTCTGTCATACTTCGTCTGCCACACGCCGTCTGTCATGCGCTTTCAGTCATCGTACGTCGCTTTCTGACTGTGATAGCAATAGCAACAAGTATGCCAGCTGTCCTTCGTGGCTATCAAGCACACTTTGTGATGAACCCGAGATGAAGCCGCTTTATCCCTTTTGGACAGACTTTACTAGCTCATAGCTGTAATAAGCTGTAGTCGCCTTCTGCTCACCGGCGGTCCCACTGTGCGGGACGCGGCGCCGTGCCGCGGCCCAGCCGACCGGCCGGCTGTGGCGACCCAACCCGCGCGGCGGCCGGCCTACTTCAGCTGTGGCCGCCGCCGCCGCCCAGCCGGCCGCCGCCGCCGGCCGGCTGGATGGCCTCGATGCGTTTTGTGGCGCCTTCTGTCGGCCCGTCTGTCGGGCGGCTACGATTGATGGTGTCGGAGCTGAGGTAGTGCGGTGAAGCTGTGCTGGGACGGCACCGAATGGGAGCGAGCGTGGAGAACGGGGTGCAGTGGCACTAGGATAGAATTGGTGTCTGGCAAATAACAACACCCAGCTCAATGTTCAGCGTGCCCTCAGTATAAAACATAGAGTTTGAATGATACGTAATGGCTGGACGGCAGGACGCTGATTGGTGCCGATCCAGTTGCCTCCCCTTTTCTGTATCAAATGAATAGAGCTTGGCGATGACGCCATTACTGACAGTGATCGTGGGTCCTCTGTCGGCTGAGCTGACGGCTGACTAGGACCTGGCCGCCACCAGCAGCTGGTATTGACGTCATCGGCCGCAGTCTGATGTAACTCTCCTCACGCCGGGGAGAGTGTTGGCTCGACGCACCTCGCCCGTGGCCAGCAGAGTCCCGGTAACCGAGCTGGCCCTCTCCCAATGTGAGCTACGTAACAGCTGCGGCCTGTAGCGCAGTCCGACGGAGCGCTTTGCAGCTCCGGGCCGAAGCTGACCCAGCTCTGCTGCGGTGTGGCGCAATCACTGGGCCAGTTGGTCGCGGAACGCCCGCAACTGCAGCTGACTGGGCTCAATCTAAAACAGGCAGAGTGGACAGAGCGGACGGCGACTCTCGGCCGCCGCCGCCGCCGTCCCAGTTAGCTGCAGCTTGCCACATCCGTCGCCGGCTGTCAGCTGCGGAGCCGGCGCTCCGGCCCGGCGTGGGCCGCGGAGCCGCCGCCGGCATGGCTGCGTTTTTGCCGCGCCGTGAAAGTGATCGGTGCCGACGCTGGCCGCGACGAGCGGCGGACGAGCGGGCTGCCCCGTTCCTTTCCCGTCCGCAGGGTGGTGTTGTGAGACATGGCCCACGGCTAGACGAGGCGGTCGACGGTGGTTAGGTTGGAATAGAATTGGGCTGGAAGGATGGACTTGAGCAGGGATTGTCGGGAGTTTAGAGCTTCGTGTGTGACGTTGATAGTCAGGAAACTGTGATAGGGCTAGCAGCTGATAGCTGATATGCCTTGCGCTCACACATGTTATACTGAGTGGGCTGTAGATAGTTACGATAGTTACGCAATGGGTTGTCACGCTACGCCGCCGATCGTATGGTTACGTATCACGTTCACTACAACACACTAGACGGTGGCCACGCATCATTCGTTAGCTTTGTGTGTGTGCGTGTCTGGTGGCTTTGAGCATGTGTATTAGAGTGATCGGAGGTTCTGTTGTAGACTGATATCCACCCGTGCTAACCGCTGTGTGCCCGCACCCATGACCCGCCACCGTGCTTACCGCCGCATATAGACACACAGATAGCGTTTAACCTCGCCGGACCGGGCGGCGGCCGTGCTGATGCATTGTTTGTCTCGATAGCGCGGTGTGCATTCCACGGCCGCGCCCGCCCGCTGCGGTGGTGGCCTTCATTCAACAGTTCAACACGGGCTGGTCGGTTGTGGGGGTGTGTGCCGCCTCGTCCAGCGCCCCTGACCGCCACGTGACCGGTAGTCTCGGTGCCACGTGCCGTCATGTGACTTGTAATCGTGGCGCTTTGGCCATCACGTGACCTGTGACCTACCTTCTCTAACCATCACATGACCTATGCCCCAGTTGCCGTCTCTGACCGTCACGTGACCTGTCTGTATCGCAGGCGGTGCGTTTGGAGAGTGAGCACGTGGGTCGCAGCCGGTACCTGGTGGTGGTGGCGTCTCCAGCTGCCGACGAGTGCTGCCTGCTGGGGATTGACTGTCAGCGGCGCACCACCATCGGCCTGGTGCACCGGCTCCTCTCCGAGACGGAGACATCGCTCGACGGAGACGGGTGAGTAGGTTGGAGAGGCGAGAGAGGACGCTGAGACAGGGGAGGTGATGTAAAGGTGACCTTAACTCTGTTGACGTGAAGTGTAGTTTACTCATGACTTCATGGCTCAGTATGCCCAAAGTTTAGCAGTGTTCGTGTCGCTTAGATCAGCAGTGCCACGCTGTATCATAATCATACCCGTTCCCGCGGCTGCCACAACAGCTCGACACTCGAATCACAACAACGTGACCCACTATTTTCCCTCCGTGTGAGCCGGTGATTGTGCCACTGACCGCCGCGCTCCGGTCGCCCGCGGCGGCGGTCGGAGGAGCCATTACGTGTCGATGATGGTGACCGCTGTGGGTCGGTTGGAGAGCTGGCAGGGACCGCGGACCAGGGACCGGGGACCGGGGACCACCCAGGGCTGACGCCATGTGAGTGGGCGGGCCGTTACGAGCAATTACCACCCGGCTGGGGCGGCCAGCGCTAGTGAAAACCACCGGTCAAAGCACGGGACGAACGCTCATTATAGTGTGTGTGTGTGGGAGAGAGACAGGGAGGCTGATGACGGCTGGCCGCTCTGACCACACCGTACCACGCCCCCTGCCACGTCACAGGGGCTAGGTCCCACGGGAGGGGGGCAGGTGTAGGTCATTAGTGGGTCGATTTCCTAGCGGATATGACAGGTGCCGTTTGTTTGACGCACGGAAAGCTGACGACTTTCCGACAATCCGCAAGGTTTTTGGTGTTGAAGCTACATTTAACTGCCCGTTAATCGCTGTCGTGCTTGTCCTGTCCCGGTGTTCCATAACCTTGGCAACCTTGACAAATCGCCACACGACGTCATTACAATGGTAATCCTGGACATCATCGCGACAATCTCGACACCATCGCACACAAACCGGCGCATTGTCGTATTATTAGGCACGAAACAGTGACGTTTGCGCCGCACCGACCCAGCAATGCTGTGCTACAGTCCACCGTTAATCTTCCCTCGCCCATCGCCCCATCGCCCCTCGCCCATCGCCCCATCGCCCCTCGCCCATCGCCTTCCACTGTGCCCATATCGCCCCGTCTGACGCCGCTCTGTTCTTCCACAGCGCGATCGTGGTCCGAACCGCCGGCGACAGCCACATCTTCAAACCGGTCTCTGTCCAGGCCATGTGGTGAGTGACAGCCCTGACTCATAGCGGGCAGATTTTTACCGTGTCTTTGTTGGAGTGTTTGCCTTCGTACCTGGCTCGGTGTGGTGTGGGGTTCATTTTGGTATGATTCGCCCTTCTCGTGAGTGATTGTGCTGCGCAGTGGTGAAGGGACGCTGCAACTGTTGCACTGCCGGCAGCTGTGACTGCAGGCGAGCGACACCGCCGCTCACTCGAGCTGACACAACAAATGGCCAACAAGTGGCAGCCAGTGGTGCAGTGTCACTCAGTGCAGACCACGGAGCTGGGACGGAAATGGATGGGTCTTTTGTATCAACGCTAGGCGCTCTGCAGCCGCCTGCTTCGTCCAGCCAGTCGCAAATCCCATCAGTAAACAAACCTGGGAGGTCGGGACTTGTGTCATGTGCACATAGCTCACGTCACGCCTAAGACCGTAGCAGTGGCCGACGGTATCACCGCGCGGCGCCGGGCCTTCCCTTGGCATCTGCGCTGCGCCCGTGCCCCGGTGGTCGGCGCCTTGTGCCCTTTGTCCGGGCGGTGCCGCTGCCAGTAGAGCTATCGGGCGTCGATTGACCGGCTCATCTGCAGCGACCGGCACCGGCCGCGGTGGCGGCTGGTATATCGGCGGCGTCAACACACGGGACAGGAGACGTCATCACACGGGGACATGGGCCGTCATCATATGGGGCATGGGGTGTCATCGGCCGGTAGGGAGTGGCCGGCAGGTGGCTGACGGCGAAGCGATTGGCGGGCGACTGGCGCGGGGCTGACGGGGTGACGCGTGCCTCTGTCGCCGGTTAGAGGTCATGGGTGGCACGGGGTCACATGTGGTTAGCATTTATCACCCGTGGGCGGCGTGACCTTCCGAGAGTCACACGTCTGCGACATCACTCGTCATCCGTCATCCTTCTGTGACACCGTTCGACACCCCTCAGTCCGGAACTCTAACTCAGAGGGGTGACACTCTGACCCCGACCCCGCGCGAGCTGTGCCCAGTGGCCCAAGGCCACGGTCAGTCAGGGGCGGGTTGGCGGACGATTTCAGTTCATGGGTCTGGGAGAGGAGCCAGCCGCCGCTGCTGCCACTCACTGGCTCGGGCGTTACGGTACGGGGGGGGGGGGGGCGGGGTGATGGCAGGGTAGATAGTGGAGGCTAGCTGCAGGCAAGGTTAGAGTAGGACTGCCTCAGGCGACTGCCTACCTCCGATTGGGTTTTGATATGGTCCCGATTGGGAGTAATCGGACCGGCAGGAAGTGAACGACTTGATAAGATTTGCTTGACCTTGCTAGCCTCAAAGCTTGCTGTGGTGAAGCTTTGGTTGGCAGGTATGACTAATTGATTTTGTCTCGCCCGCACGGCGTGGACGTCCGGGCGGAATGATCACTCCGACTGCAGCTGTCGGCCGTCCTCGGTGGTCCGTTCGCCCCGTGAAGGTGTCTTTGTTCCCCGACCGTTCACTGAGGTGTCGCCACTGCCGGCTGCCGACGGGTCTCAGTGTCGAGCCTCACTGCCGACCTTGGTAGCACCGCTGGGCGGTCGACCAGGCGGAAATGTAGCACCGAACCGGCCGGACCCACTGCTGCCCTGTGTGTACTCCTTTTGGCTGCTGCTGGGGTTGATAATGGTGCTGTTGTTCGTAGTGGAGGTGATTGTGTTAGTCTACAGATTGGCCATGACGGTGTGACAGCAGATCGAACAACATACGGGACAGTTTCGATGTGGTTTGGTGGTGTTTGCTAACGTTGGTTTGGGCAGCGGCCGTAACGATTCGATTGCCTCGTCTCACAGCCTCAATATTGGATTGTTTGTTTCCACCCCTCCCCTCACAGCGTACCGATTCCAGCAGTGCGCCATTGGAGCGTCATCTCCCGCTGGCACAATCAGTCCACCAACCCCATCACTGCTCAACACCCACCACCCACCGTCCACCGACTGCCCATGGTCTTCAGTCCCATTGCCGAGCCGAGTCGGCGCCAGATGGCTGCGAGGACACGCAGCTCCAGTCGGCAGCCCCGCTCGGAGCCGGTCACCGGTGAAATGCGGTGCGTGTGTCACTACCCGCGCCAGCTGCGGCCGAGTGGCTCGTTTCTCATGTCTCGAAAGGTCACCTTTCGACGCGCTCGCGTGCCGTGTCGATTTGGTTATCCTTGGAGCGCGCAGGCGAAGGCCAAGATCCGCGTCGCATAGGTTAATGTTTGGAGGATGTTTATGGATGTGTTAAACGACCTTTGCCGACGCTGCGTCCCAAAAATGTTAATTTGTTTATGGATGCGGTATAAACTTTCAGTATGGGCTGATATAAAGCTCCTCTGTGCCCTGTGGGGTCATGGATCGCCGTGTTTATATTCAGTTCATCTTCTCCGCGCGTGACACCCCGCTTCTATCTGGATACCGACTCGTTGGACCCACACTCTCGTCTGGATGTGTTTTCAATTGGCCATTTCTGGCCTGGATGGGTGTTTGGTGGCCGCAACTGCTGCCTGGATGGGTGGCCGGTAGATCGTTTCTGTCTGGATGGGTGCCCGGGGACCCCTGCTCTTGCTTGCACAGCAGTCCACGGGGCTAGTCCGATAGGTTTATTGGGCTGTTAAATCTGTACCGGGCGGCCTGAGTGCCGGTTTAGCTGTCTCGTCTCCACTCTGAGATGGATTATCATAACCTTGCGCCTGCTTATCGCATGCTAATCCGATCATGCTAATCACGGTCTCTCATTGGTGTTTGAGGCTCATGCGTCCTTCGTGTGGGCCTCTCAGATCCGATCCGTCGCCTCAGGACCACCTATCTATCTGTCGCGTGACTAGTGTCCGGCTGAGCGCCGGCCAGCGAGGGACGGAGACCCACGCCGCCGGCATCAGCTGCTCGACTGATGAAGGAGACCGTGTCTCTCGTCTGTCCGTCTGTCTATTGGCTCCTCATGGCGAGCGGCTCTCGAGCTGTGCCAGAGAGGTCGTTCACCCCGGCCGCTGAACATTGCGGAGTCTGGTAGGCACGGTATGGACATTGGGCGCGGCGTAGTTACCTCCACTGATCCTGATCGCTCGGTGAGCCGGATTTCGTGATATGCGGTGGCCGGTTTACCCCATAAATGAAAGTAAACAGATGTTGGATAGATGCTGTCCTTGTCTGCGGGAGGTTTTAAACGATGGCGTCCTTGACACGCTTGCGGGATTCAGATTTATGCTCCAACTCCCTGTGTTGCCGTCATTCAGCGGCATGGCCTCATCCGACCGCACCATCCTTGAATAGGAATCCGTTGAGCAACCGTCGGCTGCAGCTCGTCGTTTTTGGTCGCCGCTCTGCCATGTCCCGGTGTGTATCCGGCCGAGCACCCACGCGGGGAGGTCTGACTCACGGCTGTCCGGTCAGACCTGGTCGGGCCAGTTCTGGTGGTCGCACCGTCGAGGTGACTGCGCCCCAGTCACGATTGCACGCCTCATTAACTGGGAGGTATGCAGCGCTGATGTGGTGTCTGATTTCAGTCGATCAGGATGTGTGATGCAGGTGATCGTCCGAGATGGAATTGGTTTGTTATCGATAGCTGACGTCACTCAATACAAGGAAAGATAAATGCGAATGCATTCCACAACCTGATTTGCGACTTGTGATTCCAATCGCTTCACCGAGTGAAAAGCAAGCACTCAGCCTCTGAAGCCCGTCGCTCTTTCGTTGCCCGTTGACCGTGACGCCTATCGGGTCTCTCGTTGGCACCACCATCCAACGCCCGCCTCCCCGCGTTAGCCGCTGGTCGGTGATCCGGGCGGCCTTCTGTCTGACCGTGAGACGGCCGGCCGGTCCGTGTTACCCCCTCCATCGCCCGGCGTCTCTCCCGGCACCCTCGCTCCAAGGCTGGCCCGCACCGGTCGCGCCAACAGCGGGTGGCCGGTCAGATCGTGACGGAGCCGCCAGCTCGGTATGAGGGAGAGATGGTGGGATGGGCCGTGGTGGGGTGGTGGAACGGGAAAAATATACCGGTGATGGGACGTGCAGGGTGTGCTGAGGTGGAGTGGGAGAAGCTGGGTGTCTGGGCTTCCCAGCTCCTTTGCAGCTCGGTGCAGAGGGACCGATGTCCGGTACTTTACAATTGCAGCTATGTATGTTGTCCAGAGAATACAACCGATGTTGCTAGCTTTGTGAATTTAATGAGGGCCGCATAGTCACAGCTTGGAGTGGATTGTAGTCTGCAGTGATAAAGCGTTCCATTAAATTCTACCCCAGCGTGCTCGGCCGGTGTGGCATAGACAAAGCGGAATTGATCATGGAAGTCACCATGGCATCTCCGACGCCTTTCTCCATTCGTCCCCTCGGGCTGGTCGGAAATCCCTAGTGGACATTCACTGCACCCACTGCACTCAGTGTAACTCGCTGAGAGCCACTGCTCACTTGCTAAGAGGCTGCTCGAGAGAGGCGACCAGAGCAAGGAGTGAAGGACGGCCACCGTTGCGAACTTGGCTGCGTTTGGCCCAGCTGCAGACCATGTTTGCGCTGGTGGTCTGGCGGCCGGCCGGCGCTGTGATGTGCCAGCTTTATATAGCGCCGCTTTGAGCGGCCGTACTCGCCAACTCGGGTGTCGATCGTGAGCTAATTATATCGGGCACGGTGCAGGGCTGCCAAGATTGGCGACACCAACGAATAGAGCGGCTTCGGGCGTTCGAGCAACTTGCACTGAAACACAGCTGACTCTATCGTTCACCGAATGCGAAGTAAATGGTGTTGTTGCTATCGTTCCCACAGACTCTGTTTGTACGGTAATTTGTGCCCGAACCGTGTGGCGGCCGCGGCAGCCTTGGGTTGCAGCGCGGCGGTAATTAATGTGGTTATGAGGCAAACAAGTTGTGTAATGAGGCGGGCGACCGTGCCGCTCACTGCTTGCTGGATGCGGCATCTCGGTTGATATGGGCGTGTTGATTCTTGTACCGACGGTAAACCCAGGCTGCAAGTCCCGGTTCCGCTCCTTCTGAGCAAACTGAACCGAATGAGGGTTGGGAGTGTGCCTTGCAGACCTTGTTTTGCCTTGTCGTGTCTGTTTTTGGCTGACTTGCAGTGTTTTATTTCACTTGTGCAACAAACCTCCGCCTCCGACGTAATTTATTATCTGTTACACGGCTCGCGCATCCCACAACGCCGCTCTCTCGGCTCAAACAGACCACCTCCCCAGCCTTTACACCACCTCCCCAGCCTTCTCTGGCGTTATACGAGTCTGTCGCCCTTGTGTTGTCCCCCCGCCCATCTAACCCGGCTGCTCCTCCCGCTCGCCAGGTCGGCTCTGCAGACGCTGAACCGATGCCGCAGCCTGGTGCCGCGGCCTGTGGCGCGCTTCGACTGGGTCAGCTCGTACGAGAGGCTGGTCAGCTCGGACCAGTCGTGTCTGAACGAGTGGCACGCCATGGAGGACATCGAGTACCGGCGGCCCTACTCGCCCAACTGTCTGCCGGCCAGGTCAGTTGGCGGCCGGGGGGCGGCGGATGGGCGGGGTATTTAGGGTTTGGCTCATGGTGAAGGGATAGTAGAAATAGGAATGTGAGAGGTCAGTTTGTGAACCTTGTATTGAGCATAATAATTTTACTTGGTCTGCTCATCTCGCATCAGTCCATGCTCGTGGAACATGGTTTGGTGGTCTGTCACTGTTGCTGTGTCGTTTTTCCTCCTCACTCATTCGCCAGTGTGTGTAGTGTTTATCTCTGTATGTGACGTGACTGTGTCTCTATCTAAATGAGAGTTTATCAGTCTGCATCTATGATAGCGTGGACTTACATCATCTGCACCCGTATCTGTGTCGATGTGTGTCTGGGGCCGCTCGGCTGTGACGGTAACCGGGTCGTCCCTCCCTCCCTCCCTCGCTCCCGCGGAGGCTGCACGCTCCAGCTAGCAGGGACAGGCGGTATTGTACCGTCCCTCCCTCCCTCTCCCTCCTACCGCGGTAGGACAGGTGCCACGCGCGTGTCGCCCACAGCTGCTGCGGTCGCCGCTGCCATCCTCCGCTCTGTATCTGTGTGATGTGCGTCTGGTCTTTAGTGGAACACTGATGCTAGATGTGACTCAGCGTAGGTTCCACTTGGTGTGTGCTGTCCAACTGCACTTTGCCAACTCTCCCTGGAACACATTTATCTAAGTGTGTTTATGTTTGAAGTTCATATTCGGACTGTCTGTGCTGACTGCGACCCGTCCATTCTCCGTTGTTTTTGTCTCTGTCAGGTTCACTTGTTTTCCACCTGGGAAAGCTTTTATTTTTCTATTGCTTGTGGCCAGTGTCACATCTCAGCTCTGATGCATCTTGCATACGTGACCATTCTGCTGACTTCTTCCCGCAACCATAGTGAGTGAGATTTAGAAGACCTGTTACCGCCCGTGCCCTGACCAGTCCTGCCACTGTCCACAGACCCACCGAGCGTGAGGAGAAGGAGCGGATGATTCGCGGGCGTCTGCGCGAGATCATGCTCAGTGTCGACCTGGACCAGGTCACCTCCAAGGAGCTGCGGTCGCGCCTCGAGGAACAGATGGGCTGCAGTCTGAAGGACTTCAAGGGTTTTATCGACGCGGAGATGCTGGTTATTATGGGCCAGATGGACCACGCCAGCTGCATCTTTGAGCACCTCTACCTGGGCTCCGAGTGGAACGCGTCAGACCTGGAAGAGCTCAAACGCAACGGGTAAGTGGTGTGCTTGAAAAGCGGCGGGCTGAATAGACGTAAAAGGTAGGGATTACACTGGGTTGTAAGGGTCATGAACTTGAAAAGGCCTGTCGTTGCTCTATATCCTTTGTTGATTTTCAGCTATTTATGTACTATTACTCCAAGCACGAGAGTCAAGTAAACTATTAGATAATGTAAACACGACCCGTGAGAGGATAGCAGTCCTTTCTGGGCTCGATGTGATCGGACGGGCGAGTGGGCCGTCCACACCGCTCGTCGCCGCCGCTCGTTCCGTGCTGTGCGTGCCGGTCCCGACTCGGTCGTGACGCGCGCCATGCGTGCGCGCGCCGTGGGCCGTGTTGATACAGAGCGGTCGGCCGATTACGTAAGGACCGGCGTTCAATGTGTAGGACGCATGTCGGCTCCCCTGTCTGCGGTGCGGGCGGTGTGCAACGTAGCTGAAAATGAAACCGGCGGAAAATGAAACCACTCGGGGTAGTAGCTGATGTAACAAGAGCCGCTGTCTTGGTTCGTTATCACCGATGGTTCGTAACGGATCTTACAAAGGAAGCCACTGATTTGCCTCGTTTCCTTCAGTTGATGATTACTTAATGCCCAGCAATATATTCAGCGATAAAAGATTACGCTGTATTTTTTTATCATCATTTGTGTGAAACCCTATCATCGAACTGTTACTATCCGGGATCTCGATGTGCGCTGGTGGTGTCACCTCTGACCCTGCTTTTTACGCTTGCCCTCAGGATCGGCCACATCGTAAACGTGACGAGAGAGATCGACAACTTTTTCCCGGGCCGCTTTCAGTACCTGAACGTGCGCGTCTACGACGAGGAGGCCACCGAACTGCTCAAACACTGGGACAAGACGTTCAAGTTCATTGACAAGGCCAAGTGAGTGGATTCGGGTCTGGGGGAAACAGGGAAATCTGTTACAAATGGAGAGAGTGTGTTGTACTTGTTGATCCGTGGTCGCTTTTGTCATGCAAAGTATAGAGTAGCACGCGAGTGTTAAGCCCACGCCAGTGTGGGCTATCAATTCTCGAAATCGGCACGGTGCCACGGCTGTGTCGGAGTGTCGGCTGTCAACATTCCGCTGTCTGTAGGCAGCAGGAACACCGGGGTATCAGCGTTACAGTTTAGCCGCGGCGCAAGTGTTGACACTCCGATCGGGTCACCTTGGCTTGTCGCTAGGGCCGCCCCGTCGCTAGGAATGGGATGGCGCCGGCAGATGCGGCGTATTTGCCGCATTTGCATGTGTCGACGGCCGGCGCAAACACGCCGTAAATCGACGCAACTGCGCTGTTTGCGCCGAGAGGCAGTGCGCAGAAACCGCCTGTGTTAGACCGCGGCGCTTTTGAGGATGCTCGAGGGCTGGGCTGGGGTGGGACCTGCAGGGAGCGCCGAAGCGACAGCTGTGGGCTTGTGCTGGAGTTTGCGGGAGGATTAGCATGGCTGAGTGAGAAGCGGTGTGTTTCAACTGCAGGGGTGTGACGCGGGTGTGTGCGAACAGTATCCGTGTTGGGTATGGAGTAGCTAAGCCGAGCTGGCCTGTACCAATGCTTACCGTTTGTTGATCCTCTAGTAGGAGTGTGGTCGAGGCTTAGCTACTGGTCCGGCAGGGCCGTTGCCCTACCCAAAGAAATGCTCGCGGCAATTCATAAGGAATCGCTGATCCCTTTATTCGCTAACAATTCACTGGTTGAATTTCATACTAATGGAAGATGATAAACTCCCTCCTCATATCGCCAGCACTCTAACCAAGCGTCACTTTTTCACCCCCAGGAGTGAGGGCTCGCGGGTATTGGTCCACTGTCGAATGGGTGTCAGCCGGTCGGCCGCCGTCGTCGTGGCCTACGCCATGAAAGCTTACGGCTGGAGTTACGACAAGGCGCTGAAATATGTCCGAGAGAAGCGCAGCTGCATCAAGCCCAACGCCAGCTTCATCAGACAACTGGAAACATATCAGGTACGTGTCGGTTCAGTGTTGTGCAGACTGCCACGTGATGGTGTCATGAACAGTGCATAGCAGACGCCAGAGCTGTGATTAACCCGCGCCCTGGTGGGGTCTGTTTATAACGCGACCTGGTGGCCGGTGGGGGGGGGGGGCTATTTTTTGCCCCCCCTCGTATCTCCGAAACTACTGGACGGATCCGCAAAATTCAAACGGCGTTCGAAAGGCCTGTCAAATTTGTCGAGAGAAACCAAATTTCATTGACCTCGGGGTCACCGATGACGTCACAGGTCAGGTCAAAGATGAAATGTTTCACCGTTCACGGGTCTTCTAGGGAATGCGCTATAACACCGAGGAAAACGTATTTTGTCGAGAATCAGCGGTAGGGCGTCAGTTGCCTAGTAGATATATTGCTATTAGAGGTCACTGGCAATACCAGGTCAGGTCACAGGTCAGGTCACCAAGGGTCACAGGTCAGGTCACATGAGCCCAACTTTACTAAGGTTGTGTGATACATGTTTTATGGCCAATTTTTTATTTCCAACTCAATGGTGTTGGTTATAAGACTATCAGGTACGGCTTAGGTCACTTTCTGGTGAAGTTCAGGTCAAGGTCAGGTCAAGGTCAGGCCAATAAAGGTCAAATTTCAAAGTTGATAGTTTTGCATAAAATGGATATTGATTCGATGCAGCTCGTCACGAGGAGTCTAATGGTGGTCTTTGTTTTGCGCTACGGGGTCTAGAATTCTTAAAAATGGAGTTTGAAAATTTGACGTCATCAATTTTGAACAGTTTTTTCGCTATAACTTCGCCAAAAAAGAGGTATCAATCTCAAATTTGGTATGTGGATGGAAGGCGGTAAGGACTATCACATATATTCCGGTTTTTGCGAAATTCATAAAACTTTTTGGATTTTTCGATTATTATATCCAAAAAATCTATTTTTTGATTTTTGGGGGTCAAAATCCAAAAATTTCAAAAATCCGAGATAGCAGTTTTGTAGCCCTGTCCATTCTACAGCTTTTATGTCTTTATCATTTTTCTGTATTTGCAAAGCTATAGGCCTGACAGCTCTTCCCGCGAAACCTTTTTTTGGGTCGAAAACGGCAGAACATGACGTCACTCTGACGTCATTTCCGGCCAACCTATCATAGCCTTTGGAAAAATTTTTGGTCACAATGTGTAAAATTGATGTCCGGGAGGGTACTGAAAGTTTGGTGACGATCGGCGCAGCGGTTCTGGAGATATATTGAAAAGTCTGGAGGGGGGGGGGGCAAAAAATAGCCCCCCCCCCCCCACCAGGGCGCGGGTTAACCGGCTGGGTGGATGGGTGTGCGCCCTCCGACCGACGTCTGATTATTTGTTCTGCGGCTGAGGTCAGCCGGCCTGCTGCTCCTCAGTGGCTCGCTCCTTGTTAGAGCGTTAGCCGGGCCGGTCGGCTATGTCGCCGTCATGACTGCTCCATATACACGGTACCGCTGCACCGCCGGCTGTCGCTCCGTTCAGTGTTTGTGCACGGCCTGGTTAGTGACGCCGCGCTGTCTGCCTCGGACGGCTCGAACACGCTCCACGATCCCCCGAACGGGTTTGTTTAGCTGATCGCTGCATACACCCCGACCGGTCGGCGGACACACACGCTCGGGCGCGGAGCCGGACCGCGGCGACTGACCGAGTTGGCCGGCGGTGGACGGGTGAGGACGGACAGACGGGAGTGGGTAGCGGCTGACCGACAGACAGACAGCGTCTCTGCAGATCCGATGACGGCGCTGACAGCTGACGAGCAGTCGGATGGCGCTGATTGACGTTAACGGGCCGGTCACTCCGCTGCGCGCGTGGGCGACATTTTTTGCTGCCGTTGCAGATCAGTCGCGTGTCTCCCCGTAGATGATACGCGTGGGCGTATGATGTTTGATTCAAAAGTGGGTCAAATAACTCGTTTCGGGGCAGATTGCGGGGATTTTATCAGTTTAGCGGACGCAATGCATGCGCACATTTATCTTCAAAGATGAAGATACTCTCGAGCTCAGACTTCCTTGAGCTCTTTTCTTTTTTCTTTTTCTTTTGTTTTCCATAATATTACTGCTTCTAACGTCTATTTTTCTTTGTTCCGCAGGGTATCCTGGACGCCAGCCGACAGCGGCACAACTCATTGTGGCGCTCCAAGTCGGAGACCAACCTGCAGTGCGGCCGACTCCTGTCGCCGGTGCTGCCACCTTGCGACCAGATCGACGACGTCTGTGATGTCAGCACGCCGTGCGGGCCGGAGTCGCCCGCCGAGCCGCCGGCGTCCCGGCCCAAGTCGTGGTCACCGGCCGACAACCTGGCCGACTCCCTGATCGCCCAGATGAACGGTGAGAGCTCGCACTTTGTGTGGGTCTATGGGCGATGGAAATGGCCTCTCACGATCGGTTTGGTTTGTGTTGGACATTTTGCGGGATTTTAAGAAAGACTTTTTGATACTTTAGTGTCTCTGGAAGGTGTTTCAGCTAGCTTACGTGATTCTAGTTCCATTTTATGGTTGCCTCTTGTTGTGAGAAGCTGATGCGATATAAGGTTCGTGGTTTTACGAAGCACCGGTACCATGTACGTGATTACACTACCCACTATCTGACTCTGCTCCTTCTCCGACAGGCTCTGCTCCGGGCTCGTACGGCCGTCCGCAGCGGTCGCGTAGTCGCTCCCAGACGCTGCCCGGAGACGCCCCTCGGGTCCGGCGCTACTCCGTGAGTCAGCACCAGCGCGTGCCCTGTAACGGCCAGGACTACAGCGTGTCACAGAACCAGGCGGTGAACCTGTCCCTGCCGCTGGAGCCGCTGGAGGGCGCGCTGCGGCCCGACCCGCAGCCCGGAGACCTAATGGAGTGCGTCAACCCGCGCCTGGTGCCCGCCGAGACCTGGGTGGGAAATGTGGTGGCGCTGCGCTCGGCGCCGCGCCGACCCGCCGAACCGGCCGCCGGCCTGGTGCGCCGGCACACTGAGGACATTGAGCGCCGCTCGTCGTCCAGTGACGGCGCGCGCGGCTCGTGTGGCTCCGTGGAGCTGGCGCTGCCGTCCCGCCAGAGCTCGTGGAGTTCGCTGGAGGGCGCCCTGCTTCGCGCGAACGGCCTGCAGTCACCCAGCCGCAGCAGCTCGTGGGGGTCGTACGACGCGGCGCACACGGTGGTAGCTGACAATGACGCGGCGGCGGCGGTGGCGGCGGCGGGGCCCGGAGCGGGGCTGGTGGGCACCCCGCGGTCGGCCGGTGCCGGCCCGGTGGCCAGCTCCACGCCCACCGTATGCCTGCCTCCGCCGACCCCCGACGGCTCTGTCAGCTCGCTGCCGTCCGTCTCGCGGATGTCTGTTCAGCTGCGGCAGCCGTCGGCAGTACCGCGCACCGGCTCATTCACGGTCTCACTGGTGAACCTGGCCGGCGCCAGCTCCCCCTGCCGGCCGGCCGCCTCCTCAGTGTCACTCACGGACGAGCTGCCCAGCGACGGTGAGCTGCAAACCACTCCGGGACAGGTGCGGCGACTGGCGCGCCAGCTGGAGGCCAGGGACCCGGCGCCGCCGCCGCCGCCCGGCTCCCCGCCCTCCCCGCCGGCGCCGGTAGCGCGCAGCGCCAGTCTGGACCGGCTGAGCGCGCCCGAGCCCCGGCTGCCGTCCCCCTCATCGCCTAGCCCGACGGATGAGGTGAGCGTCCGCTCGCTGGTCGGTCGGTTCGAGGCACCGGAGGCGGCGGAGGAGCGGGAGGCGCGGCGCGTCTCCGCTCCCCCGGCGCCCAGCAGCGAGCCGCCCGCCTCGCCTGGTTCCGAGCGGCAGACGCCGACCGTGCCGCCGCGCAAGGCCAGCCTGGACCTGTCGCGGCTGGCGTCGCTGACACGCCGGGTGGGCGGCCAAGTGTTTGGCCGCGGCCGGACCGCCAGCCAGCCGGCGCCCGGGCCCGTGGTGCGCACCGCTCAGAAGCCGCCGCCGCCGCCACTGACGCACGCGCACCGCGCCGGCCAGCCGTCCCGCCGGCGGCTGCACGGCAAGACGCACCCGCTTTCCAAGCTGGACGTGCGGACGCGCCACGTCAGCTCTGTGTTCAACACGATGTGAGCGCCGGGCAGTGCCGGGGACGCGCGGGACGGCGGCCCCGGCGCGGCGCGCGCTGCAGCGCCAGTACAACCGGTCCCTCTTAGTCATGTCTTTCTCCTAGCGTGTCCGGCACCGACGGCGGCGTCGGGCCGCCGCTTTTCTTTGGTTGACTTTGTGGCGATTTGTCGTGGTGTCAATCGTGTTCGTGCATTGATGTGTGATTATTATTTCGCCGCGTTTTGCGCGCTGCTGTGCTGCGTGCGGCCTCGTTACGCGCGTGTTTTGAGTCCCAAGAGTTTTAAACGCTGAGTGAGTCGCGCGGTGCTGCGCGATTCTTTATCGAACGACCCGATATCTGCCGACGTCGAGTTGTAGTATACTCAAGGATTTGTGAATAAAGCGTAATCAGTGAATCCATTACCCATTTGTGTCAGTCGCTTGACGCTGCCGACGCCAGACTACAATCATAAAAGTTACACGAATCAATCATAAAAGTTCGCCTGAGCTTCAGGATAATTAGCCGTTAATGCAGTGCACTGACCGCAGGGAGTCGCGATGGAACCGAGCAGATCGAGTCAGTCTGAGGAACAGCTGATTTGCACGATGCCTTGAACAAATTTCAGGCGGACAAATGGAGAGTCTCTACCTTAACTCCCGGCCCAGTACCAGTCCAGTAACCATAGCAGCTCCGCTGGTGTTCGGCTCACGAGCTCAAAGGTGGCTTCTTGGATTACGTACACGAAATATTATTTTGCTTTATCTCTGTTATTCATGTTCATTTTCCGATCGTTTTACTAGGTTGTCGATGCGCAATAAACATTCTGGAATGGAATAGAATGGAAAGAACACCATACTATATACTCTAAAGTATATTGATGACCTATAAATATGTACAAATGCAAAGTGGTCAAATTAGCTTGCAGTTTAACGCAAGCTACGGGCCTTACGACGCACGAACATCAGAGAGAACATCAGAGAGAACTTACTTCACGCTACACTAGTGGAGCATTTTCGATCACATGCCTTAGCGTAGAACACGCCGTTCCTGACAACACCGTGCAAAGTCGAAGTTCGATATACGGATTTCAAAAATAGGTATCTGTCGGTCCTATAGATGCCACAGTTGTCAAAAAGATCGAATTATATTTATACGGGTGTGTGTCAAGTGGCAATACGGTTCCACTTACACATATACATCAAATTCCGACAAGAAACTGACACCAGCGCCCTGTCACAATACTTGGGTCCTGCACGTACCACGCCACGAGTAAAAACATACAAAAGTGCCCAGAGGGGCTCATGGAGGGAGGTCACAGCGTACAGTGAACTGGATATGATGTGTAGAACATGCGGTTAAAACGGCGTACAAACTGCTACCCTACCGATATAAACGAGACGGGATGTCATACAGTAATATAGCTATATCTGGTCCATTCGGGAGCTGCGGCTACGGGTCATGCAATGAGTCCCTGGACCACCACGGTCACACCTCTCTACACCTGGTTAATCTATGAACTTCTCTCAGCGCGCTACATACATCTCAGTGGAGTTAGGACGATCGTTCAGTTCATATCTACATACACCAGGTACACATTACGACATATTTACAGACAATGTCAGCCCCCTGGCCAGCCCCTCCTCTCAGCAATCTATCGTTGACCCATCCAGCCCCAAGCAGCTCATGGTGGAACATCGGGAACACAGGCGCGTGCAGCAGTGCAGCACTGGCTTCATAGGAGTGTCGGGGCCGCGGACACAAGGCGCCATCCCGCTGGCACGTGAGCTCACAGTGATCGGGGCTTCAATCACCGCTCGGTGACACTCTATGGCTGAGGCCGTCCCAGAGACGAGCGACGAGCGTGACGTAAAGTCACGCGTCACATGTACTACACAGGAAAACGTGACGCCTGTTACAATCTCGTCATTTGTGAGCGTCACACAGAGCGGGAAACGTTCCAACTCACTTCTCTTATTCACACAAGTCATGAATCTCAACCATACAAGGGAAGAAGTCACTCGCCAAAGGCACCAGAATACTTCCGAAAGCAGCGACCGGCCTCAGCACTCATCCATCCATCCAGCCTCATTACACCCCTGACGTCATCCAGTCACGTCACACCCCTCCGTCAGAGTCCGTGACGTCACACTACGGCTGTCCATGACGTCACACCTTGGCGCCGACGAGGTTGGAATGCACTCTCAGCAGCTGGAGGCTGCTGTTGATGAACAGGTTGGCCGTGGACGTGTGAGACGGCATGGTGTGAGCCTCCTCGTAGAAGTCGGCATCCTCTTCGTCGTCGTCATCGGCACCGTCACCGTCCAGCTGTGGGCGCAGGAGTCAGAGGTCAGTCCGGAATGTAGTGAGGTCAGATGGTGGGTCAAGGACTAAGGTGAAGTGGCCAGGAGACAGGTGGAGGGGTTGAGGCCAACATTCAAATGTCATACGAGATCCCACAAAGAGCAAATCGAAGAGTCCGTAAACGCTCATCGTCCATTTTTATGGTAAAAGTCAACCGCAAATTACGCATCGAACGAAAGTCGTTGCTGGGCTCGACAGTGCCGTCGTGATATAACTTACCGCGTTGATCTCTGCCTCGGTGAAGATTTTCGGCAGCACAAGCAGCCTCAGCGGAATCAGCATGGCCAGGAAGAAGGGGAAGCCGATGGCGGCCGGCGTGAACTTGATGCCCAGCAGGAATCCCAGGCAGATCAGCTGGATCACGGTGAACAGGTGCATACGCCACGTGCGAACCTGACGGCGGAAAAACGGAAACTCAGTCACAATAGATTTGGTACCAATCTTTTGAAAGTCACAGCATTCGGTACCTATCGTTTCGAATGCGATCCTATAATCTAATGACAAAAACAGACTGTACTTAGTGACTGAAATCAAAACATACAACGTTTAAATGCCTTTGCTTCAATATGCAAAGTTAAAACGCAGGGTAGCCTGGGGCAAGACGCCCCAGATAATTTATTTTGCTACATAACTTTTGTCCTACATCACCTGGAAGGCCAAATTTGTGCTCAATGCGTTCTTGGGACATTTTACTTTAAATTCCACCCCTCAAATTCATTCACTTATGATCGGACTCCCAGATATGAAGTGATTTGTGAAGCAACTGCAAATGGGGCATTTTGCCCCAACCCCAGGGCAAAACGCCCCACGGCCCGGGGCAAGAAGCCCCATACTCTAGATTAAAGATTAAACATGCTAGTTGACCAAATCTTATATGAGAGGTCCGTTAGACCTTGGGAGGCACAGCACTGAAGGTAGCACCTTCCATCATATCAGATGTTCAGCTATGACACTATTGTATGAGCAGGTTTTTCACCTGCCTCATAAGGCCAAATAATAAATTATTGCCATGCAACTGTCAACCAAATACTTCCTTTGCCATCCGGTTCCTGAGAAAACTACACATAAATACATAGAAACTTACTGTTTGCCAGCTACCGAACATTAGGAAGTGGGTAGTACGAACAACACATGAGGCAAAACGCCCCATGGGGCTTTTTGCCCCGCGACCTACTGGGGCGTTTTACCCCATCACGTAGTTTGGTCAGAAAACAGCGCCTTGCACTCCAGCAAGACATAATTTAACACAAACCCACCCGGCATTATAAGCGTTAGGTAACAGTTGTTCAAAATACATAAAAGTCGTTAACCTGATGTGGACCATAAAAGAACGCCATGATGCATAACCTGACAACAAAACATAAAAATCACTCCAAAAACACATTTTTGGCCATATCTCCCTAAGGAGTCATCACAATTTCTTTCCAGTCTGGTCATATAATGATCATATAGTGCACGTTTTATAGAAGAGAGAATATGGCCCCAGATCCTTGCCAGTTCCGAGAAACATCGGTGAGGCGTTTTACCTCGGCGGGGCGACTTGCCCCGGTCTACCCTACATTCTTAATACACCTTGTAGTTAACTATATTGGGCTACAGTTAACCCTTACATATTCGTTAACCTAACTAAACCACATTTCGTTGCCTACCAGCCGCACTACTCACCCGCTTGACGTATCCGGCCTTGTCGTGATGTTTGACCGGCTTCAGGAAGAGCACCACGCGCTCCAGCATCTGCACGCCGGTCATGGAGCTCACTCCCATGTACATGAACACGCCGAACACCACCGCCACGGGGATCTGTTTCAGCACAGAGCTCAGCACCACGGACAGGCCGAGCAGGACGGAGACGATCAGCGCCGACAGCCGCTGCTCGTGCACGCCCACCACTGCCGGCTTCTCTCCGGGAGCGTAGTTGGTGGAGAGCACAGTCAGCGCGGCCGCGTGGCTCACGGAACGGATGGTGGCCGCGCACATCCACGGGGCGCCGATCAGGGAACACATCAGGTTCAGAGCCGACAGCAGCACAATGTCAAAGTGGAAGCCGGTGCCCTTCTGCAGGTTGCGCTCCGGTTTGGCCATGATGAGCTCGCACACCATGGTCTCCATGTAGATGACGATGAAGATGAGGCCGGCGGCCGGCAGAGCGCCCACGATGGCCACCCACGAGGTGCGCTCGTGCAGGCCGAGGGGCGAGATGAACCAGTCGCGCAGAGCCGGGTTGGACGGTGTCAGGCCGGGCGGCACCTGAAGATGCTGAGTGTACACCTGGTGGAGAAGGGGAGAGGTCAGTAAGGTCGGCTGGTTCTCATGCCGAGTGATGATTGCTGTTAATCGGCATTGATATATTCTGCACCAGGCATCGGGAATCCTTATTTCATATAATTACATCCAGCTGAAATTTAAAGTTCATAAAGCTTCAAAAAAAAAAAAATCGCCCAAGTAGAGACAAATTAGCTGTTTCCAGCAAACCATAGGATGTGGTACCATTAAATACGTCATAAGCGTAATAGCCGCCAAAGCAAAATGCCGTGCACCCATGCCACCCTCGGTGCGTGCTCTGACCTGGGGCACCAGCAGGTCGACTCCGACCATCAGCAGGATGGCGATCGGCACTCCGAAGTCGCCCAACATGCGGCGCACGCGGCGGCCCAAGAACTTGCTGTTGCGGAAGTGTCTCAGGTAGTTGGCGATGGCGAACGTGCCGAACATGAGCAGCAGCGAGAGCAGCGCCGTGTTGGGCTGGTAGTGCGGCTCCAGCAGCGGCGCGTCCGTCGGGGCGCTGGTGGCGTTACTGCGCGATCACACGGCAGATAACAGGTTAGTTACACG
Organism: Amphibalanus amphitrite; assembly: GCF_019059575.1. Taxonomy (NCBI): domain Eukaryota; kingdom Metazoa; phylum Arthropoda; class Thecostraca; order Balanomorpha; family Balanidae; genus Amphibalanus; species Amphibalanus amphitrite. Next base: position 203,903 of record NW_024881622.1, read on the forward strand.
GAGTGAAAGCTGCAGTGGGGGGAGGGGGGGGGGGGGGCACAGCTTCGTGAACTCGTGAGCGCTCTCCGAGATACACAGACAAGTTTAAAATAAATTACTCAGGAGAGAAATCATAGCCATGAGCCATACCAACGCAAACGTTCAAATGAACCTACATGTATGAATCAAATCTGTCATACTAGAGCGTCAAACAAAGGTTGAGTCCCAACGGGAGAACGCGTACCTACGTAAAACTCGATGATGTATTTTAACTCGATGACTTTGCCTGTAATTGGGAGTTCCCGTTGGCGATGTGTTTAATAAAGAAATAAATAAATAAATAAATAAATAAATAAATAAATAAATAAAACGCTAGCCAGTCGCCAAACAAGCACCTCCCCAAGTTCCCGTCCTCCCGTCCACCCCTCCCCACTCACCCCATGGCGGCGTCGGTGGCGTTCTCTGCCCCGGTGACGGTCGAGTTGTCGGCCATCTCCGTGCCGTTACTGAAATCCAGGCCGAGCTCAGCAGCGATCAGGTGCAGTGAGCCCAGGAACAGCGGCTCGTCGCAGTAGTTGGCCAGCAGAGGGTGAGTGTTGAACACCTGGGGACGAGGGGAGCGGTTTAATTATACAGACACAAAACAAATGCAGTGATTGGAGGGTGCCATATTTGCGCTAACTTCTGTTTCAATAAAGGTAAGTTAGGCGGTCAAAGTAGCTATCAAGTATCAACCGCTTCTGAAACGTTGTGAAGGAGCCTGTCCCGTAGCTCAGTTGATAGAGCATTGGACTCCCGGTAGTGAGAGCCCGGGTTTGAGACGCTCCGGCGCTCGATATTCGAGACTCCTGACGGGGATGGTCTGCGGTTGATGGGAGCAGCCGCAGCCAGTTGATGTCAGTTGAGTGGGACAGGCCGTGTCCGTCTTTGAAGGGCACGTTAAACTTTGGCATCTAAATTCTTCCGATACCCGGAATTGCGCGATCGGTCGGTAGGGGTCGGGGATCTAGGCAACAAGCTCTGCTTAGCTTGGGCTCCGGCTCTGTCAATTCGTTCATTCAAACATTCGAGCTATTCTTTTTTTAAATCACCTTCCTCCATGCGCCTTACAAGTTATTAGCTCCTACAAATTAACTCAGCCAGAGTCAAAGCCTTGCGGCACAGTCTAAATCCAGGCGTTGACAATAGCGACATCCATCGAAAGAAACCTAAGCCACCTGATGCTCGCGGCACGATTCGAAGAGCACACATGCAGCTGGTCCAGCCTCTATAACTTACCGTGGCCAGTTTGGAGAGTGACTCGAAGATGAAGAGGATGGAGACGAGCGACGAGAAGATCTCGGTGGTGAAGCGGGTGAACTTGCGTACCAGCACGGAGCCCTCGAGCGCCACCACGATCAGACTGATGAGCAGCATCCAGATGGCGATCCAGACGCGCATCGGCAGGAACTCCAGGCCGTTCGAGTTGGCGAACTGAGGACCACAGACGGGCGGAACAGGGCGTCAGTTATTGAGACCTACTGAATTCGGACTAACAATACAAGCAAAATTGTGTTTACTCAATTCAGTCCGGCATCGTAAGGTATCACTGTAAGTCTGTAAATGTTACCAAATGCCGTTAATTAAAAAGCACACCGTTCATAAGATTGGGTCCAGGTCCCTGCTGATATCCTGCGATGTCACCTCTTACCTGATAGAGGGCCTCATCGAAGAGCAGCACGGGTCCGGTCGTTCCGACAATGATGAGCGGCTGGCACGAGAACAGGGCAAAGACCACACCCGAGATGGCCGTCGATATGATCGTCTCCGAAATACCAATCTCCAGCTTAGTCTTGTCCACTGCGGATGGGCGGGGTACGGGGTCAGATCGGCACAAGACTGAGGTTATGAGTTCAACACTGCAGGTGAGTACAGAAACTGGGCCTGCGCTTCTGGATGATATAATGTCACTGTGAATAGGCAGCGCTACACCTTGTCAAGCCTGCAGTATTGTAACGAGCGTGATCGTTTGGTAGTTGCTGACCCGAGTTAGAGGAACCCTTGGCGAATGCTCAGCCTCAGTTTAACTTGCAGTTCATCAAATGAGGTGCGTTAAACGACACACACATTGTCTCTCGCTCTCCCCTTCCGTCCTCCTTTCCTCTCCATTCGTACTCACTCATGAGTCCTCCGAATGTGATGGCGCCGGCGAGCGCGGCGAAGAAGATGAAGAAGGCAGACGAGAGCACAGCTCCGTTCACACCGTCCTTGAAGTCGGAAAGGTACCACGGGTACCTGGAGGCGAGCGGTACGGTACAGTCAGCTGGCGGCACGGTGCAGTCAGCTGGCGCCGTAACACTGACCCAGTCGGGTATTTCAGCGCGGTGTGGTCGCTGACTCTGACCTAGTCCCAGGCAGACAGCTGAGGTGACTTAACAGCCTGGGGATGTTTTACTTGGCAGCCGCCGAGACGGGAAAGGTGCCGTAACAGTGGGAGCGCGTCCACTGTTACGTCGTAACAAACAGAGCCACGCTGGCACCTAATAAACAAGCGCTGACATCATACAAACAACACAAGGCTTATTAACGACCGACAACCAGCCGAACAGGTGTCTTGACACCTTGAGTTATTGAGGCAGTGTTATCGGTAATCGTTCCGGGCTTTCGCACTCGGATAACACGTTATAGTAGACATGACCCTACTCGCCCTGCCATGACTGACCTGCGCTTCACGTCTCTGATGAAGCCGGCGAACGGGCGGCCCTGTCTGATGAGCGGGTCGTCCGGCGGCATTATGGGGTCGCCCTGGTCGGCGTTCTGCAGGTTGGCGCTGCCGCGGCGGGGCAGGCCGCCGGCCGCCGCCGCGCCCGGCAGCTCAGACATGCGCTCCTCCAGGTCCATTTTGGCGCGCTTTCGGTCCTGGATGTCGCGGGAGCGCTGCTGCAGCTCCCTGACATCCAACACGTCCGGGTTGGCCGTCCAGTCGATAGGTGGCAGCACCAGCGTGTCGTCCAGGAACTCCTTGAAGGCCCACATCAGGTCCGAGCGGCTCTCGGCCTTGTAGGCCGCCTCGTGGAACGACTGTGGGAGGGAGAGGTGACGGTCAGATGATGGGAACTAAACGACTGAGAGGTCAGTGGGGTACTCATAGCACGCAGTTGTCGCTTAGATTCAATCGGATTGAAACATTCTAAAATATGCCTATATCGAATTTAGTCAACACAAAGCTGCACAGCAATGGAACCCCCAGAGTCTGCACACGTAATACGCTATAGCGTATCATGGACACCACCCCCGAAAACCTTCGCTTTTAAGCTTGCCAGACGCCCACGTACATACGCACCAGCCCCGTGCCCGCCCTCCACTTTCCACCCAAACACCGCAGCGAGCACGTCATAGCCATCACACGCCTCCACAGCAGTGAGCTGAGCACGTGACGCCGAGTTCACAGGGTTCATACTCCCCGCGTCACTGGGTGGGTGCGGATCAGAGTTTGACCCGGTGCCTTGGCAGATCGACACGTAGCTCCCACAATCACAGCTTGCTGCGTCACAGGACAGATCGGCTGCTGACGGGGGTCGCTAGCTCACTCGGAGCGTGCGTTTCTCAGGTAACTGTGATATGGAATATGTAGGTCTGGAGATGATGGTAAGGCGACGTACAATCATCCAGTGCTGTTGCCAGGGATTCGCGTCGTGATTCAACTTTCAAGACGGTCTCCCCGACTCGCACTATCATCATGAGGCGGCGGCGCCAAGCCGTCTGTCGGGACCCCACCGAATAGAGACCGTCGGTCTCCGTACGTACCGGGCTGGACATGAGCGTGGCGAAGGCGCGTCCTGTCTCGTGCAGGTCTTCCTCAGAGTCGTTCGGACCCACCAGGAAGAAGATGAAACGCACAGGCAGCGGCATCTATAGAGCACAGGCGCACCAGTTAGATGTGGTAACAAGTAGCTCGGAAGGATCCCCGAGAGGGCAAATTTTCAGCTAAGAACGATGCATGGTAAAACATTGAAGCCACAGATCTCCCAAACCTAACTGACAACACTGCCTTCCCGGTGCTCACCTCCGTGATTCCCGGCAGGAACGTTCCCTCGGCGAGCCGGACAAACGCAGCCACCGGTTTGGTGGCCCAGTCGACGCGTCCGACGTTCACGCTGAACACCTCTGTGCCGGGCGCCATGCGGCGCAGGATCGACTGATGCGCCAGGAACCGGTGCAGCTCCTGCTCGGCCGTCATACTCTCACCGCCCACCTGTCGGACACAAACGGAACTTCAGCTTCACCGAACGGACACGGCTAAAGGAAGGGGAAAATTCCATAATGATGAAATGAACTTTGAGACGATAAAGATCGGCAGTAAAAGAGCGAAACCCTAGCAGTCTGACGAATTCACTCGCATCGCGCTTAGTACGATCTCCAGTCTCTGGATCGTATAACAATCATGTAAAAATTTGATCGTATTTAAGCAAGGTATTTACAGGGTCTCTGGTAGTGGTACAGACATGGAAAATCCCTGTCCCTGAGGTAAGAATTATCAAATTTAAGGCACAATTCCTAACAAGATCACGCCATAGACGTAGCACTAACCGAGTTCTGCCGGGACAGGTTTCCGGCCATGCCCGCCATGGACGGCTGACTGTTGTCCTTCTTCTCCATCTCGGAGAGCGAGCGGTGAGAGCTGTTGCGCATGTCGGCCAGACTCTGAAACGAGTGACGTACGAGATGTCATGACACGTCCCCTGAATCATGAAACATGATCTACTGGCACCCAGCCATAGGCCAGAACAATGGCACGTCCTTCTCAATGAGACGCGGTATATAATACCGTGCCGTGATTTCTCGATTTGGTCGCTCAGTCACGTCCCAAGTTTTATATCAGAGGAATGCTACAGACACAAAACAGTTCCCGAACAGCAAATTGGTATGACCGCACTGTTATTAATTAGTTGAAACAAATTACGCATAGGATACCACGAAAAATGTTGTTTTTTCAATGAATGAAATGCCTCATAAATGTGTAAAAGATGTCCGCTGTCATCAAATTAAGCAGCTCCTGGAAACCAGTGCACTAATCTAGCGCCCCAAGCTCTCTCACCTGCATGGTGAGTTTGGAGAGGTTGCGCGACTGGAAGTGGTTGCGCAGGCCGAGGCCGCCCTGGTGGTCGCCCACGTGCTGCCGGCGCAGCAGCAGAGTGCGCATCACGGAGCCAAAGTCCTGCTGCTGGATCTGGTCCTCTGTGACCAGCTGGGTGGCGATCCGGTGGCTGATGGCCACAGAGTCGTGCTCCTCCACGTCCAGCAGCAGAGCGCCTGTCAAAAGGGGGATGGGAGGTCAGCAGAGGTCAGGATAGAGCTTAGAAGAGGTCAGCAACGTATATAAAGGGTAGCTTGAGGAACGAAAGGTCACGAAGTGACGTTCATCTACATTTAAAAACAAATATTTCACGCACAGGCAGATCCACGCAAATCAAGCCCTCTTCTCGATCACACAAACCTATTGCATTGATAGCATCGGGATAGAGGTTCATCTCTGTTGATTAAAAACTAAGCTCCTTCAGGTAACACCATTTCATCGGCACTTCGGCCGGTCGCCGACCGCCTCACCTCTCTCCAGGCAGCGTCGGAGGTTCATCAGGCTGAGGAAGGATAGCGCAGCCAGGTGGGGGCGGCCCCAGCGGTTGCCGCCCTGCTCCACGTCCTCCTCGTATTTGATCCAGCGTGCCGTCTCCTGCCACTCGAGGTCCTTCTCGGTGGCCATCAGCTCGTCCATCTCGACAAACATCTGTCCGTGGAAGAGAGGGAGGGGTGTCAGTGGTACACAGCGAGCAGGAGAGAGGAGAGAGAGAGAGAGAGGGAGAGAGAGAGAGAGGGAGGGAGAGAGAGAGAGAGAGGGGAAGGAAAGACTGGGAGAAAGAGAAGAGGAGAGAGGGGGTGATAGAGATGGAGAAACGGCAGAGCACGCAGTAGCCTCCGAGAAACAGACAGAAAGACAGAACACATGTCAGACTGATGTTTGTGCCCAGCTCCGACTTTTGTCTCGCCCCGCTTCACTTACGTCATGAGGCGTGTGGTCGTAGGTCTTTTTGCCGAGCAGCATCGTCTGTCCGGTGTTGACGTCGCCCAGGTGGACCACGTTCGAGATGGTCTTGTCGTCTTTCTTGCGAGTCACCTTGTGGCGCCGGTGGCCGCCCTTGCTCTCGTACCGGTGACCTGCCCAGGTCACAGGGAGGTCATATGAAGGTCACAGGGAGGTCACACAGGGGTCACGGGTGGTGGTTAGGGGAAAGGGGCCTGAATGGTCCGATGATGGGCTGAAAGAGGTGGGTATTGGCTCAGAACATGCTATATTGAACTTTGTAATAGGATATGGATTAATAATGTCCCGCGATCAGTTTCAAAGTATCGACGAGGTTGAAAGGCCTGTTGCGACTACGATTCTCATCGGACCCGATCGCATCAAAACTTAGTAAACGTGAAAGGGTCTTACTTCAATAATAAAATAGGAACTTTGAAATGCGACAATTTAAATACATTTTCTACATTATTTCTCAGACTTCCCAGCATCAGAACACTGAGCCCTGAGTAAGCCCAACCACACTCCCACGTCTACACGTCACCCCCTTCCCTCCTTATGCCCCGTTTCCGTACTGTTGATGTCGTCGATGCGCAGCTGTCCGTTGTCGGGTTTTCCGCCGGCGGCGCCGCCGGCCGGCTGCTCGCTGACGTGCTGACGGTGGTGATGGTGGTGGTGGTGATGACGCCGGTGACGCTGGCCCTCCGGGTCGCGCATCCCCTGCGCCGAGCCCGGCCGGGAGTCCTCCTCAACGTCCTCGTCCGGGCCTGTCAAAGAGAGGGGGATAGGTCATAGGAACGGCATGGAAAATCGTCACGCTAAACAACATCAAAACGGCGCTGATAAACGATATGATGATCTTCATCGGAACGGCACGGGTCATCGTAATATCGCGGTCCTCCTTACAACAGCGCGCGTTATTGCAACAATACAATACAGAACCATGGTGGTTCTGTAACAGAAACGCAATGGTCACTGTCACACATCGGTATCGGTGGATCCACGTACCGTTATTTCACGTAGCGGATATTAATAACACCAGACGCTGCGTACGCCACTTTCAAGCCAAGCCCCAGACATCACGTGTACGTGCCTATGAAACTATAATTTCCCATTAGATGACGTGCAGTTCCACCGAAAACCGTTAGGCGCTTATACAGTATAAATATGGCACGCATTACTTCACGGACACCTCATACATTATGCACCTGTTTGAGTGAGCCATTCAGCATCCAGCCTCATTGAATGAGCTCGGGACATTGACTGATGAATATCGGTCAGTGGACAGTGGACAGGTACTCACCGACTTCAAACTTGACCCTGTTGGTGACATCTGTTTCATCTGAGTCGGGCACGTAGGCGGCTCTCTGATCCACCACCGGAGCGTCAGCGAGGCCGGTCGACTTGGGCGCCGCCGGCTCGGCAGACCTGAGGATGGAAGGGCAGCAAAGGCCAGCAAAGGAAAGTCAGCAGAGGTCAGTATGAAGGGGCAGGGCGCATGGTCATGGAAAACCCTCATAATCACGCAGATTGGCAGCCGGCTGTCGATAATATCGAATGCATGCCGAAATGACGATACCCACTATCGTATTCATACGATATTCCAAATCGATACCTCACAAATGCGGACCAAATTGACCACCTTTCGGCATTTACGACCTTCATTGACCCTAAGCCTGCACTATCCCCAGGATTAACTCCAGATCCCCATCCGCCCACAGTCCGTCCAAACACCCCACCCGGCGACTCTCCCTCCCTCCCCACTCTCCCGGTCGCGTCGTCACTCACGGCGCCTCGTCGGTGACGGGCGGCGTGCTCGGCTCGTCGGTGGACGGGGTCGCCGGCGGCGGCTCGGTGGGCGCCTCGGCGCCGACCGACTCCGCCTGCTGCTCCTCCGGAATGGAGATGGCCGTATCACCGGCGGCGCCCTGTAGATTTGGAGGTGAGAGGGGGTGTTGTGAGACCACAGGTGATTCAGCTGACCAGGTCAGGTCGAGGATAATGCATCATACGATCAGTGAATGAAAGGCATCGCAATTATGTGCTGGTGCAAACATGGACTCTGTCTCTAATCAAAGCTAATTAATAATCATTTCATTCCTTGATTAACAATGAACGGTCGTCTACGGACAAGTTTAGTAGCACGGGCACCACAAGAACAAACATCGTGACCGATCACGCCTCATATGACCATTCTACGTCATTGCACCTCCCAACTACGCATCAGACCCCGGCCGGGCCGGGCCCGGGGTACCCCGCTCCTGTTAGTGGCCTCTGGATCTAGGACACCCTAGTCCATTCTCCGGCCATGGGTAGCTGCACGGGACGGCCGGGCCAGCCGTCCGATCCAGAGGAAATCGATCGGGAGCTAACAAAGGAGGCGGACCTCATCAGAGGAGAGACAGAGACGCGGAGACCACAACAGCCGCCGTCAGTGGAAAAGAACAGGGCGCCGAGGTAATCACTGATATTATCTGGGGCACTACAGCCAGACGGACAGTTGATGACTTACATCCTTGGCGTCGGCGGCACTGCCGTGACTCTTCTTCTTCTTCTTGCCATGTTTCAGGACGTCGTGAGGTCGAGCGAACTGGTTCTCCTTGAAGTGGCCTGAAACAGCGGACGGATTGGACTTGGTTACCACTTGTTCCATGTGTTCGCGTGGTTCGTTACGGGTGCCAGTTGTACAACACAGGGACAATCGATGACTTCCCGTCGAGTGCGGTAGTAAGACGCACCGCCAGGGGGTTCAGCCAATGGATCGCTCCCAGGACATGGGCGGCTGATGGGGCGCAAACGGTGCGACCTCCGCGGCCTCCAATAACACTAAACGTCAGTCTGGGTCAACTGTCGGTAACTGAGTCTGAACGGCGCTGCAAAGAATCACGCTGGGAGGAACACCGTCCCAAATGGCACTGGCCCTTACTGGAGGCGCACAGAGGGCAGCGCCCCTTGAGAGGTCAGCTTGAGAGGGGGTAGCCGGGTACAGAGACGGATCGGGAGATCCTATCGAGACGACATGACGTGCCATATTGCAGCCTTAGCTGCAGCTGCATGAGCTGCAACTTTATGACCTTCAAATCCGTCGGTGGACATATGCCACTGCGGCACCCACTCGCATGGCCTTGATCTTGGTGGAGTGGTGGGTGGACACTGCCTGGTAACAGCCCATTGGTATTCGGTGACCATCGCCGTGTCGCGTGGCAAAGGATAAAAAAGGGCCCCTGCTAATGTACTTTGAAGTTACAGGCTGCATAGCTAAAACGGATATTCAACTATATCAGCAATTTGTGGCTCAGAGTAGCATACCGAAACTTCTCTCCGATAATACGTGACAAATAGATGCGTGTATTAATCCAGCATTAGCGACATGAAACGCTCAGGTGTTTTATGGCACAACATATCGTAAATAGCATCTAGCACGAGACCAAGGCAAGTGTCAGGCTTTCTGTCCATTACAGATATGTATGTAGACGTAAATTTATGCCGACGAAATGATGTCCTTATTCCTATTCCAAACGCATCGCTTTTCTCGGATTTCATCGCACCAACTCTGTCGCTAACCGGACACATTTGTAACCTCACGCGTCACCGAGGAAAAGACGCTGGCTGACAAAATAATCTCCTATTCTTGTGATCAAATTAGGCATGATACATTGGATCGAAACATTTCTGAGGCCAGACCCGTCAGACACAAAGAGACTTCATCTGGTTTGTAATGCGGCCAACGCACCATCTCAGCAGACCACCCCATCAGAGCCAACTGCAGAGCGCCAAACGGCTCGAAACGGTCACATTACTGCTCTGTTCCAACTAGATAAAAATTTCGTGAATGAGCTCTGGCCCTAACAAATCTAAAAGTTGTGCAATGCTTGGTATCGAAATAAGGAACCAGCTGAGGGGGCGATTACGAACTTTTGCGAGCCGGATGTCACACGTATTCCAGTTGACATCTCCTAAAGGCTAAAGCGCACCAAGATCTGGTGGAAAGATTCATCTTCATGGCGATGGAGTAACTTGTCATCTAACTTTTGGACATTTGGATCCCGTTCAGAACTTCGCCTTCCTCTAAGCCCCTCTCTATTCATTACCCCGCTGCGTGACCGGCATGATCCCACGCGCCTACTCTCGAAGCGGTTAGTCCGTTGAACCGAGCGGTCTGTCTCCCGGGGCGAGGTGAGGTCGAACGACCACTGCCGGCCGATCGGCCACTGCCGGCGGAGCGGCCACTGCCGGCGGAGCGGCCACTGCCTGCCGGCCGGCGGCACAGCGGAGGAGATGAGAGAGTGAGAGCGGGCCTACTGCGCCGCAGTCAGCTCGTTACATCGGAGGCCGCCAACCAATCCCGGAGTGAGAGAGCTGTGACTGAAGCCCGCGGCCGTTGGTCAGCGAGGGTTAACCCGTCCGCCACTGCACCGGTCAGCAGTCATTGGTCACTGACCCAGCGGTCATCGGTCAGCGATCAACAGTGGCCGACCCAGTGGTTATACGACACTGGCAGCAGCCCAGCAGCGGAAAATAGAAATATTTGACAGAAGTGATTGCTATATTTACATAAACATGAGGGTAAACGGCCACTTGTCACGTAAAGCAAGTTATCAGCTCAATAAGAAATTGACCACTTATGCAGAGACATACAAAGTGCATGCCATTGCCTTGTAGAACCGATCGTGTTTATAGTTAGCCCATAATGAAAGGCTGCTCTTGGAAACGACGAAAATAAAACGACCGAGCGTGCCCGATGAAATCAACTCATAAGAGACGTCCGAAGACGTCAGTATTCCATTACATTGATCAGCGGCGAACCTGCAGTCATTTTTCTCCCTGTCTGTCCCCCCCCCCACGAAGCCACTGTCTGTGCACGTCACCCTGCCTCCCCAGCGGTGTCCCCCTGGACCTTATCTCGCCGGCGGGGCGTAGGCGCACGACATCCTGTCACGAGAGGGCGCCGAGCACGCCGTTCCGCCGTGCCTTTCATGAACCACTCACGAGCCGGCTGCCGATGAACAAGATGCATCCAAATGACCGACCCTGGGCCATTATCGTGGATTCAGCACTGTGTTGTTTACCGTCGGTGGAGGTAACCAGTAATCAGAGCATATGAAACCGTCCCCGCTGACACAACTGGTAATTGTACTGGCCGGCCGTTTATAGAGAAATAAAATGTCGATTTTGTCGTTTGGATAGGCTAGTGCGCCCTTCGTTGCAGGACAAACAAGAGGTTGATATCATGCTAGGTCATTTGTCTTCCGAAGGAATTCGACGACACCCATTGCCTCAACGTTTAAATCTAGACTGTCAGTGCTGTTCGTGATATAACGTGGGTGGCATCCAGTATATCTGCTACGGCGCAAAAGCTAAAACATGAACAATAAACATGTCTAGATGACGAAAAACGAATGCCCGAATTCCAGAAACCCGAAATGTGATTATCTACAGGTATGCTATAATTTACTAAGGCAGGCGTCAACAGGGTAGGGGCAAAGGAGGGATCACAAGTTTATCATTACAGATGACAATAAATTTGAGGTCAGAAAACGTACTCACTTTATGGAAACTAGCCTGCTTTCCAGAGTTTCACATCCAATGAAGAAGGTGGTTTACCTTTGGCGAACTGCTATCGTTCGATTACGCCTCATGTTTTGTTTGCAGTATCTCCAAGTGGAAACAGACCACTCACGCTGGATTTACGAACCGGAACTCGGTGCGGGCCAAGCCCAGCGAAGGACGACCACATCCGCCCTCGGCCCTACTCCAAATCAACAAGGTCACCGTCTAATGGGGGAGGGCAGTACGGCACCGAGCCATCCATCGGCCATCAATTTAGGCCGCACGCACGCACAGTGCACTTTGGGAGGGTCAAGGCTCACAGGGATCAGATAAAACAATGGGAATACGACAAGAAGACCTCAGATTAAAACGGAAACATTTATACTTCAAAAGCATACACACGCTTGACACTACAGACAGTACAGATGTCTTGTATGCAGTATGCATTGTGAAATGTGCATACTGTCATCTGCATATGAAACTGCTTTAAAAGTCGTGAAATAATAATCCAATGGCTTGCACAACTGAACGGATAAGACACGCACGCCGGCTCAACTTCCACGCTCTGATAATAAGCTGTCAATTTATAGGCTTGAGTTCGATCGGCCGTTACCAAAGTAAAGGCAATCAAACTGTCAGAAGTGGTAAATACAGGTTTCAGGGTTGGTTACACGTTCTGTTTTGGCCAAGTTGGGTGCAAAGATATGCAAAACGGATTTTCAGTAATATTCGGTCTGGTCGATATATCGGTCTCGAGCCACACAGCGCGTTATGGTTCTGGACTGGCCAGGGTTGGACGGTTGAATATGGTGTTGTCTTTAGTCGGGTCCATGCCTTTATCCTGACGATTACAGGACGCCTATACCTGTAGGAATCTCCACAGAGCGATTCTCCCTTCCCGCGCCTCTCACCTTGGAAGTCGTCCTCGGAGTAGCGTTTGGGCAGCTTGGGCTCGGGCTCGTCAGCCTTCACCAGCGTCTTGAACACCTCGCGCTCCGTGTCGCCGAACACTTTGTCCATCTCCTCGAGGGCGTCGTTGGAGGCGGCATAGCGGCTGTACGGCTGCGGGACACACAGGGGGAGGGTGTGACGTCAGACGGACTCGCGGTGAGGTCACCACGGGGTGGTGCGACCACCGACCGCAGCGGTATGGGGCGGAGGTGGAACAGGGTGCAGCGAGACACAGGAAGGATGTGGGTTAGAGATAGAATGACGTGAACATACGAACGTCATGTGTTATGCAGGTTTAGGCATGCGACAAGGAACAAAGGGACGACACACGTAAACTGGATCACGGTATCCATGGCGTGAGACAAAGCATGTGAAACGGAAACGGAATGCGATCAGGGTCGAGGCATGAGAAACGAAACAGATACCGGCATTAACAATAAACAGCGAAACAAGTCCGATCCAGTACGATCTGACATCCACTGCGAAACGGGCGATCCTTGAAGAACGTACAGGACAACTGATTGTTATGCCAGCCTTGAAGTCGAATATTGCACTAATCACTGATGATTGCACTAATCGCACTGATCACTGGTCATGCGTCATGTCCCACGCCCATCAATCAAGTTTGTTTGCCCGCAATCAATCAGTACAGTTCATACACACGATTAAAAATCAGAACATCGCATTAAAGGGACCCTCCCACCTTCAAAAAAGTTTATGAATTGGCATGAAAGTGATGTCGCTCGGTTCAGAAAGAGCGAAAACGAATATCTACCAAATTTCACCGAAAAATATTCACCGGTTTTCAAGATATTTGACTTTTACTTTTGTTTACTTTTTTTGGGATCTCCGCTGTTTCTAGCGACTTTATTTTAGAAGTGCGGCGTTTGCGGCAGATGTTGCGCGCAAATAGCATATACCACCGCGTGCTACAAAACGTTTTAGTCAAACATTTAAAAATCGTTAGATATTTGCGCTGACGTCACACATTCAGAGGGGTATTCCTAAGCATTAGCCCCTCTGAATCAAAATGCTGCAATTTTGAAATTCAATATTTCCGATTTAAGGCATTTCTCGATGTTGTGAGTGCCGAAACCGGTAATTGTGAGCCAGGGACCCCATTTTGGCTATCTCAACTCAAATCTAATGTTAAGGTGGGAGGGTCCCTTTAATATACTGCGCTGAAGTCGGTAACGTTATTATTGAAGCCTTTTGACGTCATGCAACAACTTAAGTCACCATTTCTCAATACCTAAATAGTTCTTTGTTTCAATCTGTCATAGCAAACCCTTCTACGAAGACCACGGTGGCCCTAGCAGCTAGCTGAACGGCTCTCGCGAGATTAAGCGGTAGGTTTTGCACTTTAACATTTTCGGTTATATCTCAGAAACTAATCGATCTACGATGAAGCCATTTACACGATCATGGCCGGCTTGCTACCCAACAAGTCGATCGCATCTTCAACACTTAAAAGCTTAAGACGACGAAGATATAGCGTGAAGTACACTAAATTTTATAGGTGCAAAACCTACCGCTAAAACCCGCGAGACCTGTACCTTTCCTTTCACTGGACGAATGACCGATGTGCATGAATGTCACCGTCCTTCCTCCCGGCTATATCTCTGTCCTTCCTCTCGGCTACATCTCTATCCTCCCTCCCGGCTATGTCCTCGGCCACGCACCTGCACGGGGACCCTAAATGAACGTGATCGTATCTCTCCCTCTCCCCTGCGTGCACCGTACCCAATTAGAATAATCCCGGTATAAGATCAGCAGTTCCCGTTCCGAGAAGGGGTCTCAGCGCTGGTCCGACCCCTCATCCATCTACTGCTGGGATGCCGGTGCACCCTGCGCCGCTGCAGCCTCCACGCCGCTCTCAGCTCTCTCCCCGTGCTGCCCACCCCATCCATTCCTCCGGCCGTCCGTTCACTGGGGACTGGCCGTGACACGGAACTGGTCCCGGTTGACCTTGGATGGGTCACGGCGCGGCGACTACGTCACCATGGAGCGTCGAGCAAGCTCGGCCCAGTGCAGGCACTTCAGTTGGGGGAGGTTTGGTCAATGGTTGTCATTTTTAGCACATGCCATTTTTGGCAACCATGTGCTAAAAATGACAACGCTATCAGCTATTTTTAGCAACGATGAAGCCGATTTCACTCCTCAGCGAGGAAATCACGATTTTGGAAATACAAGCACTGATTTTGGAAAAGAAGTGCTGCCACCTGGTGCAAGAAGAAGAAACCAGCTTTAATATGGCCGTTGTTTGTATTAGTGGTTAGTGTGCTGGCGCGAGGTCGGACCAGAAAATCACCTTCTGGTTACATATGTTGTTCTGCATGAACCTCCAGTGCTTAATAATACACTTGGCTAAAAAAGTATCATATTGTAAAGGACCAGTCTGGAGGAATAAAGTCGAACTGATGATATTCTCTGAAATAACACATACACCACGGCATCCAGCGTTAGCTTGCATGCTGACACTGAAATGGACATTAGCCCTTGTATCATCGATCACATCACAACAGAACACTCCATTGTCTAGCTAATTGTCGCCCTTTAACTAAAAACATGATTTTTCTACCTTAAATAGTTTAACTTTTTTCTGCATTTTTGTCCCTTTTTTGACTATAGCATATTTACTTCTCTGGGCCTTATGTTGTTCCCAGTCGCATCGAGAAATCATTTGCGCCGGTTGTAACTCAGCCTAGTCTCAGGTGTGATATATCTTCTTCGCTTAGGCACAATTAATACCTTACTGATCAGCAGCATTGCGCCGTGAGGTGTCAAAAAGCCCCCCCCCCCCCCCCCACGTGCACTTTCGGGGCCCCGACCCTTCCTCAGGTCAATATCTTCACAATTACACCACTTCAGCTTTTCGGACTCCCACACCCTCTAGAACGTTCGTCCCACTGTACGGTATGTAACTAATTTTGACATTTTAAGTTTTCATTAGGTATTTGTACGTGCCAAACTCTCCCATTGACGTGCTATTTTCGGAAAGCCTGCCAATGGGCTTTTGGTAGTCCTTGTTTAAAACGACCTCCAACGCCACTGTTTTCATTACATCCGTGAAATTTTATGCTCGGTATGATAAAAACGTCCCTTTTATCTCTATGCTAAGTTGCATCGTAATAGCTTGCTTCACTTTTGATATGCAGCCATTCAAAGTTTGTGTCAATTTTTAGTGAACACCCTATAGGTGATAAGCGGCAAGAATCATAACGCTAAATAGTTTTTTTTTAGAGCACCGTACCAGAACAGCAGCGCAGCGCCGAACTTTGTGCAGCCGCTTTGCTATCGGTTGGCTAGAGGCTCGGAAAAAGTGCAATAAAGGTCATCAACATCTTACAACAGAGGGTCAAACTCCGGCGTCACGCAAGACACGCAAGGCGCTCAGAAGGCGCGCACGCAGCCGAACGCCCCGCGACAGAGACCGACCAGTGGGTGTTCGGCCGAAACGTGTAGTGTGTGTGTCCCTCGACAGCTGATGGCGACTAAATAAACGTCAGAGAGTACTTAACATTGTTGTGAACAATGTTATCATCGAGTCCTTGAGCCGCGCTGGTCTTCTGGTAATACGAGAATCGTTCGATGTTTTACACAGGTGAGCCATAAGTCAGCATGTAAATAATGACGAGCAAAACGTATAGCTCTAGCATGATTCGAACATAAATGAGGATCGCACTGACTAACCAATCAAACAGCCTGACATCAATGAAATGTTTACGGTGACCATCACAGGCATAAACAAAACCAAGCCGTTTGGGTTTCGAAACTCCCCCGTCGTCGCGCACATGTCGCCTGTATTGCCGTCATGGCCTGGCGCCGGTCCCAGCTGCGAGTTGCCGGCTCCAGCTGGTTACTGGTTAGGCAGCCGTCAGCTGGCCGGTGTCACGGCCGCGGCCCGCGGGGAAGGAATGTGACCCGTCAGCGCGTCTGAACGGCGCGGAGATCCCGGCCTACAGAGCCACCCCCGCCCCGGTGCCGAGCTAGCCCGTCACGTGTGCTCCGGTGCCAGGTGGGCCAACGTGATGGACACATGATGGACTGCAGTGTTGGCACAGTGTCAGATTGGCCTTTGTCGACCAAAATGAAGACGTTAAAACAAGCGCTGAAGCTGTTGACTGAACCATGACTCGATGAAGCTAGCAAGCAGCTAAGCAGATGGAGCTACAAATGAATCCACCCATGCATCTTGACATACGGATTCTCGATATAGACCGGCTATTTTATGGATAGCCATGTCTGAGAACAGCCATGAAGTAGCAACCGGTTGGAAATGAGGTGCAGCTCCGGTACCACGAGATACCGAGAGATGTCTCAGCTGAATCATTCAAGATCCTGTCAGCAACGTCACGAGGATACCCGATAGGACCTGCCTCAGATGGATGGCCATTGCCTGTTGTAGATTTTAGATCTGTGTAAAATAAATCGAGCCTGGTTCTAAATCTCGACCTCATTAATTGAATACACGGGTTTATTTGGTACGACGGGCTGCTTGAGAATATATAAAACGATGTCATGTAAGTACCTACTTTTTCGATTCATGTTATCACCAATGGTGACCAGATATCTATGCACAGGAAATTTGGACAGTGTCTTAGTTTGACACATTAACAGTCATTTGAGCCGAGATGATGTAAACAGATAGGTACGCTGCTACTGGATGTCTGGTCATATTAATAAATATAGCCATATCGTCACGCAGGCCATCAAAAGTTAGCCATATTCACAAGAATAATGAACTCACGAATGACAACATAATTACGACACCATTGTTTTTCCGTCGTCGATTCCACCAACAAAGGTCGATGAAACATGGCTGCTGTCACCCATTGTCCCCCCCCCCCTCCGGTTGGCAACGGCCTTCCCCCCCCCCCCAACGGTTGGCCTTCACATCAGTCCGGGACACAACAACGCCGGGACTGATGGTCGAGCCGACTTTTATGACCGCGCCGCACCGCAGTTTTTCCTTGACGAGACTCATTTTTTGCGCGATTAGCTCATGCCATGGCATGCATCGGTAAATATTATGCATTGTCGTGATGCTGACGGTGCATCAGCGTTTGCATTGGCAATGCATGGTGATCCATGAACGTGATTGCCAGAGAAGACCAAAGCCAAGAAATGTCGATCCTCCCATCGCTGCAGTTACTACCTATACTAAAAGGCTTTGATAACACTTGTTTGCTTCGTTAATCAAAATTTATCCAGGCTATGGGCGAAATAAGTGAATAAGGATGTCAGTTACAGCACAACTCTGTTTGAGACGTCCCTGCGACATGTCAACCGTCTGTCACCACACAGAATACGATACCGGTGGGAAAGATGCGGCGTCATGGCACGTGACCGCGGCATGTCCTGTCCATATACAGCACCCATCCGAGCACGTGACTGCGGCCGGGGCTGTCCCGCACCCCCCCCCCCATGACGTCACCCTAGTCGGACACCACGTGGCTTGTCAAGCAGACGTGCCTTTGACTCGCATGTAAAACAGAGATGTGATAAGAATTGTCTCTCTCCCAGTCAACTGGAGATAAGTGTCCCTTTCGGGCCCTTCAGCTCACGTCCTTTCTGGAGGGGATTGCCGTCGATTTTACCTCGCTAGGTCGTTGCCCACCTGACCCAGAATCGTTGGGAGAAAGCGGCGACTACAAGGCCGCAGCCCTCCCCTCGAGCCGCTGTCGCCGCGGGCTGCGCCGGTCGGGCGCGCCCTCTCAGCCTCCCCTCCTTCCCCGCAGCTCGCGGCGGATAGAACCGGCGGCGGGAGCGGCGCGGCGCGGCGAGACGTGGCGCCGCGTGACGTGGCGTGGCGCAGCAGGTAGCCGCGCCGCCGGCGTTCTCTCGTCCCGCCGTGCACCTGAGCACCTCCCCGAACGGCCGGTCACCGGTCAGGCATGACTGGCCAGACGTGAGGCCGAGGCTGGGGGCTGGTCCGCCGCCGCTGCCACTGCCACTGCCACTGCCAGTGTCATTCCTGCCGGCCGGGTGGCTGGGAGAGGAATGTGGGGACAGACACAAGAGGCTCTTTACTTATGCAGTATGGCCGAGGACGCCGCGACATCGGCTGAGAGAGCGGCGCATGGCTCCAATGCTATATAATGGAGGGGAACGTCCCAGGTCGGAACACAATAATCGAACGAACCAGGAACCGACCCATTTAGTTTGCAAAACACATACGTCAAGTTCCAGAGGCTAATTACCAACAGCACAATCGATAAACGTTAAGGCCACCTTTGAAACCGCTTGCAACGAGGCTTTGGCATTTTCAGCCAAACAGCTTTCTCGGCTGAGTAACTACCACCTCGCGTCTCCCAGCGGTTCCGTAACAACCAGTTCCTCTCGGTTCCGCCCCATCACGAAGTCTCGCGGTCAAAACAGCGGCCCGGCGCGCGAGGTCGCGGCGTTTTTGTTTCGCCCCGTTCCAATCTTTCCTAGTCGGCACCTGTGTGGGTTGCCGTTCCGATCGGAGCCGGCTGCGCGAGCCAGGTGCGACTGACGAGAGACGGAGTCACGTCTGCCGGTCTGAGACCAGTGCTGCAGAGCGGCTGCTACCCGCGACTGACCCCGCCGCGCCGGGACAGAGTCATGGAGCGAGCAGACCGGCCGACCGGCCACTGCAGCCTCCACTCCGTGACCACCGCTCCTGACCGTCGCGGGAGGAACTCGCCACGCTGCCGACTGGAGTGGCAGTGGCTGGCAGTCGGCCAGCTCAGAGGTCATGCACTAGAGCTCTCTGACCGTCGCGGGCCGGCGCCGTGCACGGGGGGATGTGCACACCCTCAGCTGCCGTGCACACGTGCACAGAGAGAGCCGACAAGGTCACGCGGTGGCACGCACACCAGACAGGTGTCCGAGGGGGTGGTGTAATGGGTGGAGAGAGGACACGTCACCTACCATCCCCGCGCGCCGGTCAGGTGCAGCAATCAGATGTTGGACGGGAAGGGACAGGGATCTAACGCTACCGCCGCGCGCCGGGATAGAGCACGACACCAGTGCTCGGAGAATATGACGGACGAGGACTGATGACCTTCCATGTCATGTCAGTTTGTGAATGTGATCCGAAACAGGGACTGCTGGTGGGTGGCCGTCCTTTGAACTACGCCGGCGAGTCAGAATCGCCACTGAATATCGCTACATAACGTCGGAAGGTCCTCGCGTAGCACCTTTTCAAGTCAATTTTATCTTTTGTCAGTATGCAGTGCGTCAGTTTCTCAATCCCCTCCAAAATCGTTCATGCCAAGCTAATTTAGCTAGTACCATAGCGTCAGCCGAAAATGTACTTATTTTACATGCATTACAAAATGCACATGCAGAACACTACCATTCAGTATTTGATGCATTGACAAAATGTAGGTATCTAAAATGTGCAAATGTAAAACGTAAAAAGCCTTTAACAAACTCATAAGAGCTTTATTATCAATTTTCTACTTTCGAAATGAAAATTTCCTTGATGGTAGACAAAATACAGTCATACAGAATATCAGTAATTCGACTTAATTACCTGACTTCTAAGATCTCCGAAGCCACCGGACATTAAGATGTGACCTTTCGATGACCTTTAACTTGCGAGCGGTAACCTTTCCTGCGGCTGTGCCTTGAACAGCATCCGATAAATTTGGTTCCGAGATCACAGCACGACAGTATTGACAATACGCGAAAGGTTACCGATTTAATTATGCACGACTTCTGGAAGTATGTACCTATACAAACGCTATTGCACTGAAAGTACGAATGTAAAGGAGCAATCCAGCACAGGTAACACGAATTTCGCTGAGAAAAATCACAGCACGTGCCACCGCTCAGGTCGGACACAGCTCGGCACCTGAGGGGCTGCCGGCAGTCCACTCACGACTCTGCCTGGTCCTTCATCAGTACGCAAGGCCACCATGTGTCAGCTTCTTTCGGGCCATGCAGATAGGCCGCGCACGCATTAGTGTCATCATCAATCGAAGTGCCGCCGTGGTGCGCGGCCCCCCACTGGACCCGGAGACGGGCTGTAAGCTGCACAGAGGTGTAACGCATTCGGGCAGGGGCGGAGCGGCCAGCGTGCAGGGCTGCCGGCTCCTTGTACGGATGTTAACGAGAACTCAGGTGCAAGGAGACAGACGCTATAAGGTGAACGGTGGCTGGTTATGCAGCGTGCCAGGGGCCGCCCGAATTTGTACGGACACGGCGCTTGGACATGTCATTTCGAGTAGGGAAGAGGAATGCAGTACCTAAAATTGAACTTACAGCTTACTCTGTAAGCCCAGTACTTGCCTGTGTATGCCTGAATAGCAGGTAGAAGAAACAAGCGAAAGGAAGAACATTGGTAACTTTATCGAGTTCCAAAAGAAGGTATTATTAATTTTAAATCAAAGCAGCTCAACCACCGCAGAACGACACCGCAAGAAAATATGTGACCGCAAATGCAGCCGAATGAAACCACACAAAGGCTGTGTGACAACTCTGTCCACCCCGCAATGCTCACCCTTAGAGACGCACGAAGGAAATGACGGCATTCGGTGACACCCTAGTGACAGTCACGCTGACACCACGGTGACACTGCCGTGACTGTCCACGTGGTGTCACCGACCACCTGACATCAGCCGGTGCCAGTCATGGGTTAAGAGATCTCCGTGGACCCTAACGCCCACCGTCGGCGACGCCTTGAATACCGAGTGGCTTCGCATTTCTGATGAGGACAAGAAGCCCGGCGGGTCTCCGGCTCAAGGTTAAACGCCGCTGGGCAGACGAATGCCATGCGATTTACTGAATGGGTATGTTGATGGCGACTCCAATGGGATTCCTTTTAGCACCTGCCTGAAACAGCGCGAAGTTTTAGCGCTCATTCTGTACTTTGTTTGAAAGGGTTTAGAAGAGTTGAGCCGACAGTCCGAGCAAGTTTGAACTCAATGAACTGTGAGAGGCAAGGAGAGTGCCTGGAAGCTGGCCCAATAGGTGTCACACAGAATGTTCACAATCAATTAGAGAACTTAAAAAAAAACAACTTCCCTCACTAAAAAGTTCAGTCAGATCTGTGATCTGACTGAACTGATCAGGCATTGGCTCTCCTGTCACTGTTAGCGAAGGATACTCTTCAATCCATATCTATGCCCCCTTACTTGGAAAATTCCTGCGTATTACTCGAATCGACCACAATTGATCCCCAGCCGGCCAGCATTAAACTGACGGAAGTAGTCATACCGACAGGCGACATCTCTCGAATAGACATGAGGCCAGCTCAAAGGAAGCCAACCAAACATCCGGCCGGCGCCAATACGGTGAATCACGAACTAAGGCTGACGGAGCTTCACACAGAAAGTTCTCCGAAATCGCCGTAAGCTTTTCAAAACCGAACACACTTCTTGAAAAGGACAGAGCCGGCGGCTTTCATGCGCCAGAACTTCGAGTATATACTGACAAACTCAATGCACAAACAAAGCCAAGGAACCCAGCCAAAGACGCCTTTAAAACCACAGGAGTGCAGTATCTAATGCTGAAGAGCTCCCGGTCCCAGAGCGAGAAGCCGAAGAGAGCGATAGGTTCATCACCGTTTGACCCAACAGTGGCCTCACGTCCAGCTGACCCACAGGCGACCGGTGACCGTCCGACAGAGGTGACCACCCCTGGCCACACGAGGTGCACCGTGGGCCTTCCCAGCGAGCCCAGTGCGGATGATGTCACATGTCCGGAGGCGACGGCCAATGCTGCTTATACCGGCCAGCAAAGAGCCGTAAAGCTCAACTGCAGACGGGTGCACTCGCCGAGCCGCAGACTTTCATCCCGACACGCCTATCTTTCCCGGGCGGCTCTGCCCCGGAGGAACGGAGCGAGGGCGAGGAATAATTACCACTCCACCCCTTCAACGGGATTTGGTCAGCGAGGTAATAATAACTATAGCTGCACAGCCCGTGTTTACCTGCAATGGACAGCGGTGCCGAAACATTGAGGCTTGCACGTTACATGTTCATTGTTCAAGTCGCGATGAGAGGTAAGTGGGTAGTAATGTTTCTACCGACCAACGCTAACATCGATGGATTAAACACACAGACATATTAAGAAACAAGTAGGTATTCATTAATTCACACATAAGCAGGCGCCTGTATGTCATCACACAAATGGAAACGCCCGAATGGAACTTTCCCTATA
This sequence comes from Amphibalanus amphitrite, assembly GCF_019059575.1. Taxonomy (NCBI): domain Eukaryota; kingdom Metazoa; phylum Arthropoda; class Thecostraca; order Balanomorpha; family Balanidae; genus Amphibalanus; species Amphibalanus amphitrite. Next base: position 226,572 of record NW_024881622.1, read on the forward strand.
GGTATTGATAGCCCAAATGGTTCAGCTATAGACCATATGATGGAATTCGCTGCGACCCGTAATCATAAGCAGGGTGCACACTTGTAAAAACTGAAAAGGACATGCACGGCGTATGGCAGAAATGGACACGGACACACGTCGGCACGTGTTGCACGTGCAGCGCATGAACGTACAAACGACACCTCAAAATGCAGTGATAACCACCTGGTGATTTAGTGCTTATTGGAAGATGAATACCCCCGATAGCTATACCGGCTCACATACATTATGCAAGGCCTCTGCATCTCGCAGAAGGTGAAAATATCGGCAAGGTGTCACGTTATGGCTAAACTGGCAATGGGCTCCTGCATGTTTTTATGAACTGTTTGATGAATTATCGGACCTGCACATCGTAAAAAGCTCATAGATCTGCATAGAAAACACATGAAGACAGACGTTTTACCACATGCTGGACTATAAACTGAATTATGACACGTATGTCGTACAATACCCAAACCAAGCACATGTCATTACAGTATGTATCAGCTGAACTTCTGACAACATTGTGTCTGCTTGTAATTTGATACCACACTAACGAGCACAGAGGTTTGTTATACATAGACATGGCCGTGGACATTAAACAGAAGGTAAACGTTTATGAGTACATGCAGTAAAATACGGGCCCACTGCAAATAAACATATCTGCCCATGATAAAATGTCAACTCATTCAGGACACACTTATTGTGATCGTTCCGACTTCCATGCTATGAAAATAATTACACAACTTCTGCGTTCCATTTCGATTCCATAAACGTATCAGCAATCCAAAAACCATTAGTGCGATGGCATATGCTGGAATAAATACTACGTCATGTAACCATAAGAGCGGTTACTCCGGCAGGCAATGAGATTATGCTGAATCATAAACTACTCCTTATCATAGGCTACGTAATAGTTTATAATAAAATATGTAGCACATTAGTGAGTAGTCTATGGTTGAATGTATTCCTTAATTCGCAGCAGCAAAAAAAGCTTATTGCCGATTGAAGGATTTATCAAATGTGCTAATAAACCAATTACTAAAGTAGCCAATTGAGTAACTCAATCGATAAAACAATTCCCAAATGTTCCGATAACATGCCAAATGTTGCACATTTTCACTTCAACAGGATTCCATTGAATAGATAAGATTAAACAATCCTTATAACGCTTTCCAATTTCCAGTTTATTTCTAAAGGCAATTATGTAAGGCCAGATACTGCATTAATTGAATCGATAGCCAGGCGATTATGATAATTGAATTAATTCAAGAGCAACTGATGATCCAATCGACCCCATTCCACACACTTTACAACTCACTGGATAAATAGCCATAATTCGCAAGAGTTGTACATATGTGCTTAATGCCAATGATGGCATTCTTGACGAGGGCGAAAATTTACACTGTTTGTGGGAGAATAAATATCTGCTGTTGCCAAAAACATCCTCTCTGGATTATCTGAAACAAATATTCACGAAATGTCTGCACAAATTCCGCAAACTATGTATGGATTGGAGTTTGGACCAGACAATCTTATGCTCAGTCGCGGCTGTATTCCGAGAGCCTTTGCGTCCGTCCTTTGAAGCTCGCACGCAGACGTCCAGTATACCTGCGCGATGGTAGAACCGGGTACACCGTCCCGACCGAAGACGTCTCCTTTTGTCATGAGTATCTGTCTAATCACCCAACAGAGCGATCTGAAACCAACTGTTGTTCTGAAATATCTAAGAACATGTTGACCTAATCAAAGGAGTTAGCCAGGAATTTCTCAGTCGACCGTTCTGCCCGTTCCCATTTCTCCGGAAGACTCCCAGTGACCTACAGAGACCCCGTCCCCACCCCGTGCGTCTCCCCAAACACACCGGGTGGCCCCTGGCGCTGCGCCAACCCACCGGGGCCGGGGCCGCTCCACGGGCGTAAGTAGTGCGCTGGACCACCTGCTAGAAACGCAGCGTGCGGACCGACGCATGGTTTATGGTCGGCACCGACGCAAAACTATGATGGTCGATCCCGACGAGCTTTTCATCATCAGTTTCCGTACCAACGCATGGATTACCAAATCAGTACCGAACCACAGTCTGTTGTCGGCACCGACGTATTGTTTACCATCAGTACCGACGCAGTTTATCATAGTAAGGTAACGACACAGTTTAGGTACCATCAGTACCGACATAAGTCTTCTACCGGCCCCAACGCAAAATCTTCCATCAATCCCACGCAAGATCTACTGTCGGTACCGACTTTCTATCGTCGATATATAATCATATTGTTGTTGACTATCACCTACCGTGGACGTGGATCGTTGCAGTGGCGGCGGCTGGCGGGCTCCGGACGGCCGCTGGGGACTCCGACCCACGGCCCCTGCGGGCACGATGGTGGGTCGGGGGCGACCGGCGTCATCCGACAGAAGCGACTGCTGCTCTTGTTCCATCTCGGGGATCGGGTCTTCCAGCCGCACGCGGCTGCGGCCCTGCTGACGTCGGCCGGCCATGACAGGGGCGGTGAGTTGACTGGAAGTTGGTAACCAGTGGGGAGTCTCGAAGGGTCACCGGTCTGCTGCAGGTGGATCTCGGCGGCGGAGGGCTGTCCTGGCGGGGAGCACGTGCAGCGCGTCCAGCCGGCGGCTCTGCAGGGCCGATACTGACCGGGCCACCGACGCGCCGCTGCCGGGAGGCCGCGGAGCGCCGGGCCCGACACCGGCCGGCGCCCGGGGCGCTCCGCCCCCGCCCCCGCCCGTGTGCGCCGCCGGCGTCGGAGGGGAGGGGGTCGCCAGTCGCCACCTCCTGTCGGCGCCGGCACCAGCCAGCACGGCGTACCCTGTCCGGTGCGACGTCAGCGGCCGTGGCGTCACTGTCCGGTGATCGGATGTCTTGATTTCCACCACCGCAATCTTCCGTCCTCTCTGCGTCGCCAGCACAGCCCCGCGCCCGGCGAACGCGACGCACTCAAGGCGGCCCTCCCCGCCGCGTCCGACTCATGGATCAATACACGCCTAGCACGATCACTAAGACCCGGCGGGCGCCCACTAAAAAACAAGCCAAGGACGGAATTGATTGATCCGTGCCAGCCAATACCTGGCCATGATACACTTCGTCGTATATAACTAGTGGATGTGGGATGAGGTACTCTGTGTCTTTATCCTGGGCCGGTAAGTGACGACAGAGACAAAGATCGATTGGGTAGCACGATGGTTATTTTGATCGGACGGAAAGGGGAGACAGCTGTGTAATTGACACACAGGACTTGAGGTAACCGATCTTTTTGAGCCCACGCCATGTAGCTATATCAACCTGAGTTAGGCTCTGCGATAATCCAAAGTCAATGCGCATCGTTTAGTTGGATGCTGACAGGCAAACCAATTACCAAGCAATAAGACAATATTATAATAGAGATTCCCGAAGCCTTACTGTCAATGAGGAATGAGGATTCGGGTGTCTTGAGGCATTGGGGGCCCGGATAACTGGTTTGGGACGATCCGGAGGGGAGGCATGCTCCTCAATAAGTCCTCCAATTAAAAAGAAACTCGAGGGATTTGGTTTTTTAATGCCTTGCTGCGCATTTTACGACAATTTTTATAATAAAAGTTGTTTAAGCATATTGACTCACCAGTGTTGTTTAAATACGCCTCCCCCACTCCCACCCCCAGCGAAAATCGTCAGACATTCCGCATTTATGCCACTTATAGTGACGCTACGTACAGTTCCCAGAATACTATTATGCATATGGTTGCATTATTGACGACATCACATGACAACGTCAAAAGCTTCCCAATGACAATGGGCGGCGCTTTTGATACCCGGGGTGGCAACAACAGCCGTCCTACTCCTTCATCATTTATTAACCTCTTTGAAATGCCTTCAATGACGTGACTATGATGTCACCCGTCGACCCATGACGCGTCCTTTTAGGTCCCCCGAGCGGGACGCCCGCTGACACCATGGATACTGACGCTATACTGCGCCCGTCAGTATGCATCTGTTGACCACACCACCACTGACGGTATACATCATACTCATGATTTGGCGGCCAGCCCGTGTGGCTGGTTAGATGGCCGGTTAGGTCATCGCTGTCACCACGGCACAACGCGTGCCGGCGTGGCGTCACAATGCAGTTTCCTTCTTCCGCAGTCATCAAAGACGACCTCACACCATTCAAATGGATTTTACCGAAACTATGTCATCATTACTGTTTTATGAACATTTTTTAGGAAGCAGAGTATTATTGTCCGAATAAGGCTGAATAGGTCGGTGCCTTTAAAACATATCCACATGCGAGCTGCGGTTTGCTGTATGACCGCCGGGGATAATCCAAGAATGACGTCACGTTACGTCACGGTGGAAATCACGTCATGCATAACAGCTGTGAATATCATTGGGATGTGAGCTTATTGGATCAATAATCAGCGCCTGTTGATGTGCGTAGACTTTTCCACGGAGGGTTCAGGTAGATTTTGGACCGCACCCGTTTTTTTTTTTGCGGACCTTTACTCAGCGTAAGCACCTGGGTCAGACTACACGTCGCAGGACGACGTGTAGTCTGATTGTAGTCAGGTATTGTTTTTATTCATTGTAAAACAAACCTTCAATATGACACACGGTTCGTGAGTCCGTACTTAAAGGGACTATCCCACCTTTAACACGGGGTTTGAGCTGAGATAGCCAAGTTTGCGGCGAGGTTCAGAAACCACTATCTATCTAGGTTGCAACCCCCGCGGCCTCTTGGTGTTGAAGAAATTCGTTCCCTTCATTTGAAAATGGGCCTTGTACAAGGCCCTATCTTCAACATGGAGCGACCGTTAGTGTGACGTCACCTCGTTTAGTCATTCTGATTTAAATGGGTTTGTTCGTTGAAAAATCGCTTAAAACCTGGTCTGAACTTTGTTGTGGTGCCTACAGAGTAAAAAGAATCAGCTTTATGACAGTAATGTGGCCTGGGGAAGGAGGTAATTTTGGGCTGTGACGTCACATATTTGAAAGTTTGTGTTTGGAATATGGGAAGCCTAAGATGTTTAATGAAAAATAAATGCCAGAACCGTGTTCCTGGTCATCCAATCTATAAAGTCGGGCACAATTTAACTGGTTTTAACAACATTTTAGAAGGTGGGATAGTCCCTTTAACTATGAGCCTTATCACAATCTTCAATTCTCATTTCTCATCCTTCCCTAAAACTAAGGAAATCGCGACGTTCAGTTTTTTCTTTTAATTAGTTACACAGAAGCCACACTGGTCGACTGTGCTCACAGCTGCCTTAGCTTATAAGGCTAAGTTTGCCGGTCCGTACGTCTTCCGAGATCAGACTTAGGCATATTGCCTATCATTCACCTTCAAGCTTTTACTAAAGCAATCACACGCGTGTAAAGTACGCTATAGGTATAGGTATGTGTTGCGTTCAACAACTGCCTGGTATGCTGAGTGCATGCGTCCTTCTTCATGGCTAAATGTTCAGCTTGTCACCGCAGTTATCTTACATGGTTTGTAAGTTAGTAGTACAATCTCTCTTGAAAGTACCACGCATCGGTGCGGTGGATCCATCAAGCCCGACCGAGGAGGGGCTGCTAAATTTGAGAGTCACCAAACCAATTGACCTGGGGGATAGATGAGGATGTCCATTGTTTCGGTGACTCAATTTTAGCAGGCTTTCTTTCGGTTGAGCTTGATGGATCCGGCTGCGCTAATACACCGTACTTTCAAAACAGATTATACGAAAATGCAGATGGCGTGTCAAACATGGTTTTGACATTGGAATCTAGAGGAAAATGTAAAAGATATTTATGCAAAAGCACTTTCCTGCGTCATCTTGTAGCCGGATTGTTGCATTTTGATGCAACACTAGCATGTCGTGCAGCCGGTCGCAGCTATTACCGAAACGTTCGTTGATTGGTGCTGACAATTGGTGACGTATTGTGCACGTCACATTGCACGTCAAACAGTGTAATCAAGTCATTTCTGCTTCTCAATTATGTCAGTGACGGAGCACGTCTACGTCAAACGACGAGCACGCTCCTCGAACGATAAGAAGTAAATAGAAACATTGCGTCGCACAATATACGTCCTGGAATTAGGCTTTTCAATGTGAATGTGAACACCCAGCTCAGACGACCAGCATTTTCAGGTGCGGAAGTTAAGAATGTACCTTACTTAATTTGACCGACATTAGATGAATCACCAAAGTGTTGGACGAAGTACTAATGGCATTACACTTTCACTTTTGAAAAAATACCCTCACACAAAACACGATCATCCCCCCCAAAAAACGGCGGCGCTAAGCACTGACGTTTCAGACAAACCTTAAAGGAAACAACTTAAACTCACAGTCTGCACAAACTTCAGCTCCAGGTGAATCGGGTCAGGTTGCCAGGTCGCGTCAAGTGGATCCACACCATGAGAAAGTAGATGCTCGCCTAGCTTCAACAAATGAAGCTAGGGGAAATGATCAATTCAAGCTTTCAAACATACCTTCAGCTTACCGATTGAGAAAGGAAGGGCGACAATACATGTATGAGCCTGAGCGTTTATCGTATCTTGCAATCAGTGGCGTATCCAGGATCTTGAAAGGGGGGAGGCCAAACCTGCTCAAGGGGCCCCACCCTTACCTTAGGGGCCCCAGTAGTGGCGTACTTAACCCACGCCCATGTGCGGTTCTTTGCCTTTTTCAACCATATGAGGGAGCCTTTTTAGGCACACTCGGCAATCTAAAAAAGAAAGGAAAAACGTGAAAAGCCATTGATAGGTATCGATAGCTCTGCATGAAGTGTACGATTTATTTCAGCAGTAGGCATACAGTTTTTTTTTTTGCTTTGGTCGTCGCCAGGGCCACTAAAGATTATCAAAACCAAATGTTTTGTCATTTTTTTACGATTGTAACATTTTTCGAAGGGCAGATGTCAATCTCTTAGTGGCTTGCGCTGTTTGAGGGCTGATAGGTACCCTTAACTTTGAAGGGCCCGACTCTGGTTGAGCTCTGATCTAGACTCTGATGGCCCTAGTCCACATTGGCCTCACTCCGACCTCTGAAGGCTCATTCTGGCCCCTGAAAGCCCCACACCGGCAACAGAGTGAACCACGCTGGCCTCCGGGTCCCATAATGGCCTCAGGAGACCCATGCTATGGCTGACCTCATAGGGCCCCCCGCTGGCTCTTGGGAGTCTTTGAGTCAGTCTGACGACCTTATGCCGCTCTCGAACCCACGCCGGTCTCTAGACGCCCATGATGCCCCCTGAGGGTCCCGCGTCGGCCTTTAACCCGCGCACCGACGGGGGGGGGCGGATATCCGCCCCCCCCTGAGTTTTTTCGCGAATAGCGGGAAAACCGCGGCGCGTAGCGCCGCGAAATTTGGTATGACTATAACCTCATCAATTTTACACATGGTGTGCAAGTTTGAACTTCCTACCTTTTAAGGTCAGGTCACCAGGTCACTTTGAATGACCCAACCTCAAGTCACTTTTTTGCAACTTTGTCACCGTGCCACAGCTACAGTAGATTCGGAGGCCTTTGAAAGTCGCAGGATATTATAAGGTCATTAGTAGCTACAATTTGTATATCTCGGAATTTTGATATCGGTGACCTAAGGTCAGGTCAATTTCGCGACCTCCCCATTATAAGTCAATGGGGGAAAAATCAACTCCCTGTTTTTACCACTAAAACGGGTCGGAATGGCCCCATATACTTTACATGACTTCATATACGATCAACCTTCACTACCTTGAGGTCTGTCTTGCTGTTGGGCAGCTGTGAGGTCATGTGACGTCATCAAAGGTCACCAAAGGTTTTTGGCCAATAACTCCGTACAGGAACAAGATACAGACGCGTGGACGGTCTCATTGTGTTCAGCTCGTCAAGACGCATCGAATGATATACATGATGACCTCGAGGTCACGTGACCTGAGGTCAACCTTTGACCTTGACCTTTCGAGGTCAACATATATATCATTCGATGCGGATTGACGAGAGGATCACGATGATGCCCTTAGTTCGTTCCTATCTTGACTAATTCGAAAGTTATTCGAGAAAAACTCTCTCCATATCTAGCGCCGCCATTTTGACTTTTTCGACCCCTGTGACGTCATCTTTGACCTGACCTGAAAATGACCTTAGTAAAAATTGTAGATCTTGGCCGTGCGTATCCGGTGCCGTTTACCGCTTGTCGCTATCTTGCTTCGTTCTCGAGATCTCAGGGGGGGCGGTCATCCGCCCCCCCCGTCGGTGCGAAGTTGGCGCAGACCCCCGTCGGTGCGCGGGTTAACCCTCGCCCGCACATGCCATTTTCCCATCCTAGAACGCACATGGGGGGGTAGGGTGGTTGCCACCCCCCCGCGCCATTTCGTTCCTGTTGGAGATAGAGCTTAGCGGTAAAGACCAAAAAGATTCTTTGGGAAGAGACGAATCCAATGATACCCAGTTTTACCTTCTCAGGTCAGTCATTGACCTTCCAGGTCAGGTCAAACTAAAAAATGTTGCTGTTTTGGGTCACCGTTGGATATCAAGTGCGCTGCTTATCAAATACCGATGACGATGCTGTTTTCTGGTGCCAGGCCAGCTAGAACCTCTTTGTCACACTACCCGACCAGAATTTTGCGGCTGAGGTCATTTCAGGTCAAGTTAGGTCAAGGTCAATTATATGTGTTTGTATGTCTGTGTGTGTCTGTGTGTATACTGATGTGTGCACCGATTGTTTTTGGGTCCATATTACATGAAATCATGCTCTGAGAAGCTCTTACCAAAAATGCAGTAAAAAAAAAATCAAAAAAGTAAATTCAGCTTGCCTAAAACGCAATTATCTTAGATGACCTAGGTTGACCTTGACCCTGACCTTGACCCCTGTACATCGTCGAACAACATGTTCCATGATAGGTGGGAGGTAATACTGGCAAAAAAGGCCGAAATCAGGGTGTCAAAAGCTCGCAAGACCCATGGCAAACGCAAGATGTTGAGCATTGGCCATTTGGGTCATGACATGACCTGAAAAACAAGCTCATATCTCCGAAACCAAAAATCACAGAAACTTGAAATTTTCAGTGGACATCAAGAAAGGATAGAGGAGCAGCTATACGAAAAATCAGCGTTCTAGCGCTAAAAATGTTGAGTGCAGAGCAGAAAGACTACCTGGGGGGGGGGGGTGGCAACCACCCCCCCCATGTGCGGGCGAGGGTTAAGGGCCACTCCTACCTCAGGGGGCCAAAACATGCATAAGTCCTGAAAAGTGGCTGCCAAGGCCCTCGAGGTGGCCTCTAATGGCCCGACGCCTGCCTATGAAGGCCCGCGCTGGCTTCTGAGGGCCCAGTACCAGACTCTGAAGTCTGAAGTCAGATGACAGATGGTCCCACGCAGGCCTCCGATGGTTCACGCTGGTCACAGAGTGCCTTACACTGGCCTAAAAGGGCTTCACATTGTCTTCAGAGGGCCCCAAGCTAGTCTCGGTGGCCAATGGGCCTCAGTCTGACCTAAGAAGGCCCCATGTCGCTGGGCTTAAAAGATCCCACGCTGGACATATACGGTCCCATGCTGGACATAGAGGGTCCCACACCGGCCTTGCAAGGCCCCACACTGGCCTTAGAGACCCCACAATGGCCTTAGAGGGCCGCACGCTGGCCTTAGAGGGCTGAGCGCTGGCTCCTTAGGGCTCTACACCAGCGTCAAAGGATCCCACGCTCGAGTCTAAGCTTCTTTAGGGCCGCCAAAGCGACCTCTGAGGGCCCACGCTAGCCTCTGGCCTCTGGGGGCTCGGCCTTAGCCTCTGAGGGCCTATGAGGGCCATCAAATGGCATTTTAAGATAGTTTGACGCAGTTTGACTTTATTTATGCTTGGGCCAGTACTTTAAATGAGGCCCTGAAGGTCGTTTCTCTTGGGACACTCAAGCAGGCACGTACCCAGGAGTTCGCCCAGGAGGGGGTCACTTGCTCTCAAAGGGCCCACGGGCCACCCGGATGCCGCTGTCAACCAAGGCAGGGGCGTATCCAGAACCTTTCGATGAGAAGATTGGGCACATTGGGTCCGGTCCCCCTTGCAGACGGGCCCCTCTGTCCGTCTGTCTGTCTGTCTGTCTGTCTGTCTGTCTAAGCCCTGAGAAAATGTGCAAAATTGGCAGGTAAAAATATAATTTTTGCTCAAGAAGTATGCATAAAATGCACGGTATTCTATGAGGAAGTGAAGCGAGCGAGCGCCTCACAGTCACCTGTGCTAGTCCCCCAGAGGTGTCGGTGAAAGGCCGTCAGATGCGCTGGTGTGGGGTCCTCACAGGCGCCGTTGTGGGGGCCTTAGGGCTTAGAGACACGGGTGGAGGCCATCTTTAGGCATGTGTGGAGCCTTGAAAGTTACTGGTGACCCTTCATAGGCCGGCAAGGGACCCTCAGAGGTCGGCGAGAGGCCCTCAGAGTCACTGGCAAGTGACCGTCAGATGCGCTGCATAGGGCCCTCGGAAGCGCCGGTGTGGGGGCTCTCAGAGCCGCCGAAGGCCGAAGTAGCCGAAGTAGTAGGCACTGGTGTGGGGCCCTTAGAGGTGGCAGTGGAGGTCCTCGCAGGCGCCGTTGTGAGGGCCCTCAGAAACACCGGTGTGGGCCGTGGGGCCATAGCAAACGGGTATGGGCCCATACAGCTGATCCCTTATTGGCCGGCAAGAGCCCTCAGGGCCGGCAAGGTCCCTCAGCACCTGGCGTGAGGTCCTTCTGGAGATAAGTGTGGCTACACAAGAGCCCATGGGGTGTTCTCACAAGCCCTGTGGTCCCTTTTCAGTTAAAGCGTTGCCAGCGCGGGCCCTCTGCCGCCAATTGGCACCGCAGGGCCTCTCGGGCCCGAGGGCACCCTAAACCCTATACTGGACACGTGCCCCCTCGCCCCTGGCCATACCATTGAATCCGAGTGATCACGGGCCGTTCAGGTACCTAATCAGGGGCCTCTCAGGTGACCAGGGCCTTTCAATTGACCAGGGGTCTTTCAATTGACCAATGGCCCACCAGGTGACCAGGGGACCCTCTGATAACCAGAGGACGGTTATACGGTATACCAGGGGCTCCACGGGTAACTAAGGGCCTTTATGTGACTGCAGCGGCCCTTCATATTACCAGGTACTCCCCAGTTAAATGGGCCCTTCAGGTGACCAGGGCTTCTTCAGATCACTGGTCAGGGGTCATCCAGGGGATCAGGGGCCCCTCAGGTAGCTAGGGGCCCCTTATATAACTAGGGGCCCCTCAGGTAACCAGGGGCCCCTCAGATAACCAGGGGCCCTCATATACCAAGAGGCCCCACTGGTAACCAGAGGCCTTTCAGATAATCAGGGGCTCTCAGGCAATCACGGGCCCCTTAGGTAATCAGGGGCCCCTCAGGTAAGCAGCGGCCCCCAGGAAACCAGGGGCCCCTCAGGTAATCATGGGCCCCTCAGATAGCCATGGGCCCCTCAGATAACCAGGGCCCCCGGGCCCCGTAGCCAGGGGCCCCTCAGGTAACCAGGAGTACTTCAGATAACCAGGGACCAGTCAGGCAACCAAGGCCCCCTCAGATAACCAGGGGCCCCTCAGATAACCAGGGGCTCCTCAGATAACCAGGGGCCCCTCAGATAACCAGGGGCCCCTCAGATAACCATGGGCCCTCAGATAACCAGGGCCCCTCAGATAACCAGGGACCCCTCAGGTGACCAAGGGGACACTCAGGTAACCAGGGCGCCCCTCAGGGCCCCATGGCCCCCCTTGGGTACGTCACTGCACTCAAGTGACCCAAAGGGCCCACTTGCATGTTTGATGCCAAAGGGGGAGGCCATGGCCTCTTGGCCTCCCCCCTGGATACGCCACTGCTTGCAATATGCATCGTATCGTATTTCGCATCGTAATAGTCGCATCGAATTTCGTGTAAACCCTTTCTTGGATTTCTTTATCGGTGACCTAATATCAAGTCAACTTGGAGACCTCTAATATATGACAATGGGAAAACACACGAGGATAGCCAGAATGAGCCAGAAACAGGCTGTGTCGGCACCGCCAGGATAACTCTCCAAATAAATGCAGTCATTCCTCAAGCCCGTGACAATCAGCCGGCGAATTTACCAGGTCCAGTGGCAGCAAGTCAACATCACGTTTAGAACATGACCATTTATTATTCAGGTACTCATTAGCCTTGATATTGTTAGGCATTATTGTTTTCCATCCAGAAATATATCGATAATGGGAATTTGTAACTAATGGTGATCGATATTAAGTTAATGCAGATTGGCATCCAACATTCAACTCCGTGGGTGGGCTCTTTACCTAACAACTGAGCTGTAAACAGGATTCATGGAAGTGCGATAATAATTGGCATGGGGAGCTAAAGCAAATGGGGAGAGATGGCCACACTGGATCCGAGAAGACGTGTCACCAGAAACTATCTACCAATGGTACCTGTACAATGTACATACATACGTTAAACGTTCGGGGAAAATAAAATCATCATCAGTGAACCAGGCACGAGCAGATTCGGCTGGTCTTGGTCAGAGGTGTCATTTACAACGAGCATGACCATTGACTTAGCAGGCTCCTTCTTTCAATGCCACTTCTCTGGATCTTCCCAAGTTCCTCTTGACTTCTTGAGACCCGACTGATCAATGCTTTAGCTATGACGATTAGACGGTACCTGCCAAACCTACCCCAACTGATCGCCGATGTGGCGATGCATCGGAGACTTTTCTTTAGATCGAGACAGTAGCACCGCGACACTGTCTTATCGTCACCAGCATTAGCATTCAAACCGGTTGGATTAGGAAACATGACGTAACGAACCACAGCCCACAGGTTCATATTATGTAAAACTGCTCCTGAGGCTGCGACAGCGGGCACCAGCAGGGGCACCAGCGCAGGCACCAGTAACTGCTGCCATCTACTGTGCGTCGGTTGTACTGTAGTTTGCCGGTATACGCGCAGACAGTGGGGGCTCTGGCTGGAAGGCTGACCTGTGCGCCATCTGACGGCGCGTGAACCTTATCAAGTGCCAGCGGCCAGCGCTTACCACTGACCGAAGCGCAAAGTCCTGAGGCCACATATACCTACATGATGGAAAAGCCAACTGACCAACGAAAAGAATTAAGCTAAACCTTGCATGTTATTTTGAAGGAAATAAAATCCAAGGTAGTTGCGTACCGTCCTACTGCGAGGGAACAATACGGCGGTAGAGCCGACTCCGAGAGCGATCATAGGAGACGTGAAATGAAATGGTTACGTGGAAATGAGCCAGAGTCCAAAAGTAGACATTTATCCGTCCTGCCTAAACATTTCCACCCATTATCACGTTTTGTTGTCGGGGCTGACACTCAGACCACCTGCTCGAAGTGGGAGTGCAGATTTCATCACCTCACTTCAACTTTGGGGCGACCGTTTCAGCGGCTGGGTGGCGCCATAGGCGCGGGAACGAACCGGGGGGAGGGGTAATGGGGGCAGCTTACCCCCCCCCCCCCAACTCTGGGGTCGTGGGGGCGGTGCCCCCATAACTTTGAGACGGAATACCGCACTTTTTATGCAATTGCTTTCTTTTTTGTTGTAAAAGCCAAGGGATGAAAAATAAGTGGTCTAAAACCGGTGAGAAAACTAGTTTTGGGGGTACCATAGGTTGATCTATATTATGGTGTGCCCCCCCCTAGTCTGAGAGTAGTTCCCGCACCCCTGGGTGGCGTCACCAGGACACTCCCGACCAAAAGGTACGGCTCGGCCACTTAGACGCTTCACTCGGTGGTCTTCTCAGCCCAGCTCAATGTTATCACTTATCACTCCATCTTATCACTCAATCTCTCATCCAATGACCCTGAATTCTGAAATGCTCTCAATAGACCGGAACCTCATCCAGGAGCCAGCAAAAAAAAAACTGTTTCAGCCCCAGCGCTGAATAAAAATAAAAATATGATATTTTCTTAATTAGGCTGAAGGCATTAAAAACGGACGGTATCTTGGAGAGTCATGACAAACGATGATCAACAGATCACAATTTCTTTAAAGAGGTAAAACGATCATCAACGTTTAAAATAACTTCTGACAGAACAATCGAAAAAATTGACTTTATTCTGTAACAAACGCCTCATCTACACACACACAAATGACGCAGTCTGATTTAGCAAACTGGGAAAAGCACAGAATGAACTCAAAATGAGTTGCCACATTGAATTAGGTACACGTAAATAGGTCCTCCGTCGATTAGCTTCCCAATCTGACTGGCTTTGACTTGACACTAATCTGAGGTCGATACCCAAAAAGCATATCATTCGACGCTACTGGACTTGACACACGCGATTGTTACAATATATCATCGCTTTGCGACTATTTTTGCCGAAGCCATTTACAAAAAAAAAAAAATCAAGACCCCGACCATTGAGTGGGTCAACTGACCTCAGAGGTCACCAGCTGACCCGATATCTCTAAGGAATTGGACAAAAACTTATATGTATCTAAACAAAAAACACGCATGCACTTCTAGTGATAACTATAAAGGTGATAGCAACCAAACCTTCATTTTGACGTTGCAAAATTGCTCAATGTTCAGCTATGAAAACATATGATTTGGCCCAGCCGGCCGAACTAGGCCAGCAGTCAGTCCCCTTGGTCGGGCAGTGGCGAGGGCGCCGTTTCGGGTTCGCTATTTTCTCCCGACAAAAATGGTTCGCGGTCGGGTAGGCGCGGTCACATTTGGTACAGGCTATAGATGAAATCGGTAAGTGGGCCGAACCGTTAACCACGAGTAAAAAATCATAAAAGGGATACGTGTGTATCTTTTTCACCATCCATTTGGATAAAATCTTTGCTAAAATGCCATAGTTAAAGGGTTAAAAAGGAAACTCCTGGGCAATCTCAAACTTGCCAGTTGCCACTGTTATAACGTAAAAGTATTGGGTCAAAATAATTGTGTAGCTATTTCCAACAAAAATCCAATAACGATTTCCACCAACCAATGTCAGTAATGGAGCTCTCAGCACTGGGCGTTAGCGTCAGGAGAAAGCGCTGCTCTCGGCGAGACGTCAGGGGGAGACTGTGCCGCAGCTCCCGGGTGTAGTGCGGCACAGTCTAACACCCGTCAGGCGCCGCTGCAACATGCACATCATGGAGCCGGGAAGGCCGGAACGACCAACAGTGCGCGCGGCACGAAACAACCGTAACGGCGCAGTAGTCAGAACACACACACAGATACGCCGAAAGGACTCGTGATGCCTGGCTGGAGCGATAAGTCAAACTATGATGCCGACACGTCCTGACCAGAGAGGCGCAGTAAGATGATCCGTTTGCAGAGGCGGCATGAACCGTGTGAAACCGCACTGGCCGGTGGAAACGAGTACCGTGTGAAATCGTGCCGATATTTTTAATTATTAGATGTGGTTTTTCAGACCACCCGCCCTCACACTGTGCACTTCTGCAAACGGGGTGTGTCCGCTGCCGCCCACGCATCATGTAGGTGAACAATAAGAACCACACATGGCAACATGCATTCTACCACATTTCCAATTTTATCACAACTGGAAACGTCGGCCGTTCACGGGGAGAAGTAAAACCCCATCCGTCTCAACGGATACTAAATAAGAACACTCTGATAGAACTTAATTAATCTGCAATTAATAGAAAATTCTGTTTTTGCATCAGCAAATAAAGCAGTGTTGCATTTTGTGAAACACCGAAGCGTAATCCAGTAATATCAAGGAAGCTAACACAGCAACGCAGTTTGTTGCATCATCCAAGCGGCCTTTGTTGGCCATGATTTCCTGAGGTGATGGCACCAGCTGTGCTCTTGCATTTTTTTGCACAAGGCAAATATTTCCCCGCTATGACAAACGATGGCTCGATCAATTGCGATAAAATAGCAACCTCGTAACGCAGGACACTGGTTTGTGCACCCTAACGACCGACTCCTGAGCCTTCGCCGACTGACTCACCGGACCACTCACATATTTCCAGTCTGTTGGGCATCTTTCAGACCAGTGCACATACATCTATTCGTCACTGCGCTAAATAGCGAGGAGGGTGACTCAACAAATTCAGTAAGATCAGAAGCGACAAGACAAGGCCTGCTTGGAACATGGCCAACATAGCTATACCTGATACAGTGCACATGCGCTGGACCTTTCCCTTGTACCAATCGAGAAGTTTATTATCTAATTTATTCCCGGGATATGATAAAATCGCACATCATATTGTCGCGAATTACGCACGACAAAGTGATCATTGAACTCGTCCATCGAAAGCGTGTGCAATTTTTTCCAGGAAAACATACCGCAAGTGGCATTTTGAAACGAACAACCTGCGCACTTTACCTTCATAGCTCATGTGACGCCGTAAGGATTTTAAAAGAATGCATTGCGGTTTCGACGGAGTTGAAAGGGCGTCTCGAGCCTTCACGATGTACCGAATCCCACGGCATTTTTCAGTTCCACAAACCTGTTTGATATGAGGAAGCGAGTACCGCACTGTTAGTCCATTAGCTGGCCGGTGATCAGGCCCATCTCTATACCAGCGATCAGCACGCGGTCCGCCCCAGACGATCGGTATGTGCGTCCATGGCGGTCACAAACAGGGTCGTTACGGAGCACCGGGCGACCGTTCGGCGTTATCTCATCGCCTGCATACTTCACATACGTTCTGTCCGTTCTTTGCGTTCTGTCCAGCACTGGCGGTATCGCAATAACTCATGTCGAGATGCCGCCGTGATAAGCGCCGCGCAAACAGCCCGGCCTACGCACGGGGCGGGCCGGCCGGACAAATGTTCCCCCTCCCGTCCCGTCATTGAGTAAGGACCGACCACTGCGCACCGGCGCCGTGCAGCGGACGCCCCCGTGACCTTCAGAGGTGCTTCGGAGCTGATCTTGTGCCGTGGTTTGCATGCCGCCACATCGCCGCCGCGGCCCCAAACCACCAACTAGTCAAGGTGCCGGCGCAAAGTGCCTAGCATCTGGAGCTGAACCAAGCGCGGGGCAGGAAAAACGAAAACGAATGGAAAACAGAATCGCCGACTCAGAGTAGAAGAGAATATCGCCGCAGTCAAGGTTGTTTGGGAATAATGCGCTACCCAGCGGGGATTCCGAAACGACTGCGATGAATAGGAGATGAGCTCCGCGCCTTATTACAGTGCGACTCTCACGCACATCAATCAAGTGTCGCTTCCAGCTACTTAGCCGGGAGCTGATGCCTTGCAAAGAAAAACAAATCCAGTGCGCTGGGCTATTTTTAGACGAGATTGTCGACCAAGAACCGATCTACTGAAGCTGGTGGTATAAAACACTACCACCATTGATAAAAGTAAATCTGCACAAACATGCACCTCAGTAATGTAATATCACGGCAGTTAGTTAATAAGTAGCAAATTTCGCAGCCAATCATCAGACCTACATTTTATTCGCTGATTTAACACACCTATCTCTTTGGTGTCGCCAATTACGTACTTTCTGTAATTGTCTTCTAAATATAGGATAGGCAGAAGCGTTGCACTTCACTAATTCGCTGATGGTGAACAGAACAGGTCGGCGAGCGCGCCTCACGTGCAGAGAGCCGGTCACTGCCGAAGACTAATCCCAGTCACGTGCCGCCACCGTGACACGTGCCGTCAGTTGACGTTAGAGGCACGCTCGTGACACGTGACACGAGGTCAGGTCCGGTACGGTGGCGAGTGGCAGATAATCTCCCGGTAGACCGGTGTCGGTCGCACACGGCGCATCGGACCGCGAAACAGACCACGGGAAACACTGGAAGCTCGGAGAAAACAGCCGAGCACGAATACCGTTCACAAACGGCTCTGTAAAACCGGAGGCTTTCCCATGATAATGCGCCTTTTTCATGTATGCGAGGTGTTATTAGCCCTATTGTGAGTTGACTGGCAGTGTATGGTTTACCGTCTCTGGCTTAGTGAAGCGCGGTTACAGCTGCACTGCATTTCAGACGGCCTGTTGTAGCATCCGCCTCAGCTGTGCTGTGTTCGATCACGTGACACGCCCTGGCCGCACGGTGGGCGCGTTGTTCCGGGCACGTGACCGTCGGCAGGGCACTTTGTTCCGGCGGTCGGCGGCCTCCGCGGCCGCGCCGGCCCCGTTCCGGACGGTCGGAGCGCGTCAGCCGCCGCCATACCAGACAGCCGAGTCACAGACGGGCGATCGGGGCCGTCAACGGCAGATGACGTCCACCTTACGCCGTCTGCAGCTGCACAAGGTACCGCTCTGGGGCACGGCACCGCCTCGGGGCAGACAGAACACCGCGTGACACTGCGGGGAAGCGCGCGTCGCCGCCGGGGCTGCATTCCGACTTATACAGTATTGTGGAGTCGGCGGCCGATACGGCAAAACAAACGACCGTCAGGTGGAACTGGTCTCGTAACGACAGGTGTCTGAAAAGGCCGCATAACTAGGCCAAATCCGGAGGTATTTTCAATGACAGCGGCACTGGCTTGGATAAAAAGCAAGGCCGCCCTCGTTCGACCTTGAGACGGCTGTGTGTCTAATGGCCATGGGAAATGATGTCAAAAGGCACCAATACAGTCGGGAAATATGAAATCGACAAGAAACCTAGAGTAAATTTGAAAGAAGCGACGTTTTTTTCAATCAAGATGGGAATGATGTTAGCTTCTTGCCTTTCGTGGACAACCGATCATTAAACATATATCATAACAGCCGTGATAAATGGTTTGGATGCGCATTATTCTTCATTCGCAAAGCTATGATGCGGTAGCTCGTTACGCATAACAGATATTCAATCAACTCCGTGCCGTTTACAGCTTTCTCGAAGGCATTAACCCATCCCTGGAACCCATTATCTGTGATCATGGGTGCTGTGTGCAGAATGACGTATTTCGCCGGCGGCGGCTATGTGCACGGGCGCAGCCCACTTACGCGAGAGGGTACTCATTGTGCCGCCACTAATCTCGCCAAATAACGACCCCGAGCTAATGGCCCAGCAACAAGTGGCAGCAGGCCGCATACTAGGCGGTCGTTGTTCCACTTAACTACGAGACGTCATCAGCTCCGACGTTGTCTAGTATTTCTGCATAAGTTCATCTCTGAGAATGCATGCAAGATAACATAAAGCGTATTTGTCCCGGAATAGAGCATTTCCAAAAAGTTCAAACAGTGGCCATCAGCGGCGACTGCGCACTACCGTCTGACTGCCATCCTGCGAAATCTCGGTGCTGTTTTAGCCGGCTCCTGACCGGCGCGGTGGTTGACCGAGCGACGGGAACACCCCCCGAGCTGCACCGATCACACCAGAAACCGCGACAGAGTCTATACAACAGCGCAGATCACAACACCGCAAAACTCACTGTGCTCCTTACATCGAACAACGGTATTTCCCATTGTTTTCAGACTGCGTTATTAGCCGTTGTGTACTAGTCATAGTGGTCAGCATGAGTCAACGGCCATGCTCGCTGGTTATGAAGCTTTCTCCGCGGTAAAACCTGCGGACCTACCTCCTCTGTCGATTTCTGCTTTCGGAAGGAGCGACGCTTCGCTCCGGAGCTCTCCAGAAGTTTTTCGTCATCCATGGTTGGATCAGCTCAGCTGCGCTTGGCCTGGTCTGAAAGCAAAGGAGAGAGGTGCGTGCCAGCCCAACCAGAGGACAACGTCCAAAGCAAAGTAGGGTGTCCAAGATACGTGCTAAGAGAGATCGTTTCAACTTCAACAATTATAATAGCGAAATAGCGACCTATGGTTACGATAAACTAATTCAAGATGAGTATCACAGAAAATGCGAAATATCTTAAAATGTAAATGCCTTCCCCGGAAATGATCAGTAAGAAGTTAATTACTCAAGTAAAAGCCATTGCCGGAGTTGAAAACGAAAACTTCTATAGTCATCATCTATCATTCGGCGACTTTTCCAGCCACATTCTTATCCCGATGTATCCTATCTCAGGCTCAAACAGAGCGCTGCTGAGAGTCGGCATGTTGCACCGGCCGGGTTTACAGAGATCGCCCAAGACCAAGTACTGGCTGATGAGGCGCCTCAGGCTGCACGGCTACTGCACGAGAGCACGAAATGGGCGGCCACTGTCGCGTGAGAGCCGCCAGTCAGCCGTCCAGTCGCAGTCACAGTCGCGGCCGGCGCCCTCAGATTCGGGCCAGCGGCAGCGGGTTGTCATGGCAACACTCCCCGGCGGGCTAATGTTCGACCGAGCGAAACGTCAGCGCCGCAGGACACTCGGGGAGTGGGGTGAATGCAAGCAGGTGCTAATGAAACTGACTGGGTTTATAGCTACGCGGAATGGCATGTACTGGGATGCAGAGCACATATGCGTCATGTTTTTAATGGAATGTGTGCTTTGTGAGAGGTTACGTAACTCATCCCGCTATTTCGCAAAATGAGGCGTGACGTATCAGTTCATCTCAAGCACGGACAACCAAGAACACGAACAACAAGTTCTTCACATTTTTAACTTCCGACCTTACAGTTACGCTACACTATGAGAATGTTTCGCGTCATTGTCTGATGTTCAAAGTTTTCTGAACCTTTTCCGATATACTTGACAACAGACGATGGCCGAACCATTACTTTCACCCATTCGATTAAACTTCATCGTCTTATATGAGAGATCTGCTACAGTTTGAACGGAATATATAGGGAAGCTAGTAAGGACAGTGGTGCGGTTTCTGAAAAGTGAATGTCAGAGGTTGTGCAAGTCCGATATCTAGGAACGAGGGGCAGCGGGCAGATGGGAATTGTGAATCCTCATGAATGGCTATGATAGGTCGCAAAACATGAAAAAGCAACACCTGCACTCTGCAGCACTGCTTTACGTGCGGACCGTGGTTAGATTTAAACCCATCAGGATCCAGCAAAGTCAATTGTTGCAGCAATTTTATCTCATAGCAGCAGTCAGTCGGTTGTTTTCTTTTAGAAGAAAATATAATCAATGACAGACAATGGCAGACAACTAATCTTGCTATGCCGGAAAAAAGGTTAGAAATCCAACATGTAAACTGAAAAAATAAGCATATTCGCAAATAGACGCCTTTCTTAAACAAATATCAGAAAAACTCCGATACCAACAATAGAACGTACGCATGTGATCCGCAAACCGCCAGAACTAGATCTCGCGTGTTTTATCAGCTTCCAAAAGGTACAGCGGGCACACCTTCAATAAAAAACAGCTGCATTATGTACTTCTACCCCTCGCAATGTATAAAATCTAAGCATGGCTGAAAAAATCACATCCAATGCCTAAATGAAAGTTGAAAAAGCGATATCGATGACAAAACCTTAGAGCGAATAGCTACCTTTTCAATGAGGAGAGCATGTATGGTAGGTATGCGTTTGCAGGCATTTGAGAAAAACTGGAAATTTCAGTTTCGCCCTTCATATACAGAAAATAAACGTCTACTTTCTAAACGTAAACAAAAGCGAGACGAGTCCCAAGATCCAAAATCATCCGAAAAAAGATAATGAATGATAGTTATCTATCAGTCGGTGGAATTTCTCACCTTAGCCGATGTCCTCGCTAAGTGTCACTATCACTTTCCCGAGCACTGAGGCACCTCTATGTGTCCTCAGTTCCGCGATTGGCCCCACTGCGCGCGTTCCACCGGTCGCCGAAACACTGAGCCCCGGCCAGCAGCCGGCTCAGTTGACCGGGTCGCCGCCAGGGACCGCGGCCGGGCGGGCAGCCACCAATCAGCGCGCGCCCCGGCGCACCCAGCTGACTAGAGGGGACGCACCCAGCCCGCCGGTGCCTGGGTGCACCGCGCCTACCCCGTATCCGAGGCAAAAATACCAATCTGCCGCTGAGAAACTGAGGAAGTGTCCTTCGCTGGCGGTCCCGGGAACCCAAATAAGCGCACTACGCGTATATCATCTACCGCGTTCCACGCACAAGCGCGGACGCCGCCGGGTGGCTCGGGGATGTCGGGGGCCGGGCCGGGCCGGGCCAGTTTTTACCATACAGGCCGGGTGGTGGCCGGTGTTTTCTGGCCGCACGTGGTGCGAGCAGAATGCCAAGCTGCTTAGGGGCGGCCGTGCCGAATGCTGATGACGAGGCACGCATCTACGCAAGGACACTTGCGCAGTTTGTGCTGCTCGAAGAAGGCGAAGAGAGAGTGTGAGCGCGAAGTTTGGTAATTGTTTTTGCGCGGGAAGAGTGATCGAGGCCTATTTTAGCCAAAGGTGCTGTGACGCGGCAGCTGCTGGATATAAATGGTGACCGCCAGAGGCATGGCGAGGCGCCACAGGTTCGGTGCCTATTGAAAGCGACAAACAATAACAAAACTGCCACCATTGGTGGAATTTTGCAGCTCAATACGTATGTAGGTAACTGTTGAGCAGTGAATTTCAACAAACTTTCACGAAGAAACAAAACAGGAACACTGGTCAAACCCATAAATCGTAAAAACTCATAAAACAAACTCATAAAACATTGCAATTCGTCTCGCAAGCAAGACGAACCGATCAAATATGTGAGCTTTACCAGTCCCTGAAAACCTCCGAATCGGCTATCAGCATCTGAACACTGAATGTTGACCTCAAGCGTTCAACTTTGTTTACGCCCCCCCCCCCTTCAATCGTTCTACTTCGAATAATACGACCACCATTGAGGCTCTTTACTACACACCACTAATAAAAACGTGCAGTCGTCTGGGCATGCTTAGGCCGCTCATTCCGGCCCGATGAATAGGGCGCAGCAAATGACCCATACCGCAGTAACGGGCGCCCTCCGAACGAGACTGGTGGATCATTCACCAATGTCTGATGGCGAAAAAAACACCTCTCAGTGGAGTGGAGGCTGCCGACACACTGCCTCCATCCATTCCAGAACATTTCCCATTGACCTTGGTTGACCTTGAGCGTGCCTCCCGCTGTG
Organism: Amphibalanus amphitrite; assembly: GCF_019059575.1. Taxonomy (NCBI): domain Eukaryota; kingdom Metazoa; phylum Arthropoda; class Thecostraca; order Balanomorpha; family Balanidae; genus Amphibalanus; species Amphibalanus amphitrite. The sequence goes on from NW_024881622.1 coordinate 249,360, forward strand.
CTGGAGATTTAACGCCGCCACCACCATCCGGGGGGACCCCCGCCCCTGGCGGTCACCTGACCTTGGTCGACGCCAGCGCCTAACAACAGGTTCATCCAAGTCTGACAGATTGGACGGAGGCTGTTTAGGAAATATGAATATTGACGCGCGTCACTCCGCGTGGGCTCTCGCAGGTAAATTGAGGAGGATATTTAGGATTATGAAGTAGGGGAGAGTGGGGTAATTTGGCCGGTGGTGTAAATTGGCCGCCCCCACCTGTACGATGTCTAATAAAAGTGAGTGAATTAACTCTAGTCTCTAATCATTTGTCATGGGTAGAAATAACTGGAGGACAAATGTCAAAACTTTGCCCCTCGCAGTTTTATTCAAAATTAATAAAACGTTAATTTCATTAGAAAATGGTAACTTTTACTTCTGTTTAAAAAGTTGTATAACATGTAGTATTTGGGCTAAAAACGAATTCAGACATTATAGCGCCATTCTTGGGGGTGTTCAGCAGTTCCAAGAGCAATTTTATCTAATTCCGTATAGCCGTGATGCTTTATAGACAAAAAATTTCAGAATGGCAATATGGGGTAATTTGGCCGGGACTAGCGGGGCAACTTGGCCGGTGCGCTCATGGTCACAATGTTGGGACGGCCGAGTTTTCATGGTCAATTGTACCATAAATGACATGATTCATGACCAACTTTGACTACTTTGATGCCTTACTTCCGATTGGTCAACTGTAAGAGCATGTGACGTCATCAAAGGTTACCAAACGTTTTTTGCTAATAAATCCTTGCATAAAAATGGTACAGCCGCACAAATGGTCTCATTCTGTTCAGCTCGCCAAGGCGCATCGAATGATATGCATGATGACCTTGAAATCACGTGACCTTGAGGTCAAGCGACCTGATGCAACGTGACCTGAGGTCAACCTTTGACATTGACTTCTCAAGGTCAACTTATATATCTTTCGATGCGGACTGACGAGAGAATTACGATGGTACTCGAAGTTTTGGCCTAGCTTGATTACTTCAAAAGTTATTCGTAAAAAACTGTGATCGCATCTATGTAGAGCCGCTAATTTGGCTATTTTGACCCCTGTGACCCCTGAGTCAACCTCCAAAATGCGGCAAATGCGTCATAGGACACACGTCATCGCTGAATCTGAAGCTGACTCGCAATATAACAGAAAAACCCGACCGCAAACTAACACCGGCCAAATTGCCCCACACCCCCGGCCAAATAACCCTGCTAGTGGGGCAATTTGGCCGCCTTGCAGACCTTTGTAATACGTCACAATTTCAATATAAGTAATTACTCTATCATTTCAAGTTCACTGTCCAGTAAAGCAAAATGAATGCGACACCTGCCAGCGTTGAGAAAATGCAGAAATGTGTCGTCAATTTTAAGTTATATCGTTTTCTAAAAAAAGCGGCCAAATTACCCCACTCTCCCCTATCTCACTGAATCATGAATAGACGACAAAGAAAATGAGATGATTATGAGGGCGAAATCGCTATCTTTATCACGCTACCAGCCGATTACCAGAATAGCGAACGACCCTAGACGTCTGGGCTAAGTCAGCTTAGCATTTAGTAAGGATGAGTCTACTATGGAATAATTATATTACTTGTCATTTGTATTTAGAGTTTATCAAGGATGAACCTCGTGGACACATGTGATATGCTTCACTGTCGAGCTAGAAACGTTTAAGACAAGGGAATAAGGTCGTTTACAAAAAGGATGGTCGTCATCAAGAGAAATTATTTAATAAAATGTTTGCATGAGACCAGAGTCGAGAAAAGTGTTTGGTGCTAAGTCAGTAATTGCTTCGACAGATGTCCTGTGTCCATGCTGTGGTCGTGGTGTCAGGGCACCCCTTTTCTTTCAGACGGTTTCGGCCTCGTCAGCGCGACCCAGTGAAACTGATCCCACCGCCAGTGACCTGGTTCCAGCCGACAGAAGAGCTCGACAAATATCCACGAGAGGATACCGAGCTGTTTAGGCGAACACCTCACACCGAGAAGGCGGCGCTGTATTTCTGATGCAGCTTCCAGTAACTGCGTTTGTGTCACATAACAATAACACCGGCGCACAGTGGGCCAGGCGCATCAAAAAAGCGGAATTAAGTCGAAAATCAACTTCGGTGAAATTCCTGTAATTATGGGATAGAGTATTGTAAAAATGTACAAAGTTTCCGAATAAGCAAGTTTCCTTTCCCCAATGTCAAGGCAGATGATGCTATAACGTCGCAAAGTAGGACTTACCGACTGGAGATGGAAATGACTGTTGTGTGCCATATTCCGTTCCCCCGATTCAAAAGCTCTCAGCGTAAAATCATTAAAGTTATTCCGTACAAAATAGCTTTTAAAAAAACAGTCGGTATTTCTGCGCATGTTTCTCGTACTCAAGTTCCCGGGAACTATTTCATGCTTACTAGTAGCGGTGGGGTTTACAGTGCCTGTTCGGAACCGTAGTAGTGCAACGACGCAATGAATTTATATAAGGATATAAAGAAAACGTCACCGAACAACACGAAGATATTTGCTGCCTGACTTTCCTCAAGGTGTATAGCTTGCTGCCCAATGCAAATATTTTGCGCATTTTTGCGCGAAATGGACAAATAAGGGTTTAACCCTCGCCGGCATAGGCCGTTTTGCATCCCTCGACGGCACAGGGGGATGCGACCCTCCTCGCGTTTGGCGCCTAATTGAGCTAGAGCCTCGCGGAAAAAAACCATCGTGTAGGTCGTCACGAGACGAAGCCAACAGTACCCGGTTTTAAGGTCATAGGTCAAATGGTGACCTCTGAGGTCAGGTCAATGGCCGAAAATCGGGACCTGTTAGAACGTCGTATAGTGTGGCTGCTAAGGGGTTTTTCGGGATGCTGATCACGAATATCATGTTAGTTTTGATCACAGATGATGTCTTCATGCATTTAGGCCAGGTCGGGTCAGCTCAGGTCAGGTCAACCAGTATGGGTCCTGCCGGGTATTCGTAGTAGGTGTCAACCCGCCTCTGACAGCTTCGTAACATGTTACGAAGGCACCAAAACTACTTCGTAAATGTTCAAATGGTTCCTAAATTCGAATTCAGCTCCAAAAACTAGCCCAGAAACATGTAAAACTCGAAAAAGTGAACCGAGGTCATCGAAGGTCAATGACCTGACCTGACCTTCAGGTGACCTTTACACCCACCCTAATGCATGGGACAAACATCATATCACATGTTTGAACGCTTGAAACCACGAAAAGACTGCAAACGCGCGGCCAATGCGGCATAGTGCCCGCCTGTCCCAGGCATATGTGCAGCGCAGAAATTAAATAATGACGTCATAGGTCAGTGACCTAGCGTAACCAATCAAATTTGAAAATGGATATCGGATTCGGCTTTAGCATGATATTTTACCCTGTAACGAATAATTTTTGGCACCGCAGCTGTGCTCATTGATTTAATTCCGCTTTTTTGAAGCGCCTGGCCCACTGTGCGGCGACTGCGACGCCGAATGGCGAGTATCATAGCTCCTTGTGAGATCGAACCCGACCAACTCCAATGGTTGACTGTGAGGTCGACCAGACCTCGTTAAGTGAAAATGGTGATCTCAGCACAAACCTGCAGTAGCATGAACAAAACCCGTCTAATATGGCGAGAGAGCGGAAATCGAATCACTGCTGCCGTGCGAAATAGAGATTAAAGGGACTATCCCACCTTTAACATGGGGTTTGAGTTGAGATAGCCAAGTTTGCGGCGAGGTTCAGAAACCACTATCTATCTAGGTTGCAACCCTCGCGGCCTCTTGGTGTTGAAGAAATTCGTTCCCTTCATTTGAAAATGGGCCTTGTACAAGGCCCTATCTTCAACATGGAGCGACCGTTAGTGTGACGTCACCTCGTTTAGTCATTCTGATTTAAATGGGTTTGTTCGTTGAAAAATCGCTTAAAACTTGGTCTGAACTTTGTTGTGGTGCCTACAGAGTAAAAAGAATCAGCTTTATGACAGTAATGTGGCCTGGGGAAGGAGGTAATTTGGGGCTGTGACGTCACATATTTGAAAGTTTGTGTTTGGAATATGGGAAGCCTAAGATGTTTAATGAAAAATAAATGTCAGAACCGTGTTTCTGGTCATCCAATCTATAAAGTCGGGCACAATTTAACTGGTTTTAACAACATTTTAGAAGGTGGGATAGTCCCTTTAAATGCGACACCACAAAACGATACCAGCGTGCCTTCAGTGTCCACCGATTTTGAAGCAATCAGTGACAGAAGGACAAACAGGCGTGTCTTGTGCGATTTCTGCATTTTTGAATGGATTCCCGGCCGTTTACACTGAGACCCGCCGCCCTTCGTCACCGTGCTGCTCCTAGTGCTAGCGTGTCGCCGTCACTGCAGTCTCCGCTAGAGCCCATGCTGCGACGCAGTCTCTGATACGCCACCCGGCACAGTATTCCCTCCAACTGTCCACATACTAATATTCGTCATCCGAAGCATGCCTTGAAGCTATACGGTAAATAGGCCTATGTGACATTACTAATTGTCCTAAAAATAATAGCGATAAATGTTAATAGGTATATGTAAATGTGCAGTGTTATTGTGCACAGTGCACTGTGCAGTGTGCTCGTTGCCACAGCAGTAAAACAGATTTATGGATTCACAGGATCCGATAAAAACAAACATCTTATCCTCATAGATGTTTTCTTTTACCGCTTCTTCAAATTATCGGGCATCATACGTGGTGTAGAAGAACAGACGACCATAGAAAACGGACCGGACCGAAGATACCATACCTTTCAAAAATCAGTTATAATATTAGCTATTCGACGTTGCAGTCGCCGGTGTTATTGTTATGTGACACAAATGCAGTCACTATAGAGGCCGCCTCGACGAGATGCTGCCGCCAAACTCAACCGGACGCCGGGGGCTTTATAATTACTAATTAGTGTAGAGACCGGAAATAGAAAAGTGGCATGTGAAAATACTTTTTACTTTAAAAAAATACATAGAAACTTTTAAAATGATTTGAACCCGATGCCTCATGCCAAGAACTTGAAAAAAAAAATTGCAGTCCCATCGGCTCGCACAGCCTCCCTTCATACTACCCGTGCCAATCGTGTCCCCGAGGGCATACGCACGCACGCCGCTGCTACTGCTGCTGCTGCTGCTGCTGCTGCTGCGGCGGCGGCGGTGGCGGCGGGCCGAGATCGTATCGTGACGGCCCGCCATTGGGGCAGGTCAGGGCAGCCGTCCTCGGCGGTAGCGGCGACGGAGCCGTCCCTGCGCGCGCCATCCGTCGGGACTCCTGGCTCAGTCGCACTCGCCGGTGCCCGGCCCACCGACTGGTGAAAGTGTTACAGACCAGGTCACTGCCCGGGGTCGTCGACAGGAGAAGAAAAAACGTCGGACACGCTTTCTGTCCCCCGGGCGGAGACTCGTAAAACATATCGGCGCCGCGCCGTACGGGGAAGGAGGCGATGTGGACCATGGGATGGACAGATCTGCGTGTGATTATTGCTGATATTGAAAGTGCGATGACAGTTTTCAACGAAAACGCTCCAATTACTTCCTTTTTCATTTAGAAACATTCAAGCAGATCGCACATTAGGTACGCACTTGTGAACTTGGTCTGATAAATATGGCTAGATTACTATTCAAGGCTGAAATACCAATAAAGGTCACGTAGTAAATATAAAGGTACTGTATTATAGAAAGCCTTCGCAAACGCGTTTCGATTATATCATCTTCAGTGCTAGCTTCCCATAATACAAAAAGAAAATGGTACAAAAGTTCACAACACATCGCAAATACACACGCTGCAATTTTTTCCTCACAATATCACGGGTAAAATGTTTTTATATACTTCTGGAATGCAAGACCGCAAATCGCCCCTCCTAAGGTGTAAAAGCCCCCCTTATGGTTCGTACATGGCACACTTTGAATTAATGCCGACTCAAGAATTTTTCTGTGCGATCTCTTCAGACCTGATTTCACCGCCCTGGCTTTATCCCACTTAGGTAGGTGACCCTCTGTTTCGGCATGTAACGTAATTGAGTTAGACAAATTATGATTTATCAAATCACGCTTGTGTTCAGTTACTCTGGTTTTAAGCCCTCTGTAAGTTTCACCGATATATACTTTTGGGCAGCCCCCACAAGGAATTTGGTAGACTACGCTGTTCGCCCTTCGCTGTCCTTCAGTTCCTCCCTTAATCATGTCACCTATTTTTGTTCCAGATTTTTCTATCAGCCTAACACCTGCTTGATTTAACCCTTTTGCTAAGGATTGCACTTGTTCAGAGTGTGGCACAACAATGACTCGTTTGCTTTTCTGTTGTCTTTCTTCATTTTGGTTCCTTGTATTTGCTTGTTCTTTCTTCTTTCTTATGCGTTTGGCACTGTTCTTGCATCTAATGAGAAAAGCTCTTGGGTATTTGAGCCGTTCAAATACCTCGAAAATGTGTTTGATCTCATCTGCGATGTACTCTTCGCTGCAAATACGGTATGCGCGCAGGAAAAAGCCAATGACGACCCCTGACTTTGTTCTCATGCTATGTGCAGAATAAAAATGAATATAATCCTCCTTACTTGTTGGCTTTCTATAGACCGCAAACTTTACACTAACATCTTCCCTGATAATCTTAACGTCTAAGAAGTTAAGTGTTTGGTCTCTTTCTTCTTCTAGTGTAAATTGAATGCTCCCATGTACTTGATTCAGCTCTTGTAGCTTCACGTTTAGATCCATTTCCTCTGGCGCAATGACCAAAATGTCATCCACATAACGATACCATTTTGTATCATTTCCCATCACCTTGCTGAATTCCTCCTCCTCTAACATTTCCATAAATAGGCACGCAGCAACTGCGCTGAGAGGTGAGCCCATGGCAAGCCCCTCGTTTTGTGCATATTCTTCTTTGTTGAAGATGAACGGATGAAAGTTGAGGCAGAGCTTTATTAAAGACAGATAATCCTCTTTTGGTAATGGTAATGAATCTTCAGTTAGGCCGTTCAGCGCTTTTTCAATCGCCTTTATAGCGCCGTCGATAGGGACGTTTGTAAATAGCGCCTTGACGTCAAAGCTCGCTAGTTTTTTCCCGTTAAATTGCGTTTGTTTTAACCGCTCAATGAGGTCCCCTGAATTCCTTAAGTGAGCGTCACTTAAGCTTCCCAGAGTCATTGTCAACGGTTTGGCTAGTATCTTAGCTAACCTATGGGGCGCACTTGCAATGCCTGACGTAATAGGGCGCATCGGTATGCCCTGTTTGTGAATCTTTGGGAGCCCTCTCATTTTAGGTGGCAAAGGATCTTGTTCCAATGTGTAAAGTAGTTGTTTTCCTTGTTCAGACTTTTTAAGAATTTTTCGAGCCTCTTTGTTGTGAGCCTCGAGTGAGCCTCGAGTCATTGTTGTGCCACACTCTGAACAAGTGCAATCCTTAGCAAAAGGGTTAAATCAAGCAGGTGTTAGGCTGATAGAAAAATCTGGAACAAAAATAGGTGACATGATTAAGGGAGGAACTGAAGGACAGCGAAGGGCGAACAGCGTAGTCTACCAAATTCCTTGTGGGGGCTGCCCAAAAGTATATATCGGTGAAACTTACAGAGGGCTTAAAACCAGAGTAACTGAACACAAGCGTGATTTGATAAATCATAATTTGTCTAACTCAATTACGTTACATGCCGAAACAGAGGGTCACCTACCTAAGTGGGATAAAGCCAGGGCGGTGAAATCAGGTCTGAAGAGATCGCACAGAAAAATTCTTGAGTCGGCATTAATTCAAAGTGTGCCATGTACGAACCATAAGGGGGGCTTTTACACCTTAGGAGGGGCGATTTGCGGTCTTGCATTCCAGAAGTATATAAAAACATTTTACCCGTGATATTGTGAGGAAAAAATTGCAGCGTGTGTATTTGCGATGTGTTGTGAACTTTTGTACCATTTTCTTTTTGTATTATGGGAAGCTAGCACTGAAGATGATATAATCGAAACGCGTTTGCGAAGGCTTTCTATAATACAGTACCTTTATATTTAAAAAAGTTTCACTTATCTAATCATAATTGTCACAATGAACGTTCAACAACAAAGGTCACGTAGATTTGAATCATCTAATAGAAGTGCCCCGACGTGTCTACACAATTACACGGGTGGATGCTTTGGCCAAGGTCAGTGTGTACCCACCGGTATTGCCCAACGCATTTCTGTGATACACGCAACTGTCCATTAGGCAACCGCCAGGCCCAAAAAGGCCCGCCGGCTCTTCGCTTTCGTGGAACCGAATATTTTCTCCCTGCGCTCCCTCTTAGAGATCTATTCTGAGCCAGGAGTGGGACCGGGCCGCATCAATCGGTTAAATCCCCAGTTCGGTGGCGTCCAGTTCCAGTCATCTCTCAGGGCGCCGCCGCCTCCCCGTCTCCCCGCTCTGCGGCCTTTGTGGCGCAGTTTCGCCGCGGTGCGCCGCTTCTGGCCGCTCCATTCCGCTGTCGGCCAGTCAGCTACGATTAGCGTTCGTCCGCCGGCGGATTCTCCGAACTGAATCTCGGGAGAAAAACTGACCGTCACGCCGGGCCTGTCCCGGGACCGGCCCCGCCACTCGGTCAGTGGCTCCTCCGGGTGACAGAAATACGATACAAATATGCCAGTGGTGTGAAAGTAAGAAATAAAATAAATGATCTTGCTTTCAAATACAAAAATAACTAAGAGATACTGTGTTGTGGGACAGATTTAAACCGACGAACGAAATAATTAAAAAAGCCAATCGCCAATGATAGCACAGTATGGTGAAAGACGACTGATATTTTGCTTCTCAAATAATAAACGAACGCTTTCGGATCCAAACGGGGCAGTTGGGGCAAAAATAAAACTTGCAGCGCCCTAAATCAATGAAAACTTCTCATTTTTTCAGAATAGAAAGAAAACTATACAACTTTGTTTCCACACCGCTTCAAAATTCGTCAATTTTCATCAGAAAGGCTACATAAATTGTGACATTACCACAACTCAAGTCTCATACCATTAATTGTAATAATACTCGACAGCACACATGGGCTGTACGCGAATTGCTGTCAGTAGCGGCGAACACCTACAGTTAAAAAAATGCCAAAATCAAAGGGGGGCACGGTGCCCTCCCCGTTCCGCCGCCTATGATTGCTGTACGCTGTACGCGAATTACTTATATGGTGTACACTGTACGCGAATAAGTTACCTTTACTTTTACTAAAAACCAGTTGCCCAAATATAGACGCACCTCCCAAATTTCACTTTGATAGCAGTGCACAGTTTAGCGTGACACTCATCACCTCATTCATCGCTACTTTCCGATTTAGCAGGCTCATAATATGAATGACAGAAGAAACTGTCGGCATCCAATAATGATAAATGACGTCGTTAGTAAATGTAGTCGGAGAAGAACACAATCTCTGGGGGTTTAACGCCTTTCTTCTTGTGAGAACCAGTTTCAAAACGGACCAACTCTTCGTGAAAGAGCTGACGTCATTATATGGAGGGAACAGGTTCGATATCAGCCCGTCGTGACGTCAGAAGCCGTCGGACCAATCATGTGACACATTCCATCCCACAGTAGGTGAATAGTGAAACGGTAAGATAGGGGAGGAGATAGGACGGTGCCCTGCGGGACGCCAGCCGCAGGCACTGGACAGGTTACGACACCGGAGCCGCCTAAATACAGGGTCATGACTGTCGACGGTGGTAACTGTGCGCACATTTTCAGTTATGAGTGATACGTTTCCATTATATTTAGTTTTCCATTGCCGGTATAAAAAGGCGGAGAGGGTTAACATTCGCCTTCATTACAAATCATTCTAATTCTACAATTGACTTCATCAAATGGCAAAGTCGTGGAGCGCCAAAGTGATCCCATTAAGCAATGAAAAACCGGGAAAATGGAGCGAGCGACGGTTTAGATCTAACAATATATGATTTTATCATGTTGACATCCATCGCTATACAATCATGCAGTGCGTATCAAGGTGCTATTCTATGATCTGGATCTGATTACGGAGCGAGCCATGAGTGACATGTGATTCACGATGTACGTGTGTGTACCTATACATCATATGTGCGTATATGAACGAAATCTATACTATAAATCCTAAAAAGTACCCCGCCGTGTGCGACGTAGTCACTTTGTAGCGCTTATTGCGGCGGCGTCCGTTGACCTACGGCCGTGAAATTTTACAGAAATGTGGGCCATCTTTACACGTAGGTCGTATTAAATTTTGGACATGATGCGGCCAGGGGTGCGCCCGTGGCGCGTGCTCGCGTGCCCATAGGGTTAACATTAGAATCGGCAAAAACACGCTATTGCTCGGGAACGGTGAGGGCTACGGGGGTGAAATTTTCACTGCAAGTCGGACGCGTGCACTCATTTGTCGTATTAAATTTTCGAGGGGGTGGGTTCAGCGGTGTGCACGTGGTGGGGCCGCGACCGGCGCCGAGCAGAGGGCACGTGCTTTAGGCTCAGTTGTTCGCTTAAAAAACTGAGTGGGCCGGCAGGTCATTGACCTTTGACAACGAAGGCCGACACAAGGCACCGCTCGCCAAGAGGATTTGCCAGTAAATACAATTAATTTGTTTTTGCAACATCTCAGCCGTTTCTGGGCCGATTTAGCTGAAACTTGGACTGTCGGTGGTAAGTGTAGGGTAGGGTAGGGTAGGGTAGGGTAGGGTAGGGTAGGGTAGGGTAGGGTAGGGTAGGGTAGGGTAGGGGATTGTAGGGTAGGGTAGGGTAGGGTAGGGTAGGGTAGGGTAGGGTAGGGTTGGGTAGGGGATTGTAGGGTAGGGTAGGGTAGGGTAGGGTAGGGTAGGGTAGTGTAGACTAGTGTAGAGGTAGGATGGGGTAGGGTAGGGTAGGGTAGGTTAGGGTAGTGTAGGGTAGGGGTAGGGTAGGGTAGGGTAAGGGTAGGGTAGGGTAGTGTAAGGGTAGGGTAGGGTATGGTAGGGTAGGTTAGGGTAGGGTAGGGTAGGGTAAGGTAGGGTATGGTAGGGTAGGGTAGGGTAGGGTAGGGTAGGGTAGGGTAGGGTAGGGTAGGGTAGGGTAGGGTAGGGTAGGGTAGGGTAAGTTAGGAGTAGGGTAGGGTAGGGTAGGAGTAGGGGTAGGGGTAGGTAGGGTAGGTTAAGGTAGGGTAGTGTAAGGGGGAAGGGTAGGGTAGTGTAACGGTAGGGTAGGGTAGGGTAGGGTATGGTAGGGTAGGGTAGGGTAGGGTAGGGTAGGGTAGGGTAGTGTAGGGGTAGGGTAGGGTAGGGTAGGATACAGTAGGGTAGGGGTAGGGGTAGAGTAGGGTAGGGTAGGGTAGGGTAGGGTTGAATTGAGTAACATCCTAACTTATTAAGGGCTCGAACAACTCGCATGCATCACCATCATACTTTATAGTTCAATTAAAAGCAGTTACCCAGTTCTACACAAATAATACCAATAATAATGCAAGTTTCTACACTCAAACTAATGCATCCGTTTATCATACATATCAAAACATACAGTTATCGCGTAAACCTGTACCTCTAGTCTATATTATAAATCCTAAAAAGTACCCCGCCGCCGCCCACGCCGTGTGCGACGTAGTCACTTTGTAGCGCTTATTGCGGCGGCGTCTGTTGACCTACGGCCGTGAAATTTTACAGCGATGTGGGCCACCTTTACACGTAGGTCGTATTAAATTTTGGACATGATGCGGCCGGGGGTGCGCCCGCGGCGCGTGCTCGCGTGCCCACAGGGTTAACATTAGAAATGGCAAAAACACACTATTGCTCGGGAACGGTGAGGGCTACGGGGGTGAAATTTTCGCTGCAAGTCGAACGCGTGCACTCATTTGACGTATTAAATTTTCGAGGGGGTGGGTTCAGCGGTGTGCACGTGGTGGGGCCGCGACCGGCGCCGAGCAGAGGGCACGTGCTTTAGGCTCAGTTGTTCGCTTAAAAAACTGAGTGGGCCCGCAGGTCATTGACCTTTGACAACGAAGGCCGACACAAGGCACCGCTCGCCAAGAGGATTCGCCAGTAAATACAATTAATTTGTTTTTGCAATATCTCAGCCGTTTCTGGGCCGATTTAGCTGAAACTTGGACTGTCGGTGGTAGTGTAGGGTAGGGTAGGGTAGGGTAGGGTAGGGTAGGGTAGGGTAGGGTAGGGTAGGGTAGGGTAGGGTAGGGTAGGGTAGGGTAGGGTAGGGTAGTGTATTGTAGTGTAGTGTAGTGTAGTTTAGGAGTAGGGTAGGGGTAGGGTAGGGTAGGGGTAGGGTAGGGTAGGGTAGGGTAGGGTAGGGTAGTGTAGTGTAGTGTAGTGTAGTGTAGTGTAGTGTAGTGTAGTGTAGTGTAGGAGTAGGGTAGGGGTAGGGTAGGGTAGGGTAGGGGTAGGGTAGGGGTAGGGTTGAGTTAAAAAAAGGCCTAACATACAAAAGACTTGGACACTCCGCAACTATCGCTATTATATTAAAAACAGCTACCCAAATCTACCCAAATAATACAGCTAAAATACAAGCTACTCACCCAAACTAATGCATCCGTCACATATAATTAATCAAAACATACAGTTATCGCGCAAACCTGTACCTCTAGTAAATGTTAAAAAACAAAAAATACGGAGCGAGCGAAGCGAGCGTAGTCTTTCCTTAGATAAACGGAAATTTCTGAGTATGAGCGGCCGGCCGGCCGGCCGGCCGTGGTCACGCTTTTGCGAGGCTTATATCTCAGCAGCCACTTGACCGATTTACACGCGGTAATTTTTGTAGGGTAGCTTCATTCCTTCCACCAAGTATTGGACTATTCCCGATGCATGTGGGTGACCCCTTATGCACGTGCCACGTGCAAAACGAAGAGGTGTCAGTTTTGTAATTGTTGCAATATCTCGGTAACTACTTGGCCGATTGTGCTGAAAGTTGGCATGTAGGTAGGCACCCACTAGGCACTGCATATACATGTGCCAGAGTTGGGGTGCTGCTGCACGTGAGCACGTGCAGGGGTCGTTTCCAGATCTCGGGAACGGCTGGACCGATTGCGCTCAAATTTGGTACACGGTTAGGGACCGGTTAGTAGGGTGCCGTGCACAAGTCAGTTGGGACCCATTTTGCACGTGCGCACGTGCAGGATGCCGCTTCCAAATCTCGAGAACGGCTGGGCCGATTGTGTCCAAATTTGGCACATCGCTAGAGACCAGTTAGTAGGGTGCCGTGCACAAGTCAGTTGGAGGTACCCCCTCGCAATTTCGCACGTGCAAGGCCCACCCTCTCGCTCGCTCCGTTAGTCGCCCCAAAAGGCGTTATACTGGTTTAGTTACGTTGTTGTTTACCTACTGTAGTAACTGTACTAGTCCTCTCTTCAACGTAGTTATGTCAAAACAAGAGCAAAAAGTGTCAGCTCCTGAATATTCTCTTTCAGGTCAGTTCAACAGATGCAAAGGGCGCTTCCCGCCTCAAACAACAGCCGCGAGATCATAATTTACAGGCAAACAAACTTCTCAGCGTGACGTGCGTAGGTATGTAAGGAAGCCAAGTGCAATGGAGAGATGAAAATGGCCGGGGAGAGGGATAAGCGCCGTTCAAAACAACCTATACATTATCCTGGCCATTCAGGCCTAAATGCAGATCACCATGCATGATGATGATACCCGGAATGATAGGTAGCATACCCTTGACTAATATCAAATTAACGTGGTGCAGGTATTGCAACCAATAGCCACAACAGCCCAGGGACAATTGATATGTGAAACTGGCAGCCTATCAGTTGGCACCCGAGCTGCCTCAATTACCACGAGCCACGTGCACCATGAGCGATACCAGCCGCCAGCCGAGCAGCACATTTACGACACGCCGCGGCCCTGCGGACGCGTCCGTCCGTCAGTTACGACACGGCAGCCCCGACCCAAACGGGCAGACTGGGACTCTGGCGCGCCGCTCGCCGGCCCGAACAGCCACCTGATGCGGCCGGCCGGCCGGCGCAGATGGATCGGCCGCGACGGGAGGCCGGCCGGCCCGGCACCGAGCCCCCGGCAAGGGCACCTAGAGGACGAGCCGACCTGGCGCGCCCCGGCCCGCGCCGGCCTCCTCAGCTCAGCTCGGAGCGCGGCGGCACCAGCCGGCGGCCACGCTCGGCGGCCGCGCTAGCCGCCGCGGGCGCTGGACGCGGCGGCGGCACCACGCTCCTCCAGCATGGCCGCCTCATGATCGAGGCCGTTTTTGCGGCTGGCCGGGCGCCGGTATTCGGCCGCAGGCCCTGGTGCTCTGTTATGTTCCTCGTGAATAGGAGCTTGTTCCGGGAGCCAGCGAAGTGAGTGGGTGTGTTTTAAACAGCCGCTGCTGATGTCTCTGTCTAGGACCAGACGCCAATCATGAATTAAAGGCGAGATCTCATCAGTTTTATTGCCATGTGTTTTTCGTGTCATCCAAATGCTTTGATTGAATGAATTCCCGAAGCTAAATCACATGCTAAGCGAACTTGACATGCTGGCTTCACTATAGCCAAAGAATCGAGGAAACTCGGGTACACAACAGAATAAGAACGTTTCAATGTCTAAAATGCCTCGAAAGATGAACACCATTTTTGAGAAAATAAAATTGCGACTCTTGCTTCACACTGATTGGAGATGATTTCGTGAGTTCCAGTTTCTCAATGGAAATCAGATTTCAACGGTTATAATTGTAATGCCGTCAGATCACAGATGGGTGTTTTAATGATCTTCGATATTTCAAAATAAAGCAATAAAATTGTCAAAATGTTACACCTACATCACATCAAGTACCTATCCTGACCTGATCTACTACAGATACCATAGGGCACCAAATTCATTTACCAAATAACACCAAATGCAGCATTAGCGAACCCAGAAGACCTTTTAGAGAATAGCCCGTCTTGTAGCGTTCGAAATTGAAAGTTTGCGTGTTCTTCGCACGAAACAATTCACTAACATCTGATTTGAGAGAGCTTGATTTAACCCTCGCCCGTATTGGTGTTTTGCCAGCCGCAAACGTAAAAGGGGGGGTCCATTGGACCCCCCCGCCGTTTAGCCCCTCATTGAGCTAGAGCTTCGCGAGAAAAAAAAACGAGCGTGTTGCCTGTGACGAGAGGAAGCCGACGATACCCTCCTTTAAGGTCCAATGTCATCGGTTGACCTTCCAGGTCAGGTCAATGACCCAAAAGTCGGGAAAATCGGGACCTGTTAGAACTTCGTAAAGTGTAGCTGCTATGGGGTATTTCGGGGTGGTGATCACGAATATCATGTTAGTTTTTTATCAATGATGATGTCTTCATGCATTTAGGCCGGGTCGGGTCAGGTCAGGCCAGGTCAACCAGTAGGTGTCCTGCGGGTAGGTACTCGTAGTGGGTGTCAACTGTCAACCGCCTGACAGTTTCGTAACATGTTACGAAGGCACCAAAACTACTTCGGAAATGTTCAAATGGTTGCTAAATTCGATTTCAGCTCCAAAAACTAGCATAAAAATATATAAAACTTGAAAAAGTGAACCAAGGTCACCAAAGGTCAATGACCTGACCAAACCTTCAGGTGACCTTGACAACCATCCTAATGGATGGGAGCAACACCATATCACGTGTTTGAACGCTTGAAACCACGAAAAGACTGCAAACGCGCGGCTAATGCGATCGCCATACGCCGAATCGCGATTCCGACCGACCATAGTCTCGAAAAGTAGGTCACAGGTCAAAGGTCATTTGGGTCAGGGTGATGAAATTTTCAGGGTAGGTGTAAACTTGATTATCACGAGGGTACTGAAAGTTTCGTCGCGATCGGCAGCTTTTTAAGCGAGTCATTTGCGAAAAACCGAGGGGGTCCGTTCGATCCCCCCCCCCATACGGGCGTGCGTTAAGTTTCGCAGCAATGCATTACAAGGAAGCGAGATCCGAGGAATCTTTGCAAACTTGATAACCTATTTGGAAAGTATGCCGGTCCTGTAGCATCCCAAACCACCTTTCTGGATCAGGGATCCGTAAATGATCTGAAGAAACACGCCGACACCCAGGAACCAGAAGCACGGAGCACCCTGCCCTCCCGCTCCTTCTCCGCTCCCGTCTCACATTTACACCGACCGGCCGCGAGTTTCCTAAGTGTGGAACTGCCCATACCTAAGGTCTATGATTGGCGCAAGCTTCGCCGAGATGACGTCACAGGCTTTGACGTCATGGCTCACAGTCGGCTGACCAATCGCTGCACGATTATAGGCTAGCGGCGCGCGGCACTAGCGCCCCTGGTGTTATTATGGGAAGTTGAGCAATTTTACATTAAAATCTAATGCATAGCTTGTGTTGGGAACAATTATGTATTACTAAGGCGTCAATGTCTGACAAATTAATTCGTCCATGCTCCTCACATTTTGCAAAATGCAAAGTGACCTTATATTATGCGTCATAAGGTACTACACTACGCTTCAAACAATCCACACAAAGCACCAGCCAGGCACTGTTACAAGTAGCGAGCAGTTAAGTGGCGGCAGGTGGCGCTACCATCTCCAGCATCGGTCCAGATGGCGTCACTCACTATCCGCACTATAGTTCCGCACTACCTGCTAATAAAATAAATAATAAATCCGCTAATAAATCTGCTAATAATCTCGCTAATAAATCTGCTAATAATAAATTCGCACTACCTGCTTATTTATGTCCTATTGATCATTCAACGCCGATAGGCAGTATTACCAGCCGTAATACTGAAGACATTTGCTCAATGCTGAAGCGAAACGCAGTGCACAAACCACACCGTCAAAACTCAAGCACCTCGTAGGAGATATTATTATTATTATTATTATTATGTCAAACATCCACCAACCACAGAACAGTGGGCATTACGGTGGCATAGCACATACAGACGCACACATGCATACAATTTCACACATATTCATATATGAACACTTAATCGACTAACACAATATTCGGCGCAGTGTGAAGCAATCCATACGCGAAGATATAAATAACCATGTGTCCCATGTATGACAAAACTGTGACAATTAAACCGGTTTTATATTCACGTAGAACAAGTTACTTTTTCTCTAGCTAGGGAACTCGCTAAAATTAAGACTGACTAAATATTTACGCAGGATAACTGGCTCCGCCTCTTCGCCAACTTAAGGACCCGCCATTCCATGCACCTAGCCGCCAGCGCCGAGTGATGACGTCACTCGAACGGGCGACGGTATGAATAGTTCCACACTTAGGAAACTCGCCGACCGGCCCGACCCCACGAGCCCGTCCCGACTCCAGCCACCTGTGGGCCTGCCTGCACCCCGGGGTGTCCCTCTCACGTGTACCAAACACGTGCAGCCCCACCACGTGGCGCCCGTCAAGGCCATCCGGTCGCAGTCATGTGACTGGGCCCGGCCCTGGCTAGGCTCTCCATGGTGCCATCACGTGACGGAGTGAATCCAATGCCACGACCCAGAATAGTGATGGAAGCACGAGACCGACGGGCTCCAAATATAGAGAGGCATATGATTACGGACGCGTTTTTGAGTGGAGGGTAATTTTGTCGGGTAATTTCAGTGTCAAGAAAATCAATGGTCAAGTGAGTGACTGAACAAGACGTTTTTGAGTTAACATGCAGACAACTTGACGTTTACTTGTGCGGGCACATCTCCCTCAGGCCTCAGGTAAGCTGGTTTTATTGAACATATCGCTGTGTTGCTGTGGATGTAATGTAGTTCCAATGTTATATAACGCACCACTGTAACTGTCGATGCGCCAGTTCCAGCCCCACTTTTAGCGTTCATCCCACATTCTCCCGTGCCTGCCCCCGCACGCCGCCTATAGGGTGTCCCGAAAGTTTGTTGACACATTTCACATATCAATAATGTGAGCATGTGAGCCTTTTTAAAATCTAGGTTTTGTAAGACTCTGACAAGATGCAGCACAATTTAGTTCAGCTAGTGCTAATTTTGAACCATGTCACAAGGTACGGCACAACATGCAGACGAAGCTTCCTATAAGCTGCCTATCACACGTCGCTGGCGAGGGTCACGTGAGCCCCAATGAGACCTGAAAAGACAGACGTCCATAAATACAATATATTTTCAAGGAATCATGACTCCCAATATAGACATTTCACCTTCAACAGGCTCCAAATATATAACAGCGACAATCTGGACCCATTCTAACCAAAAGATGTCGCGTCGTGTGTATCTTTGACTAGAGCACATAATGTAACAATCTGGCTAACATTTCCCCGGCTGGATGATGCACATTTAAATCGCAAAGCAAAACTCGGGAAAACAACATCTCCCAGCAATATACCTACATCTTCACGGAAGTACACATCGGAAGAGCAGGACAGGGTGTCATGACAAACGTGTCCCTTCAAGGGAGCAAGTATAAACGGCACAAGGACCCTAACACATTGGTCGCAGCTCAGAGATTGATGACGAGTATACAGGGTACGTGAGCATAACTGAACTGGCTGTTTGTACCTTCACAATAAGGCAAACGAAGTGACAAATAATTATCAACGAAAGCCCGAACTCTCCTTAAAAGGAAAACGTCTTAGCTGAACAATACAGCTAGAACTGAAATAATTTTCAATTTAAATAAACGTATTCGAAAGAAACAACAACACACTGAAAATCTTGTTAGAAACGTTTGCAGGTAGGTCTCTTACGGAAAGCTTGCCCTCGACAACTACGCCTATTAATGCTCGCATAAGGAATTGCACTTGATAATTCCACTAGCATATACCATGCAACACATAGGAGCGAGACAATACATGCTCATTGCTCCATCACAGGTCCCACAGAATGCTTACAACAGCCAACACCTCTAAACAACAGTCCCCAAGCGATCGACGACAAAGACAACGCTCTTGAGAATCCGACTCGCAGAAAAGTTGCGTTTCCCCCAAGACGGCAGAAACGTTAGGCACTGGTCCACTGACGGCGGTAGGGTACCCCACTCACCATCCCCGCCCGCTGACGGGTCCACCGTCGGACGGCCGCCGTCCCAGGACAGTCGACTGCAGGTCAGCCGTGCCCAGTGGTCCGTCAGTCCATCTTGGCCCTCCACAGGTGGACGGCGCCGGCCAGCAGTGCCACACTGATGGCCAGTCCGACAGCGGTCCAGTTGCGCGGCGGCACCCATGACTCGACCATGCGCCGCCTCTGCAGCGCGGCCCGCCGGCGCCGCATCCGTTCGCGCTCCTCCTCCTCGCTCTGGCGCCGCGCGCGGTTCAGCGCGTCCACCCGCGGTCGGAGCGACTCGGGCGGCAGCTCGCGCAGCAGCAGAGTGGCGCTCTCCATGAGGTCCTCCCAGGGCAGGTGGTCGGGGATGTCGGCCAGCAGGCTGTGCACCGCCGCCAGGTCACACTCGCCCGCCAGCAGTTCGTCCCGCCGGTGCAGCACCACGGCCGCCGTCAGGTAGACGGGCGCCAGCCAGCTGGTGGCCAGCACGTAGTCAAACAGACGCGTGATCAGCGAGAACTCGGGAAGGACGTGACTGAACCACGTGATGAGCCACGAGAGCGCGAACGTGGCCATCGCCTCGGATCGCAGCAGGAACTCGCAGACAGGCGGGTCGCGGGCCTCCAGCAGTGGCAGCACGTACGTCAGCAGGTCACGGGTCTCGTCCATGCTCGGTGCCATGAACACACTCAGGTGGCGCCCGGCCAGTTTGCAGAGGACGTCGAGCGCCAGCGGCTCGCCGCAGACCAGTAGCACGGTGATGGCCACGTCGTGGTAGCCCTGGTAGTAGTGCAACTCCGGGTGAGCGGCCAGCGAGCGCACGATCAGCGTCACCAGGCTCTCCTGCATGCCGAACCGCACCGAGTCCTCGATGCCGGGCGGGAACCGTTTGAGGGTTCGCTCCACGTCCAGCACCACCTGATGGTGGTAGGGGTGGGCGCGCACCTCCTCCCCGGTCAGCAGGGGTATCTCGCCGTCCGGCGCACAGTCCACCGGCCGGTCGGCGCGCAGCAGCAGCGGCCAGACGCGCCGGCGCAGCGCGTCGTCCAGCAGGCCGCCGCGCGACACAGCTCCCGCCCGGAGCGCCTCCACGTCCGGGGGCTCGGCAGAGAGGTGCGTCAACAGCAGGCGGCGCTTCTGCTCCTTCCAGGCGGCGTCAGGATCCTCAGTTTCTTGATCATCATCAGCAGCTTCATGGTCCTCATATTTACCCCCAGCAGCAGTCTCTGTGCTGGGGTTATCACTGCCAGACAACTTGGTCACATCATTTGGTACCTGAGGAGCTAGTGATTGGTCTGGAAGGTCAGGTGATATAGTGACATCTGTGTCTGCCTCTTGGCCGACAGAAGTGGCATTGCTTTGCATAACTTCAGTATTTCCCTCTGACAGCTCATGGTTTTCAGTGTTTGACTGTTGTGCTGCAGATGCCACAGTCCCACTGATTGTTGGCTCTTTGCTGTCTGAGGTAACAACAGTCATATTGGCACCTGTGGGGTAGAATGAGTCCAGGTTAGATTCTAATGGTGCACAGATAGGTACCTAAAAATTGTGGGTTGATTAGCACCAGAATGGATGTTGAAAGAACTGAAAATGATGAAGAAATAGCACAATATTTATGCAAGCAAAAGGATATAGCTTAAGCCAACTATTTCATTTTAAAGTGAACAATATCCAGAGGGCTTAGAAACATTAGTTGGGAGCAAAGCCGCAATTTCTAAATAGGTTAATAGGTAAACAATTTTGAATTCTGTATCCAACAAGAAACAAAAACTTTAAAACTCATAACTTTTAAACTGGAACATGTGCCATCAAAATAATTTGACTAAAAGTAGAGAAATGCAAGTTCTTGTCACTTTTATTGCATGACCAATATCATCATGCACAATCATCAGGCCACCTAAAATCCATAAATTAAGAGTTTGGGGTGTGCACTGCGGATGTTTTAAGAAGCATGTTAATTTACCTCTTTGACCATCTTTATAGTTCTGTCCAAAACGGTCAGCACATTACTCAATATATTATCGTTATTTAAGAGTCAAAACATTAAGTCTCTAGCATAAAATTAAATAAGAACAACCCAATAAATCGACCAGAGAATATGACACTTCTTGGTGACAATGGCATTGCTTTTACATCTTGTAGACAAGCTGTCATTAACTCAAATCATATCAAGTTGAAGTAACAAGTCAACTTACCAAAAAAGACCCAATGCAACGCAGCACAATCAAATATAAATTGAAAATTAAACGCAAAACCACCCTAACCTCGTCAATTCAACACTTGACAAATAAATCGAACCAGATGCGCGAGAATTGTAACGCGTAGCAGAAAACTGTCGGCTACTAAATTGTTCGCTCGCGGCTGACGTTCCCATATGCATGACAGCAGCGAACTGGGTGGTGAGGAAAGTATGGTGAATGCTTAATAAATAGACAACTCAAACTGTATGGCTGCAATCCAATATCACAACTGGAAAATTGGCACATATGTCAACTCGTTCACCACCAAGACGTTTTCTGTCCTATCAGAACTGTAGATACCTACATGGCATCATCTCACCCAAGGGTAGAACTCCATTTCACCAAAGAAGATCGGTGGGCTTTCGGTTTCCAGAATAAGCAGTTAGACATTTGGGCATCGCGTCCCGCGTCCTGAACCGATTAGATCAGACTGGATCAGCAGACCTGGATCAGACATACAAAACATGAAGCGTCATGGAAGCTTAGAATAAGGCATCCGGATTCGATTCCCGGGCAATGCACGTGGCGTTGCCGCTGCCTGGCCGCTTGGAACAGCGTGAGAGTTCCGATTAGCACTTGATCCACCGGATATGGCGCCAAAGCCAACCAACCCACCAACCAAGCTTAGAATGCGCCTTCCTAGGCCGTAAGTGCATCATCCCAGACAGCCCCAGCCCCCAGGACTCCAAGACGAATGCCCGGCGTAGCCCAGCCTGGCCCAGCCCAAGATGCTTACAGATAGCCCAGCCCACTGCACTGGTCGGACAGCGATCACCGACCAGAACATGCGCTCAGCGCTAAGTTTCATCGGCCAAGACAAGGGACAACCGGCATCCCCATTCACTCGTCGTTCGAAGACCGTAGCTCCGGCGGACGGAGGAGTGCACAAGATTCAAGAAGACCGGTGTGTTCCGAAATCCGAGCCCTATACATGAGACACATGCCTATAGTTATTGATAAACTCTATAACTCAGAATTTCTCACAGAATGTCTGTTTTCAGAAGGTAGGAAGACTTGGCTACAGACTACAGTCAACGCAGATTAGGCTAATTGAAGCTGGAATGAGCAAAGAGGAAGTCTTACAAAGAATACATGCAAAGAAATATAAGTCAGCAGCTTGTAAAGAGAAGAATAGGGTAATACAATACCAATGAAAATCCCATTTGATAAAAGAGTAACAGTGATGCAGAAGGATGGCATAGCCAAACAAAGTTTCACAAGCATCAAGCGCTTATACACGTATCTATTCCAGCCTGCTTGAAACATAATTCATCAAGCTATTAATTTTGGCCTAGGCCAATAACAAGTCTTGATTAGACATTGTGTATAGACAAACAGCGCAGACAGCGCAAACATATTACGAAGAACGAACGTAAATATATGCCACTTCGACTTCACCTTAAACAAACAATAAAGCAAATAAATCAACAAAGCGAAAGCACATTTTTACTAAGCAGGTCTCTGCGCACAGCATGCTCGGCACAGCGAAGCGGTGCGGTCCTCCGGACCATGGTCCACATCCCGTACCCGATTCCAGACCACAGCAATGACAACTGAGTACCGGCGTAATGGAGGCAGCGCGAGGGGAGCTGATTGCAGTCACTGTAGTACGAATGACTGACACAGTTCCCTAGCAATCAACAATATGGCGGCTGGATCCATGCAACTCCGCTGGCTGGCAGGGCTCGCTAATCTTAACACAGGCTCGCATCGCGGCATCCAGGGAAGCAGGCACTACAGTGCCATTCTCATAATATTGGCAGCGCGAATCTCACAACTAAATCACAGATGGCGACGACTCATACCCGCAGTATATCCATCGGCGCGATCCTTACACATTACACTCAACAGACATCTCTATAAACATCTAACAGCAAGCTCAGTATGTGACATCGGAATGTGCCATCACATCTCCAGTAAAAACGCGATCACATATAGATATCACAACCTGCGACCCGTCTGTATAAAATAACAACGGAGCCACCACGCTTTACGGAGGCCGGGTTCCTCCCAACTTGGATACGTTTGGCGCGTTCACAGATATTGGACGGTGCTGCACATTGTGCTAACAGATTTTTCACGTGGATCAACAGCACATCATTATTATGGAGTTCAATATCATAAGACAAGCAAAGGTACAGCGTTGGCACGATCAAGCTCACTGGTTACATGTGCCACACTCCATCGGAGCCACCCTGCACACCGACACTGGGCCGCTGCCGTGCAGGCAGCACCACCGTCAGTCATTGAGGTGTCACCACCGCCAGTCATTCAGGCGTCACCACCGTCAGTCATTCAGGTGTCATCACCGCCAGTCATTCAGGTGTCACCACCGTCATCGTCAGTCATTCAGGAGTCACCACTGTCAGTCCGTGAGGCGTCACCACTGTCAGTTTGTCGGGCCGCACCACCGTCGCCACCCGTCGGAGCGCCGCCATGAGTTGCTGCCTCATCTCGCGCTGGCTCCAGGGCCGCGGCGGCAGCAGG
Source organism: Amphibalanus amphitrite (assembly GCF_019059575.1). Taxonomy (NCBI): domain Eukaryota; kingdom Metazoa; phylum Arthropoda; class Thecostraca; order Balanomorpha; family Balanidae; genus Amphibalanus; species Amphibalanus amphitrite. The sequence goes on from NW_024881622.1 coordinate 272,962, forward strand.
GCGGCCAGTCCCTCGGGCGGCAGCCTCTGGGCGGCGAGCCGGCGCCGCAGAGCCTGCACCGTCTCCAGCAGGTCGTCCATGTCGGCGGCGCGCTGGGCGTCCTCGTGGCGCGCGTAGATGGCCGACAGGCCGCGCAGACAGTGCTCGGCCAGATCCAGGTGCCGCCAGTGACCGCCGCCGTCTGGGACGCACACACAGAGAACACGTACGGGGAGGGCAGTTATTACCACGGGCCCGAGCGGGGAGGTGGGTGTGTTAAATCCAACTAACACTACTGCATGCAGCGACTACAGATGCTACTTACGGATTCTGGCGCTGCTGACTAAAGAAACTAGCAGTTAAAAGGCATGTGGCATCGCCTGGAAGTCAGCTGTAGAAAAACTTCAGCATTTTAACTGAAACCATTGCGTCGAAGATAATTTCAGACACAAAAATATGTGCAAAGACGGCTTAACGTCACCAAGGTGCCGGCTTTTGGAAAAAAAAATAAACTGGTAATAATTATCTCATATCCTCAATCATCACCAAGCTCCACGGTTTGCATCATGACTTCTGTACGTCTCATCTAATTGATTAATGCAGCTTTCGCTATCGTCAGGGTTACAAGGCCCCGCACCACCGTAATATAAATCACCCGATCCCTACCAACATATGACTAGCAGCTCGGCCTCCTTTGAGCCACACGGCGATTGTCCTAAATAGGAGGCAGCATACACGACCGGTCAGGACCTAACCGGCCATATCACGGCCTCCAGCGGTTAAGATGCGTCAAATTAGCGCCAGTTCCACGACAACTGGCGGGCAATGTGGCTGGCCAGTTGGACATGAGCTAGGTGTAAGTCCTGACGTTGGAACCCTGAGCGATACCGGGTGTATCAGTGGACTGGCACCCTAGACGCACTTCCAACAACCGAGAAGGTTCGTCTGTTCGGCTCATTTAGGGCAGACTGCCATCGCCATTCTGGTCTACTTCTAACGTGCATCACGCGTGTGCCCAAATTGTTCAATCATTTCTAACTCCTCACACCTATAAAAAACTACCTAAGGGCCATTCTTCTACCGCTAAAGCGTAAGTAATACCGATAACGCATGCAGCACTAGATCAAAACTATTATCCAGACTAGTTTGGGTGTATCCCACACTTCCACAGGGTTACCAACTCGCTGTCCGTCCCTCGCCTCCTCTGCAGACCTGGCCCCAGCCGAGCTGCCGGTCCCTCGCCTTCTCTGCTAGCCCTGGCCAGGCTGCCGATCCCTTGCCTCCTCTGCTAGCCCCGGCCAAGCTGCCGATCCCCTACCCCCCACTCACGGCAGTCTCGTAGCGCGGCCTTCATCAGTCGCTCAGCCTCCAGCAGGTACTGCGTGCTCGAGTAGGTGTGCAGGCTGGCGAGCGTGAGCCGGGTGACCAGCGAGTCGCGGTGGTCGCTCGGCACTCCCAGCTGCGCCTGGATATCCAGCGCCCGCCGCAGGAGCGTCTCCGCCTCAGGCGCGCACGAGATCTGGGACACAGGTGGGCGCGGCACGGAAATTGATCGGCACCGGACGGAAAGACGTGTAAAGACAACAACGTGTGAACAAAGCAGAGGAGAAAAAAAAAACATATTATTCTCGATATGCACTGTTTCTTTTTCTGCGGAGCCTGATTTATGCTGGCTTCGGTCCCTGTAGAGGCGTAAAGGCTGTGGGCCCAGTGTCAGGAGCGGCTATGATTATGTCAGTCCCCGGTGCAGGCTATAGCCTAGCTCCTGGGTAGAGGCTATAATGTCTCCGCCTCCGGTGACCAGTGGAGTCCACGGCTCTGGTTCCCGCTGAGCGGCTTTAGCCCCGGTACTGACCGTGTTGGGCAGCAGCTGGTCCAGCTCCAGGTTGAGGAGCAGCCGCGCCAGCTGGGTCAGTACCCTGCTCAGCCGCAGACTGGCCGGGCCGATCAGCTCTTCACACAGGCGCTCCGTCTCGCGCAGACGAGAGTAAGTCTGAACGCCCAGCTGCGCCGCTGTCAGGGACAGGAGAGAGGTGAACGGAGGGGCACCAGGCAGAACTGGAATAGCATTAAGCACACATTTACTCATGCAATTACATACCAGGTCATTGGAGAATAGAGAATAGAGCAATAAAATATCACAAGCCGAACCTTTCACAACGGTATCCCTTATGGCTTACACATTATCAGACATACAGATCTAGTGTCCGGCCTACGAGGGCTCGGCGTTTCCGGACTATCCCAGCCCACCTACCCTCACTGAAGCCGTTGAGCGAATTGAGCAGCAGCGGGAGCTGGTCGTCCACCCACTGACAGTCGGCCAGGGTCAGGTCAATGGTCCAGCAGCTGTGACTGGGTAGCTGTAGCGTGGCAGGACGCTCCGTCTGGGGCCCGCTGACCGGGGCAGGGGGCCGTGGTTAGCGTGATTGAGAGTGGTTAGTGTGTCGGGGCCTCGGGAGTTAGGAAGAGATCCCGTCAAATGTTACCGATAAGAATTCAGTCTCACGTCCCGTGAAAGGAACCTCGAGACAGGACGTCCTATCGAAGAGTCTCGTCTGAATTGTGATAGTCCCATCTCAATTCTCCCCTGAGCCTGTTTCTCCCGTGAGAGTTATGACCAGCCCCTGAGAGTCCCGTCTCACCCGTGAGGGTCTCATCTCACCCGTGAGAGCCGTCCTCGGGTCCCATCTCACCTGTGAGAGCCGTCCTCGGGAGGGTCGGCGGCGGCCAGTTTCATTTCGAGCAGCAGCCGGTCCAGCCTCAGCCGATGCCGCAGGGGGCTGGACTCTGCATACATCTGCTCCCCCAGCCGGCCGCAGATCTGAGTAAGGGGGAGGAGACGGGAGGCCCGTCACAGACGGAAGGGACGGAGAGACTGGGGGTTAGACGGGGCTAAATATGGATTGTTAGTCTCCATGTAACTTTGTGGTACATTTATCGACTAAAATATGGATCGTGTTTATTTGAAAATGTTACCTTGTGTACCTGACACGTTGGAGTGCTTAATCTGCACTCAGCTTTTCTTTTTATATTGCCAGCAGCATTAGATAAGTTAATTCTACCCAATAACGTCGATGCGGAACCATGAGATGTAGCCATAAAGACCACGCAAAATATTATCAAACGGCACGTCCGGACATCAGGTTCAATTGGCAAGGCAGTCAAAGCCTGAAGATCCTGACACAGCTGTAGCTGATCCACCACTCCGGAATACCCCACCTGGCTGATATCATCTGCTCGGCCGCTGAACCCCGAGAGCAGGGCGAAGTCGCCGAGCACGCGGGCGGCGGCCAGGGTCTGCGGGTGCAGCTGGCCCCAGTGCCGATAGGAGGCGCTGAGAGCCTGCGGTGCCAGCTCCACCAGCGGCGCCGTGCAGCCGCAGCTCAGCAGGAGCTCAGCCACCAGCCGGGGCAGCTCGGCAGCCAGGTCAGCGGGCGCTGCCGCCGGCACGGAGTCCAGAGCGACGACCAGCCACCGCAGCGCCTGAAGGTGAAGTCAACGTGAGCCTCCGATGCTGTAGAAGCGCCTAACCACAGAGACAGGGCTGGCTCGACATAAGATGATGATTCGGAATGAACTATGATATCTACGGGAGATCAGAGAATTCACGAGAAGAAAGTGGCAAAGATCTGGCGCTGCGGCTATTACCGCAATGCCAGACACCGATAGCAAAATTATTTCGTAGAAATCATCATTCCTAATGAGCAATAACAGCTGCGGCATATAATACCGACACCTGTTACAAGTAGCTACCTCAGTCCATTGCTGAGCTCTAGGCGCCGCTGACGTTTACCGCGTCATCCCTCAGCTGCACCCCGCTGGGGACGTGGCGCACGCTGGCGGGTCCACTCCACTCACCGCGGGCCAGTTCTCGGTGAGCAGAGCGAGCCGCGCCTGGGCCGCCGCCGCCGCCGACTGCAGACCAGACCGGAGGCCCAGTCCCGCATCGTTCAGGAAGGCCATACGACCGGCGTTCCACCCGGCGGCACCCACCCGACCTACGGCAGTCTCCGCCGCCAGCTGTCTGCGGGAGGGGCAGAGAGAGGGTGCCAATGTGCGGGGGAGGAGGGAGGGGCAGAGAGAGGGTGCCAATGTGCGGGGGAGGAGGGAGGGGCGGTGTGATGTAATAACGCTTGGTGACGACGTGTGAATATACTCGTACAGCGTTTTTAACAGGACATGCAAAGTTATGCATATAATACGATAACGAGGGAGATTAAAGTTATCCAGTAAAAATTATAATAAAAATATGAAACGTTTGGATAAAAATGATTAAGTGTATCTAACTATGAACCAGGATGTGCACCTTCACCGGTAAGTGCACATGGTCTTCAGGGAAAATACTCAGCAAAAATGTGCCTATACAGCGCAACGAAATCGAACACAACATGTCGACCGTTCCTACTCAAAGACAAATGATAAACATAACAGTTGTCACTACATGCCCCCATTACCTTACCTATGAACACAATCCAGAGCCATTTCAGACACCTGCCAGGAGACATTTTTACATAAGACGGAGAAGGTCTTCTCCAGAATGATCATACCATCTTCATGCCAGCCCATTTCACATAGGAATGTCCCTGAAAACGCAAATGGACACCTCAGTTGTTACACGAAAGCAAAACCGAATGAAAATGCCATGATAAGTACAATTAAAGACTTTCCACGCCACCTCTAGTACAAACGATGCCTGAAAAAAATACATTAAAAAAAGCCTCTTCCATGGTATCTACGGAATATTGGCGAAGTCTGACTCAGTGAATGGTCATTAAAAATGGCTTAAAATATAATGCACTAACGCATGCAAAGGTGACTGAAATCAAACACTAAATTTAAAATGACGTCTTACCGAATTCGAGGACGTCAGTGAGTTCCGTCTGTGACCCAGCCGAGCAGATCCGGAGCAGAAGCGCGTCCCTGGCAACGCGTGAACTGGCGTCCGCCGAGGCATGCTACCAATGACAGAAACACGACCAAGTCAGAAACAAAATAAGTAAATACATGCACGCAGCAACGCTGACAATACGGGGCCCAATTTCCCAAAAGCCCTACCACCTACGACAAGCTCCTAAACCTAAACGAAATGTTCCCAACAAATTAAGCCTACCAACTGTGGAGTTATTCCCGCCAGCCTCGCCTACCTACTCTGGAGACGAGTCTGCAGATCACGACCACCTACCCGGAGTTCATCCTGCGAACCACGCCCCCTTGACTCTTACTCCGGAGTCGTTCCTGCGACCCGGCCCCCACACACACGAGTTGCTCAACACACTGCGCCGACTGGTCTCGATTCCTGCTCCCCCTCCGCACACCACGCCCCCTTACCCTGGTGATGCGCAGCAGGTTCCCGCGGAGCCGGGACGACTGTAGCAGGACGCCGGGACGCGGCAGCAACAGCCGGTAAGGACAAACGCCCGTCGGCGTTACCTGGCAAAATTCGCACAGCCATGTCACAAGATAATTCACAATGGATTTCAATGGGCGATCATTCACGATTATCTTTGCCAGCACATTAATAATGATACACCCTTTTACTTGAAATACCTAGCATCACAAATCTGCATCATAATGTCTGAGTAAAAGATGGAATAAATAAAATATTTGCCAACAAATGCATGTCTATTTTGTGGACTAGATCGTAATTCCACAAAACAATGTGATCAATAGTACAACATTTACTCACAGATGATGAAAGAGCCTGGTCAAGAGCTTCCACTGCCTCATCAGGTGGAAGATGGGACAGCAACTCTTGTACTTTGTCTGGGATATTGCCCTGAAGGTTCTTAGCAACTTCCTTCAAGCACAGGTCTCGCATTGATGGAACAGCAGTGCTCCGCAATAATGGAGCTTGGTGCTGTTCCATACTGAAGTGACAATACTTCACCACATGGCTGGAAAAAGTCATTAGCATACTTAGAGTAATCACCACACATTTTGAATTCAGCATGTAGCTGGTCTAGTTTGCCACAGGATGCCACATGCATACTGCATGTAAACCCATTGATTTTCAGCCAGTCCAAGTCAATGGGAAGGAATGAGGATTGAGCCCGAATAGCTGATTCAGAAGGAATCAATGGGCCACCTCCAGTGACGTACCCAAGGGGGGGCCATGGGGGCCATGGACCCCTCCTGAGTGCCGAAGGCGCTCAGGGGGCCCCTCAGGCCCCAGTATATTTTTTTCAAACACTGGATAAAACATCTTTTACTAGGAAGAAAAAATGATATCAAAGTTTCATTTATATGCCCCTGGTTACATGAGAGGCCCCTGATGACCCAATGGGCCCTGCAGTCATCCAAGGGCCCCCGGTTTCCTGGGCCCCTGGTCGCCTAGGGGATCCCTGGTAGCCGGGGCCTGGTCGCATGGGGCCCCTGATTGCCTGGGGTCCCTAGTCGCCTAGGGAGCCCTGGTAGCCGGGGGGCCTCTAGTCGCATGGGTGATGGGGCCCCTGATCGCCTGGGGCCCCTAGTCGCCAAGGGGGCCCCTGGTTGTGGTAGCAGGGCCTGGTCATATGGGGGCCCCTGGTTGCCTGGGGCCCCTGGTCAATATTTCAGGACCTCACCAATTCAAATCATAAAAATACCAACCCTACATGAAATATGTCCCGAAATCAGAAATAACATCTGCATGAAAACTCACCCACATGCCTAGCAATACAAATATCAAAAATTATACACAGTACACACTACACACCTACTCTGAGACCACAATAGATGCAATATATCAACAATAGATAAGCATAAGCAAACAAATCCTGCGCAGAGATGACAAATCAGCAAGTGGTAGTACCAGTAGTACAATTTACTCTCACGCTTAGACATCTGACGTCATTATAATAAAGTTTCTTTATTATTTCAAACAGAGCACGCACATTTGGGATATTTTTCGCTAGGAAAAATTCACACACTCATTTTTTGAAATACAAATAGGAAACGATATTCATGCAAAAGAGAGGCTAATCAAAGAAAATTTGTTTTATTTATGCCAATTTGTTATATTGGTGACGTCATCAATATTCCTCACCCTTTTCTGGCGAGTCTTTTTAGAACTTGCTTGAAACGTGCACAAACAACAACAGCCGACACTCACTACGGCCGTGAATGCGGGAGGTGGTGTCGGGCAAGATTGAGATACCTATAAGAACCATTTTGATACCTATAAGGATATAGATACCTATAAGGTGTTGGCGGCAGGGTATATAGAACAGTTGCGGAGAGATCTCTATATACCGTGGCGGAGAGTCTCCAGGTTATTTTTGCAGGTAGGTGATGGTCGATGGAGATGTTCATTTATTTTTAGGCTTTCAGTCTAAGTTTTAGATGATATATATTTGTGTATTTTTCAAAGAACAAGGTCAGGTATAAGCGTCCAGGCATTTTCCTTGCTGCACACTATTGCTATGCAAATTGAAATTGCATGGCTATTTTTGGTTTTTAGCCACTAAAATTGCCCAGTAATGCAGCATGCTGATGCATTTTACCTGAGGGCTGTTCACGGGCCCTGTGTGCGGTCAGACCGCACACAGCCTCGATGCTCCGCCCACTTCGTCCCTACGTCAGCCTTCCGTCACCGCACACAGCGGACCGTCCACCGCACGCAGCCGTGACGTCAGAGCCGCCTACCCATCCCCTACCCCCACGCCTGCTGGACGCACCGCACACAGCGCACGCAGCAGTGTGCGGTGCCCGTGAACACCCCTCTGATGTGGTCACCAAGTAGGCATATTTGTCCACAGCAGCGCATCTGAATAAACCTAAGCCTAAACCCAACCTACCAGCCTACAGCTACAATTGCCTACCAGGCTACCAACCTACAACGTACCAACCTACAACCTACCAACCTACAACCTACCCACCTACAACCTACCAACCTACAACCTACCAACCTACAACCTACCAATCTATGTAGAACCTAACCTACAACCTAAATTACTTATATACCACATAACCTTACCTGACTCAATGAGAGGTTGGGTGTAACTAACTTACATTTGTTTTGTGTAAAAAGCATCATAATTACCTATCTATGTATGATCTCACTTTTCTACCTTAGAAGGATGTATTCTTTCTTATCATTATTTTGTTTTGTGAATTTCTTCAGTTTTAAAAGAGTGCAAAAGAGTGAAATGACCCTTGTGGATTAGGTTAGGTTTGTTTTGGTCTTGTTAGAAAGAAGCATCTCCTGGTATAGGTACCTAGTGCCTCTCCTTGGTTGGAAAACCTTTGTGTTATGTCTGCTCTGCTAAGTGCTTATATCTAGTTTGTTACACTAGGTACAGTCACCAGCAGTTGCTACCCATCACCCCCGGACGGCGGGGGAGCAAGCTACCACCGCCCCTGCGAGACTAGCGCCGTCATGCGCCAAGAAGTGGAAACACCACGTGACTGAGGCCACGTGAGGGCAGGGTCACGTGATGGAGGGGCGGAGCATAGTAGCTTTTGCACCCGACACTAACTGAAATGCGGCGCTGTGATTGGGCGCCTTAACATGAATGAAGCCCCGGCGCCAGAATCAGCCGTTCGCCTTATATGGAAAGTGAGCCTTTGCGTTTCACTGTTCTGTATTGGTTTGAGAGCCACGGCACCATACGAATTGTGAGCCCCTTTGAACGGGTCACCGCCCAAGGCACCGAGGCGACGGCTGTGCCGGGCAAAGTCTAGCCTGGTGGGAGAGGTGGGCCAGGGAAAGTGCGATCGAGCAGCCACTGGGACGTGGATTGGTATTATCCAACCGCGGCAAACGATGTCAGCAGCCTCTTCTCGTGTCATAGACAGTGTCTATGACATGAAAAGCTAGACAGAAAACGTGGGCAGTGCCCAATCAAAAGCTACTAAACGATCCAGTTAAGAAGTTGGCGAATGGCGAGGTAGCCAGACCAAATAAAAAGTTTTTAATTCGATTTTGGTTGACAAATGACATACAAGCCCGCTGTGATGGACCACAAAAGGAGCTGAACAGTTCATAGGCAACTTCTAAAAAGCTCAACTGTTTAAAAATTCAAAATTTAAATGTTAAAATTCAGCCTGCATGTTTAACCCTATTCCTGGCGGGGGGGGGGGGGGCCTCAGGAGCCCCCCCCCTGAGGTTTTTTGGTTATTTCTCCCAAACGCGTTGAGCTAGGAAGCTCAAATTTTCTGACTTTTCCTAAAAGGCTTCTACGCAACATGTCTGAAAATTTTGAGTTGATCTGACCTCAGGTCAGGTCACCAGAGGCGGTTTGGTGACCCTACCTCAGAAAAGTTTGCAATCACGCCAGAGCTAGAGTTTTTGACCGATCAATTTCTTCTCTTCAGGCTTTAGTTAGGGTACCAGTATGTGCAATTTGTATATCTCGGAATTTTGATATCGGTGACCTAAGGTCAGGTCAGTTTCGCGACCTCCCCATTATAAGTCAATGGGGGAAAAATCAACTCCCTGTTTTTACCACTAAAACGGGTCGGAATGGCCCCATATACCATACATGACTTCATATACGATCAACCTTCACTACCTTGAGGTCTGTTTTGCTGTTGGGCAGCTGTGAGGTCATGTGACGTCATCAAAGGTCACCAAAGGTTTTTGGCCAATAACTCCGTACAGGAACAAGATACAGACGCGTGGATGGTCTCATTGTGTTCAGCTCGTCAAGACGCATCGAATGATATACATGATGACCTCGAGCTCACGTGACCTGAGGTCAACCTTTGACCTTGACCTTTCGAGGTCAACATATATATCATTCGATGCGGATTGACGAGAGGATCACGATGATGCCCTTAGTTTGTTCCTATCTTGACTAATTCGAAAGTTATTCGAGAAAAACTCTCTCTATATCTAGCGCCGCCATTTTGAGTTTTTCGACCCCTGTGACGTCATCTTTGACCTGACCTGAAAATGACCTTAGTAAAAATTGTAGATCTTGACCGTGCGTATCCGATGCCGTTTACCGCTTGTCGCTATCTTGCTTCGTTCTCGAGATCTCAGGGGGGGCCGAATCGGCCCCCCCCCCCCCGCCAGTTTCTTGTCCCGGCGGAGCCCGCCAGGAATAGGGTTAAACTCTGGTCCGGCGCTGGCAGGAAGCTTATATTGCCACTTGCAATTCCACTACGTTGTAATATTACCAATAGTTCTGTGAGAGCAGCAACTGAAAGCCCCGTTGAGGGGGGGGGGGGAAAGGGCGGCGCGAAATGCCCCCCTCTCTCCTTTTCAGTCGATATCTCCTAAAGTATAGCAAATGTCGCCACCAAACTTTCAAGACCCCTCCGGGCATCATTTTTACACATTGTGACAAAATTTTTCCAGAGCTCTTATGAAAGGTTAGTCACAAATGACGTCAGAGGGATGTCATGTTCTGTCATTTTTGACCCAATAAAAGGTTTAGCGGGAAGAGCTGTCACGCTTACAGTTTTGAAGATAACGAAAAATATTCAAAATCAAAAAGATGTAAAATAAACAGCGCTACCAAACTGCTAACTCTTATTTCCAAACAAAAATTGATTTTGACCATCAAAACTATAGAAGTAAACACCCTGAAAATACCAACAACTTTCAAAATTAAAACTGAAATATACCTATGTTATAGAACTATCAGCTCTAGATATGCCAAACTTACCTAAACTCGTTACCTCCATTTTTCGCAAAGTTATGGCCAAAAAAAAACTACTCGAAATTTATTACGTAAAATTTTTCAAATTCAATTTTTAGCCGTCACAGAACACACAGAGCAAGCCAAAGACCACCATTGGATTTCCTGTGATGAGTTGCATCGAATAGATACCCCTTTTATGCAACATATCAACTTTCAAATTTGACCTTCTTTGACCTGACCTTGACCTGGCCTTCACCAGAATGCAATCTAAAATGGCCCCAATGGCCGTCTAGCCCACACCATTTAATTATAATTGTAAAATTGTCCATAAAACATGTATCACATGACCCTAGCATACATTGGGTTCATATTGTAACCCTTAGTGACCTGACCTCTGTGAACTGACCTGGCATCAACGACCTCTTTAGGCAACATATGTATTAGACAACCAGCGATCCATCGATGTTTTTCGATTACATGCCTTTTATTTGATGTGTTAACTGACTGTAACACATTCCTTAGACTAAATCGGTGAAAAAATGCGACCTTTGACCTGACTTGTGACGTCATGGGTTGCACCTAGGTCAACAAAACCTGGTAGCAAGGTAGTTCCCTGGTGGGGCTATCGAACGCTCTTTGAATGTTCAAAATCGGTCGGTAACTTTCCGAGATCTCAGGTGGAAGGCGAAACGGCTGCACCACCCGATCAGGTGGTAGGGTCCGCCAATAGCCCAAGGGGCGCGGATTATTTATTCACTCATATAGTGTCATTTATTTTGAGAACACCTTTCTCACGCCATGACATGGTCCTCTCGTAATAGAACGAGATGAGGAGAATGTTTTCACGCCTCCTTATGCACGGCTCTAAGTGTCATTGAGCTATCAACTGTCAGCGGTTTTCGGACAATGAAGTTCTTAGTTCTTACTGAATCCAATTTTATTTCAAACGATTGTCACTGTGCTATTTTTTTTCTTATACTTTTTTTGAAAAAGCGCCGAAGAAGTCTTTGATAGACGAAACCGGTCCGCTTATTCTTTTTCTATTTGTTTTTTGAATATATTCGTAAACTACTGGCTCTTTACTACAAAATTTGAGAATGTTTGGTATTACTTTGACCCGAACGATGTGCAGCTGAATTTTCCCTGTTAAATGATTATGGACAGCTCGCGAAATTAACTTCAACCTAAACTACCGACAAGCAGAAGAAAATCCGATTCAAGCCTACCTCAATCCTCTCACCTCATTCAACCGTTTAAACGTTAAAGGCATTTGTTCAGTCCGAGTCGCTATGTCGACCACCCGCGCCATGCTGGGGGGGGGGGGGAGGTGGGCGTTTTACACCCTTCCCTCTCAGGTTTTTCGCGAATAAAAAAAAAAACGGTGACGGTCAGGACACCGTAACGTCAAGTGACCTTACCTCAGAAAAAAAAATCGAAAGCTCGCTGTCGGCTGTAGCTACACCGACTGAGCGGACTTTAAAACTTTCAGTGATTGCTTAGGGTAATAGTGTGTATAAAATGGATACCTCGGATTTTGTATGTCTGTGACCTAAGGTCACGTCAATTTTGCGACTGCTCCATTAGGTATAAGTCAATGGGAGAAAGTTGAAATGCGCCTCTTTGGACGAATTTCGTTCTACACCCACTCAAACATCGGTCCATAGGTAAACATGACATACTGAATCGGAAAATCGCACCTGTGACCCCTGTGTGTGCCGCTGAGGTCATTTTAGGACATAAAAGGTCTTCAGCAGTTTTTTACTTTTGACAGAGACGTGCTAGAGCGGTGAAAACACCGTTGATCCGAGGTCAAATTTGAGGTCAATCAGAACGGTGCCTTCTGGGGGCTAAACCGTTGATCTGAGGTCAAATTTGAGGACATGTTGGCGAAAGAGCGTTAAAAGAGCTACCGAATGCGCTTTTCTGCGGCGCTGTAGCTCTATTGGTTCCCAAGTTATCCGTCGGGTGTTCAAAATCGTTGAATCAACAAAATTTGACCTTTGATGAATCCTGGTGACCTGACCTTTACTCGGACCTTAAAATGAACGAGTGTTTTCCTCCTTATTTTTGACGCCCTTTCGATTGCCGCTTACCGCGTGTCGCTACGTGGCCCAGGAGCCGAGTTAGACGGAGGGGCGTGAAACGCCCCCCGCCCCCAGCACTCGACGGAAAGTTCATGCCACCAACACGGCGCGGGTTAATTGTTATGCTAGCTAGCTCCTGTCGTAAGCTGTGGAGTCGTGGACCTGATTTTGAATGAACTGGGCCTAACATTTTCACAGCAAACTTAAAAAAAATGTTAAATAGGTTGTGCAAAAATAGCATCTCTTTTATGAAACATTTGCGAAACCTTCAACATCATCCCAAGACCCCCATTAGTGCCGAGCTCCCAACGACGACCATAAAAGCGTCCCCATCCTGTCTTAGGCGGCGGAACGGGAAGGGCACCGGGGCACCGTGCCCCCTTTGATTTTTGCATTTCAACATTAGCCCTATGAGCGTTGCATGGAAATAATAGGACCAAAAGTCGGCAGGGCAGTGCCCCCCTCCCCTAATTGAAGGTGTTCCGCCGCTACTGCATCCCGTCAACGTGGGTTTATCATAAGGATGCTAAGATTTAATTTCAAATCCGAAGCTGTAATGATGAAAAGCAAATTTACGTTTTACATGTGAAACAAGCTGACACAACTAAATATTTCCTCTCTCTCGCTCCCTCTCACTGATTTGCCCATTGCCCTCTATCTCATTTTACCCTCTCTGGTTTTTCCTTTTCTGTCTCTCTTTTCTCTCCTTCCGTCCTTATCCCTTCCCTCCAGTCTTTCTTAGCTCTCTCTCTCTCTCTCTCTCTCTCTCTCTCTCTCTCTCTCTCTCTCTCTCTCTCTCTCTCTCTCTCTCTCTCTCTCTCTCTCTCTCTCTCTCTCTCTCTCTCTCTCTCTCTCTCTCTCTCTCTCTCTCTCTCTCTCTCTCTCTCTCTCTCTCTCTCTCTCTCTCTCTCTCTCTCTCTCTCTCTCGCTCTCGCTCTCGCTCTCGCTCTCGCTCTCGCTCTCGCTCTCGCTCTCGCTCTCGCTCTCGCTCTCGCTCTCGCTCTCGCTCTCGCTCTCGCTCTCGCTCTCGCTCTCGCTCTCTCTCGCTCTCTCTCTCTCTCTCTCGCGCTCTCTCGCGCCCCAGTAAACATGCCGACGTCGGCCCGACGTCGGCCGACGTCGGGGTGACGTCGGCAACTCGGCATCAGCATGCCGACGTCGGCCCGACGTCGGTCCAACCTCGGCACGACGTCGGCTGGATGTCGGATATGCCCGCATGTTCCGACGTCCAGCCGAGGTCCAGCCGACGTCGGGCCGACGTCGGACCGAAATCAATTGCTGAGGTCCAGCCGACGTCGGGCCGACGTCGGGGCGACGTCGGACCGACATCGGCCGCTATTTTGACCGTTGAAATAATATAAAATACATGTTTCATGTTTCATAAAGAGCTTCTGTATTCAAAATATCCTCAGGAAACTCAAATCTTCCTCCACGCCGCAACCCCCTGATCCGGACTGGACGGGAAACTTTATCCCATTTGGGATTGCCCGTAAGCCGAGCTCGCCCGTAGCCGGGTGCGGTGAGTGCTTGGGGGCTGCTCGGCCTATCCTTTGGTCAGGCTCAGCCCCGGCAACTCACCAGGGCCGGGCCCAGTTCATATAGAAAGGCCAGTCGGCAAGTGTCACTTTGCCAAAGTGCCACTTATCAAAGGGACACTTTGGGAAACGTTGGTGCAGGTGTGTAAGAGTGGCTATATGAATCCATTGTGGGGTCGCCCTTTCCAAAAAGTGTCACGTAACAGCAATGGGACCAGGGACTCTATATGAACTGGACCCAGGGTGCTCGCCAAGAAGACCAATGTCTCCATCCTATGATCCTTCCGGCTCTGAAATGGTCTTGTCAGACCGAAAGGGCATAACCCAACAAAACAAACCAAAGTCGTTAGCTGGCTGCGTGGTGTAGTGGTTAGCGCACTAAACTCGCGTTCGAATTACACGGGGTTCGAATCCCATCGCCGGCTGATGCTTTTGGCGTGTTGTCCCAGTAAACATGCCGACGTCGGCGACTGGGGGGCTCGAATCCCGCCGCCGGTTGATATTTTTGGCGCGTTGTCCCATAATAACTCGCGTAAAAAGCGGCCGATCGCGACAAAACTTTCATTACACTTGCATTAATCAATTTTACACCTACCCTGAAAATTTCATTACCCTGACCCCAATGACCTTTGACCTGTGACCTCTTCTCCGAGACCATGTTTGGCCGGAATCGCGATTCCGCGTATGTCGGCTCGCATTAGCCGCGCGTTTGCAAGCTTTTCGTGGTTTCAAGCTTTCAAACATGTGAGCTGATGCTGCTCACATGCATTAGGGTGGATGTAAAGGTTACATGAAGGTCAGGTCAGGTCATTGACCTTTGGTGACCTCGGTTCACTTTTTCGAGTTTTACATGTTTCTAGGCTAGTTTTTGGAGCTGAATTTTAGCAACCATTTGAACATTTGGTGACTTCGTAACATGTTACGAAGCTGTCAGAGGCGGTTGACACGTACTACGAATACCCGTCACGACGCCTACTGGTTGACCTGACCTGACCTGACCCGAGCTGGTCTAAATGCTTAAAGACATCATCTGTGATCAAAACTAACACGATATTCGTGATCAGCACCTCGAAAAACCCCTTAGCAGCCACACTTTACGACTTTTTAACAGGTCCCGATTTTCCCGACTTTGGGTAATTGACCTGACCTGGAAGGTCAACCAATGACCTAGGACCTTAAAATTGGGTATCATCGGCTTCCTCTCGTCACGGGCAACACGCTCGTTTTTTCCGCGAAGCTCTAGCTCGATCAGGGGCCAAACGGCAAGGGGGGTCCAACCGACCCCCCCTTACACATTAGAAGCTGGCAAACGCCGCACACATGCGAGGGTTAATTGACTTTGATGAAGTTGAACGCGAGAAATCACAACCAAATGCTACATTAGGTTGTAAAGAACTGAATTGCGTTTTCTCACTCACGTGAGGGATCTGGTGGGGATAAAAGACCGGTGCTGAATGAAACGCACACGTCCCAGACATAAAGACCAGCTTTATATTATTATTATATTATATACCTATTATCGGGAATGGGGTTGGGAACTCGATTTTTTAAGAATGCATGAAAATGATCAAACTATTTTCACAGAATTTATGGTGCATACCATTGCCTCATAAAATCAATAAGCTGAGAGAAATGGGGGAAGAAAGATAGGAAACTTGTTTGGAAAAGTTCTTGAAAAAAGATGCTCTTGATGCTGTTACGTCACATGTCACCTTCTGCGGTTGACAAATAATGGCGCATCTGGCGCACCACAGATTACATGTTATATCAATGGGTGAAAGATGTTGTTTGCTTCACTCTGCCATTCGCGCTGTTTTTAACTTTAAATTATGCTAAAACATTTACGGATGAAATGTTCAGTGTCAAAAATTGATGTGTCTGCCGTGTACTATATTCCCACTTAACATGAGCGCGTGATAAACATTTTATGTACCTCGAATTTTCAAATGATAAAGATGATGAATCAGAGGATGCTGAAAAGCAAAAGCTCATTCCAATATTTGGACTACTTTACGATTAAAATGTTTACATTCCTGTCATCTTATTGATCATTCATTTGTTCTTTTTTATGAAAATAACTTAAGGCGTTGAGAACCGAGGTAATTTCTATCTACCGTGCCTTAACTTACCAGCAACAGCAATCTATCTACGCCCCACGGTGGCAAGGGAGACTGTGAAAGAAGCGTAAGATGGATTCTAAACAATTCTTTTGTGATATACCTACTGAAGGGCAAAGTGCAGAGAAGAGCGTACAAGTCCTGTTTTGTGCCAGGCTGTTGCAGTAGCACTTATGAAACTCCGAAAACGATCTTCGTTCATGTCCCGAACAACATTACCCTGAGGAGATGATCGTCTGCAATAGCAGGAAGAGCTGATGCAAGTACTTTGAAATCCACTATCAAGTCGGTGCTATTGTTGTAATGATCACTGTGAGGTGAGATATTTTGTGCAAGGGCTGAGTGTAATGCCCAGGAAATGACCTCCATTCGCCCCCTGACCGGTCAGGGTTATAAAATTTGGGATAGATGGGGGTCCGTTTGGGGTTCAGATGTCAATTGTATTTTGTTACTGTCAAACAATACATGTTATGCTGGCAGCGAATGTGTGTAACGTCGTTTTTCGAAACAGAAGTTAGAACTGTAACGGCAGAGTGCTTGCTGGTCTCACCGTAAGTATTGTAAGTGTTGTAAGCAAAAGCATTGTCAATATTGTAAGTATTGCAGCATTGATGTATGGTAGATATCACCTCACATGATCTCGGCTCAGATAACCCTCTCCGGTGTCCCTGTCAGTAAATGGCACCTGGATCATTACAGATAAGATAATTTGTCATAATTCTTAAAGAATTGGGTGGTTTTGACTCGTTTACTCGAGGTGCAGGTCGCATTTCAATACTTTTCCATAGGCTTGCAATGTAAAGGTCACGACTCTGACCTAACCTCAGGTCACAGATCAAAAATTCTGAGATATACAAACGACACATACTGCAGGTACTGTTTTGAAGACTTGATGAGAGGAAATAACTTCGTGAAAAACTCAAGCTCTGACGTGTTTGCAAACTTTTCTGAGGTGGGGTCAACAAACCCGTTCTGGTTACCTGACCTGACCTGACCCGGCATTTTTTTTTTTTTTTTTTTGCTGAGATATGCGCAATGAGCATTTAGGAAAAGTCACCAAATATGAGCTGAATGTCTCGCGGCGTTTGGCAATTGTACAAGAAAATCCTGAAAGGTCTCCCCGTCCGAAATAGGGTTAATGTGTATATGAAGAGTTGCAGATGCCAAACATACCCAGATCTAAGACTGCAGTTCCCAGCGCCGCTGCAACGTTTTTAAAACAAACATACATAGGACATACAAACATGTTTATTTGCATCTGTTTTGGATAATAGCAACTCATGTCGCCATCACCCGCGATAACTGTTAGGATTTGAGATATATTTTTATTTAGGCCATTAGTTTGGCTGTAATGTTTATTAATATTAGTTGGGCGGAGTTTGGTAGTTTTTTATTTAACTTGTGGTATGTTGTGCTGATTGCGGGTTGTTCAAACCTTTCAAATGTAAGGACCTTATTGAACTCAACCCTACCCCTACACTACCCTACATACGACTGGACGCTTTCCAAGCCCACAAGCATCACGACGCCGAGATGGAATGTAGCCGAGAAATCACCCTCGCCATCTGCTCTAGAGCTAATCGTGTGGGGCGGCGTGTGGGGCGCCGCTTAGCCTATGGGGGTGCACTTCTAGTGGATGGGGGACGGGGGTGCACCTGCACCCCTTTCATATGGAAAGTTACTTCCCTAATCCCTGATTACAGCTCCCCGTATTGCACCTAATCAGGGAACGGCCAGCAAACGAAGGAACTATTTCTGGATGACAGGCGAATAACCGCTCACGCAAGGAGCGGAGCTCCGCCCCGTCCAAAGTGGCCAACAAAGCAGAGACAGAGGCAGCATCACATCTTCCATCAAAGAACTGGTTTCTGGCTTGGAAGATGAGCTCCATCTTTGCATCCGAGTCGGTGCTGTCAGGAATCAGCTGGTCTAATGGAGTGAGAGTAGTGAGACGACTAGCTATTGTATCAGAGCTGCCTGGTCTTCGTAGCATTTGCACCGATTCTTCTCGATCGGACTCTGAATTCTGTCCCTCCTGCGTATTACTTGAGGCATTGCTATGTAGCTAAGTCTTTGGCAGAGTTTCATTATCCATGCTTTGCAAACAGTGCCATAACAACACAGTTAATTAATCACCAAGCTTCTTTGCAAGTTCCAATACAGTTGAATCGCACGCGATTTGAGTGCAAAAATCAAGAAAAGTGCCAACTTGTTCCCGTAAAATATTTTGAATATTGACCTAAAAAAATGAGTAATTTCCAGATAAAATAACAGCGAAATCAGTTTTCGCTTGCCAATAAAACTCACAGATATTGAAGCTCCATTATTAAAGGAACATTTAAGTTTATGCCATTCTTGATAAAACTTCTTAGCCACGCAATACCAGCGCAAAATAAAGAGACACTGAAAACACGACCAATCACTCCGATTTACCATAGGAAAATACATAGAAAATGTATGTCTCAACTGCGCCAAATATACAGACAGTTATATACCTACATGTGACGTCATGATTAGCCCGACCAATCAGAAGCAAGTTGTTTTCAGCCACAAATAATTAATTTCTGAACTAACTAGGCATTTTTTTAACAAAGTGATTTTAAATTAAATCATTAAAAATTCTGAGCTTTTTTATTTTACCAAAACATACAGAGCATGCAGATAGGTCCCAACCCTATTGGAGGGTGTTCGGTAATTGAGGCTCTCGCACATAAAATGCCGTGAGTTTCATGCACACTCCTCAAGCAAAAATATTTTTACTTTCCAATTTTCCACATTTTCTGAAGGCTTAAGACCGTTACAGAGACCGTTTTAATTGACTTTGATGAAGTTGAACGCGAGCAATCACAACCAAATGCTACATTAGGTTGTAAAGAACTGAATTGCGTTTTCCCACACACGTGGCGTTTTCTCACCTACGTCTGCAGGAGAGACCGGACCCACTATGCTCCCCCCCCCCCTCCCCACCATCGAAAGGTTCTGCATGACTCCCAAGTCCCGGGGGCCCCCGGGTGACCTGGGGGGCCCCTTCGAAAGCAGGTGGCCCCCTCCTGGGCGAAATCCTGGGTACGTGCCTGTGTCCCAATAAGCATGCCGACGTCGGCCCCGTCGGTCCAACGACAAACGATCTCGTCAACCTCGGCAAACGATCTCGGCCCGACGTCGGCTCGACGTCGGCTGAACTTCGGCTGGACGTCGGAACATGCGGGCATATCCGACGTCCAGCCGATGTCGGGCCGAGGTTGAACCGACGCTGGACCGACGTCGGGCCGAGCCTCGGCCCGACGTCGGGCCGACGTCGTCATGTTTACTGGGGCTCTCTCTCGCGCTATCTCTCGCCCTCTCTCTTGCTCTCTCTCGCTCTCTTGCTCTCTCTCGCTCTCTCTCGCCCTCTCTCTCTCTCTTTCTCGCTCTCTCGCTCTCGCTCTCTCCCGCGCTCTCTCTCTCTCTCTTGCTCTCTCCCTCTCTCCCTCTATCTCTCTCTCTATCTCTCTCTTTCTCTCTCTTTCTCTCTCTCCCTCTCTCTCCTCTCTTTCTCTCTCTCCTCTCTCTCTCCCTCTCCCTCTCCCTCTCTCTCTTTCCTCACAATATTCTCGACTGTCACAGCGCTGTAGGGCTTGTTTCCAGACAGGTCCAGGCGCTCTCCACTCCGCAGGCCCCAGCCCACACGGCCCAACCGCTCAAACACCCTCCGGCGGATGACCTCTGACGTCGGCGACCTGACCCCAGCCGACCGATCGCGTCCCCCTCCACGCCTCCGCCCCGCTTCCCCCACTACAGCTGCGTAGTAATTGTAGCGTGTGCAAAGGTCACGTGACATTATTTACTTCTGCGGCTTGTTCGGCTGACAAGAGATGGCACTAGTGGTCTGTGGATCAGAGGCGGGGCTAGGTTCTACGACCTCTTGGGGCACACTTTAGGGCAGAAAAGAGGTTTTTTTGGCTCTCCATCCCAAAATGCTTCGAATATACAAAAACAAGTTAGATATTCGAAAATCGGAGGACCAAACGGATCGTTTGACGTATCTTGCGCGACTGAGAATTGATCGGTCTTCAAACTACTGAACAAAAACGAGGTGATTAGTAGCAAGTGCTGGTGACTGTACCTATGAAAAACTCAATATTAAGGTTTGACAAGATAGGTGCTTCTAGCTCATGGCAACTGAGTTTCAAGCTACTATCAACCTTCAGCATGCAGTCTGACAAGAAATTATCATCAAACAAAGTTAATATGAAAATGTATGTGTTTAATGCTGCATCATTCTGCATCAAAAGCTAGGAAGTGGGACAGTAGGCATTCTTTCTGAATTACAACAAGGTTAAGCCTTTGAATATTATGGCATCTGTACTAGAAGTGTTTGAAATATCTGTTAAAAGTTGTGCTGAGGTACCTATTGTAGTGTAGACAATAGAATCTTATTATGTACCAATGACCATTCCCCAAGATCTTTGGAAATACCTCTGCATGGGTTGATCTTTTTTAGTTGGGCTTTTTGATCGCTTTTGAAGTTTGTATTTTTCTCAATTGGTGGCCCTGGTTCCTTGTGTTACTGCCTGATGATGTTGCATTTTAAAAAGACTGCAGCTTGCATGAGGTGAAAGTTTTGACTAGTGCAGTAATTTTTGCATTTATTCAATTGCGCTTGTAAATGTTGAGCTTCATTGGGGTTTCAAGCTCAATTTTATTATGACTACTGAAGGAACTGCAGGTTGCTACAGCCTGAATGGCTGGCAGGCTTTTGACTACCCACTGATGAGTTAACCCCCGCTCCACTGCACTGGGGTCTGTGTATACTGTATAACGCACCCTAGGGGAGCTCTTCATAGTTCATGCTCCCCCCCCCCCCCGAACTCCGAAACTACTGGGCCGATCGTCAAAATTCAAATGGCGTCTGATAACCCCGGAAAAACTGTCGAACGAAACCTAATTTCATTGACCTCAAGGTCACCGATGACGTCACAGGTCAGGTCAAAGTAAAAATTATCGATGTTTGGCTTGTTCACATTTTGGGCTCTGGCCGCCGTCTTACGAGTCAGATCAGGCTCGTTTTTGGTTGACACACTCGTGAACAGATGCTTTAGATAGGTACCCTGAGGGTAACAAACTTGTACTTTGATTTTCAGGTCATGGTCAGGTCATCACAGGTCACAGAAATATTATATCTGCATGTCTCGGTCACGTGACACATGTTTTATGGTCCATTTAGGTCATAGATATCGAATTAGATATCGTTTGTCATTCGAGATCATTTTGAGTTGAATTTAGCTTAGGTCAGGCTACTTTCAGGTCAAAAAAGGTCAAATTTTAAAGTTAAAATTTTGCAACAAAAAATGTGTATCGGATGCAGTTTCAGCTCAGGAACACGATGGTGCTATTTATATTAGTATACGATGTGAAATGCGTAGGCTGAAAAAAAAAATTGATTTGAAAATTTATAATTGTGAATTTTTTGCTATAATGCGTATAACTTGGCCATTTTTGAAGATATTTGGCTAAAACTTTCTAGAGTAAGTCATAAGCATGTGCTCCATCACATATATTCCGTTTTTTTTTTTCTAAAAGTCAAAACTTTTTAAAAATATAGAAATATAAATTGCGAATTTTATTATATACAATTTTCGAAATTTTTGAAATTTTGAAAATCCGAGACAGCAGTTTGATAGCACAGTCTATTATGAGTCCTCTCATGCAAAGAAATTGGATCTAGTTTAAAAACTGAGCTCTTGGGAGCGATTGCCGTTGTTCAATGTTTTGCGTCGAAATCGGCCGAACATGACGTCACTCTGACGTCATTTCAGGCCATCCTATGGTAGCTACAGAGTTCATATCTTGCACAAAGTGTCAAATTGATGCAGCCGAAGGTACTTGAAGTTTGGCGTCGATACGTTAAGCGGTTTGGAAGTTATTGCAGAAAAACGAGAAGGGGGCTATGAATAGCGCCCCCCCCCCCCCGCCAGTTGGGCGCGGGTTTAGTTTTGCTCTGCTGGCTGGCTTACATTATTTTGGATTATTACTTTGGACATTACTTGGGATATCTGGATACATTATTATGATTTTGACATTTACAGAAAGTCATTTCATATTCACTGTGTGGATACTGGATATACCTACTTCAATGCTCTTCACATGAGTTGTAACTCTTGAGATCTGAAGTAGTTTTTCTATTCTAGGCCCGAAGAGATGGGTTGGCACTTGAAGAAGTGTTCTGCACAGCTGGTGCTGCACCTCATCATTGGAATCTGCTTGGTGCTGGTCCATATCTTCCAATCATGTGTGCTCAACTACTACATTATCTCACAGGCCAAAGACTCTCTCAAGGCCTACTTTTGGTTTGCAGCAGACTTTGTCATCCTTTTTCTGTTCATTGGCTCCCTGGCGATCGCGCACCGGTACCTGCACTATAAGCGCCGCGACCGCGCCGGCCAGTTCCCGTACTCACCAAAACGGCTGATCCCGCACTACCCGCGGTCCAAGCTGGGCATCCTGCCGCTGAGCTACGTGTCGTGGGTCGTGTACGCCACGGTGGTGGTGGCCAAAGTGGTGGTGATCTTCACCTCGGAGATCCCCAACACGCTGCAGCCGACCGACCGGTGGGGGCCGCAGCTGCTCAAGATCGCCATCGCCTCGTCGAGCGCCGTGTTCATGCTGCTCGTGGAGGGCCACCACGACGCCGAGCCGACCTCTGCGCGCAACACCTACATCCGCCTGCTGTGCGGCTCCACCGCCTACGAGATCATGGACTCGGTGCAGTTCCTCAGCCTGCTGATCCTCTCCGACAGCCACATCGTGATGACCTTCACCCTGGAGAACACGGTGCTGGCGCTCTCCGCCGTCAACTTCATACTGCCGACGCTGACGCTGTACAAGCTGAGCCTCACGGACTTTGGCCTAGAAACCGGATCACCATTCGTCATGCTAGTCTACAAGCTGCTGCACCTGTTCCTCATCAACGGTTCCTACATGGTGATCCGCATCAAGCTCTGGGTGTCCCTCGGCGGCGACATCTCGCTGTTCCTCATGAAGAACATCCTGGGCATCTGCACAACACTCTACTCGCTATACCCGAATCTGGTCCAGCTGTACGAGACGTGCCGGCCGCCGCCGCCGCAGAAGCCCGACGATCTCGAGCTGGATGATGTTCAGAGCGAGGCTCTGCGCCGTCCGGCCGCGGACGGCGAGCCGGCGCCGCTCTGAGCCCGGCCGGCGCCGGACCGACGCGCCCCGGCCGGTCCGGCAGACGGAGTGCCGTGGTCAGCGCGCGGAGTGTGAGTCGCACGCGCCGCTGGGACCCGGAGACCGGCAGGGTGGAGAGGGCGTGACAAACTGGAGTGGAACATCAGAGAGGAGGCTCGGTAAATCAAGTAGTCTCTGGCAGAGTCCGTGTGGAGTTCTACGGGCAGTGGAATGTGAACTGAGGATGTGCTCTTTTACGGCACACAACAGCCAAAGTAACGGACGCTGTGTGAGTGATCACCAAACGTGGTCGCATTATAACACTGACCGAAATGAGACTGTCACAAAGCGTATGGAAAACATTAGGAGAAATGTTCTAGGTGGAAATCAGCTTTGCCGCTGCGAGATGTCTTGCCCTTTGTGAGCTGTGCTTGGACTGATAACCGCCCTGGCTTGGCCCCACCTCGGCACAACCGTGGCGGGCTGGTCTACATAGTCTGCAGAATTCAGACGCTGGTCTGAGTGGACTGAAACGGCATGTCGGTGCCCATTGCGAGCGTGCGTCCCATGACCAGGCCAGTTCTTCGGCTGGGCGAGTAGTGGTGGTGTGAACTAGTAGTGTGTAGTTAGTTGGTAAGACGGCGTTCGACGTCGTGTAAGAGGGTGGGTAGCACAGGGTTCTGCGCGCTGGTGCTCAGCTGCCACGCTCGTTGTTACGGAGTTCGACCTTGTACCGGCCGAACTCGTACCTACGTAGGTAGTTTCTGTTAGTCACTCATCGTCTCTGTCGCACACGATTGTTGCGAAACTCGAGCGGGCCTGGCGGGCTACGCCGTGATTCACCGCAGTTGTGGATAGCAGATTCTGTAAGTCAGTCACCTGATCTCTTATGGGCACAGTATGCATAATGAGCCAGTCTCACCTGAGAACATGCCACAACTCACAACAAACTACTATTTTAGGGTTTCTGTTAAGTTTTGTCTGCTGTCTGGTCCTGGGCCAATATTGGAGAGCTTTTCGAATGTCACTGTTTCAGACCGTTGCCATTCACCTCTGCGGCTTAGCTGAGGCTCAGCCCTGCTCACAGTTCGCGTCTTTTGCCTGGGCTTTCATATGCATACTACAAAATGTGATGACGCTTATGAACCGTTTTACGTGGACTGGACACCACAGTTTGCTCTGGCTCTTTGGCGGCAAAGGTCGTCCTAGGACGCGTCCAAACGGTGTGTTAGTTCCATTTCAAGTTCCGTGATTGGCATGGTTTCAAACCGCTGTAGTATAGTTCAGGTTTTATGGCATTTGTGTGAATGATTAGGGGACATTTACATACCTCTGTATTACTGTGAATGTTGCACGCTTCAATCACACCGACTTTGTTGTGGAACTTCAAATTGCGTATTTTCGGCGTGAACCGCTTCTTAGCGTATTGTTTCTGGATTGCCTGTCTAGACGGAGATTTAACCCGCGCACCGACGGGGGGGGGCGGATATCCGCCCCCCCCTGAGGTTTTTCGCAAATAGCGGGAAAACCGCGGCGCGTAGCGCCGCGAAATTTGGTATGACTATTCCCTTATCAATTTTACACATGGTGTGCAAGTTTGAACCTCCTACCTTTCAAGGTCAGGTCACCAGGTCACTTTGAATGACCCAACCTCAAGTCACTTTTTTGCAACTTTGTCACCGTGCCAGAGCTACAGTAGATGTCGGAGGCCTTTGAAAGTCGCAGGATGTTATTAGGTCATTAGTAGCTACAATTTGTATATCTCGGAATTTTGATATCGGTGACCTAAGGTCAGGTCAATTTCGTGACCTCCCCATTATAAGTCAATGGGGGAAAAATCAACTCCCTGTTTTTACTACTAAAACGGGTCGGAATGGCCCCATATACCATACATGACTTCATATACGATCAACCTTCACTACCTTGAGGTCTGTTTTGCTGTTGGGCAGCTGTGAGGTCATGTGACGTCATCAAAGGTCACCAAAGGTTTTTGGCCAATAACTCCGTACAGGAACAAGATACAGACGCGTGTATGGTCTCATTGTGTTCAGCTCGTCAAGACGCATCGAATGATATACATGATGACCTCGAGGTCACGTGACCTGAGGTCAACCTTTGACCTTGACCTTTCGAGGTCAACATATATACCATTCGATGCGGATTGACGAGAGGATCACGATGATGCCCTTAGTTTGTTCCTATCTTGACTAATTCGAAAGTTATTCGAGAAAAACTCTCTCCATATTTAGCGCCGCCATTTTGACTTTTTCGACCCCTGTGACGTCATCTTTGACCTGACCTGAAAATGACCTTTGTAAAAATTGTAGATCTTGACCGTGCGTATCCGATGCCGTTTACCGCTTGTCGGTATCTTGCTTCGTTCTCGAGATCTCAGGGGGGGGCGGTCATCCGCCCCCCCCCGTCGGTACTAAGTTGGCGCAGACCCCCGTCGGTGCGCGGGTTAATTACACAGCACATATAGCTTACACTGTGCCTATTTTCTTTCACCATTTCTGATGTCTGATTTTGAAATTTGGAGCAATTATTTTGCTGTCTTCCGTTTCCGTCTGTGTAATTATTCAAGTTTGTCTTATAGGTATCGGTTGGCGTCGCCTGTTGGCGTCACGTGTTATCTGTTACTCATCTGTAGTGAAGTGTGATGTATAGATAACTGGTCGCGCATTAGCTTCAGAAACAAGGGACGGCGGTTAGCTTCAGTAGGTTAGCAGGGTATGTGCGGGATGCGCTCGCCGTTTCCATGTAACTAGGTGCTACGTAAAGTGTGAGCGTTTTGGTAGACGGTCCTCTCCTCTAGTCTTTTTTTTTGGCTTTCTGATGTCGAATCTCTTGGCTACATGTTTTCCCTTATTGATATTTTGGTGTGATATTTGTGCTATGTGGTCTTTATTGGTATGCATTTATCTATTCCTTCCGTTGTATATCAGGATTGTTGCATTGATTTCAAGTCTGTTTGTCCAATGTAGCGTGAGGCGCTAGTGAGTCATATTCTACGGTGGCTCATGTCTTTGTCGTTTTTACTTCGGTTAGTTCTGATTCATGCCCTAAAATGGATTCGTTTTTACCGATATCATAAAAAGACCATTAGGTGTTGTGCGCACTGAGTCAGGACCTGGCTTTCATTTTACCCACGGCTCGCCAAAGACGGTCTGCGAGCCGTATCGCCGATGTGTTTGGTGGCTGCGATGTTGAGCCGGTGTTACCGCCGCCGCTAACCGACTTGTGTTCGTGTGTGACGCGTTGCCTCGCGTCCGCGAGTACGGCGTGCGCTGACGATGAGCCGATCACTGGCAATGTCGACAGTGTCACCGCGCCATGCACCCGGCAGTTGTGTCCGACACGATCTGGTGTGTGCTCGATGGAGGATCCCCCGGTCGGCTGCTGCGCCGTGTCTGGCTCCATCCAGCTCAGACACCACGGTCCATGTCGTGATATGTATTATTCAGACGCCGATTACGGCGCGTTTTCGCGGCGGATCGTTTCAAAACATCACAGAATACATGTGACCCGACCACAGTTGCGTTTGATGCAGAGATCAGTCACGGCTCGAAGGCATCGGCTGATAGGTTGGAATGAGTTCGAGGGGTGTTAAGAGTTTTACATTTAGTTATTTGCACCTCACCAACAAGTAGCAACTATTGTCTACATTAGACGACAGTACCATGCATATTCGGATAGAATCGCTGCAGGTCTTTGAACGCATTTCTCGAGACGATACCATCAGATCGACGATGAACATCGCGGGCGCGCAGTTGGGTACAGAAAGTCAGAAAGCACGTCAAACTCGGGATAGACACGCCCAACATCGATGCTCAAGGGAACCAGTGAGACACTGACGAACAACTCGCCAACCCATCCGGTTAGATACAAACCATCCGTTGCAATGGTATACAAGAGACTAAACATCCGTTCCGCACTGGGAGTAGTGAAATTGAGATCGAGTGGGTCAGATACTGAGATCGTTTTGCATTTCGGATGTACCTACAGCAATATTTGTTACGAAAAACGCGTCGGACAAAAGACGCGTTTTTTACGGTACGGTTTTTTTACGAGATTTGGCCGGCCGAGGGCCCGAGTGTGTCGCTACAGCATTTTTGTCGCCCTGCGGCCCTGGTGTTTGAATCGTACAACGATTAGGTCACCATTCACCAAAGTACCTAACTAGCGCCCAGTTATTGCACTGCGGCCGGAGGCAAATGAGGATAAACAATGAACACATTTGTTTTTTGACGATGGTTTAAACGAAGTACCTACGGCTGACAAAACTGGCCTGCTTAGAAAATTTATGTCACAGACTTGACCGAATGTTGATTGATTGGTTACAGCTACATAAAAGTCTCCTAATAACGAACACGGCAGCACTCTACGATAAGATAAGCCCTGATTATTTCGAAGCCTACCTTCTACAAAATGGGGCGCGCACCAGACTAGATTTACATTTATAAATTATATGCATTGCATCACAACAGTCAGTAGGAGGTCACTGTAGTGTGAACCTGCATCAAAGTTTGTACAATGCACGGACGCAAAATGCAAAAACAAAAAGGACGAAAAGTCTTGTGCTCTGCATCAACCCAGGGTGCAATCTCATGAGAGTGATATGCGCTCAGGTAGATAAATAACACCCCATGTATGTGGACGGATCGGTTCAGTCGGACGGATTCGAAGGACGGATACGTTGAACAGCTAGCTGGGTCGTGTCCTTGGTGGCACAACCACCGGATCTACCCCGCCAACGGCCATACCTATGAGGCGTAGACAAAGCCAAATCACAAAGCGCCCTGTTGACAGCTACAAAACAACACTCCGGCCGCCAAACGGGCCGTGTGACGTCACTAACAGATGGTGATGACGTCACCAGTGAGGCGGGGTTAGCTGACAGACAGACGACAGTGGCCTGTCAGTCCCGCATGGGATGAGTTTGCATCCGATTGCTAAAAGTAGAGCCGAAGATGGACTCTTTATTTCCTTTTCTTCACTTCATCCAGGCGTGACGTGGATGAGGCCTTTTTCATCTTCGGTCTGTAATTGGAGTGCTGGAGTTATTACGTAAACGACATGACCCCCAGTTAACTCCATTACCTACATTCACTTAGCCTGAAACGCTGGATGAAACCGGTTGCATAACCATTAGTAAATTGGTTTGCAACCGATCGTCTGTGTATTAGTGAGACTATAACGCTCTAACGATCGTTGGAAGTGGATTCACTTACGTAAATGATAATACAATGACGTCTCACGCTGAGTGGATTCATTTACGTAAATGATAATACAATGAGACCTCACGCCGAGTACCCAAATATCACGCGGCCTAGGCGTGGGTCACTCACTGGTTGGCCCGGGGCGGTCGGCCGGGCGAGGCGCCGGCCCGACGCCGCGCCGCCAGGTCGTTCTTGATGGCCTGCGACTTGGGCTTCTTGCCGTCGGCGCTTCTCGTCCCCGACGGCGTCCGCTGCTGGATCTTGCCCTTGATGTTGCTGGAATAGATAGAAGATCCCCTGGTTCGATCACATTACTCTCAAACATAGCATCGGCAGTGCTATCGCCTTTTTCAAAATATAGGCCCTATTGCTTAAATGAATAAATGAATAAAATCTGGCCGCAAATTCTGGCGCGCCAAAATTTTAATTGCTTGGCCTTACGAATTCGATGAAACACCGCTTAAAACCTACAAGTGTTGCAGCCCGATCCTATTTTTTTCGCCCTCAACAAACTTACTCTGAGCCCTTCATCTGTCGCTTTTCCAGCTCCTTGTCGACGGACTTGGGGACCTTCGATTTCCTCGGTGAGCTGTTCTTCTTCTCCTCCTGCGAACAGCGAAAAAAGCTCCTTTTTCAGCACGGCACAAATCGAAAGCGATTCTGCTGCCAAACGGCCACGTCGTTTCAACCCCAACCACCTCACGCAGAGCCTAGATCTACCAAAATATGTCAGTTATTTGGCAGATGCTTGGGCCTTGTGCCTCACAGCCAATTGGCAGAATGCCTTCTTAGCAAGTTGCGCCAGCCACGCACGAACAGCTCAAACTGGGATTGTCGCCAAGCCCCTGATCTCCGCTACATAGACTGTCACCCATGACCTTTGTTTTCACCTCTTAAACGCATAGGGGAGAGCGGGGAGAGTTGTATCATGTCCAAGTTGTATCAGGGCGAATTGTGCCAAACTTATCCAATGGATGGCGCTCGCGACACGACCAGCCGACGAGGTTTTCCGGGCGCCATCTTTCCCTGTTCTGTCTTGTGGCTGAGTGGACGCGTCTCGAGGTGAGAGCCGATTTTATGTTTTTTTAATGTCATTCTAAAAAAAATAAGTTACAAGAAAATGTGTGTTTTAGGCATTTAGATGTGCACGAATTTGAAAGATCTCCGTAGCGGTGGTGAGGGTAGGTTCTAAGGCTGCGTGAGTGAAAACGGATTTCTCCAGCTGTCCGCTGTTTTTTAGCACGAGGATGTTTTTCCAAGATGGCGGCTAGGTACATGTTGTATCAGAGCCGGGTGGGGTATGTTGTAACATGTATGTATGTATGTATGTATGGGTATGTTGCTTTTGATCGCGAAAGCTAAGCCCTGGCTCGCGTTTGTAGGTAGCTAGTCAATGCTCGTTCCATTTCGGCACAATGTGTTGGCTTCTTTGCTCTTAACGGGCCACTTTTGCGTCTAGTCTGTTGATGTTTCGTTCGGATTGCATTGACCTAAGTTTGGTCTAATAAAGTGAAGCCTTTGAGCATACCTATACATTGTATTAACCCCATTTAATGTTGCTGTTATGTTCAAAACCAGTAGCAAGCACACTCCCTGAAACGTGAAATAGTGATACAAATTACCCCACCATGTGATACAACTCACCCAAGCCATGGGGCAAGTTGTATCAAAAACATTGTTCTATTCGGCAGACCGTAGAAGAAAAACTGGTAGAGGTAGCGGAAAAGTTACTTTGCACAAAAAAGCAGAAGAATCAAGGAAGGGGACAGTATGGAAATAATGAGTTTATCACGGATAGTTACGAGTTTATGGGTCTCGGAGTAAAAACTGATACAACCCACCCCACTCTCCCCTACTGAGCGTAACGTTGCTGGGGGACTTTCACATACACTTTAAGCCGGTAACTGATTAAATGATGTTCCCATAAATCGACCTAACAATCGACAAAACTGCTGAGGCAAAAGCCTTTCGTCTTTTTTCGCGTGCCACATCCCCGCCCGTCGCCGTCGGCCACTCACGTATCGCGGGTTGGTCCACACGTTGACCTGGCCGTCACCTCCCCCGTGTCCGTTCCGTTCGGGCGTGTTGGGCAGAGTGGACGGCTGGCTGAGGCTCTGCACCTGCAGGTCGGCTGAGTAGGTCGGACGCGCCGGCACGATGGGGGACCGGCTGCACGTGCTGCGAATGGCACACTGATGTCACACCACCCCGACACTGGTACCGCGCCTTCAGATCACGGTGGCAGAAAGCAGCGCGTGGGTGGAAAGTGGGCGTCACCACAACAGCAGGAGCGTGTGAATGGATTGCTCCGATGCGTGCTAAGCAATTTATTAGTGATGTTGACGAATACCTGGTCCTGGGATCCCAGTCAAGCATAGCGGGCAATGAACTGACGACGACCATGCAACATTCAGATTTCAAAATGAAACATCACATATAACTAGGCATAGCATCATTCAAAACTAACAACATCTACACGGTAAGTTGGATACAAGATAACGGCAATGACCGTTTTATAAACCCGCGGACTCCCGATATCGTCCCATACAGCCCTCAATCCCGCCCTATCACCATCATGCCGCGTTTCTTTTTCCCGCAGCAGCCAAGTGTGCATGTTCCCACCGCCGCTAATCTCCGACCTGTTGATCTCCTCCAGTTTGCGCAGCAGGCGCTCGTTCTCCTTGATGATGACGTCCTGGTCGCGCATCAGCGCGTCCCGCAGCGTGTGCAGGTCCAGGTTCTCGTCACGGAGGGCCGTGTTGTTGGCCATATACTCCTGGAGCAGCTCGATCAGCTCCTCGGTCTTCAGCTCGTGAAGACGCTCCTTGTCCACCGCCAGCTTGGCGATCGATGGACGACGGCCTGGGGGAGAGTAGGGAGGGTGGAGCTGGGTGGTCTGCACGGTGGACCATAGGGACGGTATCGTCCTATGTTGCACTAGGTACACAATACACATTATCTAAAATGATTCAGGCTACGCGTCGCTCGTGAGACTCTCGGTTTACCGTCTTACTTGAGAAGGACGTATATTCTAAGCTGAGCCTCTGGCAAACTCCATAACGAGGGAAATCACACCATTCAAAACCTCTTTACATTTGGCACAAATACCACTGAGTCAATAACTGACAGAGCCGTCACCGTGACCCCTCGCTGGGACCCGTCTCCTCCCTCACGGCGCAGCCCCGGCGTCGACGGCACAGATGTCGCCACTCACGCGCGTCGCCCCCGGTGCCGGGCGTGCCGTTAGTGATGGCCGGCACCTCGCCGTGCGCTCCGATATTCAGCAGCGCCTTCAGCTGGTCGTTCTCCTGCTGCAGGATGTGCACCTCGCGCTTCAGACTGATGATGAGAGACTCGCGCGGGTCCTGTCGGGGGGGGGGGGGAAGGGAGGTCAGCCGGCCCGAAGCCGCTGGACAGGCGTAACTGGTGGAGGAAGTAACGAATGTAAACGTGTTATCACTTAAATCAGACTCTTATATGTACAGTGCAGGATAGCAGTAATCTGGTCGGCTAAGCTCTAATTAACGGCCACAACCACTTTCTTTGTTCGTGGGTTATGAATTTAATTGAAAAGCATTGATCTGATTACGAGGAAAAGAGCTTGAATATCATCGATGTGATGCTTATAACTTAAACACACACGCACTGTTGTCCGTGTGTCCGGGAACCAGAATCAGACTGTTGAAATTTATACCGGCCACTTGGCCGTGGCAGACGGTTCATAAACTTACCATGACGACGATGGGCTTGGTTTTGATCCTCTTGGCTCTGGAGGCGTACCTTAGGGTGTTGAGGGACTCACTGATATTGCTCCTCGCGGGGGACGCGCACGCGATCTGCAGACAGAAGAAAAACGTTCATAATAAGTAAACGCACGGTCAGGTAATAAGGGCCCCTCTCGATACTTCTAAAACACTTGAAGTGGGGGAGGTGATTTTCGATTCCCATATGATATCCCTCTCGATAGCTCCACGATCCTAAAGAAGCTCTATCTTTACTTTAGACAGGCCGCTTCGCCTCGCGCGCTGGCAGATGGTGTTCGGCGGTGCAGCATAACTAAAGGCGCTCACTACTAGAGACATCTAGCGGGGAAGACGTCATGTAAGACTGTTATGCGGCGCAGCATAGCTCTAGGCGCTCTACTAGTGACATCTAGCGGGTAGAATATCGGCTTGTACTGCGGTGCAGCATATTCTCAGGCGCTCTTTACTAGTGACATCTAGCGGGAAGAATATCGGCTTGTATTGCGGTGCAGCACAACTACAGGCGCTCACTACTTACAACTCAAACTAGCGGGAGGAATGTGAGCTAGTATTGCGGCGCAGCATAACTTTAGGCGGCCACCGCCGCGTCACACGCATTAGGCAATGCCCCGAAGAGCGGCGTGCGTCTGTGAGAAGCGAAGCCAATCATGGAGGCATTAGAGGGGTAACGTTAACTTTTTCTTCAGACATACTATCTTTCTTACCATCAGCGTGACGCCACTGCCGGCCAGACTGTCGGCAAGCAGCTTGGTCAGCTTGCTGTCCCGGTATGGAATGTGACCCGTCTTCTTCTTTGGGTCGCTGAGGTTCGATATACACGTGCCTGAAACGAGTAGCACATGTGTAGATGCTGACGATCTGGCTAAAATCGCCAACACAATACTCATTCTTTTGGCTTAAGAAATAATTTCGGGTAAGGAAACATAAGCATGACTCATAAACGCACAATTTTTGCCCAATGCGCCATTGGAACATAGTGCTCATAACAATGCGGTATATTTGAGCTGTTATTGCATAATGCATTCGCAATTTCACGGTGTCACCGTCTTACCAGTATGTAGACGGATACAATGGCGTAGGTATCGCTTACACAGTTTAGGTGTGCTTTTGTTATATCGCAATTCAAATATTAAGCCCTTCAGCCCAAAGCTAGGTTGCACCATGTTTGACCAAGCAAATGACGTTAATAAGGTTGACACAAGGTATTCTTTCAGAACACATGACAGGCTTTAGTGTTTGTTCCGCCAGGCGAAGGCCGATTTCTGTCGCCGGTGACTCGACCCGGGCCCCGCGGTGGAAAGGTCAGTCGGGTCACCGGTGGACGGCCCGTTCATGTGGGTCGCCAGTCAGCGGGGTATCGACACGACGCAGGTGACCGTCGCCCGCGGCGGCCGCAGGTGCTGACCCCCCCACCTACACCCCCTCCCCCGGCAAGACAGATCAATAACGGGCGCCGCTGAGCGGCCGGTGGGCGAGGGGGAGGGGTGAGGGGCGAGGTGAATGGCCCCACGGACCGGGTCAGAGGGCAGATGCACAGTTTTATCACCGGAGGGGATCGGAACCGCCAGTACACTGTGCAGTGTGCAATGCACGCAACAGTGTTAATTTGGAGCATTGTAAATAAACGGACATCTTGTCGGACTGTATGTACCAAAGGATATTTCTATCTTCATAATCATATGTGCATGTTTAATATTGGCCAACGCTTTATCATCGCGACCTAATTGGCTAATTAATTTATGTCCTGCCGTGTATGAACGATTTCATTTCTGCAGTAGAAATATAGTGTCGCTCAGTCTATTTTGCTTTTTACAATCTGCTTCGCACACGTAAGGTCTTATCCTTTACCAGTGCGACTACGTAGCATTCGCACCACCATTGCGGTCCAGTCTGACCCTTGAGATATGCTATTAACCCGAAGATAAACGAGCCCGAGCCGACCATCAATAATGATCCTCCTTATTGGCAACGTCATGCCCGCATGAAACAATCTGTTCCTTTGAAACTGCCATCTGCATGCACCGTAGCATTGCGGCTCAGAGTGCCATAACTCATGCCAAATCCTGAAAACAATCAGCTTTAATAGTTAACGATGCGCCAAAGAGGCCGATGTCGTGACCTCGTGTATGTCTGAGCCCAGCCGCGGCAGACGATGTCCATTAGACCAAATCGGCTCCGGTTCCCGGTAAAGGCGAGTCTGGGACTGGCCGGCACCGGGCACCGTCCGTCGTTTGGACCTATTGAAACCAGGACCTTCTGTAAACCACGTGACAAGTCACGTCACCTCCGATCAATAGCGGCAAACAATGGGTTAGAACTCAGAAGTGGTTTCGTGAGACGCGCCCCGCACATGTCGCTGGCGATTCACTTTTCACAAAGTTTGAGCAGACGACGGTACCTGGATTATAGGTTTGTTTTACGCTACGTGTCGTTAACTATTAAATATCAGTATGACCAGTGAAGAAGGAGTTTGTACTGAGTCATCTAGCTGAATTGCTTATGTTTTGAGCAAACTACGTTGTCACTTGTCAGTAATGCCAGCAGCACGCCATTTTAACTAGTTTGATGTGTTGTTTTGGAAATGTGACCTAAGCAACTCCCTTGAGCGACTCTAGGTCATGGAAATCTGTAATTGATTCGTGGGTTATAACGCCATCCAGTGCCAGAATTCATTTATTCAAGTTTCTAACCAGTCTTCCCCTTTTAAATAACTTACTTTTTCTATTCAAAAACAACGCAAATCTGACGTTGAATCTGACATTGAATTGGCTTTACTTATATCTGGCCTTGACCCAAATCGCCCTACCGATGGGGGATCCACTATTGACCATCGCTCTCTGGCCTCCCGATCACCTTCTGTCGTGCTCTCTGACATCATGGCTGGGCGACCTTTGCACACGACGGTAGCGCGCTCTCAACTCTCGCCTGCTGGCTGGGCGACAGAGCTGCCACAG
Organism: Amphibalanus amphitrite; assembly: GCF_019059575.1. Taxonomy (NCBI): domain Eukaryota; kingdom Metazoa; phylum Arthropoda; class Thecostraca; order Balanomorpha; family Balanidae; genus Amphibalanus; species Amphibalanus amphitrite. Next base: position 308,355 of record NW_024881622.1, read on the forward strand.
AATGGTCCCCATTGGAAACAGGCCTGAGAATAGTCTTAGACCTGATGAACACCGGCCCATCCTCACTTGTTATACGAAAAAGTTTCTTGAACACATTCACTTTGCAGGTATATTGTTGAGCCGTTACGTTTTGCAAAGCCCGTAATATGACATAACAATTAATGACCGGAATGTCACGGAATTTACCCTCGAGCAAGAAATTCTGATGTATTTTAAGCATACATATTATAACTAGTTCTTATTAGAATCCCGGAAATAAAATCAACGTGATGTTCCAGTGGCGAATTAGTAGGTGATGCAAAAATGTTACAATTGAAGTAAAATCATTGCAATTAATGGTCATTTTAAGTTCAGTGTAATGTAACTAGACCAGTCTATGAAACACCTAATTTTACATGCGAATATGTTGCTGGGTGCGCAAAGCCAACTTTGCTGCCTCGGCCAATCCACCTTATGCATTATAGAGCCCTGGGTCGGTGCCAGTGACCGTCTGCGTTTGTTGTGATGTAAGTCGGTGTGCGGGTAGCCAAGTAACGCATCGATTAAAGCATATGCCAAAGCAGTTTGCACCGCAGGCAGATGTGATGCATCAACGAAACACGCATCCTGACATTCATCGTAAGGTGTAACGTAAAAAGTGCGGACGGATGGACCTGTATACTGTATAGTGTCCACTAGCATATTCTACCTTTTCTTTTATGAACGCGATTTAGAAAATATTAACTGGAAAAATATAAAAGGAATGTATTTTCAAGGTGGCTAGATCTATCGACACAGACCGTTTGCAAGGCAAACGTTATTCACTTGGAGTGTCTCTCATGTGGATTGTGCCCTTCAGATACCTGGACAGTCTTTCATGCAAGCGCAATATTCTTGCCTTCCAATACCTACTTTGTTGTGAAGTCATCAAAATGGCTACTGAGCACCCTTGTCATCGATTTACCCTTGCATAACCGCCATCGACTTTACCATACGGTGCTATATCAAGCGTAACATCCAATCGGTTTCATCGAAAGAACTTCACGTAAATGACCCACTCCCCGGGTAATTTACCGATGGAAAAATCGATTGCAGAAATTACATGCAGGTAATTCCGAAAAAGGCACAAATAAACAGATGGATTATCAGTGGACGGCCATTCTGGAAAAGTGTAATGCATTCTTCACTCACCCAGCACCATGAGGCTCTTGTTGATGTTGTTGGCCTCCTCCAGGGTTTTGCCCTCGCTGTTGGTCTTCTTTGTCATCTCGCTGCCGGCCAGGTCGACAAAGTTGAGCTTGCCCAGCTTCGAAATGTAGACGTCCGAGTCCTCTGCGGCCTGGTGCACATATTCGAATGGAGAGTTAGAAACAGGTTCACATCTTATTTTAGCTTTTATATTTTTTCACCTCACAAGTTAAGAGCTAAGAGGACGGAACTCGTTACAAAATCATATATTGAGCAATATCTGCTTAGAAAACTTTTCTAGAAGGCTAGGGAAGGTTATATTTTGACGATAAGTCATTGGCAACAGTTTCGATGTTTTCGTTGCAGTATGTCAGTTATTTCACTTCAACTCTTTCATCAAATCATAGTTTTCAATGTTTGCCTTAATATGAGTATCCTAAATTAAATAGAGGCACGTTAATTATTGTTTGCCCGTTCTCGTGCGCACCTTTTGTTCGGAGGTAATGTACACCGTCAAAATGGTGTGACTCCGGCTGGAAAACTCGTTCATGTTGTGGCTGGCCACCGCTCGATTCCGCAAACCTGTCAAACACGCGTCCATCATCAGTCGCCGGCCGCCAAACGACCACCTTCGCGGTGGCCGTGGCCGCCAGACCTCTCATCGGGTCGGCTGAACCGTCAACTCGACGCGTCAACTGGCCGTCAACCGGCCGTCAAACCCCGCGGGCCGACTGGGCGCCGCTCGCTATATCGACGAGTGACGACACGACGGCGGGGGACCTTGACGCGGTCATCGCGCTCTGAAATAACCATCAGACGAGCCGCACACGGCCACGAGTCGAGCGTTTGTGACACAGTTCGGCAAACCGCTCGGAGCGAGCTGTTCGATACTCCGATAATAGGGGAGCCGGTCAGCCGAGTCGACGGCGGCGACGGCGGAGGGGCAGGGGACGGAGGGAGGGGGCAGACGGACGGCGGTTGACGCGGTGCACGGTGTATGGGAGTCCCTGTTAGTGTTCAGCGACGGTAGGTAACGCCATCGATCCGCCTCCAGCGCCGCTGTGCACCCGCCAAACACCTGCCGACTCCGGGTGGCAGACATCGGGGAAAAACATCGCTTGGGGACGCCGGTATAATGAGGACGCCGACAAAAGGAAAGGTGTCGGACTGGCGACAGACGACGGTGTCATGACTGGCGGGAGTCTGCGACGAAAAGGCAGCTGGTACTCTAATAGATCCACCAGCAGCACCATTTAGAAGCATTTTATCGAATGATTGCGCATTGACGGAAGCTGATGAATAGCTGCTTACTTTTACTTATTAATACAACTTTGCTAGAAACGTTTAGAGCTAATTAAGAAAATAAATGATCTTAACGATAAAGGCCTCTCGGATCCCGGCAACAACCATCAAATCAGCTATCAGATGGTTAAAGCCCCATTTTATAAGCTAACGTTTGTTTCACCCTACCTTCTTCTAGCACGGCCAGCAGGTCGTCGAGCTCCTCGCACTCGACGGTGAAGAGGTTCTCCACGAAGAAGGCGCGCTTCTTCTTGTTCCAACGCACCATCAGACTCCGCGGCGGCTTGCCCGGCTCCGGCTGAACCGGGTTTAGCAAGTCGATCACCTGACAAGACCGCCGGGAACAGTAAGGCAAATGAATCAATCACCAAGTGGGAAAGCGTTCTAAATGTTCAAACTGCTGGTAGTAAGCATAATTCATGTTTAATTAATGAAAGCGTTAAACTATAAGTAGTATCTAGCCATGTGACCGATAATTGAAATCACTGATCACAATTGAACTTATGGTCTGATCTATATGTAAAGCTTCAATAGTTCTTGACATAAAGCTTATGGTGCTAATTGTGAATCGTGGTAACGTAACTACCTAAGCTATCCATGCAATACACTTTTACCTTTTCATTGTAGATTTCTAGATAGGATGCCTTCAGGAGAAAGTCCTTGTCCTTTTGTTCGTTGATTACTTGAAACAGGTAAACGAAGGAGCGAAACACGAGCCCGTGGTCTTCAGAGTACATGTCGGGTGCCTTCCTGAACTGAAAGTCACCCAGAAATACATGGTTATTATATAAAATAGTTTTATATATTTGTCATACATCGGTTTCCTGCAATAGCTAAGAAGTAGCAAAAGGACGGGTCGTACGGTCTACAAAAGCAATAGGGTTTTGAAAGTGTGAACAAGTCGTCACTTTTGGCGTCATGCCAAGACGGTTTTCTACCGGTGGTCATTTCGGCTCCGTCACCCGGGCCCGCTGGTCACGTATTGATCCGTGTCACGTGACACGGACCAGTGACGTCACCACGCTGGAAAATAAAGGCCGCCGTGCTGCCGGGTAAGGTCCGTGTGTGCCGCTGTGTTTGGCAGCGTTACCCCGCCACCTGTGCGGCCGGCTGATTTCGTGACTTTGGGAAGCGAAAGAAATCCTCAGTTGGCTCTCAATAGACCCTCCTATATGTATAGCGGTATATGTCTCAATCTATCGAAAAGTTGAACTACTACTAGTATAATAGGTTGAAACTTCATTTCAACTTCCCTGCGGAAATAAATGCCGTAAGTGCTAAAAAACAGACGTTACTCATGTAATGAACGGGTTCCGGACAAAATATCGAAAAGCAAAATATCGAATAGCAAAATATCGAAGACAAATTATCGAAGTGGCAGATTATCGAAAGCAAAATATCGAATGCGCAAAATATCGAAATCGCAAAATGTCGAACCGCAAAATATCGACATCGCAAAATATCGACATCGCAAAATATCGAATTGCATAATATCGAATTGCAAAATATCGAACTCGCAAAATATCGAATAGCATAATATCGAAAGCAAAATATTGAAACGCAAAATATCGAAAGACAAAACTTCGAAAGCCAAAATATCGAAAAACAAAATATCGAAAAGGCAAAATATCGAACGCAAAATATCGAAAAGACAAAATATCGAACGCAAAATATCGAACAGACAAAATATCGAAAGACAAAATATCGAAAAGGCAAAATATGGAACGCAGAATATCGAAAAGACAAAATATCGAACGCAAAATATCGAACAGACAAAATATCGAACGCAAAATATCGAACAGACAAAATATCGAACAGATAAAATATCGAACGCAAAATATCGAAAAGGCAGAATATCGAACGCAGAATATCGAAAAGGCAGAATATCGAACGCAAAATATCGAAATGACAAAATAACGAACGCAAAGCGTCGAAAAGGTAAAATATCGACTTGAAATGGCCCTCTGCGGACTCCTTAGAGCTCTGTCGAACTCTGTCGAAATTAGGTTTCGCTCGACAGATCTTCCGGGGCTATCAAGCATAGACGGATTCAACCCAGAGTTTTCGGAGGGTCTTGGAGGGTCTCAAATCAACGCAGGCAGGTGTCAGGGGACATGCTGGCCTCTAAGGGCTCCGCAAAGAGTTCAGATTCAGAGGGCACTCAGAACGACCTTTGTGGGCCCTACGAAGGTCTCCGAGAGCTCATGCAGACTCCTGGAATTCCACACTGATTCTCAGGCCAAATGTCGGCTTGTTGAATCACTTTATCCGCTCTTGGTTCCCCTTTCGCCGGCCTCTGAGAGTCCCAACGCCGGAACTTATGGGGTCATGGGCCCTACACCGGCTTTTAGGGCCCCTACATCGACTCTTGGGACTCATGACTCATTATATATGGGTCTAAGCGGCTTCTAAGAATCCCCATGCAGGTTCTAGTAGCCGCCAGTCGAATATTTGGGCTCACACGCTAGCTCCCACCTCGCTAGCGCACGGGGTCCCACCCCGTGCGCGCTCCAGGGGCCTACCTGCCTCTAAGACCCCACACATACTTTTGGGGCCCCAAACGCTTGCTCCTGAAGGCCCCACTGAGACTCCTAGTCCTTTCCTCTATTCAGTCTTCCATACTGGCTCTTTAGGCTAAACATCGGCTCCTGGTGGCCATCCCGGCTTTGGAGGGTCTCCATACAGGCTTTTTTGGGTCCGATGTCAGTCTCTGAGAGCCATCAAAAGCCTTTCGAGCCTACGAGTATACTGCTTTCTGAAACCCTTCAGCAACTTCTGAGGGACCGACCCTGGTCGGAGGGCTCATTCGGTCTGGGGAGTCATGTAGGTCTCTGGAGGAGCCTCTAAGGGGTCGGTTTCCAAGGGGCTTTTAAACACGGTCTTCTAAGAACGGTCTCGTAGGGCCTTTAATGGTCCACTGCGGATCCAGAAAAGTGGGTTGAGATGCTGAGGGTGGTGGCTAGACTAAAACAAGATTAGATGATAAAAACTAGCTGCATTTGCTTCGTTATGCTTTATTTGAGATAGGTACACTGTAATTTCAAATATTTTGCAGAAATTGTGTGTTTGGGGATGGTTTTCCAAAATCTTCGTTTTTCATAAAGCAATGATAATCACTCTAAAAAATATCGGGGGGGGGGGCGAAACTTCCAGAGGGGCCCCTTGAGAAAACTTTGCACCCCATCCGAAATTACCTTCCGCCGCCACTGCTGAGATCTATAAAAAATATCAGAGTTTTCCAAGTCTGTCATGGACCCGCTGATTGCTCTTTGCGGCCTACAGATAACAGAGGGCCCGATGAGTTCGACAGAGCTCTAAGGAGTCCGCAGAGGGTCATTTCAAGTCGATATTTTACCTTTTCGACACTTTGCGTTCGTTATTTTGTCTTTTCGAGATTTTGCGTTCGATATTTTGCCTTTTCCATATTTTGCGTTCGATATTTTGCCTTTTCGATATTTTGCGTTCGATATTTTGTCTGTTCGATATTTTGCGTTCGATATTTTGCCTTTTCGATATTCTGCGTTCGATATTTTGTCTTTCAATATTTTGTCTTTCGATATTTTGTCTTTCGATATTTTGCGTTTCGATATTTTGCGTTTCGATAGTTTGCGTTTCGATATATTGCTTTCGATATTATGCTATTCGATATTTTGCGATTTCGATATTTTGCAATTCGATATTTTGCGATTCGATATTTTGCGATTTCGATATTTTGCGATTTCGATATTTTGCAATTCGATATTTTGCGATTTCGATATTTTGCGATTTCGATAATTTGCGACTTCGATATTTTGCTTTCGATAATTTGCGTTCGATATTTTGCGCTTCGATATTTTGCGTTTCGATATTTTGTCATGGAAGCGTAATGAACACCTGACCATTAACCAACAACCGAAGTAGGTACCTGTCTTTGGTGTCGGTGCCGTGTTATGCTGCGTGCAGTTATGTTCCCAAAGGACGGATCTTCCAGTGCACGCAAAATGCTGCAGGAAGCGACGTCAGCCGTCCGCATGTTATGCGTACTGAATAATAACGTATAAGCGCGCGTGATAATCTATGAGAATAAGATGAAAATAATCGCCTATTCCATGGAATAAGTACCCCATTTAACGTTTAAAACATCGATCACCTCGTGCAAATAGGTATTAGGTAATTATTTTAGCTATAGTACAACAATTGTAGACCAGCGACTGAGCCACGACTATCAGACGCTATACCTGCAGGTACTTGGCCTGAATTTACGGGTCGTATTATCCTGCCAAGGACGCTACCTTGACTTCGTGCGTCGCGTCAAGCGATTACGTCTGAGCCAAGCTTAAGCCTTAATTCAAACATGCCATCATGTTGCATGCAGTCATAACGTTATTATTCAGGACCACTGTTTGCCTAAAGTAAACAAAATTTCCAAATATAGTTTGCACGGCCGCGTCAGTGATGATCGGAAGTCTCTGGCGAAGCACGACTTCGTCGCATATGTATTATCAAGGTGACAGCTAAAGGCACACTATGTATATTTGAAAAGACACATCATAGAAGAAACTGTAGGCAAGGTGAATACAGGTCATGGCACGAGTTAAAAGCAAAGTAAGCATTTCTAGGCTATTGCATGAAGTAAACCATGCGTTAAGCATGCAACATGCGATAAATGCTATGATATATCGCGAGTTGAAAATGGAATCGGGCCGAGTGTCACGAATAGTCTACCACAAAATCGTAGCTCGCCTGATGATCCTTTTGCTGTTTATGTTCGCAATCTGCCAAGCTCTCTTCAGGTGGTGCGGTAAAGGCTATCATGGGGTATACCTAAAGATGTTTAGGCATACCTACATAGTTTTTTTTTTTATCAGATGCGCCATGGTGCTATGCATATCCACAACAACATAGATCAGTTGAAGTTCCACGAACCGAATTTATGTCCATGTATGACTACACGAAACATGGCTGAATGCGAATGGGTGTCAGGCGCGGGCACAGGAAGCCAAGAAGGGTATTTTAGGTCTGGCGAGGAGAATGCAGCCCTTGAACGTATAAACATTGCCGCAACTTCAATATAACGAAGCAGGGAACGCACTGGGAAAGCGCTCTGGAAAAGTGGATAGAACAAGTAACTTGACGCACCTCCGGCTTCCATTTGCGGTTGTAAGCTTTGTTGTAAAACTGTTGGGACCAAGAACAAGATAAGGTTAAGTAGCGCGACTGTCATCGGGATGGGAATAAACACTGATTGCTTATCAATCTGTACAGAAACCGAGTTGAATGGACTTTGTGCGGTGATTGCAGGCAATGAATTAGAATAATAAGGCAAGTGAAACGCTAACACATTATGTTCAAGTCGTTAAGAAGTGATAAGTGAACACCATATAAGATAACAAAAGATGGTATCGTGTTACACGCAAGCTCTACGGACAAAGGAAAATGCATAAATTTCATTCGTGACTCAAACGCATTCGTCACACAAGCAACACGCCACCCCTTCCTTCCAGCACCAATCGATAAAATCAATATGCACCGCACACACTCGCGATGCTCAGTAGCACGGCCTGTTCTTAAAGAACATGTCACAAGCTATGGAGCAAAAAATTAGGAACCCTACTACAAGTCTGAATATCTCAGACTAAGTATGGAGAATCCGTAGATTCACGATAGGAAATCAGCGCATTTTATAACGCGGGTTCCGTAGGACCGATATTGCTGTCGAACCCATGCTAAAGGTAAAATTTAAAAAATCTAAAATATACATTAAATAATAATATCTTCAATCGGGAGTAGCCAACAAAGCGCATGCATATTACATCAGCGATAACGGACTTTCCTATCTTACAACGGACTTTCCTATTTTATAACGGACTTTCCTATTCCCAATTGCGCTCTTGGATTGTAAAATCGACTATGCCCTCAAGTCCACACTACAACATGCTCCAGTGGCATCCTGCAGCCGACATATTCCCGTCTGTGACCAAGCACACGGCAAGGTGACCCGGCAAACTGTGTGGTGACTCAACTGATGCACCCGGTGGCCCCGAAAACATGAACAGAGGAAATGCGTATTACAAACGAATTGGAGTGCTAAGCGAGTGGAAAAATCCGTTTGTGATAAGTATTTACTTGCTTATGTATTCAGGGTCAGTGACGTGACTCACTCGGTGACCTGGCATTCAGTGACCTGACATTCGGTGACCTGACTCACTCAGTGATCTGACAAGTGACACACCCGGTGACCTGACTCATTCAATGACCTGACACGCGGTGACCCACTCACCAGATGAGGAGGTCCGGTCAGGGTGTGCGTCTTCCCACTGCCCGTTTGACCGTAGCAGAATATTGTGCACGGGTAGCCCTCCACGGCCATCTCTACCATCCGTTTGGCGCCTGCGGCAGTCCGGGTCAAAGGTCAGCACCATGCTGGGCCGTGACGTCAGCAAACAGTGGCGTGACGTCATTACCCAGGACGTAAGCTGACACTGCAGGGGCAACAAACAGACAGAGAAATTAGAAAACATCCCAACTAAGGCAGTATATTTACTCGACTATAGGGCTCTTTGATCCTCCTGTATCGCAAAAGCACCTTGCAGTAATATCAAAGTCAACCTTTGAATCTGCTAAATAAACTGCGACGTAACACAGGAAACGATACGGTTTAAGCATATGTGCGAGAACTTTTCTTTGGCATTGCTACTCAGATAAGCGCATGTCAATCGGTAACTATAGACACATAACACACGAGTCAAGTTTTGCAGAATAAGGTCGTACGATCAAATTTCGGTATTGTTAGTTATAAGGGATCTGGAAAAGCCGTGCATAACTACTACGCTTGAAAGAACAGTGTACGAATATGTACAAAAATACAACTTGGTTAGTAGGATTCATGGTGTAAAGAGCACTACACGTCAACAATCCTTGACTATGATCTACAAACTGTGGAAATTACAGAAATTTCAAGAATAATTCTGTCACTCTCTGCAGACCTGCAGTCTAGTAACAGTGCAGGCGACTGCCAATAAGACTGAAATGGTACACGACGAAATGCAAGACAGGGGACCAGTTAGTGAGAATATCAGAGACTCGGCTCCCAGCTCCTGCAGAGATTCTCAGAGGTCAGCGGGGCAGTGCGAACAGCCGGCCAAAGCAAGTGAGTCGGGTTAGACAGCGAGCAAGGGACGGCGGACAGACCACCGAACACACCTAGCCAGCCGGCCGGCGACCGGTCCGGTCCGACCACATGCTACCTCTGCGCTAATGTACAGAGCGGGGGAGGGACGGCTATAGGGGACAACCACGGGACGGCAGTTACCAACCCGAGTGACTGAGCACGTCCTCCTGAGTGGCCTCCGGCTCAAATAGAATATTGAACCGGAACTGTTTGGCCTTGATGTTCTCCGCCTGTGGCTCCAGCTGCAAACGACGCACAGCCACACAGTCAGACGGCCCGGCACGTGGCACGTGGCACGCGGCGCGGGTGGGTGCCCCGTGTGATGGGCGGGCTTCACGTGTGACAATGGATTCACCCATGCAGCACACGAGGGTACCAGCCGGGCCGGATTTTTCGAATTTCGACAGAAATGAAATAATTATTGTCAGTCATCTGAGGCAAAATGCCACCCAGAGAGTTGAACTGTTCAGTAGATAAGGTACATACAGCCCGTGGAAATGTTGCATTAAATGTCTGTCGGCGGCTGATACCCTCGATATGGGCAGGACGAGTCCCTACACGTTACCTGAACGTTCTATCATGTCCTCTTGATTCGCGTCCGTCCCCAGAATTACGTTATATGTAAACGATTTGGGCTTTGCGTTGGTGCCTTGGTCGAGCTGTAAAGTAGGTCAGCACTCACAGCCATCGACATTTAACCATTAATTTCGTTGATCGTTACACAAACTTCATTAACGAACGAAATATACCCGTTAGAGTTTAATTCGTTACCAACTACATAGGTGAAGCATTGATAATTGCATATTTAATGCCATTCAATGAACAGCACAGGGTGTGTTTTTGAACATGATAGGCCTAAAATACAGTCATTATAAAAGCAATGTACCTAACTGGTATGAGCAACGTAAAAAGACCCTTGCGTCACTTCCTACTTCGCATTACCCACAAGACTACATAACTCAAAAGTAGGTACTGGCTCAGGCGTATTTCCATGAGGAGTTAGACTGTGCCGCAATGCTTTCATGTGCTATGCGGGATAGTATCCAAACGGCGGCCAGTGTATACCACAATAGTGGGAAAGGCAGCCGTTCCCGTTCAACTATGTATAGTTGACAATTTTAAATCAGGGTTATAATTATGCACATGCTACCTTCTAAGGCAGCTTAACATTTAATTACTCGTTGGTCCATAGGCAGGCGGAAGGTTGGAGTCAAACCTATGCACCCATTGTCAATGGCCACCTATCGATTACCAACTGCAGGATGACGCTTACCAGCATCTGACCCTGGCCGGGAAAGGTGATGATGCTGTCTTCGCCGCGATTTTGTTCCTTCTCATTCAATGGCCGTACCCTGAAATAAATAGCACTGTTTACCATATTTACCAAACCAATACCGAAGATAACAACTTTAAGCAAAGGTAGGCACAAGTGCACCCAATATGCGGTTCTGGGCATAACGAGGCTTTTGAAATACCTGTCCTTGATTAATTCCATAATCCCTGAAACGTGTTAAAAATTAAACTAAAGTTAATAATTAAAAAATAAACTGTGTGTTTCCGTAATGATCTATGATTTATATGAATCAATAACCTTTACACAGCCTATTTTAACAATAAATTTGCTTTTAAACTAGATTTAATTTGCTTTTAAACTTTTAAAGCCGGTCCCGTTGCTCAGTCGGTAGAGTGTTGGACTCCGCTTGGTGAGAGCACGCGTTCCCGGTTACAACAGTCCGGATTCGAAGCGCGACGGGCGCTTGACATTTATGGGCCTCCTGACAGGTATGGTGCGGTTGGTGGCAGGCCGTAGCCAGGAGACGTCTGTGAGGGGACCGGCCGTGCGCGGCTTTGTGCGCACGTTAAACTTTGGACGCTAAGTTCTGCCATTAGAACCGGAATTGCGCGATCGGAGGGTAGAGGGCAGGGTCAACACAGCAAGCTTCACTTAGCGGATGGCTCTGTCCTGGTGAATCCTTCCAATCAAAAGGTTCGGACTAAACTTGTATAAAAAATATTTAATGCCCCCGAAAACTTCATGCGACATCTGAAATTATGTTTCAACTAAATCTATTCAACAATTTGGTGTACGAGTAGGGCTGAATTTCATTACCTTATTAAAAAAAACCGCGAACATTCAAACAATTTCAGACAGGCGTGACTTTGAAATCGCGCCGATAAATTCCTTTTATTTTTCAAATGCCTTTGTTTTCCCAATTCAGGGAAAACCGACAACTGGTAATTAGGTAAATATTCAATAACCGAAACCTTCTGGTGGTGTTGACTGTTCGCACGTTTACGAGTAGCCAGAGAGAGTGGACCGATTCCATTAGCGCAGTAACCAACTAACTGCTCACGCAGTGCTGCCCTGTAATTAGGGGCTCGACAGGAGCGACTTTGTGTCACGGATCTGCAGGCAGTATAAACACACCCACCTGACGACCACGTTGATGTTGTCGCAGTCGTCAAAGTCGTCCAGGCTGCCCAGAGAGCCATTGTGAGACTTGTTTAGGGAGTTGGCACTGCCGCGATTGCTGAAAAACGTAATAAATATTAACCACAGAACATAGTGCAAAATGAGAAACGCCAGTCTCATTTTAACAGATACAGTAGAATTCTCTTAGTAAATCTTCCTTGGTGACACGGCGTTTTGGATCTATTAAGCGGTGGTTTTATTAATCGGAGTCATTAATACTTCTATGGAGAAATCCGTGAACAGCTCAAGTACCCACAATAAGCGGCTGGATTTATTATCCGAGGATTTATTAAGAGGATTCTACTGTATTCACTTTCAGCTTTATGTGACAAACTATATCAATATGCGAGTATTTAGTAAATTAAATTAATGGCACACCGCACAAACAATAATGAGGCAATGATCACGTGACACGTAGCAATATATGCGTGCATGCAACTGTCATTTTGGGGCGAATGTGAGAGCTAATCGCTCCGGCAGTCGATGAGCTCCAGTTTATTCTGGAAGCGACTGGTGTGGTCCATCATCGGTCGATAAATGCGTTTCGCCCGTTTACCGCAGCATGACACATAAAATCAGATGATGCACGTAAAAGATGACGCAAAATCTTTCCGAGCAAACTGTCTGGTAGGGTCAGCTCGACACCTCAAAAAGGCGAGCTGCAACATCATTTTAACTCGCCTATAAAATGATCGATCAAGACTGCCCTGCGCTTCTTTCTTTGCTTGTTTTGTTGGGTTAGGCTCTTTCGGTCTGAGGAGACCGTTTCAGAGCCGGAAGGATGATGGAAAGTAGGGGGTGACATTGGTTTGGGCGGGCACCTTAGTGAGTCGTCGGGACTGAGTCCATCCAGTGCACGGGCCACCCAGCTGAAAACACTGACTGCCTCCGGCTACGGGCGTGCTCCTACGGGAGCTTCCCGCATGGGATAAAGTCGCCCGTCCAGCCTGGAGCAGGGGGTTGGGATGTCCGTGAAGTTAGCGTCAGCAACAGCAACGAATACAGCGTCGGATTCAGAATCGCTTCAAAAAGTGCCATCAGGTCAATTGGGGGACGGGGAACACGAATATGACATTTATTTTGCCCTAGCTCCCTTCCTTCATCCCTTAATCGTCCCTTAAAGGACGGGGCGCGTCAAAAGTGCCCCAAGGCTTCGTCTGATCGCCAAAATAATGGTCGCAATCGATTCCTTGGGTCAATATCTAGCCTCAGTGGAAGGTTCCAGACCTGTGGCTCCTATCCCTCATCCCTTAATCGTCCCTTAAAGGACGGGGCGCGACAAAAGTGCCCGAAGGCTTCGTCTGATCGCCAAAATAATGGTCGCAATCGATTCCTCGGGTCAATATCTAGCCTCAATCGAAGGTTCCAGACCTGTGGCTCCTATCCCTCATCCCTTAATCGTCCCTTAAAGGACAGGGCGCGTCAAAAGTGCCCCAAGGCTTCGTCTGATCGCCAAAATAATGGTCGCAATCGATTCCTCGGGTCAATATCTAGCCTCAGTCTAGGGTTCCACACCTGTGGCTCCTATCCCTCATCCCTTAATCGTCCCTTAAAGGACGGGGCGCGTCAAAAGTGCCCCAAGGCTTCGTCTGATCGCCAAAATAATGGTCGCAATCGATTTCTCGGGTCAATATCTAGCCTCAGTCGAAGGTTCCAGACCTGTGGCTCCTATCCCTCATCCCTTAATCGTCCCTTAAAGGACGGGGCGCGTCAAAAGTGCCCCAAGGCTTCGTCTGATCGCCAAAATAATGGTCGCAATCGATTCCTCGGGTCAATATCTAGCCTCAGTCGAAGGTTCCAGACCTGTGGCTCCTATCCCTCATCCGTTAATCGTCCCTTAAAGGACGGGGCGCGTCAAAAGTGCCCCAAGGCTTCGTCTGATCGCCAAAAAAATGGTCGCAATCGATTCCTCGGGTCAATATCTAGCCTCAGTCGAAGGTTCCAGACCTGTGGCTCCTATCCCTCATCCCTTAATCGTCCCTTAAAGGACGGGGCGCGTCAAAAGTGCCCCAAGGCTTCGTCTGATCGCCAAAATAATGGTCGCAATCGATTCCTCGGGTCAATATCTAGCCTCAGTCGAAGAATCCAGACCTGTGGCTCCTATCCCTCATCCCTTAATCGTCCCTTAAAGGACGGGGCGCGTCAAAAGTGCCCCAAGGCTTCGTCTGATCGCCAAAATAAGGGTCGCAATCGATTCCTCGGGTCAATATCTAGCCTCAATCGCAGGTTCCAGACCTGTGGCTCCTATCCCTCATCCGTTAATCGTCCCTTAAAGGACGGGGCGCGTCAAAAGTGCCCCAAGGCTTCGTCTGATCGCCAAAATAAGGGTCGCAATCGATTCCTCGGGTCAATATCTAGCCTCAGTCGAAGGTTCCAGACCTGTGGCTCCTATCCCTCATCCCTTAATCGTCCCTTAAAGGACGGGGCGCGTCAAAAGTGCCCCAAGGCTTCGTCTGATCGCCAAAATAATGGTCGCAATCGATTCCTCGGGTCAATATCTAGCCTCAGTCGAAGGTTCCAGACCTGTGGCTCCTATCCCTCATCCGTTAATCGTCCCTTAAAGGACGGGGCGCGTCAAAAGTGCCCCAAGGCTTCGTCTGATCGCCAAAATAATGGTCGCAATCGATTCCTCGGGTCAATATCTAGCCTCAGTCGATGGTTCCAGACCTGTGGCTCCTATCCCTCATCCCTTAATCGTCCCTTAAAGGACGGGGCGCGTCAAAAGTGCCCCAAGGCTTCGTCTGATCGCCAAAATAATGGTCGCAATCGATTCCTCGGGTCAATATCTAGCCTCAGTCGAAGAATCCAGACCTGTGGCTCCTATCCCTCATCCCTTAATCGTCCCTTAAAGGACGGGGCGCGTCAAAAGTGCCCCAAGGCTTCGTCTGATCGCCAAAATAAGGGTCGCAATCGATTCCTCGGGTCAATATCTAGCCTCAATCGCAGGTTCCAGACCTGTGGCTCCTATCCCTCATCCGTTAATCGTCCCTTAAAGGACGGGGCGCGTCAAAAGTGCCCCAAGGCTTCGTCTGATCGCCAAAATAAGGGTCGCAATCGATTCCTCGGGTCAATATCTAGCCTCAGTCGAAGGTTCCAGACCTGTGGCTCCTATCCCTCATCCCTTAATCGTCCCTTAAAGGACGGGGCGCGTCAAAAGTGCCCCAAGGCTTCGTCTGATCGCCAAAATAATGGTCGCAATCGATTCCTCGGGTCAATATCTAGCCTCAGTCGAAGGTTCCAGACCTGTGGCTCCTATCCCTCATCCGTTAATCGTCCCTTAAAGGACGGGGCGCGTCAAAAGTGCCCCAAGGCTTCGTCTGATCGCCAAAATAATGGTCGCAATCGATTCCTCGGGTCAATATCTAGCCTCAGTCGAAGGTTCCAGACCTGTGGCTCCTATCCCTCATCCCTTAATCGTCCCTTAAAGGACGGGGCGCGTCAAAAGTGCGAATCGAGTCAAAAGTGCAAAAAGGAATCGATTGCGACCATTATTTTGGCGATCAGACGAAGCCTTGGGGCACTTTTGACGCGCCCCGTCCTTTAAGGGACGATTAAGGGATGAGGGATAGGAGCCACAGGTCTGGAACCTTCGACTGAGGTTAGATATTGACCCGAGGAATCGATTACGACCCTTATTTTGGCGATCAGACGAAGCCTTGGGGCACTTTTGACGCGCCCCGTCCTTTAAGGGACGATTAAGGGATGAGGGATAGGAGCCACAGGTCTGGACCCTTCGACTGAGGTTAGATATTGACCCGAGGAATCGATTGCGACCATTATTTTGGCGATCAGACGAAGCCTTGGGGCACTTTTGACGCGCCCCGTCCTTTAAGGGACGATTAAGGGATGAGGGATAGGAGCCACAGGTCTGGAACCTTCGATTGAGGTTAGATATTGACCCAAGGAATCGATTGCGACCATTATTTTGGCGATCAGACGAAGCCTTGGGGCACTTTTGACGCGCTCCGTCCTTTAAAGGACGATTAAGGGATGAGGGATAGGAGCCACAGGTCTGGAACCTTCGACTGAGGCTAGATATTGACCCGAGGAATCAATTGCGACCCTTATTTTGGCGATCAGACGAAGCCTTGGGGCACTTTTGACGCGCCCCGTCCTTTAAGGGACGATTAAGGGATGAGAGATAGGATCCACAGGTCTGGAACCTTCGACTGAGGTTAGATATTGACCCGAGGAATCGATTGCGACCCTTATTTTGGCGATCAGACGAAGCCTTGGGCACTTTTGACGCGCCCCGTCCTTTAAGGGACGATTAAGGGATGAGGGATAGGAGCCACAGGTCTGGACCCTTCGACTGAGGTTAGATATTGACCCGAGGAATCGATTGCGACCCTTATTTTGGCGATCAGACGAAGCCTTGGGGCACTTTTGACGCGCCCCGTCCTTTAAGGGACGATTAAGGGATGAGGGATAGGAGCCACAGGTCTGGAACCTTCGACTGAGGCTAGATATTGACCCGAGGAATCGATTGCGACCCTTATTTTGGCGATCAGACGAAGCCTTGGGGCACTTTTGACGCGCCCCGTCCTTTAAGGGACGATTAAGGGATGAGGGATAGGAGCCACAGGTCTGGTACCTTCGACTGAGGTTAGATATTGACCCGAGGAATCGATTACGACCATTATTTTGGCGATCAAACGAAGCCTTGGGGCACTTTTGACGCGCCCCGTCCTTTAAGGGACGATTAAGGGATGAGGGATAGGAGCCACAGGTCTGGAACCTTCGACTGAGGCTAGATATTGACCCGAGGAATCGATTGCGACCATTATTTTGGCGATCAGACGAAGCCTTGGGGCACTTTTGACGCGCCCCGTCCTTTAAGGGACGATTAAGGGATGAGGGATAGGAGCCACAGATCTGGACCCTTCGACTGAGGTTAGATATTGACCCGAGGAATCGATTGCGACCCTTATTTTGGCGATCAGACGAAGCCTTGGGGCACTTTTGACGCGCCCCGTCCTTTAAGGGACGATTGAGGGATGAGGGATAGGAGCCACAGGTCTGGAACCTTCGACTGAGGCTAGATATTGACCCGAGGAATCGATTGCGACCCTTATTTTGGCGATCAGACGAAGCCTTGGGGCACTTTTGACGCGCCCCGTCCTTTAAGGGACGATTAAGGGATGAGGGATAGGAGCCACAGGTCTGGAACCTTCGATTGAGGTTAGATATTGACCCGAGGAATCGATTGCGACCATTATTTTGGCGATCAGACGAAGCCTTGGGGCACTTTTGACGCGCCCCGTCCTTTAAGGGACGATTAAGGGATGAGGGATAGGAGCCACAGGTCTGGAACCTTCGACTGAGGCTAGATATTGACCCGAGGAATCGATTGCGACCATTATTTTTGCGATCAGACGAAGCCTTGGGGCACTTTTGACGCGCCCCGTCCTTTAAGGGACGATTAAGGGATGAGAGATAGGAGCCACAGGTCTGGAACCTTCGACTGAGGCTAGATATTGACCCGAGGAATCGATTGCGACCATTATTTTGGCGATCAGATGAAGCCTTGGGGCACTTTTGACGCGCCCCGTCCTTTAAGGGACGATTAAGGGATGAGGAATAGGAGCCACAGGTCTGGAACCTTCGACTGAGGCTAGATATTGACCCGAGGAATCGATTGCGACCCTTATTTTGGCGATCAGACGAAGCCTTGGGGCACTTTTTACGCGCCCCGTCCTTTAAGGGACGATTAAGGGATGAGGGATAGGAGCCACAGGTCTGGAACCTTCGACTGAGGTTAGATATTGACCCGAGGAATCGATTGCGACCATTATTTTTGCGATCAGACGAAGCCTTGGGGCACTTTTGATGCGCCCCGTCCTTTAAGGGACGATTAAGGGATGAGGGATAGGAGCCACAGGTCTGGAACCTTCGACTGAGGCTAGATATTGACCCGAGGAATCGATTGCGACAGTTATTTTGGCGATCAGACGAAGCCTTGGGGCACTTTTGACGCGCCCCGTCCTTTAAGGGACGATTAAGGGATGAGGGATAGGAGCCACAGGTCTGGAACCTTCGATTGAGGTTAGATATTGACCCGAGGAATCGATTGCGACCATTATTTTGGCGATCAGACGAAGCCTTGGGGCACTTTTGACGCGCCCGTCCTTTAAGGGACGATTAAGGGATGAGGGATAGGAGCCACAGGTCTGGAACCTTCGACTGAGGCTAGATATTGACCCGAGGAATCGATTGCGACCCTTATTTTGGCGATCAGACGAAGCCTTGGGGCACTTTTGACGCGCCCCGTCCTTTAAGGGACGATTAAGGGATGAGGGATAGGAGCCACAGGTCTGGAACCTTCGACTGAGGTTAGATATTGACCCGAGGAATCGATTGCGACCCTTATTTTGGCGATCAGACGAAGCCTTGGGGCACTTTTGACGCGCCCCGTCCTTTAAGGGACGATTAAGGGATGAGGGATAGGAGCCACAGGTCTGGACCCTTCGACTGAGGTTAGATATTGACCCGAGGAATCGATTGCGACCCTTATTTTGGCGATCAGACGAAGCCTTGGGGCACTTTTGACGCGCCCCGTCCTTTAAGGGACGATTAAGGGATGAGGGATAGGAGCCACAGGTCTGGAACCTTCGACTGAGGTTAGATATTGACCCGAGGAATCGATTGCGACCATTATTTTGGCGATCAGACGAAGCCTTGGGGCACTTTTGACGCGCCCCGTCCTTTAAGGGACGATTAAGGGATGAAGGAAGGGAGCTAGGGCAAAATAAATGTCATATTCGTGTTCCCCGTCCCCCAATTGACCTGATGGCCTTTTTTGAAGCGATTCTGAATCCGACGCTGTATTCGTTGCTCTTGCTGACGCTAACTTCACGGACATGGGGTTGGGGCGTGGAAGAGAAGGATTTGACTATCCTGAGGATGGAAAAGACGGAACGGTTTTCCCCCCGTGCTTAGATCGATCGTGGCAGGTATTTCATCTGCTTTAAAATGCTAACTGCTTAAAAACTGGCACGTTTTTATTAGCCGTAAAAGAAAATCCATGCCTAATTTCTTTTCTTTTTAAAAAAGTCACAGGTTAATTAACGTTTAAATTAACTTCACCAGCTTGTTACTTAGTGGCCAGTCAACGCTGTACTGAATTTCATCAACAAATATAGAACACTAATAAAACACCAAAATCAACGGGGAAATTAAAAATGCGTCTCATATTCTCCAAATCCTTAGACCTGAAGCATATAAAAATAGAACCAAACTTCTATAAACGGATTTCGTTTTCTTTTTTGTAATCATTCTCCGAATAAGTCATTTTTTTAAATGAATATACAGTTTTTAAGAAGTGTAAGGAGCGAAAATCATGTGTCGTTTAACCAGCGCATGCCGAACATAATTGCTTTTAGGTATGTTTGAATATTATAGTGCAAACAATGATTCGTGATTCAAGTATTTCACCCTTTCCCCGTCAGACAGTCAAAGTTTGCACATTCGCCGTCCTGCGCGGCCTGCCGACTAGCGCTCACCTGCCGCGT
This sequence comes from Amphibalanus amphitrite, assembly GCF_019059575.1. Taxonomy (NCBI): domain Eukaryota; kingdom Metazoa; phylum Arthropoda; class Thecostraca; order Balanomorpha; family Balanidae; genus Amphibalanus; species Amphibalanus amphitrite. The sequence goes on from NW_024881622.1 coordinate 327,958, forward strand.
GACCCGGGCAGCGTGCTCTCGCCGCTGAAGGTGGCCGAGCGGCGCACCCTGTCTCCGGTGGAGCCGCGCGAGCCGGGCTTGGTGCGGTCCCCGCTGCGGCTGCGGGAGACCCGCTCCGTGATGACACCCATCTTAGCCGGCTGGTCTCGGCGCCGTGTGACTCACATCCATCCCGCGCGACCGCCGCGTCAGAGGTCAGTTCACCGTCCGCCAAACGGTGCCTGAGAGATGTGTTGTCCACCTGGCTCACACACACCCTTTTCACTATCCGCTGCTCACAGCGTCACTCACGTCTACCAACCGTTTAGCTCCCAACGTTTCACCCGGCGTCCACCGTCTAACCTCCACCGTCTATCTAAATTCTACCGTCCGTCTAAATTCCACAGTCAGCCGCCGGATTTGTCCACGCTCGGCCGTTCCACAGCGAAACCCTCCACCCGCACGCCGTCCACGAGCGCTGCTCGAACAGGAATGCCGTGGTCCCGGCATCAACAAACCGACCGCGCCTGCGCGGGTGTAAATCAATGGACTGGTCCCCGGGCGGCGCGTGGGCTACTGAGGTGATGCCGCCGACACAGACGCTCCTGTGGCCGGCCTATTACCCACCCATGAACATTAATAATGCACACCCAGAGCGCGGATAATTCGATAAAGAACACTCGAGCTTTATCCAAGTTTGTGCAGCGCGAACATGCCGTGAAGGTTGTTGCGGTACTTATTTTGGTTAACAATAGCCGTTTTCACGACGGGCTATCTGGTGAGTGCACCTTATTTGACCAAATCTGCACCTAATCTCTTTTACACCAAATATCTTTATTTTATGAATTTATTTCAGTGTTTTAATCGATGATACTCTCTGATAATATGACAAAGCAGGCATATAAGCAATTAGTGCAACCCTAGCTGATAGCTGCTAAGAGACACACGGAACCTAATTTGACCAAATCTGCACCTAATCTGCACCAGCTGTGCACCAAATGTGTACCAGATGGCCGTCGTGAAAACGGCTATTAGGTATTCGGTTGTTATTAAAGGGCTTATATAAATTCATAAAATAAAAATATTTGCTGTAAAAGAGATTAGGTGCAGATTTGGTCAAATAAGGCGCACTCACCAGATAGCCCGTCGTGATAAGTAAAATAATCTTGGTGAAAACGGCTATTGTTAACCAAAATAAGTACCGCAACAACCTTCTACCTGTGCACGTCAATCATCGCCTACGGCGCTTACGTCCGTCGTTAGCGAAAAACATTATGGAGGGACATCGATCTCCTCTCCGTCTCTCCCCTTGGCAGGTTTCGGGATAATTTAGTATGTCAACTGTCCGTATCATTTGGGACTATATGTATGCATTCACCAATCACCATGGTGTCTGTATGTATATCATATAAGAGGCCCATGGTCATAAATACGTATATTTTTCATTTTCATTTGTGTCCCGCCAACCTAATTTGAAAAGTTTCAATTAACCGTATAGCGAAGTAGCAAAGGTCAAGGCCTCTTCTGAGCCCACTGTCTGCCATGTGAGGGTATGGTACGATAGTCTACCTTGGGTACATTTCAGGTACTTGACTGTCAAGTTCTTGACGACTCGTCAATGCTTAGTCACGCCTGCTTGCTTTTATTTTTGGTGACCACATCCCATACTTTGGCCCCAGCTTATATAAGACTTGATGTAATAACGCTCCCTTTGTTTTAGCGCCTTTATGACGCCTCTATATAGATAATGAACACATTGATCGCGCGTATCTACAGAATTTATACTCGCCGTTTTCTCGACAGCTATCTGGTACACATTAGGTGCACATTTGGTGCAGATTTGATGTAGAACTATGTAGACTTGGTCAAGCTAGGTCCAATCATTCAATTCAATCATTCAATCATTCAATCATAGGTTAAATCATGGTTCAATGTGTTTCTTAGTAGCTATCAGCTAGAGTTGCGCTAATTGCTTATATACCTGCTTTGCCGACTTATAACACATTGGCCGTTTTCACGACGGAACTTTCGCAGAGGAACTTATTTGATACCTAAAAAGTACCTTCCCTTAGAGGCCTTAACATCCCTCAAACTGAAATATTTTATGTTCAAAATAATTTTAGAAGTTTAAATCCGGGCATTTTTTGCCCTCAAATCACTTATTTATTTACAAACACAGCAATTTTTGGTTCTAGTAGCCCACCTTTCGACTATGAGGTATTAAATCAGCGTGGCAACTTGCTCCCTCTTTGCTCCCTCGGGTATCTAATTCCGGAATTCTTAAAAACAAGGAAAGTATATATCGAGTTCTCTTTTATACCTATTCAGTTATGTTTTAATGGTGATTAAAATATGACAAATTTTTCAATTACATTTCATATAAGAAAACACGCAAAACAATGAAACAAAAATAACTACGGCAGATAATTACCTTCAGGTATCTAATTCCGACCAATCAGCACCTCAGTAGGATATGACGTCATACAAGAATGGTGGTGAGGGCCGTTTGCAGTCCCGGCCGGTAGGTCACGTGACCGCCGGGCGCCTCGGGTCACGCGGCGGTCGGGAGTCGGACGCGGGGCGTGGTCGCGGGCGGACGCGCGGGGCATCATGCTTTGCTTTGCTTGCTTTGTCAACTTCATATAACTTACTATCGCATTCGTGTGAAAGCCAAACACTGCTCAGTGCCCTTAGAAATTGAGTTTTGGAAAGCTCAAGTCCCTATAGCTCCTCAGGTCGGCAACAGTTGAAGCCTCATCTGAACCCATGTGAAAAAAACGAGGGTAAGGAACCTTGTGTTGCTTTTTCTTTTACCGTCATAATTATCTCAAACCATCACAATTTTGAGTTGCCACATTGTCTGCTTCACTACATTCGTGTAAAACTTGGGTGAAGGCTGGTGGCTCAAAGAAAGGTGAAGATATTTCTTTAAGTGCCTAATCCGTGAAATTGAAATATCCCGGCTTTACAAATCTACACTTTTCATTTTCTCCACGATACATTTTTTAAAATTGTTTAAATTTTATCTACATTTGTTAAAATCGGGGCTTTGGTTTTGTGTAAACTAGATCATAAAGTTTACTATAGTTTTGTGTAACCTGATGGCTGAAGAAAATAGTAATTTTGCTAAAATGATGTGCGGAAATTTGTTGCTTTCCAAATCAAATTACTCATACCTATATTTCATTCAAAATTAGGAGGCATTATTACTGTTTTTTCTTGTAACATGAACTGAGTTTGGGTATGGTGCTCCGGAAACGTTGTGGAACTTTAAGCTAGCTAGAGCAGTTTCCATAAAAATTGTTTAGATAGTTGACATGGCTTGTTGACAACTCTTTTGCTGTTTCTAAAAAAGTGAAAAAAAATATTTTCCTGCATTAAGCACACAAGGCATGTTATTCTCATAAGCTATCGAATGTGTGTGTGTGTTTTTTTAAGCTGTTTTTTAAGCTTTTAACCCGCGCACCGACGGGGGGGGGGCGGATATCCGCCCCCCCCCTGAGGTTTTTCGCGAATAGCGGGAAAACCGCGGCGCGTAGCGCCGCGAAATTTGGTATGACTATTCCCTTATCAATTTTACACATGGTGTGCAAGTTTGAACCTCTTACCTTTCAAGGTCAGGTCACCAGGTCACTTTGAATGACCCAACCTCAAGTCACTTTTTTGCAACTTTGTCACCGTGCCAGAGCTACAGTAGATGTCGGAGGCCTTTGAAAGTCGCAGGATGTTATTAGGTCATTAGTAGCTACAATTTGTATATCTCGGAATTTTGATATCGGTGACCTAAGGTCAGGTCAATTTCGCGACCTCCCCATTATAAGTCAATGGGGGAAAAATCAACTCCCTGTTTTTACCACTAAAACGGGTCGGAATGGCCCCATATACCATACATGACTTCATATACGATCAACCTTCACTACCTTGAGGTCTGTTTTGCTGTTGGGCAGCTGTGAGGTCATGTGACGTCATCAAAGGTCACCAAAGGTTTTTGGCCAATAACTCCGTACAGGAACAAGATACAGACGCGTGGATGGTCTCATTGTGTTCAGCTCGTCAAGACGCATCGAATGATATACATGATGACCTCGAGGTCACGTGACCTGAGGTCAACCTTTGACCTTGACCTTTCGAGGTCAACATATATATCATTCGATGCGGATTGACGAGAGGATCACGATGATGCCCTTAGTTTGTTCCTATCTTGACTAATTCGAAAGTTATTCGAGAAAAACTCTCTCCATATTTAGCGCCGCCATTTTGACTTTTTCGACCCCTGTGACGTCATCTTTGACCTGACCTGAAAATGACCTTAGTAAAAATTGTAGATCTTGACCGTGCGTATCCGATGCCGTTTACCGCTTGTCGCTATCTTGCTTCGTTCTCGAGATCTCAGGGGGGGGCGGTCATCCGCCCCCCCCCCCCGTCGGTACTAAGTTGGCGCAGACCCCCGTCGGTGCGCGGGTTAAGCTGTAACTTCAGTTACTTCACTTTAGAACATATTGCCCAGAATGCGTCACTGATCATGAGCTGGTATATCATATCATATGTAGCAAATACATAAATGAGAATAGTGTGTCATGAATTTTTGTGCATGCTTCTGGATCATCTGTAATTACATCAAAGGCTCGGCTCAAGAGTGTCCTGCCGACCAGCTTATGCCCAACCCTTTCTGTCCGCAGAACGTCGCCTGCGACTCCCGCACGCCGTTTGCCCCGGCCGTCCGTACTGGTCTTCGCGCTGCGAGCCGCGCTGGAGTTCGCGGCGGCGTCGTGGAGCTCCCATCGGGACGGCGTGTGATGCCCGCGTCGAGCTTATAAGCCGTGAGCTTCGATTGGCGGCTCACGCGGTCACCAGCTGTATGTACAGCCTCAGCCCCGACGACCCCGCTAATGGCCGAGACCGGCATACCCCCGGCATGGGTCCGCTGTCCGGCGCAGCGCTGGCCGCCCGCATGCTATGCTACTTTTGGCTGTATCGCTGCCCAGCGGGAGCGCGCTCCACGCTGCGGAAGAGGTACACGTTGCGACCCGACTGAGGACTGCAACCGGATGGTGACACGTCGGCCTCTGCGCCCTGGCCGGGGCAGGCGTGACCGACGTCACAGTGGAGGAACGCCCAAACAAGACCAGCCCACCGTCGGAGCAGCATGGAAATATCATGTTCTGCCTGGACGTCGGACCCGGCGGCCGCAGTGCACCTGCACACGTGCGGAGAGGGGCGCTGGAGGCTACTCTGGAGCTTCTGCCATTCCGCGGCGCGACTGCTGGCAAAACGGCGGCGATTGAGGCGGTTGGGAACAGCTGCAGCAATGGTGATGGCGGTGATGGCGACATGGCGGTTTGGGACTTCATCTCAGCGCGGCCGCCGCCCAGGCGCCGCTGCGCCCGGCTGCTCAGCCACCTACCGGATGGCGGGGTGGCCCTTACGGCCCTCACGCCGTGTTGTGGGGTGGCGGTCGCGGGGTTAGCGGCGTTGGACTTCGTCCTTTATCCAGACTGCACCGTACCATCTGAACGGATGGATCTGCCAAGAAAGATGACATCCAAGGCGGCTATGAGGCGATCACAAAGCTTCACCAAGAGCTTCTCCTTCATGGAGCCGGCCGGCCGTTAAGTCGCAACACCGGCTGCCGAGTGCCAACAGCTGCGTGCGCTGGCGCCGACGCGTTGTGGGCCGCGCTGCTGACGCCCAAGCTGCGATATCAACCATCTATGAATAATATAACGAGGCTTGAAATGATCTCACGCATGTCAAAGTGCTTTTATTTTAGGCAAAATAAATATCTAAAACAGTAAAACAAGCTTTCGGCATTACGCCATCATCAAGTTTGAAAACTTGATGATGGCGTAATGCCGAAAGCTTGTTTTACTGTTTTAGATATTTATTTTGCCTAAAATAAAAGCACTTTGACATGCGTGAGATCATTTCAAGCCTCGTTATATTAATAATAATCATGTCATCCATCCTCGCCCATATAAAATCTATGAATAAGTGGCAGCAGTGGCGGCTTGTCAGTTGTTAACGTGCCTTAACAGACGTTGCGAATAGCCCGCGTTGGAATCGCATGGTTGGCAACACAACGCAAGTAAAAATGGGCTTCCTTGATGAACCTACTTTTTAAGCATTGTAGCCTTTGTAATTTTGGATGTTTTGCTGTAGATATTATTTTCTACATATATACTATATAGGCACTCACGTGCTTTAAATCGCGCAATGCAATTGAACCATGGTAAAGACAATGATAAATGAACTGAGAGCTGACATGCCCCATGCTTTGTGTGTGTATGTGTGTGTGTGTTTTTTTTTTTTTTGGCGAGTCGATAAAAGTGGTTTTGGACACTGGATGAGTTTTTAGGGGTGTGGTGAGGGGGGATGTAATTCCACAGACCTTCTGTCAGATTCACTAATGCAGTAGGTCTGTGCGGTGTTTAGTTATCGGAGCATTTTTTGAAAGTCGTGAATAGGGCCACCGAGTACCTAAAGCCGTGATATTCCCCCACAAAAACTTCTTTTAAATAACCGGGGATAGGTACATGAGCAGAGTAAATGCTATTACGAACGCCTATCACAATGCTGAGCGAATAGGAAAATCCATAGATGGAGAATTGTGCCGCGTTACGGGTGCTCGGGCGCAGCCAATCCACCGTTACCCCAGCGGTGACCTTGACCCGCATCGTCTGTCTCGGCTCCAAAGCCAAACCGGCGTGGAATTGGGAGCGTTCGAGCACTCATGGTCCAGCGCAATGCTCCACCTAAATCCATTCCTGATACACATTTGCTTGCTCATAGTCATGTAACCCCGGTAAATTCACCCAACTTTCACATTGGTCGCTCCATAGACAGATGGCCACAGAGATCAACTTAAAAGGCCATTGTTGCATTCATTTAGTGGAGATCATTAAAGAGCCGTGACAGGCCACAAGTCGCGTGACATCATACGTGTAACGACCAATGACGTCGGCCTGCAAAACCCAATGGAAGCGGCTAGCAGCGTGCAATAAAACAGGGCGCTGCTGCATATTTACGTCTGGACAACGAGTTGCGGGGAAAAGTGCTGATTGTGTTGCAGTTTTAGGAGCCGGTGATTAGGCTGGATTTTCGGGTTACTTTTTCGTTCCGATTCATGTATTTCATAGTGTTTGGCTTTTGAATATTTTAGTTCTTTCAGATAAATATTACTTGCCTTACAACTTTTGTAAAAACATTTCATTTTTTATAAGCCGACATTCAGAGTCCTAAAAATACATCAGCACTACAATCATTGTAAACAAACAAATGGAGCACCACTTGGGACGACGGTGAAAACAGGGCGCCTGGGGCGATTTGATCAAGGTTGGTTAAATTTACACGTGACGTTTGGGATAAGAAGGCCCATAGAGCGGGAAAAGTTCCAAATGTCACGTGACTAATATGCCCTCCGGCGCCCTGTTTTCACCGGCGTCCCCACTTGGCCATGACTTGGCTCTGTTCCAAGGCCATTTTTTAGTTTATCTGGTGGTTTTCTTGCTCTTGTACATCGTTTTGTTGGATGTTTTGAATCCCTTAAAGGAAATAGTTCACTTTTTAACATGGGTTTTGAACTGGAATAGCAGTTCCGTAGCTTGGGCTGAGACGAGCATAAATCAGGAGCTTTTACAGCCCAACGATCACCCTAGGCAAAGATATTCTATTTCTCGTCCCGAAAAAGGTGTCTTGCGTTGAGGATGTGTGCCTTGCATATATTTCCATCCAGTATGAAAAGAGCATGGGTCCCGAAAATTCTTCAGAAACTAGATAAATTATCTACGAGAACTCTAGAGAAATTCTCGTACTGATCAATTAGGACATTCAGGGGAACATTATCAGATCGAGCAGATCGCCCAAATGCCGGTGGCTGTGATAATTTCTCTGTTTCTGAAGAATTTTCGGGACCCATGCTCTTTTCATACTGGATCGCGTGTGCCTTACAGAAACTGAAAAGTTCTTCCTATATCAAAATATAGAAAATAATATTTTGTTATAAAAAGGTTTTATTTTCTTTGCTGATTATTTTGAACATAAAAAATCATAAATCCGTTGCAAAAAAATAATTTCGTGAAAGTGAACTATTTCCTTTAAGATTGACTTATATCATATTTAAGAAGCATGTTGACTGAAAACAATCTGAAGTATCCAGGAGGCTGACAGAGGTCCTGACTACTGAGTACTGAGCAATATCAATATCAAGTTGAACGAGTCAAGAAATTTTGGTTGATAAACGCAAGTTGATCGGGCTCATATATCAGCAAGAAAAAGTAAAATTAAAAGAGCTTATTGTCCAAAAACAAGCTATAATATTGCAGACCTTGGAGCAATACTGAAGAGCACGCTGAGCAGGATCATGCCAGAAAATGTTGACTGATGAGCGCATATTGATGTATTGGTATGAAATATGAATATTGAATTATAACTTACAACAGCAAAATAAATTAGTGCTAACTATCAAGTTAAAATCTAGAATGAATGGACTTGGGCAGTTTTACTATGCTTAGATGCTATGCAGAAATGTGCATCAGGTACTCAGTGTCTGGCAAATGAAACATGCGATCATTCCATTGCTACTGGAGGAGAAAGCTTGGATCACTAAATCCACTTTATGTTGATTATGATGTTAATCATCATCACTGTATTTCTTGAAAAAAGGATTGTAGTAAAATTGTCAATGTGACAATCCATGCAACAATGTGATCATATTATGTGTTCATAGTCATTCGTGATAGTCATTATTGGTCCAATATACAATGGCAAAGCTCTCAGTCTCGGCGTTTCTTCCTGTGGATGGCCAGCAGTGACTCAGAGCTTAGAAGTATTAGTTTTCTTCACAGGGCTGGGATAAAAAGTACTGAGGGTAATCTTCCACCAAGGAACTCTACTTTGACATGGTATGAGATGTAGGCACAAGTAGTTAGGTGCTCAGTTCCTATAGTCAGTACTCAATAGTTGTGTATGTTTAGTCGGGTTAGCTTAGATCAGATTGTTAGTTTTTTAATTTGCCAAATGTCCATAAACATGTGACCTGAGCAATGAGCATACCTGAACCTGACTAACCTGACAGCTGACCTAACCTCAATCATCACACATATTTGCAGCCTACCCAAGACCTGCATGGCAGTAGCAACCAGTTATAGGTAGGTACTCACCCTAACTCAATCTTACCTGCTAACCTTCAACTTGCCAAAAGCTAGCTCACATTGCCAAGCTGTGTCCAGGGAAACAGTCAACTGAGGAACTGGCTCATTGGGTGGCTGGTGTGAGTCTGTGCATTTAAAGTGTTTCTTCTCTGAAGCTGCTCTGCACTGCTGTATGTCATGTTAGATGCTCATAAAATGTGGGAAATGATTACTAAGCTACTTTAGTGCTTTGTTAATGCTCGAGACATGAACAAGTACAGATCCTGCAGGGTACAGCTATGAGTTAGGTGCTAGGTGAGTATGTTATGTGAATGTGCTGTTCCCTGTTTGACCGTAATTATACAAACAAGCACAGGGTCACAGTTATATTCAATCTCCACATAAACATACAACAAAAACGGCCATATAGCCTAACTCCAAAGACACCACGGGTAACTTAAGCCTTTGAAGGCACAAAAATGTTTTGATTAACAGGACAGGTTTACAATATATCCTCCGTCCTTGGGGGATCTTGCTGCCAAGTTGAGGTATGATGACTGAACTTCAGGATTGATCAACCTTTTCTTAGCCACTGCTTATATACGAGAAAGACCAAATGCTTGTTTGTTTTGATTTACAGGACATGTATACAATATCAGTAGGCGGAACTATGGTAAAGCGTACCCATTTTCGGGAACGCATTTTCGTTCCCATGTTTGGGAACGATAAACCCAAATATGGGAACGCCATGTAGGAATTATTTAAAACAAGAAAAAGAACCGTTAAATGACGTCCAAAAAATATAAAACGATCGTGAACCGCCTGATATTTGTCTCAATATTGTTGGGAAAGAGTTTGATATTGTAAGGCCCATCGTAGTTTCAAATCATTCCCCTATTTCTAAAGCAGTCCATCATCCGGGCCGCGAACCCAAATTTGGGAACGCTCTCGTACACTGGCGCTGCAAGCGTTCCTTATTATGGGAACGGCGTACCCAAAATTGGGAACGATTTCACCGACGCCTTTCAGGGGCTCTTTTCATTAACAAGCATCATGTCCAACGCCGCAAATTATTGTTAAGCAACAATCATCACATGACCTTTCCGGCAAGACCGTCGCATGTTTCGCCCGGTCTTCTGCGCTTTTATTCCCGTCGATCTCGCAGCGGGCACGCCCCCCTCTGCAGGATTACGTAATTCACAACGCTCAGCGATGTTCAACAAGGTCTTCTATACCTATATCCACCGTCCGCGTCGAGGGTGGAGACATGTCAAGCACCTGTCTGTTTATCACCGATAGTTGACGAGCACAAGGAAGTATCCAAAAATGGGAACGCTGAATATGTTACACCCTCAAAACACCTAGTCCCATGGAAAATCTAGTTTTTTCCTTTCTTAATAAGTGTAAGTGGCAAAAGGCCTGGTAGGATGGGCACGAGGAATGATCGAAATCAGCATAAAAATTATAAATAAGCCACACAGAGCGACCTATATAAGAGAAATTCCCCCAAAACGATCATGCTTAGAAACACGGAAGACAAAAACCACGCTCATGACGCTCCTTATAAAACAATGCTAAACAGCTAGCATCCAAATAAAATATGTCTTTCCAGGCTGATAAAATACAGCTGAATAATTTTAAACCACTGAAACTGAGTTTACAACAGTAGTTCGGTAAAATCACTGACGTTCCACGCGGTCGTGCGCCCCGAGACCAAAAGTCAACAATATTACCTCGGGACTGTCCGCGTGTTCGCTTGCATATGTCAGCATCTGGTGTCGCTAGTATGAAACTTCATAACCAGGCGAAAATTATTATACTTGACCTCAAAATGTAAAAAACGCTTCATTTTCCTTTAAATTGCATGTTAAATGTAGTATAACCCATGTTTTCACCATTCCGTCATTTCAAAAAAATCATTAAAAATATCATTCGACGGTCAATTTCCTTGTTCAACGGTCAGATTAAAGATAATTTTATAGACATTTAGTAGATACTTAAATTAGCGTGCACTTTTTTGAGACGTGATGCACTAATGAGTTTTAGTGGGCGAACGGCCGAAAAATTACCTTCCGTTCTCATAAATGGGAACGCCCGTTCCCATATTTGGGAACTCCGTTCCCAAAAATGGGAACGTTCCTATATTTGGGTACTCATGACCATAGTTCCACCTACTGATATATCCTCTGTCCTTGGGGGATCTTGCTGCGAAATTGAGGTACGATGACTGAACTTCAGGATTGATCAACCTTTTCTTAGCCACTGCTTATAAACGAGAAAGACCAAATGCTTGTTTGTAAACTGCGTTGAAAATTTAATGATCCACCTTCAATTCTGACATGAAGGCACAAATGAAATAGTTCCCTCTCCTTTTGGAATACACAAAGCAAAAAAATTAATAAATTTTAGCGAATGGATAAGAGCAATTAGCATAGCTTTCCCTCAAGTTAACTTCTGGCACTGTTGATCACTGTTGATGATGAATTACACTGACGCTTATTCGCTTCATATTTTGTAACAAACGCGCTAAAACTGCAATATCACAGCACTATATGCTTCTTGACAAAATGCAATAATATTGAAAATTTAGCCCTGATGGCATTCGTTCTTGGTGGAAACGTAATTACAAAATATTTTGTAGTAACTATTAAATTCCGGCCGAAAACAGTGCACGGTTTAAAAAAGAATCATTCCAATGGCGGTCCATTCTCGCGGTCCTAAAATCGCCACTATTTCCGGCCTCTCCAACGCAACTCGTTGTCCAGACGTAAATATGCGGCGCTGCTTTCTAAATGTCTGTCGTGCGCCATAAATGAATATATTCTTTGTAGCCTGGCAACTCAGTATCTTTTCTTTAACTATTGTACTAGTATTTAATAATTTCATAATTTTATAATTGTGCTTACGCTTTATGTTGATATTAGTGATAAATCCTTAGATAAAGTAAATCGATGTGATATTTAATAGAAAAATAGCAAACTAACGCACAATTCATTCGAAAGCTGGGGAACCTACTAAAAAGAACTACTAAAATTCCTGAGGAACCAAAGGATCAAATGGGGATTAAATAGATGCCTGCTATTCCGTCGTGAAAACGGCCATTAGGTATTATCGATTAAAACCCTGAAATAAATTCATCGTTATTAAGATGTTTGCTGTAAAAGAGATTTGGTGCAGATTTGGTCAAACTGGGTGCATTCGACAGTTAGGCCGTCGTTAAAACGGCTATTATATGAGTCACCATGCTTAAGTTTTATTATCTTACAACGGACCAGCAAATAAACGTTAAAATCATTAATTGGAGCACTGTTTTATGGGCCTGAGTTTTTCAGTTTAGTGAAATAATCATTTCAGGACTGTGACCTATGAGAGGATGCAGTGAGCCGAGTCCACCATTGGCCGCAGCGGCTGAGACCATCAAGTCGGAACTGCCCGTGCTGCCACTCTCAAACGATCACCCCGGAGAGGCGCTCCTTTTCAATCTCCATTGGGTGGTTGCGTGTCCAGCTTCACAAAAACTACCTTATATAAGTGTTTCGCTACTTCTCCATTGTATTTCTCGCCTCCACTCATCCGTGACTGTGAGGATACAGACAGACGTCTATAGCACTGAACAATGAACATTGGAAACCTTACAAACAAACATGCTGCAATGCCACAATGATATTCATAATTCAATGTATTTGCTAAATGCTAGCTATCTATAAATGCGCTTGTGAAATTGTTTGCATAGCTCGAAATAAACGTGCACTTGAAATTAGATAGGTATACGTACGTTTATATGCATGGGTCCTACTCTAGTACTCTAGGCGGTGTTCACTGCGTCCATTATGGACATATTACACCTACTTAAATTCGACTTATATCACCCATCTTTGATATTCCTATTCATTCGTCGTCTTATGACGTTTTTACATCTGGCACATACCCCGCATTATCCAGTCCACCCTGTTCTTGTGAGTTTTCAGCGTTTACATCCTTCAGTTCTAGGCCTGTTTTCATCCCACCGTCTTTCACAGCTGCACCATCCTCAATATGGCTATCCTTGTCGGCATCATCGTAATACTTCCTGTTCCAAGACTGCTCTTCGGAGCTGCCGAACACGAAGAAGACGACCGTGTCGAAGAGCATCAGCGCCGCCGGGATGAGGAAGCACCAGCGCCAGCGGTCGAGGGTCTCGTGCCCCTCGGTGAGCGCTCCGACCACCAGCGGCGCCAGGAAGCCGGGGATGCTGCCGAACGTGTTGGAGATGCCGTACAGCGTGCCCGAGTAGTTGGGCGCGATGTCCATGGAGGCACTCTGCCAGCCCGAGTAGCCGGCGCCGAACAGGCCGATGCCGACAAACAGCAGCGTCTCCACGGCAGCCTCGTACTCGCCCAGGAAGGCGATACAGATCAGCGTCACCGCGCCGAGCGCCTGCGAGACGAACTGCGCCAGCCGACGGATGTTGGTGATGCTCAGCAGGTCCTTCTTGCGCAGGTAGTCGCTGAACCTGCTGTAGATTATGGAGAAGATGAAGGTGACCAGGAACGGCAGCGAGGTGAAAATGGCGTTCGAGGAGATGTCCTTCTTCAGGATGTTGTTGAAGTACTGCGGCAGATCGTTGAGGAGCGTGTACCAGCCCCAGTTGTTGCAGAAGTTGGCGACGATGAGCGACCAGACGGGCGGCGATGTGAGCACCTCCTTCCAGGGGAGCGGCAGCCGGCGCGTGGTGCCCTCTTGGCCGATGGCGCTGACGATGAAGTCGCGCTCCTCGGCTGTGATGAAGCGGTGCTGCTGCGGGTTGTCGTACACGAGCAGCACCCAGAACAGAAACCACACGACTGCGAACGAGCCCTGGATGTAGAACACCGCTTCCCAGCTGATGCCGTTGATGATGGCGGACGCCAGCGGCATGGTGATGGCCGTGCCGATGTTGCACGCGCTGAGCGCCAGCGAGATGACGGTGCTGCGCTCGTTGGGCGGCGCCCAGGCGCGCAGCAGCGCGTACCCGGAGGGAAAGCCCACGCCCATCACGAACCCCATGGCGATGCGGACGGTGAGCAGCGCCCGGTAGTCCCAGTAGGACACGGCCGGGATCAGGAAGGTCAGCAGACCGGCCAGCAGCAGCGACACGCCGTAGATGTACTTGACGTTGGAGAGCTCGGCGGCACGTCCGCCCACGATCTGGGTGCAGATGTAGCCGTAGTAGAAGCTGCCCAGAATCTGGCCGACGATGTTCTCGTCCCATACGAACGGGCCGTCCTCCTGGCCGCTGGAGTCGGACGAGTTGACCGCCGTGTGGTTCACCATCGCCACAATGGCCAGGTTCAGGTTGTTGCGCAGCATGTAGTTGATGATGAAGCCGAAGAAGGCCATTCCCACCACCACATAGCGGACGGGCAGCGCACGAAGCACCGAGGACGTCATGGCGGTGCCGGGGGTGAGCCTGGCTCACCTTCTTCAAACACTGGCTGCAGCGAGTCGTAGCAGCGGAGACGTCCGTCGACCGACTGACAGACGGTTATCTTCCTCGTCAGACGGGCGCCAGAGGACTCACGCACAGTGTGGACCACCTCGGCCCCTCTCCGGAGCAGAGATACGGGGTTATATCGCACTTGATGCTGGCAGCTAGGCTAGTGTGGAGAGCTATCTTTCATTTTGCCACACAGATTGTGGCCACTTCACGCTTCGTCTACTATCCTTATCTTTGGTGGCTGACAAAACGCCGCACAAAAGCACAGTGCTGCAGCGTGAAACTGTTATTCTCAGCTGAAATGCTGATTACTGGAGTAGGTAGGTTTGTAGGTAAGTGGGTACTTTATCTTAACCCGCGCACCGACGGGGGGGGGGGCGGATATCCGCCCCCCCCCCTGAGATTTTTCGCGAATAGCGGGAAAACCGCGGCGCGTAGCGCCGCGAAAT
This sequence comes from Amphibalanus amphitrite, assembly GCF_019059575.1. Taxonomy (NCBI): domain Eukaryota; kingdom Metazoa; phylum Arthropoda; class Thecostraca; order Balanomorpha; family Balanidae; genus Amphibalanus; species Amphibalanus amphitrite. The sequence goes on from NW_024881622.1 coordinate 342,969, forward strand.
TTGGTATGACTATACCTTCATCAATTTTACACATGGTGTGCAAGTTTGAACCTCCTACCTTTTAAGGTCAGGTCACCAGGTCACTTTGAATGACCCAACCTCAAGTCACTTTTTTGCAACTTTGTCACCGTGCCAGAGCTACAGTAGATGTCGGAGGCCTTTGAAAGTCGCAGGACATTATTAGGTCATTAGTAGCTACAATTTGTATATCTCGGAATTTTGATATCGGTGACCTAAGGTCAGGTCAATTTCGCGACCTCCCCATTATAAGTCAATGGGGGAAAAATCAACTCCCTGTTTTTACCACTAAAACGGGTCGGAATGGCCCCATATACCATACATGACTTCATATACGATCACCCTTCACTACATTGAGGTCCGTTTTGCTGTTGGGCAGCTGTGAGGTCATGTGACGTCATCAAAGGTCACCAGCGGTTTTTTGCCAATAACTCCGTACAGGAACAAGATACAGCTGCGCGGATGGTCTCATTGTGTTCAGCTCGTCAAGACGCATCGAATGATATACATGATGACCTCGAGGTCACGTGACCTGAGGTCAACCTTTGACCTTGACCTTTCAAGGTCAACATATATATCATTCGATGCGGATTGACAAGAGGATCACGATGATGCCCTTAGTTTGTTCCTATCTTGACTAATTCGAAAGTTATTCGAGAAAAACTCTCTCCATATCTAGCGCCGCCATTTTGACTTTTTCGACCCCTGTGACGTCATCTTTGTCCTGACCTGAAAATGACCTTAGTAAAAATTGTAGATCTTGACCGTGCGTATCCGATGCCGTTTACCGCTTGTCGCTATCTTGCTTCGTTCTCGAGATCTCAGGGGGGGGGGGGGCGGTCATCCGCCCCCCCCCCCGTCGGTGCGAAGTTGGCGCAGACCCCCGTCGGTGCGCGGGTTAATTGATCCACTTTTCGGCATATCTGTCACAGGAATGACACACCGTGCCTACGAGACCGGCGAATAACGCCTTTACTTTACCGAACTATAAATGCTCGTCTTTTATGTAAATCAAGCATTCCCAGTAAACATGCCGACGTCGGCCCGACGTCGGTCCAACCTCGGCACGACGTCGGCTGGATGTCGTATATGCCCGCATGTTCCGACGTCCAGCCGAGGTCCAGCCGACGTCGGGCCGACGTCGGACCGAGATCAATTGCTGAGGTCCAGTCGACGTTGGGCCGACGTCGGGGCGACGTCGGACCGACATCGGCCGCTGTTTTGAGCGTTAAAATAAATATTAAATACATGTTTCATGTTTCATAAAGAGCTTCTGTATTCAAAATATCCTCAGGAAACTCAAATCTTCCTCCACGCCGCAACCCCCTGATCCGGACTGGACGGGAAACTTTATCCCATTTGGGATTGCCCGTAAGCCGACCTCGCCCGTAGCCGGGTGCGGTGAGTGCTTGGGGGCTGCTCGGCCTATCCTTTGGACTGGACAGGCTCAGCCCCGGCAACTCACCAGGGCCGGGCCCAGTTCATATAGAAAGGCCAGTCGGCAAGTGTCACTTTGCCAAAGTGCCACTTATCAAAGCAGGGGCGGATCCAGGAATTTTCGGGAGGGGGGGGCGGCAAGTTGAAATAGGGGCGACCTGGCAATCCGGGGGCGCCAAACCGTCGTCAAAATCGAGAGTTTAAAACCCACGCCGTGCGTTGTCACGTCCGCCTAGGTTTTTCGCAAATATTTTTAAGACGGCTGCGCGCAGCGCCGCCGTTTTAAAGATATTTGCGCCCAACCTCTGCTTGATCGCCCAATCCGTCATGGGGAGGCTAACTTTGCTGAAGTCGCCTCATTTCTTCTAAGAACGACCAATTTGCTGTAGGCGGCCCACTTATCTGGGACGCCCATTTTTTTGCTAGAAGTGCCCCTCTTCTTCTTGATGCGTCCCGCTTCTACTGGGAGTGCACCTTTTCTGTTAGGGCACGCCTTTGCTGCTGGGGAGTCCCTTTTTCTACTGTGAATGGGGCGGCCCTTTCCTGTTCGGCGACCCCAAATTCTGCTGGGGGCGCCACATTTCTGCCCAACTTTTGCTGGGGTGCCCCTCTCCTGCAGGGGCACTTATCTTTTGCTAGAGACGCCTCTTCTGGGGGCGCCCTTCCACTGCGGGGGACGTCTCTCTCCTGCCAGAGGCATCCCTTTTCTTCTTATGGGCTCCTCTTTTTGCTTGGGCGCCCCTCTTCTACTCGGAGCGGGGCACCACTCTCCTTTTACTGGGGCACAGCCCCTCTGCTTGGGTTGCCCTTCCGCTGCCTCAGGGGCGCCCCTCTTGTGCAGAATATACTCCTTTTCTTCTTGTAATGAGGCGCCCCTCTTCTACCGGGGGCGCCCATCTGCTGCTGGGGCGTCTGTCTTCTGCCGGATATTGTCAATGGGGCGCCCCTATCCTGCTTGGCGAGCCCAACCTCTGCTGAAGGCTCCCCATCTCTGATCAACTTTTGCTGTGGCGCCTCTCTTCTGCTGGGGCGCCCCTCTTCTGCTGAGGGCGCCCCTCTCCTGCGGGGGGCTCCTCTCTTCTGCTGGGGCGCCCCCCCCTTCGCTGGGGCGCCCGTCTCCTGCTGGAGGCTCCTTTCTCCTGCTGGGCCCCCTCCGCTGCCGGGGGCGCCCCTTTTCTGCCAGTGGCACCCATTTTTTTATTATGGGGCTTCTCTTTTTCTTTGTTGGGGCGTCTATCTGCGGTTAGGGCGCCCCTCTTCTTCTTGGAATGGGGGCGCCTCTCTACTTTTGCTGGGGCGTCGCTCCTCTTCAGGGGGACACCTCTCCTGCCAGGAGTGCCCCTCTTGAACAGAAGGCATCTTTTTATTCTTGTAATAAGACGCCCCTCTTCTGCTGGGGGCGCCCATCTGCTTCTGGGGCGACTCTGATCTGCTGGGAATGGGCAATTGGGCGTCGCTCTCCTGCTTGGTGAGCCCAACTTCTGCTGGAGGCGCCCTATTTCTGCTCAACCTTTGCTGTGTCGCCTCTGTTTTGCTCGGGGCGCCCTCTCTGCCGCGGGCTATGGGCGCCTTTTTCGGATGTCGGGGGGGGGGGGGGCGACCGCCCCCGTCGCCCCCCCCCCCTGGATCCGCGCCTGTATCAAAGGGACACTTTGGGAAACGTTGGTGCAGGTGTGTAAGAGTGGCTATATGAACCCATTGTGGGGTCGCCCTTTCCAATAAGTGTCACGTAACAGCAATGGGACCAGGGACTCTATATGAACTGGAGTCTGGACCCAGGGTGCTCGCCAAGAAGACCAATGTCTCCATCCTATGATCTTTCCGGCTCTGAAATGGTCTTGTCAGACCGAAAGGGCATAACCCAACAAAACAAACGCAATTCGTTAGCTGGCTGCGTGGTGTAGTGGTTAGCGCACTAACCTCGCGTTTGAATGACACAGGGTTCGAATCCCATCGCCGGCTGATGATTTTGGCGTGTTGTCCCAGTAAACATGCCGACGTCGGCGACTGGGGGGCTCGAATCCCGCCGCCGGTTGATATTTTTGGCGCGTTGTCCCAATAAACATGCCGACGTCGGCCCCGTCGGTCCAACGACAAACGATCTCGTCAACCTCGGCAAACGATCTCGGCCCGACGTCGGCTCGACGTCGGCTGGACTTCGGCTGGACGTCGGAACATGCGGGCATATCCGACGTCCAGCCGATGTCGGGACGAGGTTGAACCGACGTTGGGCCGACGTCGGGCCGAGCCTCGGCCCGACGTCGGGCCGACGTCGTCATGTTTACTGGGTTATTGCACCATGGTGTGTCAAAAGTGGAAATAGCCGCCCGGCTTTAGTTCGCCAGCCTTGTCAATAGATGGCAGCACCACAATATGGGCAGCGGATCGTGCAATTGAGGTCAAATTTTCGTTATCTGCTAAGAATTGAATGGCGAATCTTTTCATGCAAGAATCATGTAAATCGGTCCACAACTTTTCTAGCAACAGAGATATGAAGTCAAACACCCTGCCAGAGCGGCGGCGCGGCGGCCGGCGGCGCCCGTTACGCGCCGTCTGGGAGACTGGCGGCGCTGAACGGTTCCGACTTGGCACTGCACTTAAACCTGTTAACTGCTTGGAATAGTTATTATAGCAAAATTTTCATTCAAGTGAGGAATGACCAAGCCCAGTAAACATGCCGACGTCGGCCCGACGTCGGGCCGAGGCTCGGCCCGACGTCGGCCCAACGTCGGTTCAACCTCGGCCCGACATCGGCTGGACGTCGGATATGCCCGCATGTTCCGACGTCCAGCCGAAGTCCAGCCGACGTCGAGCCGACGTCGGGCCGAGGTCGTTTGCCGAGGTTGACTTGACGAGATAGTTTGTCGTTGGACCGACGGGGCCGACGTCGGCATGTTTATTGGGACAACGCGCCAAAAATATCAACCGGCGGCGGGATTCGAGCTCCCCAGTCGCCGATGTCGGCGTGTTTACTGGGACAACACGCCAAAAGCATCAGCCGGCGATGGGATTCGAACCCCTTGTCATTTGAACGCGAGGTTAGAGCGCTAACCACTACACCACGCATCCAGATAGCGAATGTAGTTTGTTTTGTTGGGTTATGCCCTTTCGGTCTGACAAGACCATTTCAGAGCCGGAAGGATGATAGGATGGAATTGGAGACATTGGTCTTCTTGGCGAGCACCCTGGGTCCAGTTCATTTAGAGTCCCTGGTCCCATTGCTGTTACGTGACACTTATTGGAAAGGGCGACCCCACAATGGATTCATATAGCCACTCTTACACACCTGCACCAACGTTTCCCAAAGTGTCCCTTTGATAAGTGGCACTTTGGCAAAGTGACACTTGCCGACTGGCCTTTCTATATGAACTGGGCCCGGCCCTGGTGAGTTGCCGGGCTGAGCCTGACCAAAGGATAGGCCGAGCATCCCCCAAGCACTCACCGCACCCGGCTACGGGCGAGCTCGGCTTACGGGCAATCCCAAATGGGATAAAGCTTACCGTCCAGTCCGGATCTGGGAGTTGCGGCGTGGAGGAAGATTTGAGTTTCCTGAGGATATTTTGAATATATAAGCTCTTTATGAAGCATGAAACATGCATTTTATATTATTTTAACGGTCAAAACAGCGGCCGATGTCGGTCCGACGTCGCCCCGACGTCGGCCCGACGTCGGCTGGACCTCAGCAATTGATCTCGGTCCGACGTCGGCCCGACGTCGGCTGGACCTCGGCTGGACGTCGGTACATGCGGGCATATCCGACATCCAGCCGACGTCGTGCCGAGGCTGGACCGACGTCGGGCCGACGTCGGCATGCTGATGCCGAGTTGCCGACGTCACCCCGACGTCGGCCGACGTTGGGCCGACGTCGGCATGTTTACTGGGAGGGCAGGAAGTATGTATGCTTGTGTGCGTACTGTGTAAGCCAAGAAACTGCATTAGCAGATACTCGCTAATATTAGATCCAGCCAAGTCCAAACGCATTCCAGGGGATATGTTTCTGATGGGTCAACAATATTTATCGTTCGAGGGCGGATACAGTTTTAACAATACAAAAAATATTTTTGCACAGCTCTATTCCTTGAATAATTCTCTTCAGCGCCTCATTCCTAGTTAAGCGAATTAGCCCACCCTGGTTGAATAAATAAGCCGATTTCGCCACAAGGTCGCGAAAAACCGACCGAAAACGGCCGCGCTCAACCCAGCTAACAATTTGCCGTTGTTACAACGTCGTTTAAACGTTGTCAAATGGTTACCACAACGTCCCGATTTATCGTTGTGACAACGTAATTTTGTAGACTCCAGACAACGGCGTGACAACGTCATCCGACCATGCATTTGAATGTCATCACAACGTTTCTGTAACGTGGCCGTGACGTCCCAAAACTGTTCTTACAACGTCCCGCCAACGTTATGAAATGTTTTCTGTAACGTACCAACAGTGTTTCTGGAACGTTGTCACCATGTTTCCGCAACGTGACTACAAGGAGTATAGAACGCTTTGGCAACGTCTCTGCGACGTTTTTATCACGTGCGCACCACGTTGTCGCTACTTCGCATTGCCGTCCCTGCGACCCTGAGTAAACGTCCTAAACATTTTCGCAACGCCCTCTCAACGTGTTCGCAACATACTCAGAATGTGTTTCCGACGCTCTCTTCCCGTTCTCTAGACTTGTAAAAAAGGCATGTAAGAAGTGTATATTTCAATACATCATACAGGTCAATTTACAACAAACAAACAAAACGACGGCGGCGGCATCGGTGATGGGGCATGGGGCCCAGGGGCGCCCCCATGGGGGCGTGGGACGGAATTGGGTTCTACCGGCTCTGACGCTAGCCGCTAGCACGCCAGAACTGGTGGAAGTTCACTTCTTTACTAACCCTCGCTGGGAGGATCACTCGGCGGACCGTTAGGCACCGGCTCATTTGCGGCCTCGATGTCCCTAGGCAGCTGGCAGTGCCTGACTAGACGGTCTGCGCACCCCCCGTTCCGGTCGCAGCTTCCGGACAGCCACTTCGCTACCGCATTGCCGACAGTAGGCCTGCCGCAAGGCGCGCTGACGAGTTGCAGGACGTCTGCGGGAAGACATGAGGGAAAATCAGACATTCAATTCATGAAAAAATCACAAAAATACCTGCACCACTTTCCGTAACAGTGCGACAGGCTAGATCAAACTGAAACATGTCAACACCTTAGAGGCTAGAGCTACAATGAACTATAGCCTAGACCGCACGATATTACAAGGCACAATCTTGCAAATGCTACTCGTAAATGGTACTTTGACTTACCAGTCAAAACAACAATCGCATCAAACGCAGACAACTGGCGCTATCTTTCATCTTCCAGCTATCTCAGCCGCGCCCGCCGCCGGCCCTCACTGCTCGCTCGCGCCGCGTAGACTGCGGCTCGGCCGGCTGGCTCTGAACGCCGGCCGGTGACACTGACGTCACGGCCCCTCAGGCGAGGTCAGGGCGCGAGCCACCGTTCACCTGAGTGGCGGCCCGCGTGGCTTGCTGGCAGCCGCGGATAACAACCGCGTTTACATAGGGATAGTTGCAAGCCTCTAGCTCCGCCTGTGATGTTGCAAAACATGCCAATGACGCTTTGCAATTTACACATGTTATATATATATATATATATATATATATATATATATATATATATATATATATATATATATATATATATATATATATATATATATATATATATATATATATATATATATATATATATATATATATATATATATATATATATATATACAGGGGCGTCGTTTTGTATAGGCCTGGGAGTGCCCGAGCACTACCAATGTTCAGCTGAGCACTACCAATGTGTTGTTGAGCACTACCAACATTTTTCTTCACTTATTGAGAAAATTGCATTCAAACATGTCATACAAATAAAATGAATGAGGTTCTTATGTATAAAATCAACATGATAGCAAGTAACTTCAATGGTAAGTGGTAACTATTGATGAAAATCTATAGACTTACTCCAACGTTTGCTAGCAAGTTAGTGAGCCATATATGTGACCGACCTGTAGAGACATAATCTAAATACCTGCGTTCTTGATGACATGTATGTTAGTGTACTTGAATGTGGCCGTGAACATCTCGAACAACCATCCCATTGTATGTTACATTCAACGTGCAACCTGCAATTTAATTGTTAGCAATTATTATTATCATTTTTCGTTATGTTGATTAAGGCTGCGGCATTTGTGTTGTGCTCACTATGTATGATGTGATGACGCCACTGTTTTTCGCTGTTACCGATCCTTTTGGAACTGTAATAGCCCCAAGTCGATTGGGGAAAGTTCCGAAACAATGTGAATACAATGTGAATACACAAGTAGATTGAATTTGAATTGGTTGACCAATTCAATCTTCTTGTAGCGTACCTACTACCTAAGTCCATAAATTTCCATCAATACCTAGGTATCATTTTCACTTTCCACATCATGTCATTACGTCAAGTAATTTCAAGTTATGTGGTACCTACCTACCTACCTACCTACCTACCAAGTTTCACAATAGTCAGGGGCGTCGTTTTGTATAGGCCTGGTAGGGCCCGAGCCTTACCAATGTTTATTTGGGCCCTACCAATGTTCGCTGAGCCCTACCAATCTTTTGTCACTTATCAGTTGATAAAAAATAAAAATAAACAGATAAGCAAATATTAAATAAGCACATATGCAAGTACATAAATAAGGTTCTAGCCACAGTAGGTGCATGTAGCTGACAATGAGGTTTCACGTGTCTAGGACTCCGGTCCTTAATGGATTTTAAGAGGCTCGAAAACGCAATTGGTTATAGAGGTCCATAACTGCCTCTGAGTCCCGCATACCACGCGACCGCCCCTAATAGACCCCGATCCGTCTCCACACCAGCCGCTGGAGGCCCTACACCGACTTCGGAAGGTGCCGCGGTGCTCCAGAATAGGCCATAGGTATATTGATTTGAGTGGGTGATGCAGCCTGATTCCCCAGGGTTCAACGCCAGGTCATTACCGCATCAGACCCCGAAAACTGAAGCTCGTAACTACGAGGGGCGTTCAAAAAGTTTCGGGCCGAACAATGAAGGAGTTGGAATTTTGGCCTGCAAGGCGGTGTGTTAAATGATGTGTTATTGGGATGTCCACTTACGCAAATTAAGTAAGTGGCCATTAATTAAGTCTCTTCTGTGATTGATTCGGGCTTCTATTCGTAGCATAGTTCGCCATTTCGGATAGGATGGGCGACGCCCAGAAGAGAGCAGTGATTCGTTTCATAGTAGTTAGTGCAGAAAAGGCACCAAGCGTTAACCCTCGCCCTGGGCATTTTTCATAACACGGCCTGGCAGGGGGGAGGGGTCGATGCGACCCCCCTCCGCTCGTCAACTTTCCAAAACAGGGGCACACAATTGATGATGTGCGTCCATTCGATAAACATCGAGGAGAGGCTATAGGGAAGCTGACGTAAAGTGTGCACCTGATCCGCGACCACGCACCTGCGTACATGGGCGGGATGACGAACAGTGAAGCGATGAGCTTCGAGTTGTTGTCGCATCCACATTTTTCTCTCCGAACCTTGCACACTCTGGTTAGTGGTTGTCACCTCTTCCCCAACATAAGAAAATTAGCAGCGGCAACCTCGCTAACAGCAGGGAGACGAAATCAGCCGTCTTGGACGTGCAGGATGGGTCCAAAACCCACTTGGTTATGGAGGCCTTGAGGGCTCTCGCGAAGCGCTGCGCGAAATGTTTGTCTTAACCCACGAGCCGCTGGGGGGGGGGCATAAAATTGCCCCCCCCTTTACGTTTTGTGGAATATCTCCGAAACCTGATGACCTACGAACGTGAAACTTGGCATAGCTTCAAATGAATACCTAGGCAATGTTTAAAGAAAGTTTGGTGGTTGTAGCATCTAAGATGACGTCACAGTGACGTCATAAAGTTTTGTCGTTTTCCGATATGGACCGTTTCTGATGATGCTGAGCATGAAACTCAACTGTAAATGAACTAGACAGCACCTGCTGTCATCCTAAAACATCTAAGTACACTTCCATCTAGTTCCTAACCAATAATCGGCCCTTTATATTCGGTCCCATATACCTGATGTATCGTGAGGAAACTGAGAGTCGCAAATCTATAATTTGACTTATGACGTCACTGTGACGTCATTTCACGTCACTGTGACGTCATTTCAAATGGGATCGACACCAAATTTGGACACCACCTCGGCTAGGTATTCAGGAAGATGTGTGCAAAGTTTCGCTTCTCTATCTCTTCGCGTTGCGACTATATCGCCGCGGAAGTAAAGGGGGGGGGGGGCAACTATATGCCCCCCCCAGCGGCCGGCGGGTGGCGCGGAGGCCCAGCGGCCGCCGGTTAACGGTGTTTATTTGAATAAATGAACTTTTTGGTCTAATGAGTCGATGCTGTATCTCTCTGCTCCTTCATGGTCGGGCCCGTAGCTTTCTGAACGCCCCTCGTACTGTCATCCTTTTATTTTGGCAAGCAGGTCTTTCTAACTATCGTTGTGTTTCCAGTCCTCGTTAGTTGTCGAACCCTTCAATTGGCGTGGGTCTTCAAAACCGTTCCTGGCCCCGCAGCCGTCTTTTTTAGTCGGCTTGGGCCCTCAAAGCTGTTCATGTCCCCTTTCAGCACAGCCGTCCTTTTAAGTCGATGTGGGCCTCTTTCAGAATGGCGTGCATTCCTCCGACACTATTGCCTATATAACTGCACGTTTTGTGCAAGGCGTCCGGTGTGGACCCAGATTTCCAAAGTTTTTTTTTGTGTGTTTTTTTAGATTTCGGTTAGTCTTGTCAATGACCAGGGCGAAAAATAAGTGGCCGAAATCCGATGAGAAAGGCAGATTTGGGGGTACCCTACCTTGTAAGCCCCGTCATATATGGCCAGCCGCCGCCTTTGGGCACTACCAATCATTTTCGGAAAACGACACCCCTGTATATATATATATATATATATATATATATATATATATATATATATATTAGAGAGAGGGAGAGAAAGGTATCGGAATTTACTTGTAAAAACACCGCTAATTATTCAGTACCTATAATGTCAAGGTTGTGAAAAACCGTTTTAACAACGTGTTGGCGACCACCAGCTGACAACGTGAACAGTCCAAGTGTTAAAATATGTCAAATTTAACGATGAAAACTGAATATGCGCATTGAAAGTCAAAGGAAATGCATTATATGGCCATATATGTCACCATGCATTATCAAAATATAATGCTGCAAGTGCGCGGTTGCTGCAACGTACCAATAAAACGTTGTCACGACGTTTTACCACGACTTTCGGACCAAACCATGGCTTCACAACGTTCAGAACGTTGCTACAACCTAATTAAAACGTAATTTCGCAACTTACCGAAACACGACGTTGTGACAACGTTGTAGTAACGTTTCCTGTTAGCTGGGAACGTTAATTTGGGCATGCAGACTCTTAAAAACTCGCATTGGGCGGGTAGGGTTTCCCAGGTATTGGGCCATTGGCTCCAAAACACCGTATTCGGCTCCCGAATACGTCCAAGTGACCCGCCTCGTTCCTAGTTAAGCTCTAATTAGATCAAGTGACTCATAAGGAGCGAAAAAGCGACAAAAAGCATGAATTTCCCTATGGCGGCGGGCTGCCGGGTTGCCAGACGGCGCACCGGCTATTTCTGTAGTGCCTGCAATTTGGTTGCGCTTTCCCTACGACAGCTGATTGTTTACGTTTCTGAAGGTCGCGCCGCCTCGAGATTCTCTCGGCACTGGCTCGCGGCGCGGTGTCAGCGTTCGGCTATTTTATTCGTTTCGCTCGTTTTTATGTGATGTGTGTGTAAAGTAAATATAACCTAAATTGTGTTAAACCTTTTACCGATCCACGCACAACATATTGGTGACCCCGACGTGATAAGCAACTAGTTCTTCAACGCAGATTTCGTCGAGTTTCGCCGGCGTGCCGGCAGCGTGCTCCTCCCGCTGGAGTTTCAGAGCGCCTGCCCCCCGAACTGGACCGTGATAACTCTACTGACATTTTTGTGACTGTGCTGTGTCAACGTAATCGTCAGGTGCCCGATCGCCGCGCCGACGAATTTTTTTCTCATACACCGACAGCACGTGGCGTGTCCATCGGCCGCCGCCATCGCCGTCCTGCACCGGATACTGGTGGCGCCACCTAGTGAGAGCGAACTTCACTACAACTTCAACCAGTCGCCATGGCCGAGTCGCCCGATCAGCCGCCGCCGCCGCCGTCACCCGCACCCGCTGAGACCGCTGCCGCCCCACGGGCTCACGCAGCGTTCCGACTGCCTCCATTCTCGGCCGAGGACCCCGCCCTGTGGCTGGCCCAGGTGGAGTGTGCCTGCCGGGTGGCCGGTATCGCCGACAGCAGCGTCAAATTCGACCTGCTAGTCGCCAACCTGCCGACTGACGTCGCTCGGCAGGTCCGTGACGTCATCACCGCCACCCCGGCGGACTACACGGCGCTGACGAGCGCCCTGCAGGCCCGGCTGGCGCAGTCCCGGGCCGCACGCCTGTCCGCCCTGCTGCGCAACACCCAGCTCGGGGACCAGAAACCGACGCAGCTGCTCCTGCGCATGCGTTCGGAGCTGGGAGAGGAGGCGCAGGACAGCGCGCTACTTAGAACGCTGTTTCTGCAGCGCCTGCCGCGGGCGGCCACGGCTGCCCTGTCGCTCCTCCCGGAGGACACCACGCTGAGCCAGCTGGCCGCCGCGGCCGACCGATACGTGGAGGCGACCGGCCCTCACGAGCTCGCGGCCGTGCAGCTCGCCGACCCGACGGCCTGCGCTACTGCTGGCGATGTGCCAACTCTGCACAGCACGGTGGCATCGCTGACGGCTGCGGTTCAGCGACTGGAGATGGCGCTCGGTGACCGCTCCCGCGCCGCCTCCCGGGACCGTGACGGAGGCGCAGTCTCTGACCGGTACCGCCGCCGGTCCCGCTCTCGCGGTCGACGGCAGCAGCCGCAGCAGCTGCAACAGCCACAGCAACAGCAACAGAAGCAGCTGTGCTTCTTCCACCGCCGCTTCGGTGCAGCGGCCAGGAAATGCGCCGAGCCGTGCTCCTGGTCGCCGTTAAACGAGACGGCCTAGGGACATCGGCGCCGTCCCCGGGCCGGGCATCGCCGGCGCCGCTCCTGCACGTGACGACCGGCCAGCTCACCATGATGGTGGACACTGGAGCTCAGATCAGTGTCCTGCCTCCGAGCCAGCTCCCGCCGGCCTGCAGCTTGGACGCGGCCGCCGCGCCCCGCCTGACCGCCGCCAACGGCAGCACCATCCGCACGCACGGGTACGCCGACCACGCAGTGGTGCTCTCCGGCCGGCCCTACCAGTGGCGCTTCCTGGTGGCTGACGTCACGTCACCGATACTCGGAGCCGACTTTCTCGGACACTACCGGCTCTCCGTCGACATGGGACGGCGTGTCCTGCGCTCTCCCACCGGCGAGCCGTGCGCCACCGGCGTTCTGACCACGGCTGCGTCGCCCGCCGCCCCACCGGGCGTGCTGGGCCTCTCCGACGACCCGTTCGGCGAGCTGTGGGCCGAATTCCCGGCCGTGACCAGCCGCTCACCTGGCGTGCGCACCGTCACTCACCACGTGACTCATCACATCCGGACCACGGGTCCGCCCTGCTTCAGCCGCCCTCGTCGCCTTGCTCCCGACCGTCTCGCCGCAGCCCGCCAGGAATTCGACCGCATGCTAGCTGCTGGCGTCGTCCGACCGTCGGACAGCAACTGGGCCTCGCCTCTGCACCTCGTCAAAAAGTCATCACCGGGCGAGTGGCGAGCATGCGGCGACTACCGTGCGCTCAACAAAGCGACGGTCCCGGACAGGTATCCGATTCCGTACCTAATGGACTTCACGGCGCACCTCCACGGGTGCTGCTACTTCTCCAAGCTGGACCTGGCACGGGCGTTTCATCAAATCCCGGTGGAGCCTGCTGACGTTCAAAAGACGGCTATCTCGACCCCCTTCGGCCTGTTCGAGGCGGTGTCGATGCCGTTCGGTCTCCGTAACGCGGCGCAGACCTGTCAACGCTTCATGGACGAGGTCACGCGCGGCCTGCCCTTCTGCTTCGTCTACATCGACGACATTCTGGTGGCCAGCGCCACTCTCTCGGAGCACCGCGCGCACCTCCGCCAGGTCTTCCAGCGCCTCAGTGACCATGGCGTGGTCCTGAACGCGCAGAAGTGCGTCCTGGGAGCCCCCAGGGTCCGGTTCCTCGGCCATGACGTGTCAGCGAGTGGAATCGCGCCGCTACAGGACCGCGTGGACGCCATCACCGAGTTCCCGCGGCCTACCACCGAGAAGCAGCTGCGCAGGTTCATCGGAATGGCGGCATACTACCACCGCTTCATTCCAGATGCCGCAGCTCTGCTCCGTCCGCTCCACCAGCTGCTGACAAAGCAGCCAGGCTCCAAGAGCAAGAAACTGCTGACATGGACGGACTCTGCTGCGGACGCGTTCGCACGCGTTAAGGGCGCGCTCGCCGCTGCTGCGACGCTGGCTCACCCGGTCCCGGCCGCGCCGCTGGCGCTGCACGTGGACGCATCGGACAGCGGGGTCGGCGCGGTGCTACAGCAGCACCATGACGGCACGTGGCAGCCTCTGGCGTTCTTCTCCCGGTCTCTGACGCCGCGTGAGGCCCGCTACAGCACGTTCGGACGGGAACTGCTGGCAGTGTATCTCGCTCTGCGCCACTTCCGCTACGCAGTGGAGGGCCGCGAGCTGATCATCTACACTGACCACAAGCCCCTGGTCCACGCTGTCGGCTCCAGCACTGACCGGCACTCGCCTCGTGAGATGCGACAGCTGGACTACGTGGCCCAGTTCTCCACGGACATCCGTCACGTCCCCGGACGGGACAATCTGGTCGCGGACGCACTCTCCCGCACCGTCTCCATGCTGCTCGTCCCCCAGCCGCCGCTGGACGACTTCGACGCCATGGCAGACGCGCAGCGAGAGGACCCGACGTTGGACACGTTCCGGTCCTCTAACCACTCTCTCCGCCTCCGAGACGCCAAGCTCGCCTCTGGAAAGACGCTGCTCGTGGACGACTCCACCGGCATGCCCCGGCCGTGGGTGCCCACTGCCCTCCGCCGGCACGTGTTCCGACTGATGCACGACCTGTCCCACCCGGGCATCAAAGCCACCACCGAGCTGGTCACGGCTCGCTTCGTCTGGCCGCAGATGAAGAAGGACCTGCACACATGGACCCGCTCCTGCGTCCGCTGTCAGCGAGCCAAGGTTCAGCAGCACACCAAGGCTCCTGTGACCCCGTTCCGACCGCCGGACGAGCGATTCAGCGCGGTGCACATCGACCTGGTGGGGCCGCTGCCGCCGTCCGACGGCTACACGCACCTGCTGACGTGCGTGGACCGCTACACCCGCTGGGTAGAGGTGGTCCCGCTGCGCGACACGCGCGCGGCAGCTGTCGCCCGCGCCTTCGTCAGCACCTGGGTGGCCCGGTTCGGCGTGCCTGACCACGTCACCACCGACCGCGGCTCGCAATTCGAGTCGGCACTGTGGGCCGAAATGTCAGCGCTGCTCGGCTGCGAGCGCCGCCGCACCACCAGCTATCACCCGGCGTGCAACGGCCTGATCGAGCGCGTTCACCGACAGCTCAAGTCGGCGCTCCGTGCCTGCGGCCGCACCACCTGGTCCGACGCGCTGCCGCTCGTCCTCCTTGGCATGCGCACGGCGCTGAAGACGGACCTCGGGTGCTCAGCGGCCCAGCTGGTTTACGGCACCACGCTGCGCCTGCCCGGCCAGTTCCTGGAGCGCTCCGCCACTGCCGCTCCGACGCCGGACTCCTACGCGGACGGCCTCCGCCGGGCGCTGAACCAGCTGCGGCCCACGCCGCCGCGTCCGGGCAGCTCAGCGGCTCGCGTCCCGCGCGCTCTTCAGGACGCCACACACGTGTTCCTGCGCCGTGACGCCACGAAGCCGCCTCTCGCCTGCCGCTACGACGGTCCGTTCCGAGTCGTCGCTCGCTCGGACAAGACGCTGACGCTCGACCTCGGCCGCCGCCAGGACGTAGTCTCGGTCGACCGTGTCAAACCGGCTCACCTCGACCCAGCGGATGGAGACTGCCACAGCGAGCAGCGCCGGCCACGGCCACGCTCCCCGTCTACTGGAGTGACTCCTGGCCGGCCCGCGCCCGCGCAGCCGCTCCTCGGTCCGCGTCCGCTGATGCCGGTGCGCGACCCGTCTGCTGGTCGGCCGCCGCCTGTGACGCCTACCGGGACGCCCGTGCCGTCTACCGCGCTGCCCGTGCCGCCTACTGTGCCGCCTACCGCGCCGCCCGTGACGCCTACCCTGCCCTCCGTGCCGCCTGTGCCGCCCGTGACTCCTGCCGCGCCGCCCGAGGGTCAGCCGCCCCTCCCGGCGCGTGCCCCCCGACCGCCGTCGGCGCCCAGCTCTGTGCCGGCGCCGCGTTCGATTTTGAAGACTCGATCTGGACGGGAGGTCCAACGACCCGCTCGCTACCGTGTGACGTTTGTCGGACAGTGACGTTTTTTGTTGTGTTGTGTCGTGCAGGTTCTCCTTTTTTTTTGTCGACCGGTTCCGATTCGTGTTTCTCGTCACCGCTCTGGGGGGGGGGGGGGGAAGCATGTAGTGCCTGCAATTTGGTTGCGCTTTCCCTACGACAGCTGATTGTTTACGTTTCTGAAGGTCGCGCCGCCTCGAGATTCTCTCGGCACTGGCTCGCGGCGCGGTGTCAGCGTTCGGCTATTTTATTCGTTTCGCTCGTTTTTATGTGATGTGTGTGTAAAGTAAATATAACCTAAATTGTGTTAAACCTTTTACCGATCCACGCACAACATTTCCACTTTTGACACACCATGCACACGAAAGCGTGCGACATCTTACGGAGCTGTACTGGCCACTGGGTACAGTCAGTGGCCAGTCTCGGGAAGTAGGTGCTGCTCCGAGCCGTCCCAGCTGCATTGTCCGATCCGGAACTGGCGCACATCAGCCGCAGCGAGACGGTTTTCCATCAATCTAGCCCGGTAAAAAGGACCCCGGTAACGTTACTGCGCCCGGGCCCCGGCCAGACAGTGGCTGGGAGCTCTGGTGATGGCGACATCCTCGATCGCTATTTCTTCTTGATCGAAAATTGATGGCGCGGCGCTATCTTCCGTGACGAATTATCTGCCCGGTCGTCGTCCGAGAGGCGGCAGATTGAGATGGGCCAATCCCGATACCACTGCATGTAACGCGCTGCTTGGGCCTACCAATGCAGTGCAGCTGGCAAGTGGCACACCAAATGCCGTCGCCACCAACCACCTCTGCGTTGCGGAACTTCCCTCTCTGAAACCGTCTATGCGGCTCCAAGAACTGTCCCGCATGGCAGACGTTTTTAGTCACTGTGGGCACTTGGGCAGACGCATGTTTATCATGGGGCATTGCTCGGTGCGATTGCCTAGCAAGACAATCAGTTTTTGGATCGTGGCCCTACGGGTGTGCATTATGATCTATTCGAAATTGCTACCCTTGCTTTCAATCTCCATGTAAAAAGGTATTGTCTTTTTCACATTTTTATTCGAGTTGCAT
Source organism: Amphibalanus amphitrite (assembly GCF_019059575.1). NCBI lineage: Eukaryota > Metazoa > Arthropoda > Thecostraca > Balanomorpha > Balanidae > Amphibalanus > Amphibalanus amphitrite. The sequence goes on from NW_024881622.1 coordinate 359,991, forward strand.
TCTGAATGAGAATTGAGATTTATGGTCTGTATATCTATGTTTATGCTCATCTTCCATCACAAACTTGTGATTACAAATTAGTGGTGGCATCTATCAGGTTCTGGTATAATTTCTATGATAATTTTTCTCTACTGCATTCTGCAATATCCTAGTTAGTTTGAATGATTCGGTATAAATTTACCAAAAAGAGACTCAGTGATTTTCGTGTAAGTTTTGATTTGATGGGCAAAAATATGATCCTCAAGTTTGAAAACATTTTTTTTCAGCTGCTTATTACATATTTTTATCCTATCTACTAGTTTTCTCTACAGTATATAGTTTTTTCTTATTTTCTTCTGTCAAAAATTTTCAGTTCAGCAATGTTTTTCCTAGAGGTTCTTTTCTAAATTTCCTTCATTTTATTTAGGAAATAAGATTTGTCATGAAATTACAATTGTTTATAAAAAAAATTACCTGCAGCAAAAAGTGTGCTAGTATCCATCTGGCACCTAAACAAACAACTAGAATAAGGGGCATTTCCGGCGCCCGGCGAGTGCTGTCGGGTTTCTGTGTTGATTGCTTGTGAAAATGGCGTCCGATGGGGATGGAGCAGCAAAGAAACTCGATAAGCTGAGAGTTGTTGATATTAAATCAGAACTTAGCAAAAGAGAGCTCGATGTTAAAGGCGTCAAGTCTGTGCTTGTTGAGCGGCTGAGGAAGGTAAGTTTTGGAGTCCGATCGCCATTTTACCCCAAGGACGCCATTCCAATTCGTGAATGTTCGATTTCGGGGTGGTATTTCTGATGCGTTTCATCTTATCAATCTTTTTGCTTGATGGAAATGGCTAAAAGGGTGCAAGGAAAGATGTGGATATTTGTGGCCCGACTAATTTTTTGCTTAATAGGTATATGTGAGACAAATTTGGCGCATGCACCTGGGCTCTGTTTTAGGGATGACGGAGAAAACAGGGCGCCTGGGGCGATTTGATCAATGTTTGTGAAATTCACATGTGACATTTAGGCAGCATGTAGTAGGCCCACGGAGGGGGAGAAGTTCCGAATGTCACGTGACTAATATGCCTTCCGGCGCCTTGTTTTCATCGGCGTTCTGTTTTAGGGGCCTTACTAACAACTCGATAAAATCAGCTGGCTTGCCAACTGGCGATGTACGATAGCTATGGCGTTTATTAATATAAACATGGTAGTAGATGGACATGAACACATAAGTGGCATTCATAGATAAATTGATAGATAGGTATTAAGCCATTTATATCTAGCATTGATATATTGTGGTAACAAGCCCTACTAGTACCACCATACAGCGCCAGCTGGCAAGTTATCCAGTAAATACTACGGCCCTGTTTCAGAGCTTGATGACCTGATGCCACCAGGCACTGACACCAAATTTGTGTGAATCTGCCAGCACAATATATATTTTTGCCTATATTTTTATGGAAAAGGATGTTGATGTCCAGGAGTGTCAGGCAGCAGCGCAATATGAAATGGAGCCCTTGAATTTCTGTTCTGTTGACTGTCAGTGTGCTAGATTTTGTGCATTTTGAAGCTATGGGTGAAATCCTCTTTTTGTGCCCAAGGCTTATTAATGATAAATGACACCAGGCCATATTGTCATAAAAGAATAAAAATTATATAGGTATTACATTCTGCTATTGTTATCACTTATCAGATATCGCACTATGCGATGCTAAATAAAATGATGATGATAAGCCTAGAAAATTGCAAACAATCATTTACACTTAAAGAAGCAGGTACACTACAAGCAGAAATAACAAAACCTAATTTAACCTGACCTAGCCTTACCTAACATAACCTCACCTTACTGGAATCAGTGGGTGGTTGGGTGTAACTTACAAATGTTTTGTGGAAAATTATCTAAGTATATAAAGTATGTTAAGTAAGTAGCATAAAAAGTAAGTAATTCCAATTAAACATGTTATGCCTTCTTTAATTGGTTTGATTTCTTTATCTTCAAGTTATTTGCTTATTTTGGGGCTGGAGTTGCAATATTTATAATTATTGCTGTAGATTTTCACTTTTCAGATGGAGATGGTTAACTGTAATTATCTACCTTGCAGGCTCTTGAAGATGAAGGGGTTAATCCAGATGAATATACATTCAACACTGATGAGAAGACCCCCAGAAAATCAAGTATGTCAACTTTATAGCCATTGCTGATCATCATGAACAGCTGAGATAGTGATTCAGTTATCAAGCTGCATTTCATTAAATGATGAACATGTTTTGGAATTTCCTGTCATTTTATCTGCTATGATTTCCTAGCCTTTTTATTTACAAAATTTTGTGCACCTTTTCATAATTGTATATTTGGTATAGCTTGTTGTTGTGAATTAAACTTTGTTATTTTATTTTCAGAATAAGTGCATAATGTATGTTTTTGATCCCAAATTTTTAATGTTGTTAAGTTTTTTTACCCATTTGTACTTTTCCAGGAGGTGAATCTAAAGATCAAGGGGAAGGTGATGATGCAGATGACAGTGTTATGGAGTCGAGTCAAGAGGTAGGAGAAGAGTCTGAAGGTGGTGCCGTTAAAGAAGAAAAAATGGACACATCTGAGGCAGAAACTACCTCAGCAGCCCCAGAGAAGGTCACAAAAGATGAGGCTGACAAGAAGGAAGCACCCAAGAAAGCTGATGAGGGAAACAAGGAGAATGCAGAGGAAGCCGCTCCTGAGAAACCAGCAAACTCTGAGCAGAAGAAGACTGATGAAAAGTCTGCTGAAATAGTAGATGAACAGCCACCTGAAAATGTAGAATCCAAAGCAGAAGTGAAAGATGCCAAAGAAGAGAAACCAGCATCAGAGAGCAAGGCTGACAAGCCAGCGGCTTCTGAAAAGGCAGAGCCAGAGAAAAAAGCTGCTGAAAACCCCAAGGAGGTTAGTGAAATAATAATTTAACCATGGTATATCATAATCAAGTATTTTTTATATATTCACTTCAGTAGGTTGTAAACTTGTGGCTGTAGGTATTTCACTTCTTTGGGCAAAGTGAAGGATTGTGTTAGACTATTCAAGTCATTATGATGAGTACCTATGCATATTCTGTATACATTTTGGGTTCTGCTAAATCATTCCAACTGCTACATTTACATTCACAGGAGACAGATGAGCAGGAAGGAGATTCACTTAACATCACCTTGGATGAAGATGACCAAAACCTGTTCAAGGAGGTAAATGAGCACAAATGAAAATACATGTTTCTTGTTTGATTATTGGGTGTTTCATGATTCTTTTTCATTTTATAATAAGTTCACACTTCTTCTGATCATGCCTAAGGTAATAAAGTTTATTGCACTTGACAAATACATTCATTGAACCAATTTCAATATGCCAGGTTTATTATCAGTGGCAAGGTATAAGACTTTTGTATCTGCTGTGCATGATGTGTGGCTGTGTATGATATTGGATTGAATGTAATGCTGTTGACCATGACTCTATGCTCTATGAGGTTTGCTGTTTTGATTGACAAATTCTGAAAGACAACTAATTTAAGCTATTTTTCTTTCAGGATGACAATGGCCCAGCAACAGAGAAAGGTATGTTGTTTATTTGTTGTTCATCCAGATAAATGGCATCCCATGAATGCTTTTTTCGATTAATTGTTATTTTGAAATAAAACATAACTTCCACAATTTTCTACACTAGAAGTGATTTTACTGAAATAATTGTGTGTATTTTGGGGCATCTAGCAATGATGCGTTTTGTATTCGCGATTGGGAAGCCAGTGAACATAGCCTATTTAATCAGTGCTGTCACTAAGAAACACAACTTGCTGGATACTATGTTATAGTTACAGCCACTACTGCCTTTTTGGAAAAGCCTTGGTAACACAGAATTCCCGTCTTCCTGCCGATTCTCGCATAATTAATAATTGCACACAACAACTCGGACCCGCTCAATCATGCACGGAACCCAGTTCAGAGTCGGCCGGGTGTTCTGTTGCTGCTCTCATGTGTGGTGGATGTGCCGACCAGGCACGGCCGAGCTCCCGGAAACGATGGAGTGAGCGAGAGAGTGAGAGCGGCCTCGCGTCTCGCGCGTTTGTGACGTCACTGACCGCCGCCCGGTCCGCCCGACTGCGCCCAGCCGTGCCCAGCAACGAACGATGGTGTGGTTTGCAAGGGAGACTGCTGAAGTAGCATCGCACAGTGTCGACGCCTAATGTGATACCACGAACAGCTTGTCTGATATGTATCGCGCTACACCGAAGATGATGGGTGAGAATATGCCAAGTTTAGGGGCGAGGATGCATCAAGTTAAAGGACTTTGTGGGGAGAGGAAACATACCAGATATAATGCTATCATGCAGCTTGGATAAACTGGCCATGGTCGGTGCCCTCGGTTTTGCCCTCTGCTGTCTTCCATCTCCGGCCTACCAGCTGTCGGTCAAATCAGCCGGGGGTCGGTTTATTTTGCCCATCAGCTGTATCGCCTGTATCTCTCTTCATTCGGCCGAAACAGGGTCGGTAGAGAAACCCAAGCCTGAGACTGTCCAATGAAGAGGTTGCCTGCTACCACAAGTTGAAGATCTAGCTTGATGCGGAATACATTTTGAATGACAAATGCCAATGCCGATGGTTTAAATGATAATGTCCCCGGATCACCTTGCTTACATAGCTGGACATTTTTGAACCGCAATATGAAAGATTCACGAGTATGGGTCCGCTAGTGCCCTTGAAATACCCAGTCGAGCTCACTCAAGCAGTCATAGCAGTAGTAAGGGAATGCGAAGTGAATTGAAGTGCGCATGCGATTCAGCGAAGAAATGGCGCTCAGAAAAGCTGTCAGAAACGAAAAGGACTGGCGCGTGCGCGAGGGCCGGCTTCCGCGCTGGGCGGCCGGACTTGGTGACGTCACAGGCGTGCGAGCGCGGCCGTTGGGCGCGGCTCCAGTACCGGCACTGTCTGTGTCGTGTGTTCACAGCGGCGCCAGAGCCCGGGTCGCCGCCGCGTCCCGAGTCGGTGCCCGTGGTGCGTCCGTTCACCGTTCAGGACACCATTCAGCTGGCCACCGTCTCGGCCAGCCGGCGAAAGGCCGATGACACCTCTATGATTGTTAATGTAGATGCCCTGAGCGAACGCACCGATCCCGAACTGGTCGTCAACGGCGCCGCCGGCGACACTGATCCCCCAGGCGCCAAGTCGGAAGCCAAGTCCGCGAGTGGCTCGTCGGCGACGTCGGCCGCCGCCGGCCGCGGCACCGCCGAGCCGGCCTCCAGCGGTAAGGCAGACGACACGCCCGCCGGCGACTCCGCAGCCGCCGCCAGCGCCGACGCCTCGGCAGCCGGGGAGAAGTCCGAGCAGCCTTCGAGCGACGCCGCCGGGGAGGCAGCAGCCAAGACCGACGGCGACGCCAAGACGACAACGGCAGCCGCCGACGGCGCCGAGGGGAAAAAGGAAGACGGCGACAGGTTGGTTGTCCGGGCAGCGCACTGAGGTGTGTCTGCGTCCGGCCGCGCGCTCGCGGGTGTCCGCTACTAGTGTGTCGTGTGGTGCGTGCTGGGGAAAGACGCGCCGCTGGGTTGTGCGGGCCATGGGTGGGTGCGCGGGGCACGGTCGCTCGCGGCGCTCACGGGAGCACCTCGCACGGGTCGCCGGGTGGGGTATTGATGTCGGTCGGTGTATATGGAAAGCCCCGGGCAGGCCGGTAGAGGGAGGGTCCCCGACGCCTCCCCTGCCATGAGCCACGGGCGCGGCGTCCGGCGCTCCAACTGACGTCCCAGGAACCAGGTGGAGTTGGTGAGCTGTCGGCAGCAGCTCGCGACTTCCCAGCTAGTCAGCGGTGCCGGGCGCCATCCCGAGCGCAGCAGCGGCAGCAGCAGTGACAGCAGTAGCGGCGGCACGGGACCAGCCATCGGCAGAGCAGTACGACCGACTCCTGTCTTCACCGCGCCTACCCCGGCGGCTAAGCCACCCCCAGCCCTGCGATCCGTCCCCACCAATCGCAGACGGCCTGTCCCGGGGCGACTAGTATTTTGCGTATTTGTTTTTGGATATTTCAGTTATGAGATATAATTAAGATATCTTTATTTCCAACTAACATCTTTGATAGCTAAGAATGCGCTTTAGAGCACTGCCGCATCGATTTTACTGACGGGCGCCGTGTAATTTCAGCAAGCCGGCCACAGACGCAGAGAAAAAAGCCGCAGAGGAGAAAGGTGAGTGGCGGGGGCACGGCTTTTCCGGTTTCACATACGGTGTCTCGGGTGGCGGACGCGCCCAAGATAGTCAGACTCAGAACTGCTGTGCACTTAGCACCTGATGTTTCTCATCTCATCACCGTTGATAACTGGGCGGATGCGGCAGTGGCGTTCCCACCGTTAGAAATCGTATAAATGGGCAGATGGTTTTGCGAACACTCACTTCCCGTAGGAGACTAGGGGGCGTGTGAGAAGTCTGAGATCACTGCAGCTGGTCTCTGTGTTGTACCATTTCCTGTCGGAAACAGCGTGGGAAAGTTGGATTGTGGAAGGATTAGATGACCTGGTCATTAGGGAGAGCTGCGTTGTGGTATAGCAACTTTTTTAATGAAGTCTGTTAAATCCTATCTGTTTTCTACCATTGTGTCGTCGTTTTCACGCATCTTTCCGCTTTGGCAGCCATAAAACCGGCTGTCATTGACAACGTGTTCTTTTACAGAGAAAAACAAGGCTAACCGCAACCTATGGGTGAGCGGCCTGTCCTCGATGACTCGCGCCACCGACCTGAAGACGGCCTTCTCCAAGTTCGGCAAGGTGATCGGCGCCAAGATCGTGACAAACGCGCGCACACCGGGCGCGCGTTGCTATGGCTACATCACCATGGCAACCACTGATGACGCCACCAAGTGCATCGGCAACCTGCACAAGACGGAGCTGCACGGCCGGATCATTAACGTCGAGCGGGTCAGTAATGATTAGCGATGGTAGAGGCGTTGGTAAATTGATCTCAACGATGCTGATGGGAGCAGTCTGCCCCCAGAAACTGATAACATTTGCCGAATTTCTCGTTAAAACGGCGCTGTATAATGTGTGATGCTGTCTATTATGCATTTCAGATCCTGTGGAACAGTCCTTTTCGGCTATTTCTCTTTGTATATGCGTTTGATTTCTACGAAATTTTGGCATTGGTAGTTTGAGATCCCTACCTAATTTTTATCAATATGGTCTATTAACAAAAAATGAAAAATAAGGGCACTTGTCATTGAATGATAATGTTAAGGTCGTCAGAGGCCTGCTTAGAGGCTGACAAAGACTGGGCGCCGTCTCCCCTCTGATTGGTCGTGACGCACTGGCACGCTGCGGCTAGGCTCCGCCCACCTGCGGTCCAGCCTCGGGTCATGTCGGCGGCAGTCGCATTCTGGCCGGCCGGCGTGCGGGCGGTGCGCGCGGCGCAGCGGAGTGGCGCACTTGTTTGCATGTCATGAACTTTAAAATAAGCTGTTCAACGACTAATAAGGACGGAGGAAGGAAGAAAAAGGAATAGGAGACAAAGTAACAATGAGACGAACGGTAGACGGTGGATACTGGATAGTGGAAGCAAACAGTATGCATAAACTCTAGAGCAGAGACAGGAGACAAAGACGGCAGACGCGAAAGACAGAGACAAAGATGGTAGACCAGAGATAAGTGACGGAGATAAAGATTATATGTAGACGAGAGACTGACAAGGGGGCATGAAGGATGGGAGATCATTAACTCTCTATATTGCATATCTACATTTTCAGATTGAGTCATCCTATCTTTCCCTGTTTTATTGTTTTTCGGCCTTAAGATCTATCAACAATATCCTTAAAGCATGGTGTACCTAAAGATTATGGAAATATTGAATATTTTTACCCCAAAAATAATAAAATTGTATTCTCAAAAAATAAAAACAAACAAACTACGACTTACGAGTACATACGTAGATATCCTCAATTAAATAAGGCCTTTGAATGTCACCCTACGCACGTAGATTCTGTCTCGTTACTCTTTAAATGCGCCATAGTCTGTAGGAAAACAGGGCAGCGGAGAAGCTCGCTATAAATTATTGAAAATGACTCTTTTAATTTTGTAGGAATAACATTCTGGCGCTTAATCTTAATCTGTAGCTGTGCTAATCGTTTTATACATACATCGATCTTCATTGCATTTTTCATCCTTATTCTCTCCGCGCGAGATACAATATTCACGCAAGGATACCTGCGTTAGCGCGTGTCTTGGACCAGTCCGTCAGAGCTCCGCACCGCTCTGACCCCGAGCGGCGAATGACCGGTCTCGGTGTCGCGGCGCTGTGGGCGGAGCTTAGCTGCGGCGCAACAGCTGACGCTGCTACGCCATGCTAGCCTCTACCATGGCGCAGAGTTTTCTGATCATTTTTTACCATTACAAGTCAATGACAAGTGCCTTTCATTTGGATATTTTGTTAAAAGACCATGTTAGTAAAAATTAGGTAGGGCCTTGAAACTCATTGTGTCAAAGTTTGGTTGAAATCAAACTTATAGGTAACGAGAAAGAGCCAAAAAGGACTGTTCCAGAGGGTCTGAAATGCATAGTAGTTGGTATGGCCATTTGTATTCACTGGTCGTCTCCGTTCCACAGGCTAAGAGCGACAGCAGCGTGCCGGACCGCCGCGCGGACGACCGTCACCGCGACCACCGGCGTACTGACTACCGCCGGCGGGCAGAGGACACCCGCCGGCGCGACGAGCGGCCGCGCCGTGACGCCTCCGCCGACGCCAAGCCGGCCGGAGACGGCGCCGACGCGCCTGCCGCCGAGGGAGAGGCCGCCGCCGGAGAGGGCGGTGACGCCGCGGCGAAGGAGGGCAACGCCCCGGGCCGCGCCAACGACCGTCCCAACGACCGACCGGCCAGCCGGCGCCGCGACAACGACGTAGGCCGCCGGCCGCCGCCGCGCGACCAGCGAGGGGACAACCGACGGCCGCAGCGTGGAGTGCTCACCTTCCAGCAGATCAAGGAGGAGCGCGAGCGACAGCGGCGCCGAGAGATTGAGCGCGAGGAGCGCGAGGCGGAGCGCCGTCGGCGGGACGAGATCGCCCGCGCGCGCGAGCAGGACCGGCGCAACCGCGAGGAGGCCATGAAGCTGGAGAGGTGAGTGGTCCATCCCAGTATCGTGCCAGCGCTGTTTTCTCACAGTGCGATGCGTTTTGAAAAGATTCACTTCCCTGTTGCCCGGTCCATTCATGATCTGTCCCGGCAATTCAGAATAAGTTTTGTGAAATGTCTTCACCTTTGGCTTATGATTATACCTGATTGGTCGACTGGGATGTTGACTACTTTAGACGGGGACTGCGTTGACTACTTGGAAATGTGCCCCGCGATCTAACAATGTGATTTCACCCGACGCTGACCGTGAGTGTTTTTGTGCCAGGGAGCGTGAGCGTCTCCGGATCGAGCGCGAGCGTATCGAGCGTGACAAGGCCGAGCTGCTGCGTCTGGAGCGCGAGCGGCAGCGCGCCGAGCGCGAGAAGCTGGAGCGTGAGCGCGAGGAGCTGCGCCGCGCCGCCATGCGCATCCAGGACGCCAAGCGCAACATCAAGCGGCCCGCCGAGGAGCCGGCCGCCTACCCGGAACGGAAGCGGCCGGCGCCGGCGCCCGCCCCCGTGGCCGCGTCGCGCACCAGCTCTCACTACGACGACCGACGCTACGCCACGTCCCGCGACTCTGGCCGCGCGCCGGCCGGTGGCGCGCGCGATTATGGCCGCGCCGAGGACCGCCGCGTGAGCGAGCGATCAGAGCGGTACGAGGCGGCGCCGCGGCGCGAGTACGACCGGCGCGACTACCGCGAGCCGGCCCGCTCCTCCCGCGACCTGTACGACTCGAAAGGTACGCGTCGCCTATAACGGCGCTGGGATGGCGGTGAAAGGGGGCACCGACGACTAACTTATTTCAAATGGTGTGTCTTGATCGGATAAAGGATGCTCGCTCAAATTAACGTAATCCATTATTTTCTTACTACTCTGCTTGCCTTCTCACACCAACTGTCACAATAACTAAAATATTTTGATGAGCTTCCCATGAAAAATACTTGTAACTTTAGTCTGGCAAACCTAAGAAAGAACGGATTTAATAAGCGCATCCGCAGTTGCAGATGCACGTACCTTTATACTGCCTCAAATATGCCCGAGAACTGATTTCTTCCGCGACTTTTCACACAAATGTTATCCGAACCATACATGGATTACTAGTGATCAAACACGTGCAAAGTGATTCCGGCACTTAAACTCCATTCTTTCTAAGGTTTGCTAGACTATAGTTCTTACGGCTCGGAGCATCTGTCATGCATTTGGATCTGGAACCTTTTGCTGCGTTCCTGCCTACCTTGGCGTTTATCGTTTTGTCTGCCCGGTTCTGTTTTGTGTGACCATCGTATTGTTCGTGCCGACAGGGACGGGCTCGAGCCGTCAGTACGGGGACAGCCGCTCGGGCGGCTCTTGGCACACGGCCAGCTCCTCACACGGTCTGGGAAACGGACAGGCGGCCCCTCAGAGAGATACTTGGGGGGCCGCTATGGACCGCAAAACGGACTCAAGCCAGCAGTGGGGCCGCGCCGGCGGTTCTAGCGAGACCGGCTCGCGCTCGACATCACGGTGAGTCATGATGGGCTTTACATTTATTATCTTATAATTTATTAATAAATAATGTCAATTTTTTATAATTTTTTATGGATCGTTGAGTCGTAATTAATATGAAATCGTCGAACCATATGAGCCTGAAAATGATGTCGCTAAGGATCGCTTCCTTTGGTGTTAAATGCGAACGCTACATTTGTGATCGCCATTCGACAGTACACACGCGTGCGGCTGGCGTAGTTGGTGAATCAACCTCATTGACAGTTGATGTGGAACTCCACATCTTTTCTATATATCCTGTTCTTTGAGATGTTACCGGGTATTTGCTTTTCCGGCATTTGCCTATACGCACGACAGCAGATAGCTCATCAGCTAGCAGATAGCCGATAGCCTACTATCCCCATCCCCGTGACTAATTAGCTGATCACCCTTCCGTCTACCGTGCTGACTCCCCTCCCCCGGCCCCGTCCGTCAGGTGGGGCAGCAGCAGCGCTCTGAGCCGCCAGCCGACGGCCAGCAGCCTGTCGGCCGTCGGCGGCTTCATGAGCAGCTCGCTGAACCCCTCGCTGGGCGTCAGCAGCCTGATGCAGCCGGCCGTCTTTGGCTCGGCCCCGGACAGATTCGACGCCTACAAGATGCACGGCTCGCTGCCACGCCGCTACTGAGACTACCGGCGCGTCCGCAGCGTCCGCGCGACGGGCCGAGTGCTTGCGAGTGCAGAGTGATTGATAATGGAGTGAGAGGATGTCAGTAATCAGTGAATGCGGGGACAGGCAGCCACCGACCGCCAGTCTGCCCGAGTCTGTCAGGATGGATGGACGGTGTGCGTGAGCTCTTATTTAGCTAGGATCTCGGGGTCGCCGGCGTCAGGAGCAACTGGCCGAATGGTGGTGCGAGTGTCGAGAGAGTGTTGAATGCTTCACCATTATAGCAGGCATCACGGGGCGCCTGCGAGGGCCCTGCGGCGGAGCGCGGGCCCAGCGGCCGCCTACCATAATCAGTGTGGTTTCACAGGTCGACTTTAGTTATTACTCTTCTTTGGGAGCGGACGTAGTACAATGTTCGTCTTGTGATGTAACGCTTCAATACATGTCGCGGAGCTACAAGCTATTCTTTAAAGGTATTTTGATGTCGAATCCCGTCAACTGATTACTATGCCCACGGGAAACTGGTAACCTGCTCGTCGATACGGGACGGTTTTTGGAGAATCATAAGCTCGTTTTATGAAGGCAATGGGTCTGTAATAGTGCTGCGAACGTTCTATGGTGCATGGATGAATAGCGTTCCCGATCAAAGTTTTTTTTTTATTAACTAGGATTTAGCGAGCGATGGCAGGATTCCGACATAAATGCCTGGGAGTTAATAGCAGGAAGATGCAGCTACCGTTCTACTTCTCTTCATGAGACGGGACACGTAGATCAAGGCTTTCCGAACTCTGACTGGGACAACTGAACAGCGGGATGCCTCACGCATTGCACTGTGGTGCTCTGTGGCTGCAGTGGCTCGCTATAGGTGCCAAAATTCCGCTTTGCAGTGTCTAAGGCGTAAGAATCTTGTCCAAGGCCATCTATACTCTATAGAACGGTTATCTGGTTTGATCATGGATGTGGCATGGCGGGTACTTTAGCAAAGAAGAACACCAATGATGCACTTTGACTTCTGCCGCAGGTGTGACATGAGGTGGCGCTTTTATTCCCCGACGGCATCATGCATTTCATTTTTTCATTTTTGATTTGTTTTCAGCGCGCGCTGCTGGTGGTGAGTCCTCGATTTCGATCTATTTCTGGCGAGGTTATAAATATTAGGAGTATGAAACGTTTTTATTTTATTTTTCTTTATCAAGTTTAGTCCGTAACTTAAGAACTTCTTTCTTCCGTGAATGAGCTATTTCCACTGGCAGAAGGGACAATGAAAATGCCACGGTGATTATAAGAAAATGCCATCGCCCCCTCCCAAGCAAGATTACCCCCCCCCCCAAGAAAATGTATTTGATCAGTTCAAGACATTGTAGAAATTGAGGAGTATGACAGCTATTGTTACCCAGGTCGAGATAAATATCCAGGGGACAGGGGTGACCGATCGGGAGAGGTATAGCATCGGGGCCCGCAGCGGCGCCTGCCACTGAATTACCAAAAACTGTATAATACTAATTGAAAAAGCAATAGCCTACATAGTTTTATAATTAACATGCTTCCAAATGAAAAACTAATGATGTAAAAAAGTGTTGCAATTTGTGTTGAGCTAAATACCCTCAGGACACCCGCCACGTCCCCCGAGCATTCATCTTATCTTCCCTTGGATATCCAAGGGAAGAGCTTTGGGGGATTAATTTCCCAGCTGAAAGCAATATGCTGTCCTGTGGAGTGACAAATGGGGATGCCAGCTGCCACAGCATTTTCAAATCACTACCCAAGGATGTGAACAGTGAAAGACACAGGATGTTGTGTTCAACTTTCACTATAATATGCACCCAAATCATACCTACTAGTGTGCCTAGGAAAATGATAAGAAAAACTGCAAGTTTGAACATATAAGGCCAAGGGCTCTCCACACAATAACTAATTTACTTAACCTTGTATTTTTATCTCTCCATTTCCAACCAAAAAGCTGCCTTTTGCAAACTTAGCCATAATAACCAATCTATAATTGCATGTTAAGATGCTTAAAATAATCACACTGTCATGGAGGAATACTTGATCCATAATAGTATACAGCTTATCCAAAGAAACCACCATTTTTGCTGCAGTGCCCAAAGTGTCAGCAGTCAGCTAGTGCACAAGACTTCACTCTGATGCCTGCCAACTCTTCTGAACCCTCAATGGAGCCCAAGGCAGTGGCCACTCACGTCATATTTGACGTGGACGGGCTGCTGCTGAATACGGAGACCCTATACACCAAGACCACTGACCGTGTGGTGGGCCAGTTTGGCAAGAAGTTCACCTGGGAGATGAAGCTGTCGCAGATGGGGATGAAGGGCTCCGAGGCGGCGGCGCGCATCATCGAGCAGCTGGAGCTACCGCTGACGTCCGAGGAGTACCTGCGCCAGTCGGCGCGCATCTGGGAGGAGCTGTTCCCGTCTGCCGAGCTGATGCCGGGCGCCGAGCGGCTGGTGCGCCACCTGCACAAACACCGCGTCCCCATAGCGCTCGCCTCGGGCGGCAGCGCGCCCAACTTCGAGCTCAAGACCAGCCGGCACGACGAGTTCTTCTCATTGTTCTCGCACGTCGTGCTGGCCTCCTCCGACCCGGCTGTGAAGAACGGCAAGCCGGCACCGGACGTGTACCAGATCGCCGCCGAGCGTTTTGCGCAGCCGCCGGCGCGGCCCGAGGACGTACTGACGTTCGAGGACGCGCCCAACGGGGTGCTGTCGGCGCGCGCCGCCGGCATGCACTGCGTGATGGTGCCGGACGCCCGGATGCCTGAGGAGAAGAAGAAGGAGGCCACCCTGGTGCTGTCCTCGCTGGAGGACTTCCGGCCGGAGATGTTCGGACTCCCGGCCTATGATGCGTAGGGTTCAGAGGGCGGCTGAATAGGAGGTAAGGTAGGAGGCGCTACACTGAAAAGTAGTGTAGCGCCCAGTACTGTGTAACTGGTTCAGCTATGTGAGGGGACGAGTAAATTACTATAGGTCCTTGATTTCGACTCTCACTCGTTTTATCGCAAGTGATAACTGTAAGAGTGCGAAACATTTTGTAAAGTGAAGCTGTTTGGGAAAAGTGGAAAGCGTTGAACTTACCTGTATCCCACCATGACCTTATGCCAAGCATGTACTCAGGTTAGAAGTATAAGGCAGGTATATTTCATCTAACATACGATTGCTTACATTCAATGCTTTTGTTAAGCTCTCATTTTCTTGTTCGTAAGTTTTTGATACTAAGATTTAAGCCAGGTGAATGGCCAAATGTGACATGGATGTAGGCTGGTTTTCATGACGTTGAAATGCTTTTGCATCGTCAGTGTCCACGCGTTTCTTTTTCGCTCACCCGGCAATTCGCCTGCCTGCTTGTCATAAATTCTGTTTCAGTTTACTGATCAACTTTGCTCGCGATGCTAGTTTGGTTCAGCAACGCGTTATACGATCAACTTTGCACATTTGGAAGTGTATTTTTGTAACGTGACGAGCAAAAATAAAATGTTTTTGGGCATGCCTTGTACACGTGGATTCTCGGACCCGCTGAAACGCTGGAACGACTACTTATGAAGTGTGTAGAGTGCTGATGTAGCGTCGCAATGACTTTTCATCGAACGAAGCCTAAATTTCTCCGACATTGCCAAACTGTCCGTTGTCGAACTATGTGGCCACCGAAGTCAAGTGTTGGCGTGCTCTGAACGTCGTCGATTAAATATTCAACACGTGTCACTGGTGCAAAGTCCGCTGATATGATCATGGGGCCCTTCTAAGCTCACATGTTCTCCAATGCAACTTGCAAGGATCCAGTATGCGTTATGTTCGAACCGTCTATATGGTAGGTAATCGTATTAGTGCATAGCAACCCATTATCGCACATTGAACCTCAAATGCTAATCTCAACTCAATGCTCATCTGAATTTCATATTCGAGAGTTTATATGCGTTAGCCTATTCAGTAAATGCTACAATGGTGAGCTAACAGTTATATCGATCGAAAATAAGCTCAGTAATTAAAGCTCTGTCGAGAGGCCAAATTATTCAAGTGCTTTACAAGACTATCTATCTCCCTATCAGCTTGACAAGACACCCATATCTACCCGACTACACGGGTGACTTCAACGTCTGCCTATCGTCGCCGCGCAGACCTGCGGCTCAGTTGCGCCGTCGTCACTCATGGCACGCGGACTGGGCGGGGCCGGGGACAGCGGGGTCAAGGTCACGATCCTCGCGTCTGATAACCGTCTGTCTCCGGGCGGCTGCCGGCTGATAACGGTGTCAGATGACCAGTGGTGGGGCCTCTGCGGGGGGGGGGGCGGGGAGCGGTGAGCGCGCCGTGAGAGGCGCAGAGGGATCCAGAGGGCTGGGGTGTGGGATTGGTCCTGCGTGTCTGCTGCGGAAGGTGAGCTGGTGTGGTTTTACTAGATCGGTGAGATTGGTAGACGTTAGCGAAGTGACGTAGTCGAGCCATCACTGGTGTGCGCACAAAGTGCCTGTGCGTGAGGAACATCGCGATCAGCGCTGGTCGGTTTGCTAATAACATTTTCAGTCTTGTGTTATACCTATTCGTGTGTCGTCGAGATAAATTGCTTTGAACGGAATACTGATCCGGAACTCTAGTTCATAAAGGTATTATTATACTGTTTTGTAATAAGGGAGTGTCGTTTATTCTCAGAATGACTTGCCTAATGCCTTTATTTTGCGTCGCCCCATTCGCTATGTAGCTCGCCACGCAGCTCCTCTAACTAGCTGGATAAGCATTTCAAACATTCGAGTTTATTGTTCATTGAATGAGGCAACTCTCTGCAATAAACGAACAGACCATTATCTTGAGTGCACAGTAGGTACATACGGTCATGCTCAGGTATGCCCCCACGGAAACGAGTGGATGCGAAACGCAGGCACGAGATCTTGTTGCGGAAGCTAAAAATGAAAATGAACGTGGTAACTTCCCCAGTAAGCAACATGATGGTCAAAAGAGACATGGCATAATCCGCATTACAGGAAGGTCTGGAACGCATGTGAAAGAAACACTGGATGACTCGTAAAGCACACGCAGTTACGACGAACACACGAGTGCGCACATGACTCGTAAAACACACGCAGTGACGACGAACACACGAGTGCGCACACCGGGCGCTTGTCGGGTACATGTTGTGCATCACTGGGCGCTAGTAGTCGGTAAGCAGCACATAGGTGGCGCAGAGATACTACAGATCGAGAACATCACGTGCGAACCGTCGGCGACCCCGAGAGGACGGTGGCAGCTCCCGGTCTGAGCGAGGGGTGGTTAGGGAACGCGAGCACGGGTGACAGTGATTCGGGAGACACACCGGTATAGCAGTAGGCTGTCGGTCAGGGGAGTGCGTCCCTGATTCAAGGGCCACAGCTGGAGGGGTCGCCGAGGGCGATGAGGCGGCGTTTGCAGGATCTGGCTCTGGACTGGGGCCCTGCGCGGGGGGCGGAAGTGACTCAGCCTCGTCGGTCTGGGACGGTGGTGTGCCAGTCAGCGAAGACTGAGCAGTGCCAGGTCGCAGCTGTGGGTGGTGCAGACCGTGATCGGCGGGGTGGGGCCTGGGCGCGGGAAGAGGGACAGTAGGTGTCGTGTGCGCGAGGGGTACAAACGAGCGCAAGAACTTCCGATTGCGTAGGGTCATCCGTCGTGATCCGTCGAGCATGATCTGGTATTGCCGAAACGGCAATGCGGCCACCACCACTCCACGGCGGTCCCAGTTTCGAGGGTGGTTGCCCGACTGATTTTGAACCAGCACATGCTGGCCAGCTTTTAGTGGAGGCAGGTCCTTAGTGTGTGCTTGCAGACGCTCATGGTCACGAGAGGTGCGCTTGGCTAGTGCTTTCTCCCTCCAGCATGCGACATCTTGCCACGTCTGGCTGAGATCCTTGTGGTTACGTAGGGGGGGCTGCAGCGGTAGCCCTGGGAGGAAGTCCCGCAACTGTCTCCCGAGGACTAGCTCAGCTGGGGACAAGCCGGTGTCTCTGTCAGGGGTGTTGCGGTGCTGCAAGAGTGCGCGAGTGAGTTTCACAGAGTCGAGGGACCCATCAGCAGTGACGTTGTCCCGTATGAGGCGTTTGGCCGTTTTCACAGCGACCTCAGCACGGCAGTTCGCGTGAGGAAAAGCGACCGATGTGAGGCGGTGGTGGATCCCGTGCTGAACGAGGAAATCCTTTACCTCTTGGGCCATGAACTGAGGCCCACCATCACTTGTGAGTGTTTCGGGGACCCCCAGACCGCGGCAGAGTTCCATGAGGACGTCTTTTAGGCTGATGCCGCGCCAGATCTGAAACCAATTGCTGAATCGGTCAACAACGACCCCGTATGTGTTCCCCATGTACAGGGTGTCTCAAAAGTTCGTTCACACATTTCCCATGCCAATAAAGCATATAAGAACCGGCCAAAAGTATAAGGTTTTGGTGTCTGTGTGTACACTAGACAAATATGCATGCTTTGACAACTGATTAAGAAGGTTGGAAACCAACCCCTTTGCTGTATCTCCAAAAATATTTGCCCATACCGATTTTTGTTGCTCCGTCAGCTGCCGGAGGCTGATAAAAGGTTACCAGCTTTCAAGCTCTTGCAGGGGAATCCCCTGCAGTTTCTGCGTCGGATTTAGTTTTTACTAGCTCCCCGGCAACATCTGATTTTCCCTGAAAGCCGACAGCTTGCATCGACACCATTCTTGAGTATTTTGTAGGCATTCTCTGGCGCTAACTCTGTGGTGTCGCGAGCTGCTCCCCCCCCCTGCCCCGGGGCCTGGCGACGCCAGTTGCTCCCCCCTGCCCGGGGGCCTGGCGACGCCATTGGCGGCGCCGGCGCGCAGACGCGGGGTTCGAGAGCAGTCGGCCGCCGGCCCGCGCGGAGCGCGGTTGTGGCAGTAGCGATCGGTGTTTGGCGCTCTAGGAAGTCTAACGCAATGCGGCTTTGGTTGTGAATAAAGAGCTCACGTTATAACATCCTGGCGACGAGGATCAGATCAAGGTGAAGCCTTTGGAGCTGTGATTGCGAGTGATGGCGAAACGGGCCAGTGATCAGTGCGCGGTGGTCAGCGAGGGCGGACAGGCCACGGACGGTGAGGGCGCAAACGTTGCTTAGTACGAATGCTTAGTGCTTAGTATTGCTTAGTATTTTTATTTTCGCGCTGCTGCTGGTAGTGTGCCTGTCGCGCGGCGGCCGTTGTCCTGGCAGGGTTTCCCATGTGATCGCCGAAATTCGTGGCGGCCATGATGCCTCGGCAGTGTGGTGTGCGTGGCGCATGCGTCGGCGTGCTGCACGTTGATTGGTCGGCCGGGGGTGACGCGCAGCTGTGGCAGCGCGTGTGATTGGCTGATTGGTGCGGCGGAGAGGGCCTCAATGCGGTTTGAGGCGCCTGGTCCCCGAAGCGGGTAATTTCGGCGGGAAGCTGGCGCGCGGCCGGGCGGTGCGGGACGAGTGCGCATGCGCGCGCGGTGACGTGCGTGTGACGTCACTACCACGTGACGCCCCCGTCGAGAAAAGCGCGGGAAACCGCAGCTGCAGCGCCAAGTACAGGCGCAGGGCGGCGCGGTGAGCGGTGACCGGTCGGCGTGAGCGGTGGCCGACCGGCGTGTGCGGTGACCGACCGGCGTGTGCGGTGACCGGCCGGTGTGAGCGGTGACCGGCCGGTGTGAGCGGTGACGCCCGGCTGCGGGCCGACCGGTGGAGCGGCTGCGGGCCGCCGGTGGAGCGGCTGCGGGCCGACGGTGGAGCGGCCGCGGGCCGACGGTGGAGCGGCTGCGGGCCGACGGTGGAGCGGCGGCGAGCCGACCGGAGAAACGACGTGCTGGTGAGAGGGCGGCGGCACGATGGATCCAACGGGGATGCAGATAGTGTCTGCGGTGCCGTACCGTCCAGGCACGGACTTTGAAAAGTGGCTCCGGGCATTGGAGCGGTATATGATCGCTGTTGACATTCAAGGGCCTGCGAGACGGTGTGCAGTCCTGTTGCACCTGGTGGGCCCGGACCTCGCCGATGTCAGCGATTCACTGCCTGAGGAGGACGCCGAGAGACAGGGAGAAGACGAGTTTGCTCGCCTGAAAAGGAAGCTAACACGGTATCTGGTGCCGAAGAATAATGTGGTGGCGGAAAGAGGAAAGTTTCAAGGGATGAAAATGGAGCAGGAAGAGAGTCTGGAGGAGTTCCTGGGCAGACTACGGACGCAAATCCTGCGCTGCGGCTACGAGCCGGCGCAGGTGGACCGTGAGTTGAGAGACCGATGCGTCCTGGGCAGCCGAGGTGAGCTACAGAGGAAGCTGGTCCGGGAGGCGGCGCTAAAGGGTGACGACCTCTCTCTGGAGGACGTCCGGCGGACGGCACGGGCGCACAGGGACGTGATGGATCTGACGACGCGGCTGTCAGGGGCGCCGGCGCCGGCCGAGACGGACGGGGAGGCAGTTCACCTGGTGCGACGCCCGCAGCGGACGGAGAGGGTCAGGCCGACCGAGCCCCCGGGGCCAGGCACGTGCTTCCGCTGTGGCGGCCGGGGCCACTGGCGGCGCCACTGTCCCAGCGCGCAGTCGCGGCAGGCCGGCGCGCGGCCCCGGCAGGACGGTGCGCAGCCGCGGCAGGACAGCGGGCAGCCACGGCAGGACAGCGGGCAGCCGCGGCAGGCCGGCGCGCGGCCATGGCGGGCCGGCGCGCCGCGCTGCTATCGGTGCGGAGAGCGTGGGCATCTGCAGCGTGACTGCGGCAAACAGCGAACTGGCGTGAAGCTGGTTCAGGACGGCGACCAGGCTGACTGGCAAGTCAGCGCCGTGCAGCCAGCCGCAGCTGAGTGGGCGACGGTCAGGGTGAACGGCCAGGAGTTCACCATGCTGATCGACACTGGCTCACCGGTGACTATAATCAGCGCGGAGACTCACATCCCCGGTCTGACGCTGCGGCCGAGTGAGCTGCACCTCACGTCATTCACCGGCCAGCAAATCCGTCTGCGAGGCGAGGCCGACGTCAACGTGGAGACGGACGGCCGAGCGACACGGCTGCGACTCGTCGTGTCCGACATGGGCTCTCACCGACCTCTCATGGGACGAGAGTGGATCAAGGCGCTGAGGACGGCGTCGGGTCTGGAGACGCTGAACGTGTGCCCGGTGGCGACTCAGCCGACGCTGAAGGAGGTGATGGACAAACACCGTGAGGTGTTCAAAGAAGAACTGGGCAGAATCCCGGTGAAGGTGGCGCTCAGACTGAAGGAAGGCGCCAAACCGGTCTATCGACGCGCCAGACCGGTGCCGTTTGCGCTACAGCAAGATATCGAGCGGGAGCTCGACAAGTGGCTGGATCAAGGGATCGCCGAGAAGGTGCCTCCTGGACACTTCTCCGGATGGGGTACGCCGCTCGTACCCATCCCCAAGAAGGACGGCGTGCGGCTGTGCGCGGACTATCGGATCACGGTGAACCCGCAGCTGCAGCCTCTGAAGTATCCGATGCGCACGCCGGAGGAGCTATTCGCCAGCATACGAGGGAAAAAGTTCTGCAAGCTGGACTGCAGGAACGCCTATCTCCAGTGTGAGCTGGACGAAGAGAGCCGAGAGATGACCACCGTGACCACACACCGTGGTGCGATGCGGATGAACCGTCTCCCGTACGGGATCAGCACCTGTGGAGCGCAGTTCCAGGCGATCATGGACCAGGTGCTGGATGGTCTTCCAGGAGTCGTCTGTTACCTGGACGACGTGCTGATCGGCGCCGACAGTGACCGTGAGCTGATGGACAGGCTGGACCGGGTGCTGGAGCGGCTGAAGGACAACGGCGTCCGCCTCAAGAAAGAGAAGTGCCAGTTCGGAGTCCGAGAAGTGGTGTATCTCGGTTGGCGACTGTCTGAGGCGGGTCTGCGCCCGGTGCAAGAGAAGACGGCGGCCGTCACAGCAGCACCTGACCCTCGGAACGTGCAGGAGCTGCGATCTCTGATCGGGTCAGTCAGCTATTATCAGCGGCTGCTGCCCAACCTGTCTACCGTGCTAGCGCCGCTCTACGCGCTACTGAAGACGGGCGTCAAATGGGCATGGACGGCGGAGTGCGCCGCGGCAGTGCGCCGTGTGAAGGACATGCTGTCCACGGCGCCGGTCCTGATGCGGTACGACCCCGTGCTGCCGCTGCGGCTCGTCACGGACGCCAGTGCGACAGGAGTCGGAGCGGCTCTGATGCAAGTGACGCCCGAGGGGCTCGAGAGGCCGGTACAGTACGCCTCCCGAACGCTCACTCCGACGGAGAGGAAGTACGCCCAAGTGGAGAGGGAAGCCGCAGCCGTCTCGTTCGGAGTGCGGCGGTTCCACCAGTTCCTGTTTGGTCGGCCGTTCACCCTGGTGGTCGACAACAGGACGCTCTCCAGGATCCTAAACCCGGACCGTGAGCTGCCATCTCTGGCGGCGGCTCGCATGCAAAGGTATGCGCTGCAGCTCGCGGCGTATCAGTACAAGATCGAGCTGCGCCGGACGGAGGACATGAGGCTGGCGGACACGATGTCCCGTCTGTCGGTGCCGGACGAGGCGGAGAACCGGCTGTCGGCAGAAGAGGAGGCGGCGTACGGCGGAGGCGGCGTAATGTTCATCGCCGAGCAGGGGCCGTGTCTGACCGCGCAGCAGATAGCAGTGGCCACGCGCCGAGACCCGGCGCTCGCCCGCGCTCTGGCGGCGGTGCGATCGGGCTGGCCGGCGGTGGTGGACCCGGACCTGGCTCCCTTCAAGAATCGCCGAGAGGAGCTGACGACTGAGGCCGACTGTCTGCTCTGGGGCGGCCGAGTCGTCATCCCGAGCAGCCTGCGCGACACCGCCAAGCGGGAGCTGCATGAGGGTCACTTCGGCTGCACTCGCATGAAGCAGCTGGCGAGGCGCTTTGTGTGGTGGCCGGGACTCGATGCTGAGCTGGAGGCGCTGGCTCGCGGGTGTCAGGCGTGCGTCTCAAAGCGAGCTGAGCCGCCGCAGGCGACACGGCACCCGTGGGAGCCGACGGACGGCCCGTGGCAGCGGGTGCATGCCGATTTTGCCGGACCTCTGAAGGGCACCTGGTTCCTGGTGATGGTGGATAGTTTCTCCAAGTGGGCTGAAATGATCCCAATGAAGACGACCACGTCCGAGCGGACCGTAGCGGTGATGAGGACGGTTTTTGCTCGTCTCGGACTACCACTGGTGCTGGTAACGGACAATGGCCCACAGTTCACGAGCCAGGAATTCGCCCAGTTCGCCAGCTCTAACGGGATCCGACATGTCAGAGTGGCGCCCCATCACCCATCGTCTAATGGGATGGCGGAGCGAGCGGTCGGCTCGCTAAAAAACTCACTGAAGGCGACTCTGGCAGCAGACGACAGCGGAGGCATGGAACTGGCGCTCGCCCGAGTTCTGATGGCGTACAGAGTGACGCCCCACGCCGCGACCGCACGGACTCCCGCTGAGATGCTGTTCGGGCGGAACCTCCGCACTCGTATGAACCTCATGGTTCCGAGCGCCGAGACAGCTCTGCAGGCGGCTCGGGACCGGCAGCGTGAGACGGCCGGCGGACGGAGCAGGGAATTCGCCGTGGGAGCTACAGTGTGGGCCCGCTCGTATGACGGTCGTCAGAAGTGGGTCCGCGGCACGGTGGTCGCCCGCCCCGGTCCCGTGTCGTATGAAGTGGACGTGGGACACGTGATCTGGTCGCGCCACGTTGACCAGCTGTTGGCGGCGGCGGCGGACCCAGGGAACAGCGCCGGCGGTGACGTCAGAGCGGCCACCGGCGGTAGTGTCCGAGCGGCGACCAGTGGTGACGTCAGAGCGACGACCGGCGGTGACGTCAGAGCGACGACCGGCGGTGACGTCAGAGCGACGACCGGCGGTGACGTCAGAGCGACGACCGGCGGTGACGTCAGAGCGACGACCGGCGGTGACGTCAGAGCGACGACCGGCGGTGACCGGGCTGGTGGCGCCGGCGGCAGCGCCGGGCGCCCTGTCGGAGACGATCGCGCCAATGGCCTCGGTGACGGCAGCCGCGCCGGCGTCGCCGGTCAGGCCTGTGACCGGGGAGCAGTCGGCCTCGGCCGTGCCGGTGATCTCGGCGGCGGCGGGGATGCCGGTGACCCCGGTGGCTACGGCCGTGCTGGTGACCCCGGCGGCGGCGGTAGTGCCGGTGACCTCAGCGGCGGCGGTGATGCCGTCAGCAGCGGCGGTAGTGCCGGTGACCTCGGCGGCGGCGGTGATACCGGTGACCTCAGCGGCTACAGTCACACCGGCGGTGGCGGTGACGGCGGCGGCAGGGGCGGCGGGGACACTGAGGGCCCCTCGCAACGCCGTTCCGCTCGGCGCCGGAGGTGCCCGAGGCGACTGATCGCCGAGGTTTAAAATGTGTTTGTTTCCACGTTCCGACGCGTAATGTGTTTGTTTCCACGTTCCGACGCGTAATGTGTTTGTTTCCACGTTCCGACGCGTAATGTGTTTGTTTCCACGTTCCGACGCGTAATGTGTTTGTTTCCACGTTCCGGTTTAAAATGTGTTCCGTTTTAAGGGCGGCAGGTTAAAGTGAATGTGTTCCGTTTTAAGGGCGGCAGGGTGTGGTGTCGCGAGCTGCTCCCCCCCCCTGCCCCGGGGCCTGGCGACGCCAGTTGCTCCCCCCTGCCCGGGGGCCTGGCGACGCCATTGGCGGCGCCGGCGCGCAGACGCGGGGTTCGAGAGCAGTCGGCCGCCGGCCCGCGCGGAGCGCGGTTGTGGCAGTAGCGATCGGTGTTTGGCGCTCTAGGAAGTCTAACGCAATGCGGCTTTGGTTGTGAATAAAGAGCTCACGTTATAACAAACTCCTTCATGAATGACTGGCGCCGACATCCCGAGCGCCATTTTCCTTTTCAAAACGACCCCAGTCCTGAACAAACGGGAAGTGCCAGGAGTAAATTTTTCGCATCATATGGTAGCAGAATGTGTCGGACGTCTGTTTCTCAGACACATTGTGCAAATTTTGCAAATTCCAAGCGCTCGTCATTCCCCATGCCAAGACCTTCGCTCGGTTGCGGAATGTTTTCCTCGGGAGATGTTCTGCTTTGTAAACGGCCCAAACCTGTCCATCGTGTGGTTTTATCGGGATTTTGTGTTTAAAAGAAAATTATTCGCTGCAGATCTGCCTCTTGAAACTTCGTTAGATAAAATTTTACAATAACTGACACTTTTGCAGGGTCAGGTGTCCTTTGCATTGACGATTTTTGTGTTATTGTCCCCAAAAATTAGCGTTATAGATATTATAAACAATTTCAAATTATAATTTGTCTTTATTTTACGATGACCTGCACTTTTTGGAAATGGGTAACCTCTGTCTGTGACCTTCTTGCCAGTTTTCAATAGTTATGACCGTATTTTCAGCTGCTTTCCGGAACACGAGTCTGCTGTCGTGCGAGGGTCGTTCAAAACGCCGTTAGTCTCGCATGGTTTCGTCCTTCAAAAATTTTAGCCACCGTTTTTATGAGATGATCATCATGTTGCACTCATCCTCGCCGACACTTAGCCATGTGTCATTTCCGACTTAACCATTCCCATTACTCCTGAAACAGAGAGTTTCACAACATACCCGACTTTGCAACCTACATTTTCGTGCCTGACCCATGGTCAGAGGTGAACCCTTTTTGTGAGCTCATGAATGGTCGAATGCGCTTGAAAACAATGAGACTGCTTGAGGAAGGTTGTCACTAATGCCCATGCAAAATTTCGAGTGTTAATTTCTTGTTGATTCAGAATTATTGACAAAAAAGCATGGCTGGTACCTGTGAACGAACTTTTGAGACACCCTGTACGTGAAGTAATCGGCAGCCACGTGTTGGAATGGATATTCCGGCGTGGCTGGTGGGATAGGCGGCATGTCGGCCTGTGATGGCGCATGTCTGTTGCAAGCCGCGCAGCGTTGCCGGACCGCTTCAATGTCCTGGGACATGTGGGGCCAAAACACGGAGCGTTCCGCGCGTAGCCTCATGCCAGTCACTCCCTGGTGCGCGGCATGGAGGGTGTCTAGGACACGGGACCTGAGAGCCTCGGGGATGACAGGTCGGCCGTGGAAGAGAAGGACGGGCCCCGACGTGCTGAGGTCGTGCCGGATGCGCCAAAGAGCGCGGAGTGGATGAGGGAAACCATCCGGACACGCAGGGAATGACGTGTTCGCCATTTGAACTGCCTGGCGGATGATGGGGTCTTGTTCCGACGCCCGAGACAGGGTGGGCCAGTCGATCGGTTGCAGTGCTGGCGACACCGAGCACAGAATGTCGGAGTCGTCTTCATCACCTGGATCCTGCGGGCGTGCCATTAGAGAGAATAGGTGATGGAAAGAGTAGCCCTCATCGACCACAAACAGCTCGTCGATCTGTGACTCGACAAAGCTGTCATCGGACCCCTCGCGCTGTTCCCTCACACCATACCTCGAGAGAGCGTCGGGGCCTCCATGGAGGCGACCCGGGACGTGGACCAGAGAGAAGGACCAGCCGAAGCTTTTCTCTTTTAGGCGTCTCAGCCTAGGATTGTCTATGCCGTCCAGGGAACGGTCGCCGAAAATACCCAGGAGAGGTTTGTGGTCGGTTCCCACCACCAGTTGGTCACAGCCGAGTGTAAAGTATTTAGTTTTTTCGAGGGCATTGGTGACGCTCAATGCCTCGCCCTCTGTTGGGGAATAGCGACTCTCGGCGCTAGAGGTGAACCGAGACCCGACGCCACACACACGCCACCCAGCGGGGCAGCAGGTCGGCTTGAGTTCGGTGCAGGTACAGTGTTTTTGAAGGAGGACGTACCCGAGTCCTGTTTTACACCAGTCCGTGAGGATGCACGTGGGCTTGGCGCGGTCAAACGACTGGATTCCCTTCTCCACCTCCCGAGCGATGACCTCCCTGGTGTTTCGGAACAGCTGGTCCAGAGTCTCGTCCCAGTACCAAGGACAGTCCTTCTTAAGGAGGGCGCGGAAGGGGAGGAGTTTAGGCTGGGTGGCATAGAAAGCCGACACTTGATTGACCAGAGCCATGAATGATCGAAGGTCGGTCACCGAGGTCGGCGTCGGAAACGACCGAATAGCCTCCGTGTGGGACGGCAACGGTCGGACGCCGTCAGGGCCCAGACGAAAGCCGGCCCAGTCCACGGTCTTTTCACAGAACACGAACTTGTCGCGGTTCTGGAGGATGCCGTTTCGGCCACAGAGCGTCAGATACTCCGCCGCATGTTGGAACATGCATCGAATCGTGGGCTGGTACAGGATGGAGTCGTCGATGACCCTGTCACAAGACTTCACATTCAGTGTGACCCGATCGAATCGGTGAGTGTAGGCATCTCCGGAGACCTTGTACCCTTGAGGGACGGTTTTGTAGCGGTACCTGCCCCATGGTGTCAGAAAGGTCGTGAGGTGGCGGTCCGATTCGCGAATGGCGACGGAGTGGTAGCCGTTGAAGGCATCTGTAGTGGTTTGCCACTGATCCGCGGGCACGGCCATGGCTTTTTGGAAAGGGGGCATTGTGGGATGCGTCTGACGGATGCTGGCCTCGTTGAGGGCCTGGAAGTTGATGGTTCGGCGGGGCTCGCCGTTGTGCTTGCGGGTCACTACCATTCGTGAGCACCACGTGACTGGCTCGTTGACGTCTACTTTTTCCAGTACCCCCATGGCGACGTCCCTGTCAAGGTCCCGACGCACCCTGTCTTCCCAGTGTAGGGGAACGACAGCTGGTGTGTACACGGCGTGAGGGGTCGCGCCAGGCTTCACGGCGAACTCGAGGGGTGGGCCGTGCATGAGGGGGAGGGGCTGGTGGCAGCAAGTGTTAAACGTGGATGACGCGTAATGGTCGAGCAGCAGCTGCTTCAGGGCAGGGATGTCAGCATCGGTGGGGTTATCTGGCAGAGGTGGCGGCTCGGGTGTCGGAGCGCGGCGAGGGCATCCGCATGGTGCCAGGTCAGGTGCAGACGGAGCCGAAGCAGCCGGCTCGGTGTCGAGCGCGGAGACAGCTCCTGGTTTACCCGAAGGTGGGTAGGGGAACTCGGAGGAAATGGAGCCCAGCGCCTGGAGTGCACGGGCAGAGAGGTACAGTCCAGTCAGTTCCTCCGCCACATACACAGCCTCCAGCGTAGACGCCGACCGGCCCCCGTTACTCACTTGGATGGTGGCAGGGAGGGTTCCCCAGATCGTAAGTCGGGCCCGGTTGGCGGTCGAGAGCGTGATACGTGACGGCAGCAAGGACGACCGCCGCACACCTAGGGCGCTGAGGGTATCCGGGCCGCAGCAGGTCACTGTGGCACCCGTGTCAGCCACTGCCACGCACGTAACTGGTGGCGGGACCGCGACACTGTCACGGGCCCGGTCGGTGCATGGGAGGCTGGCCACGTCGACTTGGACCTGCACCGGCAGACGGTTTGATGCTGGGCCAGCGTCGGCGATGGAGCTGCTGCTCGGTTCCAGGATAAACCGGGAGCTCAGCTCTAGGAGAGTGGCGTCAATCTCATCTGCTGTTTCTCTACGAGCGGGCTGACGAGGCCGGTGTTGGCTACGGCAAACAGCTGGCAGATGGCCACGACGACCACAGGTGCAGAGGTGGTTGACTGCCTTACACTGGCGACGGTGGTCGTGGGCAGCCTCCCCACAGTTGCGACAGACTGTGTGGGATGCCTGGCCGCTTGGCTGTGGCGGTGCGTTGGTGCGGGGTCCAGAAAGTTTCAATTTTTGATACGAGGAGCGAATCCGACCCAGTTCTTCACTCTGGATAGCTTGCTGGCTCCGTTTGGCGGTTTCCTTCGTCACTGCATACTGCTCGGCCGCCGCAAGTGTAAGCGGAGTTTGAGTCAGCAACTCTGATTGCACCTCGGTGTCGCACAGGCCCGACAAGAACTGGAATAGCACCATTTCCTCCTCGAAGCTTACTGCCCGGTCACAACGGCACTGTACGACCAAGTGACACTGTCGCGCCACCTCACGCAGCCTCGCCGCGAATTGCGCCACGGGCTGACCGGGATCTTGCTTCATCCGCTGGAGCTTGAGGATGTGGGATAGCCGGTTCTCAGGTCGCACCATGAGGTCTGCGATATGAGTCAGGAGTTGGTGCTCGCTCAAGGATGTGAGTCCAGCACCAAATCGGGCGTACAACAGGCTGTACGCAGGCGAAGGCAGCGCTTGCAAGACAGTGTCTGGGTCATCGCCAGATATGCCGGCCCTTCGCTTGTAGGTCGTGAGCTGCTGCCTGAAGACCCCCAGCGCCGTGTCTGTTACAACACCATCTGGCGAGACCTCCAGTGTTGGTAACTTGGCCTTCTCAGGGGCGGCAGCAGCGGTTGGTGGGTGCGACGCTGTCTGATGCATCTGCAGCAGCTGAATGCCCACTGACCCGTCAAGCGCCGGAGTCTGGAACCCACAGTTGGGCCAGGGGCACTGCAACTGGATTGCAGAGGGCGTAGGTTGAGCAGGAGTGGTCATAGCTGTAGTTGCAGGCTTGTCGGCTCGATCAGATAGCAAAACTTCAGTGGAGTTGCCTCATAGCTGGATAAGCATTTCAAACATTCGAGTTTATTGTTCATTGAATGAGGCAACTCTCTGCAATAAACGAACAGACCATTATGTTGAGTGCACAGTAGGTACATACGGTCATGCTCAGGTACTAACTTTCTCTCTCTCCCCTCGGCAGGTAGCTCGGCGCGATGGCCGGGGGCGAGGGGGCTGCCTCTGGGGGCGGCTGGCGGCAGACGCTGGTCCGCCTCATGGAGCGTCACCGGGGTCTGATCGTGGTACTCTTCTGTCTGCCGGCCTCGTTTCTGTTTGACGTGGCGTTCCGCCTGCGCGCCTGGGTCCGCCGAGAGCTGCTGGCGGCGCCCAACAAACACCACCAGCGGGTGGCCGAGATTCAGGCCCGGGTGAGTTCCGAGGGGATCGTGATTGGGTGGTCAACGAGTTAGATGTGTGCTTATAGAAAGCTGGGAAATGATTTATTCCTGCTGGGGAACTCACTCGCTGGGATCTCGTTGGGATCGGTGCAGGCAAGCACGACTGCGCGCTACGAGTGTGACAGTGGACTGAATTAACAAAATAGGCGTAATTAATGACAGTGAACGTCTCGTTCACGGTTTGTACGCTCTCGGTACGCCCAATCCCGGACTGTAGGCTGTGACGACTCGCTTGCTCAGTGCTCATGGCCAAGATTCTTCAAGATACTCATGGCTATCGCCCTTCTTGTTGTCAGGTGCTGCGATGGAACAAGCTACCTCCATCTGAGCGGAAACTGATGTGCACGGACCGACCCAACTGGCTCAGTCTCTCCACCACGTTCTTCAGAAAGGTCAGCAGCTGGAAGACGCCGTCGTAACTGAACGAGAAATCTGACGTTTTTATGTTATAATTCTGATAAACTTTGGATGTAGATGGTTGTTTGAACCATTTTGAACCATTCAATGTTTGTCTTCCCTGAAGTCGTATTTAGCTGTGATGAAAAACCGCTGCAATGCTACTGAATAGTTTTAAAAATGAGCTAGCAAGAACTCTTATATAGCCTTGGCAAGAACACTCACAAGCTTTGTATTGAAATGTTTGTCCTTTGGTCAGCCCATTATTTCCGTCATTTAGTAATGTTATTTTCTGTAAATCGCCATTCATTGAAGACCATGCGAAAATGTTCCATGACCTGTACGATCTCTGTTGTTCTCAGGATCTCTGCCACCGCATTCCGGTACCGCTGTACGACATCCTGTCGCTGAACGAGAGCCAGATGACGGTCAAGGTGGAGCCCATGGTCAGCGTCGGACAGATCACAGAGTTCCTCATTCCGCAGGGTGCGTGACCGATGGAGTATGAACTCAGAATGTCTCTGTGAACATCATTATAACGCAAAATGTAGATGTATGTAGATTGTACATAGATGGATATAGGTATCGCTATCGACGGTCTAGCCGTGGCTCATATCGAAGGCAGATGGTAACCCATTCAGCTAGGCTAAAGTTGTATCGTTTTTCGCCGTTATCGCCAGTCTTGAGTCTTGTTCTTTTGTAATAAGGTTTTCGAAAAAGAAACCAAAGTTTTTTCTTTGTACGTCTAGTAAAGTTCCGGTGCACATTGGCAATATCTTCGTGAATTTGGTCCAATTGTGATGGACTCGTGGAGAGGAATAGTCAGCGACCTTCACGTGCTGAACGCTATATTGCCTTGTTTGCGTCTGACAACTGTTCTTCGGTCTCACGTACAGGATACACATTGGCTGTGACACTGGAGATCGCGGATGCAACCCTGGGAGGTCTGGCCATGGGTGTCGGCATGACGACCTACTCACACAAGGTAGGCACGTCTTGGTTCTTTCACAGTTATTGTCAAGTAAAAGCCTGTCCTTGTTGAAAATCGCCGTCTGTGAAAGAACTAAGTGCTAAGATGGTGACTTGTTATACCCACCAGTTGTCAGTCCTATTTCACCACATATGGACAACATGACCGGCTGTTTATTCCCGGTGCCATTAGTCAGCACCTGAGTTCCGCTGTATCTATGCTTCAGGCCGTTATTAGACTGATTTAAGGCTCTAATTCCCATGCCTAAGTCCCCCATTGTATCTTCATTTTCCCACCCCGTTCTTCGTCCATTCCAGGTGGGTCTGTACCAGGAGGCGATCCGGGCGTACGAGGTGGTGCTGGGAGACGGCAGTCTGGTACGAGTCACGCGCGACAATGAGCACCGTGACCTGTACCACACGCTGCCCTGGTCGCACGGCACGCTCGGCTTCCTGGTGGCGCTCGAGCTCGACATCGTCAAAGTCAAGGTGGGTCAACAGGTCACGGTCACCTGCAGCTGTAATAAGTTTTTTATGATTTTTTAAAGACTCGGCTGCGCTCTTTTACGATTTATTTTGTCGGTGTCGTGCGAAGTAAAAGTGGTTCTACGTTGCATTATGTCGGTACTGTTAGCTTTGTGTGTGCTGATCACTTTTCCCTCCCACCTGTGCCCGGCAGCCGTATGTCCATATGAAGTATATCCCGGTGACTGGCCAGAAGAAATACTGTGATATGATCAGGGATCTCTCCGGAGCCAACGACAAGGACAAACAGGTATATTTCTGCTTGTAGGACGGTTGTAATATGAAACTGTAAACGTTCAAAGAACTTAAATTTATATTTAGTTTGATGTTTCATGTGTGTAAATGAGTTTTGACACGAGTGCTTTGTCTCAGTTTTTATAAATATGCGGTTCATAGACAAATCACCGTTAAACATTTAGTAATCGTTTATCCATCGGGCCTCGAATTGACGTTTTCCCTAGTTACGCGCGACACTGTATTCGTTGTCCGCTCATGAGAGGCTTCCAATGTTCCACGTTGAGCATGGTTGAGCTATGAATATATACCAGAGTTGAGATTGCCATGCCACTGTTCCCGCTCCGGCAGACTGCCGATTACCTGGAGGCCACCGTGTACAGCAAGGAGAGGGCCGTCATCATGGTGGGCAACTTCGCCGACCTGCCGCCCGGCCAGGAGCACAAGGTTAGGGTAGCAGCGCGCGGGGGCTAATTACGCTAGAAACTGTGTGAATCGTAATGAATTCCTGGTTCCCTGGGTGAATGCCTATAGTTGTCGATGAAATGAGATAGCATTGCGTAATGCATAAGTAGGCCTCGTTTCGGTTTCCTTATTTATCTTGTACCATACCACTCACTAGCTAGAAATAAGAGCTCTGAACCGTAGCCAACTAAGGTCTTTCTTTTTTTCCTGCAAAGCTTAAATGACCGCTCGCCCTCCCTGGCCTCTCCCGCGTGTCCGAAGGTGAACCACATCACGCGCTGGTACAAGCCGTGGTTCTACAAGCACACTGAGAGTTTCCTACAGCGCGGCGAGGGGGACGAGTACATTCCACTGCGCGAGTACCTGCTGCGGCACAACCGGGCCATCTTCTGGGTGGTCGAGGCCATGATACCGTTCGGAAACAACCCGCTCTTCCGGTGAGTGGGATGGATTAGCAACAGAATGCACACGGTTGATCTTGAGATGATGCACCGCGTTTTATTCACCGACTTTTGTGTGTGTACCTATGCTTCGACAAGATCTGGAGTTCGGAGCTATGCTCTCTGCTTGTGTTATGTGTTTGGTGATGAAGGTTTGACGCAATGATGTTCAAGCGCGATGTTCCCTATCCCTATGACAGGTTCTTCCTGGGCTGGCTGCTGCCTCCGAAGCCCGCGTTCCTGAAGTTCACCACCACGCCCGGTGTGCGGGCAATGACCTTCACCAAACAGGTGAGATCAGGTCATACTCGGGTCTTATTCTGCGCTTACAATCCGTTGGCACATTCGCTAATGTTTGACTGTTTTGATTGTTTTTCGTTTTATAAACGCAATGGCCATACAATTTGTTTATCATCTCCTTGGAACTTCCGTTAGTTTGAACATAAATGGAAACAAATATTTTTCTTTCTCGATCTGAAGTTGTCATGGGTTGTGGTGCTATCAAACCACTCCCTCTGCCCATCGATAGGTGTTCCAAGACATCGTGCTGCCGATGAACATTCTGGAGAAGCAGATCGACGTCAGTGAGGAGCTGTTTGACACGTATCCGATTCTCGTCTACCCGTGCCGCATCTACGATCACGGAGAACACGCGTAAGGAAACGCATGCCTTGGCGGTCTAATCATGCTGCTTGATCGGATTGTATACCAATTTTGTGTTTGGATGGAATGTGGCGGATAGAAGCTGCCTAGAAGATTATGCTGATTTACCATGCATGCCTAACAGAGTTCGTGGTTTCAATCCCATCTTGGTTTCAATGCCATCTTATTTTCAACTGACAAAATCTCTATCGAAATCGAAGTTTGTGAGATAAACGTGCACAGTGCACATGTTGCTCCGTACTGCTGTGGTGTCCCGTGGCTACGTGTTGCATCTAACCGACCTCCGACCGTCTGCTATCCGCAGTGGCCAGCTGCGGCCGCCGCGGCCGGACCAGCGCTGCCCGGGCGCCGACTGGGGCATGTTCAACGACCTGGGTGTGTACGGCGTGCCGGGACCCGTGCGGCGCAAACAGCGCTACGACGCCGTCAAACAGATGCGCGCCATGGAAAAGTGAGTGTCGGCTCCCGGTGGTGTGGTCTTGGCGCATCGTCTGTAAGTACTCCACTGTCTGTTTGTTAGCGGTGTAATTTTAGGATATCGTCGGTCACGTGCTAGGGAGTTGGGGTGCCCCAGCTGATGCTCCACGTCTGCCAGCTCATCTGACCCTTCTCTCTCGGTGTCGCCAGGTTCTGTCGTGAGGTAGGCGGCTACCCGTTCCTCTACGCCGATATATTCATGGACCGGAAGGAGTTTGAGCAGATGTTCGATCTCACCGCGTACGAGCGCGTCAGAGAAAAGTACCATGCCAATGGCGCCTTCCCGCATCTCTACGACAAGGTGGGTGCACTGATTCTCGGCCTAGCGTGGCCTTCTCGATGATGTGGCATATGTGCTTATGATCACCATCTTTCCCGGTGTGACAAACCTTACCCCTAGTGGCGTATCCCTTGCTATTTAAGAAAAGTGACTACTTCACCAATGTACACTAGCTCAACAGTGTATTTGTTTCTGTTCTCAGGTGAAACCAGAGATCGACGTCTTTGCAGTGGGCGAGGAGTACATTGATCCTCTGTAGTTCTACGTCACCCTGGCCAACCTCACACCCTGGACCGTGACTGCGCGCTACCGGGATAAGGCTACCGGTGGTTACACCGTGGTTGACGTTCCCTGCTACCCGTGACTGCCGACTGCTGACTGCCAATGTCGTTGCAAACGTGATGCTTGTTGGTTTACAAATCTATGTATATCGTATGTGACAGACATGCTTTGTCTCGAGGACAATGTTATTTGTTATCATGTCTTATGTCAACTATCAATATACGTGAACTGCACTGAACGTCCAATTTATTAGTGTTTGCGTTGCTAGCCGATAGCATTTGTGAATAGTCGTGGCGCGGATGTGATCCGCTATGTGTACTGCGTATAATTCTAACGTTATCGATGCTCCAAGTCACCTATCGCCTACCGGAACCGGTATCTCGTCCCACGTAGCCGTTGCGGCGTATCGTCGCGTCGATGGTTCGCACGGTGCAGTCTACACCCGATCTATCGTACCGTAGCTCTGCAATGGCCTTTCGAGGCCAAAATGCTTTTCTCAGCCCCCCCCCCCCGAAAAAACAGCTATGCGTCCAAGGAGAACGACAAATTTCCATAGATTTCGGACGCTGCGTGAGAACAGTCTCTAATTGCAGGCTCTGCTGGGTCCTCCAGCCATAAAAATACTCCTGATAACAGAACCTTTATTTCTTGTGCCAAAACTTAGCAATAACTCAAGGCCTTATAAGGCGGTAACTTTTGTTTTTTATCGATTAGGAAGGAGCATCTGACGTGTTTTTTGCGTACGCTTTATTTTAGTGGTCTTGTTTCGGGTGCGAACGAGTGCAAAGGTCTGTTTGCCTTTGGATCGAAACTGAATAATTCTGCTCATGCAGCGAGCGAAGCTTGTTTTTTAACCAATCAGAGAAGAGCTTTGTGTGCTTACGTGAGCGCTTTTTGCGTGGTGGAACAGATGCGGGTAACTTGAGGCGAATTCTACATTGTTTACGGTTGTTACCCGAGATTCACGAGGAGGTATGAGTTTTTGTTTTGCATTTGTATACGATAGTTTCAATGGTTGATGGCTTGAGAGTATTTGTTATTAACCTTGGTTATGACATGATATTTTTGTCTTTCATTTGACTCGTATCAATGTGTTATGTTTTGGAAGCTAGATGTATTTGTATTTGTATTTACGATCATGGGCGATCCACACATGGCGTGGCGATTACTGCCCAGATGATAAACTAAAACTATTTCATATTGATATTAGATGAGTTTCAGTACTCCTAGTGTTTTTTCAATTGATGGGCTGAACCAGTTCAGGTTGAATTATTTAAAGGGACACTCCCACCTTAACATTAGTTTTGAGTTGAGATAGCCCAACTCAAAACTAATAAAGAAAACTAACTGAGCCAAATTGGTGGCCATGGCCTGAAAATACCGGTTTGGGCATTCACAACATCGAAAAATGCTTTAATTCGGGGCTAATGCTAAGGGGCTAATGCATTGGTATGCCCCCTTAGAATTTGTGACGTCAGCGGAGATCTAACGATTGTTAAATCTTTTACTAAAACGTTTGGCAGCACGCGGTGGTATTTGCGCGCAACAAATGCCGCACTTTCAAATAAAGTCGCTAGGAACAGCGGAGATCCCAAAAATAAACAAAAGTAAAAGTAATATCTTGAAAACCGGTGAATATTTTTTGATGAAATTTGGTAGATATTCATTTTTGCTCTTTCTGAACTGAGCGACATCACTTTCATGCCAATTCATTAACTTTTTTGAAGGTGGGAGGGTCCCTTTAAGTTGTCAGAGAAGTATGTTCATGAACTCTTATCCAAACTGCAAAATGTGATGACTGACATTGATTTCAGGACTTGCTGTATTGGCTGAACCAGTCCGCCCCCGCAGCCAGTTTATTAGATTCCCACCAGTGTGAGCACTGCACCATGCATTAAAGGAGACAGCTTTGTCAGCTTTATTTTCAGCTCAGTTTCAGTTGTTGATTGACTCTAGGCTGAGGTATGGGGTATGGGGGTTACGTCACAGACACAATTGTGTCACACAATACTTGAAAGTATTGTGTCAATTGCACCATAAAGTTGGAATGTCTTTACTTGTGAGAAGTCAGAAGGGGGTGGCTGATAATGATAAGTAATGGCCCACTCCAGTATGTCACAGTATATACCACACATCAGCTTGGGCAGCACAGTGCACTGTGCAGCATCAGTGCTATAAAGGATGCTATAAAATATTACAAAAAATTCTGATACTTTGTAGTCTGGGTTTTTCAATGCTCATTGACTGCTGCCAATAGCATTGCCATCGCATGATTTTTCCAACCAGTCATGAAATATAACGAGTTATGACATGGCTAACAACATCCAACTGTGCGCCAGTCCTTATGTAAATAGCAATGCTGCTGGTAAAAGATTGATTCTTTAATTGCTCCAGCCTTCCCAAAATGTAAAAAAATGACCCCAATAATATTTATCATTCGTGTGAGCTAATATTGTTCCATTTCTTTGTTTGTTTCCAGTTCATGATCTCAATGATCTATGATGAATGACTATTGCTGAATGAGGTGCAATATACATTGTGTTCAGCTTTGCAACTGAGGTCATAGGTGCTTTCATTTCTAGCAACAGGTCAGTGAAATGCTTGAGCTTGAATCTAATGGTATGAAAGTGTCTAAGCTAAGTTGCTGTTGTAACTTGTAAGTTTTGTTCTTATTTCTTGCTTCTGATATGGCTGAGACCAATACAACATATGCATGGCAAGATATATGCTAACACATCTATGATGCAGCACTGTCTCCTGTGCAGTATGTTACTCTAGTCTGTACCCTCCCCCTCCTCTCTAGCGGCGTTGTCGCCATGTTCAACCGGTTCAAGTCGGCGCTGCTGAGCTCCGTGGGCGCGGCCGAGTCGGCGGCGGCGGCGGCGCAGGCGGCCGTTACCGACGGCGCAGAGGCGGCCGGCGGGCCCGCTGCTCGCCCCGCCAAGTTCGCCTACGGCCGGCCGGCGTTCCTGCAGCTGGAGACTGAGGATGAGCTGCAGGTGGCCGGCGACCGCGTCATCCGGCCCATCATCGTGCCGCGCGACAGCAGCCGGCTGCCCTGGACCGCCGGATACGCCGAGTCAGTGAGACGAGACGAGCCGAATCGCCGCGTGTAGTGGGAGGAGGGTAATAATTAAGAGGGTTAGATACAGACAGTCATGTTAGATACAGACAGCCATGTGCCTGACAGCGTCTGGTTGTCAAACTAGCCTGTTTTACTTTGATTAAGTTCGGCCTACTCATTTTTCACGAAGACGCGGATTGATGACGCGTCAATCTTACTCTGTAAAGCTGAATAATTCATTTGTTAGTTTGCCACAACATATTTTCAACCAACATTTGTGAGGAAAATATGTTCCATATCATCCCTTCAGTTAGTACACAAACCGATGTCGTATGTTGTTTTACCTCACCGCTCCCTTCTCCCGCCGCACAGAGCGGTGAACGCCGGTAAGAGTAAACGTAACGAGGACGCGGCTGCGGTGTACACGGGCGTGCTGCACCAGCCGCCGCCGGGCGGGCCGGCCGGAGACGGGGACGGGGACGGACTGCAGCGCACCGGCCGCTCCGTACCCTACTACTACTTTGGTCTGTTTGACGGCCACGCCGGCCACGGCGCGTCGGTGGCGGCCGCCCACCAGCTGCACCACATCATACACGTGAGTGGGAGGTAGAGTGCGGTGTCTCAGTTATTGTTTGGTGACTGGTTGGTGTCTTTTGGTGTGTATTGAGTCGGCTTATTGTCTTTAGGATCCCAGCCGCTGATGATGATTCAATAGATACTGGCTTAAGTTGAGC
Organism: Amphibalanus amphitrite; assembly: GCF_019059575.1. Classification (NCBI taxonomy): domain Eukaryota; kingdom Metazoa; phylum Arthropoda; class Thecostraca; order Balanomorpha; family Balanidae; genus Amphibalanus; species Amphibalanus amphitrite. The sequence goes on from NW_024881622.1 coordinate 397,586, forward strand.
AATTGAACACGATTTATCGTATTCCGTTCCCGTCCCGATCTCTTCAAACATATTCTACCTCGGCTATCTCGTTTTCCCTCCCCCAGGAGCGTCTGGTGGACGTACTGGACCACCTGCTGCCGCCGGACCCGTCAGCTGCCGAGGCCGCGCCGGCGCCCGGTGTCCGGGCCGCCTCCCTCTGGATACCCGCCGAGGAGGTGGCTCCGGAGAAACTGGTCACCGGCGCTCTGGAGGCGGCCTTCAACGATATGGTGAGTAGTGACAAACGCTGGACAAGAGCTGGCAAAACGCTGTTCAGCTCGGATAGCTGGTCTGTTGATGATATTCATTATATCACAGACAAGACAAGCGCCTAGCCGCGCTGCCTTTACCAAAGCTTTGTCGCGTGCCCCTCGTCAGTGAATCACTTTTATATATTTCCACGCTTTTAACTTTATTTGCGCAGCACTCTAAACTCAACTTTTTACCCTTCATCGCATTCATCCTCAGCTATTCGCAGCTTACGTGTCATGATAAAATGCATATATGTGTACCTGAGCGGTGGGTGTCAATTTTAATGCTGTATTATGTTCCATTGACTGGACACATAATAACTTCATCGTGGACGTGTCTCTAATAAATGACTTTGACTTTGACTTTGATATCATGCTGTTTCTTATCGGCATAGCTCTACAGACTCGTCATCACCGTTGCCTTTCTCCCGCGGCTGCCGTTAGGACGCGCTGATAGCCGAGGACCGTCTCAAGTACGACATGCGCGGCGGCTGCACGGCCGTTGTGGCGCTCCTCTTACTGGGTCGGCTGTACGTGGCCAACGCGGGCGACTCGCGCGCCACCTACTGCCGCCATGGCCGCGCAGTGATCGCCTCTCACGACTTCACCCCGGAGACAGAGCGGCACCGCGTCAGACAGCTGGTGGGTGACGAGAGGGGGAGAACAAGACAGCGAGAGGTATGCCTGTGGCGAATGGGAGGTTGTGCTGGTAGTAAAAAATGGTGGGTGGCATAGCTTGATAGGAGGTATCAGGTTCGAATGTCGGTGGTGAGTAGGAGGCAGCTGGGCTGCTGGCCACACGTCAGTTCTCATAGTTCTCAAATCAAACGTCCTGTATTTATCACCAACCTTACTGCAACCCTTTCTTCTGCTACAGATCTCTCAGCACACGGCCCCCAACCACCCCTCCCTGTGCCCCCCTCCCCCCCAACAGACCTCCCAGCAACCGGACTCTAACCAACCTCCCTCTGCTTCCACCGACAGGCCTGTCAGCAGCCGGCGCTGACTGGCGGAGAGTTTACTCACCTGGACTTTGCCCGCCGGGTCGGCCGCCGTGACCTGGGCAAACGGGTGCTGTACCGGGACGCACACATGACCGGCTGGGCGTACAAGACGGTCACTGAGCGAGACCTGCGCTTCCCCATCGTGTGCGGCGACGGAAAACGGGTGGGTGAGAGGCGGCGCCAACCAGCGTGGGTGACTGGTGCGTGATAGGTGACAGGCGTAGATGGCGATCACTTGGCGGAAAAGTTGGGTTGCGCATGGTGATCCGTTGTTAGTTCAGTCATTGCAGTATGTTGTTAGTGTTCACTAGAAGGTGATTGTGTGCAGGAATCGTTGGTGGCTATTTATAGCTAAAATTTTTATGCTGATCGCGTTTTTTCTGCTTGATTACGGTAACAAGTAACCCAACGATTTGTCCATTGTTTCCCCATGCGCTGCTGCCACATTATCCGGTTGCTGGTACCTGACTGGTGCGCCTTGCCCTCTCCTTTGCAGAGTCGGGTGTGTGCCACAATCGGAGTGACTCGCGGCTTCGGCGACCACGACCTCAAGGCGCAGAACACCAACGTCAACATCAAACCCTTCCTCTCCTCCCAGCCGCAGGTGAGAGGTTATCTACCAGCCTCCGTCGTATAGCTACGTAGCCTTGCACTGCTTGGCAGTGAGGCACAAAAGAAGTCAATTCTTGGGTTCCGAGGCGGCATATCATTTGCGAGCTTTGGCAGTAGCGCAATGAAACCTTCCTGTACCTCGTTGACACTGACCGCGGGGCGGGCCGTAACTGAGGGTTCTGTCTACCCTACTGCCGTAACTTAGGAGCTGGTCGCTGGCCTCCCTGACTCCTCTTCCGCCGTCCGTTCCTCAGGTTCTGGTGGTTGACGTGTGTGTGTTAGCCCGATATGTCATATGAGCCTGCCCCGTCTGACCCCTCCGCCGTCCGTTGGTCAGGTGCTGGTCGCTGACCTCTCTGACCCTTCCTCTGCCCTCACCCCCAGGTGCTGGTGGTTGACCTGGAGGAGGAGGCGGTCACCGAGTCGGACGTGCTGGTCATGGCCACCGACGGCCTCTGGGACGTCATCTCCAATGAGCGCGCCGCAGAACTGGTGGAACAGTCGCTGGCTGCCTTCCCCGCCGACGACGTCACCAAACGGCGATATAGGTGAGACAGACGTCACCAAACGGTGATATAGGTGAGACAGACGTCACCAAACGGCGATATAGGTGAGACAGACGTCACCAAACGGCGATATAGGTGAGACAGACATCACCAAACGGCGATATAGGTGAGCGACGTACAGACGTCACCAAACGGCGATTTAGGTGAGCGTACAGACGTCACCAAACGGCGATATAGGTGAGCGTACAGACGTCACCAAACGGCGATATAGGTGAGACAGACGTCACCAAACGGCGATATAGGTGAGACAGACGTCACCAAACGGCGATATAGGTGAGACAGACGTCACCAAACGGCGATATAGGTGAGACAGACGTCACCAAACGGCGATATAGGTGAGACAGACATCACCAAACGGCGATATAGGTGAGACAGACATCACCAAACGGCGATATAGGTGAGACAGACATCACCAAACGGCGATATAGGTGAGCGACGTACAGACGTCACCAAACGGCGATATAGGTGAGCGTACAGACGTCACCAAACGGCGATATAGGTGAGCGTACAGACGTCACCAAACGGCGATATAGGTGAGACAGACGTCACCAAACGGCGATATAGGTGAGACAGACGTCACCAAACGGCGATATAGGTGAGACAGACATCACCAAACGGCGATATAGGTGAGACAGGCATCAGCTTGTGAAACTACAGGTGCGAGAAACGTCAAATGATAGCGCTGCATGTGAGACGAATGTCATTAAGCGGTGCCAATGCCATGACATCGCTGCCTCTCACTTTTGTCAGGTGCACGTCGGCCGCACAGGACCTGGTGATGTCGGCGCGCGGGAAGCTGAAGGAGCGGCTGTGGCGGCTCTCGGACGGCACCATGGCCACCATAGACGACATCAGCGTGTTTGTCGTGCCCATGCTGCCCTACAGGGAGGAACATCTCCTCTGGAAGGTACGATCAACTACCGCAGTCCTCCGGTAGTGACAATGGCCGCGACAGTGTGCTGAATAATGAAATAATGACACTTCGGCTCCGTGTTTAGGGACGTATTGGCACCTGTATAAAAAGCAAGATTCGTTTAGTTAATTGCTTGGGTCGAATTGACCAGTGCTTACAAATTACTGTGTAATGTCCCTCCCTGGCTATATCTACCCGTGCCCTGACGTGCCACCTTGTCGTCCCTCACCCACAGCTGGGCCAGGAGGCGTCCGCAGTGCGGTGCGCGCCGGCCGAGCCGCCGTCGGGGGTCCGCCAGGTGTCTGAGCCGGCACAGCTGGACCGCTACCAGAGCCTGGTGGAGCAGTGCGGCCGGCCCTCACCGCCGGCGGGTACCTCGCCGAGCGGCAACCCCACCGCAGCAGCGACAGCAGCAGCAGCGACAGCGGCAGCGGCAGCGGCAGAGGACCCGGTGGAGACCGGCGTAGAGCCCGAGTTTGCCGACGCCGAGACCGGTGAGCCGGCGGCGGCCAACGGTCCGGTACCGGCGGCAAACGGGCCCTCCGGCACCCCGTCGGCGGCCGAGCAGGTGGGAACGGTGCCGGTCACCTGGTTCGGAGGGGAAGACGCGACTCCGGTGCGCCGGCCGGCGAACCGGTAGCCGCGCTGACCCGGACCCGAGGTCAAAGGCGTGGTGCGCTGGAGAGGACTGATGCGGTGAGATGTGTCTATTTATACGGGGTGCGTGTGTGTGGAGTGGGTGGTTTTAGTATCGCGCACCAGGCGCCGTTCGGGTCTCTTGTGCTACCTCACGTGACCGAGAGGGCGGCAAGGCTGTGCTGGCGAGACGCGAGGCTCGGGCTACCTCTGTAGGTACCTGGCAGCAGTGAGATACCCACTATGGAATGGCACTGATAGGGACTCGAGTGGTCCACTCTCCGTTCAGTGAGTGAATCGCGTCTGCGAGAAGCAAAGGAGCGGCTCTCACAGTGTCGCGTGCCGCTCTGAGCCCTGATCCGTGCCGCTCTGAGCCCTGATCCGTGCCGCTGTTTGTGGGTCACGAACTTTTGTCCAAAGCACGCGGTCGGGTTCGCGTTACATTCCCCCTGGGCATGCTCTCCGCGCTATTGAAGGGCTAATTTGGCATTCCGGTGTTCTGCCTGTATTGGCTTATGTGTTTTTGTGTTGAGGCAGACGGATTCCGTTGTTCGTTGATAAATGTGTTATTCTTATTGTGATAAAGTCGCTTAGTTAGGAGAAAATCACGGAATGCAATCTTGCCAATGTCTGAATAATCGTTTCTTGTAATCTGACGTTTTTTCCGGCGTAATTGGTAATGGTTCATTATTTTTCCAGGGGTTAGTGTTATTCGTTGTGCCGCTGTGTCGATTCCCACCTGGTGTTTTAAAGGGCGGGTGAAGTGTGCAATCAATATGGAACTGATATATACTTTGTATTGGTTTTACTGCAGTGTTATGAACCTCGGTGAGCTAAGAAAATGCTGCACTGTTATATGCAGTCAGAATCGCGATCTTTTGGTAGCTACGCTCTGAACTCTGTGCAAATGTTACTTGCTTACAGCATTCAGGGGTGGTAAATGCTTATCACAGTCAACATTGTTAGCCCTTGAAATTCACTAACTTGCAACTGGGGGGTCTGCTCGGTACCCAGCACTACTTTTAAGTTTTAAGCTGCAAACACTTAAAAAAAGATGAATGCTTCTCTCTGGGTAATGAGATCCTTAGAGAGTTGTGAGGACACTAACTTGGTGCTTGGTTCAGTGGAAAGACTGCACGTAATACCGGATGAAGGACTAACTAAATTGCCTTTCGGTCCTTCATCACTCCATTTGCTGGTGGACATATTCTTGCTTGATTCTTGCTGTTTGCACTGGTTGGAATAAGACACGCTGGCTGGGTGTTCTGCCCGGTTGTTAGCCATGGAAAAGGCATAAGGGAGGGACGGCAGCAGATTCGTCTATCATATCCGTCCTCAGCAGCAGGTTCGCGAATATGCTGCTGCGCGTCTCCACTGCTCCAGTAATTGTAACAGTATCGATCCGAATCTGCTGCTAGTAGACGGACCCTACGGGAACCCATGGGCGTAACCACCGCGCTGGAACGCTGGAAATTCCAGCCCATTTTTTTTGGATGCTGAAATGCCGCCCCTGGTAGAGGAAGTCTGCAATTGGGGGGTTTAGGGACTTCAAAACGAAGCAAAAGAAACGGCACTGCTCGGTCCACTACATACGCCTGGCCTCAACGTGCCGTTCCTCACTAAAATACCTAGGCAACCTCTATACATGCCTCCCCTCCCAGATGCTCTGCCGCCCCTCCGCACCGACTCTCCCTCAAGTTCCTCAGAGCTGTCTATGTGCCGCCCCTCACAGAACCCCACCGCCCTTAATGTGCCGCCCTTCCGCATAATGCTCTATCGCCGTCTGTGCCGCCCTCTCCAGATGACTTGCCGCCCCTCCCCAGAGTACATCGGCGCTCTCTATGTGCTGCCCTCGCCACAGCTTCCCGCCGCCCTCAATAAGCCGCCCCTCCCCACAATGCTCTATCCAGCAGTCGGCGTCGCCCTCCCAAGGCACCTTGCCACCGCTACGTGCCGCCCCTGTTTTATGATTCGCCCCTCCCTATAACGCTGTATTATTTCACATATCTATTATCCAGGGGCGTAGGCAGGGGGGCCACTGGATCATGCCCACCCCCCCCCCCTCCTTTGCGATTGGAGGGCGCCGAAGACGCCCTCCAATCGCGAATATGTTTACAGGAAAAATGCGGTTGGAAGGCGCCCTCCAACCGCTGTGTAGGCTGTAGCGCTCTTATCGTAGTGGTAGTCGCCAAGTTAAGCCTGTTGACCGCAGCCGTCCTACCCACTGGCGCCCTCATTCTGATCAGAATACTCCTACCTATTGGCGCCCTCCTATAAATCGGCGCCCTTACCCAAAGGCGCCCTCCTGTAGGTCGCCGCCCCGCTATCCGTTGGCGCCTTTCGACTGGTCGGCGCCCTCCTACCAACTGCGCCCTCCTGTAGAATTTTGATTGCCGCCGTCCTCCGTTCTGGCATCCTCTTGTTGATCGCCGCCCTCCTACCCATTGGCGCCCTCCGTGGCTTCCTCTTGTTGAATGTTGATCGGAACCCTCCTACCTTTTGGCACCCTCGTGTTCCCTCCCACCCACTGGCGCCCTTCTGTTGATCGCCGCCGGCGCCATCCTACCCACTGGTACCTTCCTGTTGATCGCAGCCCTACTCATGCAGGCGCCCTCCTGTTCAATGTCACCCTCTTAGGCAAAGGCGCCCTCCTCACCATTGCCGCCCTCCTTTTGATCGTCAACCTTGCGCCCATCGGCGACTTCCTGTTGATGATCGCCTTCCTACCTATTGACGACCTGCTGTTGATTGCATGGTCATTCTGCCTATTGGCGACCTCTTGTTGATTGCCACATTCCTATCTATTGGCGCCCTCCTGTTCCTCGCCGCCCTCTTACCTGGTGGCACCCACCTGTTGATTGTCGATCGGGCCCCTCCGTCCTATTGGAGCCCTCCTGTTGATCGCCGCCCTTCTACTTATTGGTGAACTCCTGTTAAACGCCGCCCTCCTACCTTTTGGCGCCCTCCTGTTGATCGCCGCCCTTCTACCTATTGGCGACCTTTTGTTGATTGCCATCCTCCTACTCATTGGCGCTCTCTTGCTGATCACCGCCCTCCAGATAATTAACATTCTTCTGTTTTTCGGTGCTCCCCCACCTACTGGCGCCTTCCAGGTGAATGTTGGCCGGGGCCCTCCTTCCTATTGGCACCCTCCTGTTAATTGCCGCCCTTCTACCCATTGGCGCCCTGCTGCTGCTTGCCACTAGCCTACCTATTGGTGCTCTCCTGTCGAATGTCGATCGGGGCTCTCCTATCTTTTGGCGCCCTCCTGTTTCATGCTGATCGGGGGTCCTCCTATTTGGTGCTCTCCTGATGATCGCCGCCCTCTCAGCCATTGGCGCCTTCCTGTCGATCGCAGCCCTTCTACTCATTGGCGACCGCTGTTGATCGCTGCCCTTCATTTACCTACGTTTCCCAGCGTAGCGGCTCTCTTTCACATATTTGATGCCTTGCCTGTCGAAACTGCCATAGATGAGCGTGCATTCATCACAATGAATGAAGTAAACCAAAACTCCACGCTCTATGCATGAAACCCGTCTTGGTCTTAACCCGCGAGTTGCTGGGGGGGGGGGGGCGTTAAACGCCCCCACTTTTTTCGCCGGGCCATAGGATAAAAACGGCGCGCCGCAGGCGCGCCAAATTTCAAGTACCTGTAGGGAATTGATTGAAGTTTTTTTGTGACAAAGTTTCAAAAAAATCGGTCGGAAAATTTTTGAGATATCGAGGTTTTAGTGACGTCATGATTTCTGAGTTTTCGACCAAAAACGGCATATGTTCAAAAATCATATAAAATCACAGAATAGACATATAGACATGCCGTAAACGCCATTAGAATGCCAATACCATGAACATTCAAATGGCTGTCTTCGATTATTGATTATCGTTCCGCATTTCCCAAAATCTTGAACTGAATCTTGGCAATTTCTCGTGACTACTTCACGACCATGATACATGAATTTCTTAAATTGAACTTTTTTAGCCAAACACGTACACATATGATAAAATGAATGTCACCATCGTGTTCTACGCCTCAAATTACCCATAAAACATGTGTCACAGGCTGCGAATATCAGTTTTTATTTTCGGGGATATGTGCCTGCCCGGTTGACCTGACCTTGACCCTGACCTATGCTTGACTGACCCCTGCATGGAGCTGACACTCGTGTAGGCCTTATATGATGGATTGTGCACCGTTTTGACAGAGTTTATGACGAGAGGCGCCCATTGCAAAGTCCTGAAGTCCATGCTACTGAAAGCCCGATTTCAGGTGTTTGACCTGACCTTGACCTGACCTGTGACCTCAAAATTCAACTTTAAAGTACTCATCTGAAGCGTCTTGTCGCGTTCTTTCGTTTGCCGCCTCGTGCGTTTCGCTGCGCCTATTGGTTCTCGAGTTATCGGCTGGGGGCGTTTAACGCCCCCCCCCCCCAGCAAACGGTGGGTGGCGAAATACCCCAGCAACTGCCGGGTTAACAGATTGATCTTACAATAATGACATTTAGGTACAGGGATCACGATAAAGAAGTCAATGGGCACGGCCGCAACAACAAACGTTTGAAATTTCGGCGATTGAAATTGGTTATGTGTTATGTGCTTAACACTGGATGGATCTGTGAGAAGGCTATAGGGGCTGGTCTGAGGCAATTTAGGTGAGAAGCCCGAAGAGGCTAACCCGCTCTCATGAGGAGCAGTCCCGTTTCGGTTTATGTTTCTGATGCTTGTTGCTGCGCTGCTGCTTCTTGTTGTGAGCTTGTATTTACGCATCTCATGCTCCGGTATCAATCCGATACGGTGATCTGGTGTGGATGCCGCCACCAATTAACTTTTTCTACACCGTCACCCATGGGCGGAGCTTCCTGTACAGTTGGTGTGGCAGTGGCCCCACCAATCTTTATTTTTGCCCCAGCAACTTTGCTAAAAGAGTGAGAAGAGCTTTGAACAGAGAACAAATCAGGTGTGCTTAAAAAGCGGAGAAAGGGTTTGTTTTCGAAAATATCGCGTGCCTTCGGCGCAGCATTTCAAGAACACTTACCGGGGTTACATGAGCGATCCGTTCCAAATACGCACTACGCTAATGCGCATCAGCTCCCCACAAACGGATCTACGGCACCGGTTACATGAGACTAATTCGTTTTATCTACGTCAAACGGATCTTGTTTGGCTCACCCGGGCTGACTCCTCGACGGCCGGTAATTCGCATCACAAACGGAATAGGATTAGCGTACAGTCATGGCGCAGTTGCGGCATTTACCGGGACGACTGAGCTAAATTTTAAATACTTATATCATTTGATAGGCTCAAAAACATTTAGAATTAACATGAAATCAAAAAATGAAAACAAAGTTTTCTTGTTTTAAGTCAGTGGGCACTGATTCGCCATGCAGCGACAGCAGGGTGGTCAGAAAAAATTATCTATCAAAATATTTCATTCATTTTATTTCACATGCAAAGACTAAACCAAAATACCAACATTTTTTTGCTATTTTCTACGAGGCAGCCAATAAAAAAAATGCTTAGTATTTTGCATTTTGACGCTTCCAGTCAGCAAAGAATAGTTCTTGTGAAATACGGCCTGAATCGTGTGCCTCGGACGTTTCGGTTACATGAGCGATCCGTTCCAAATGCGCACTACGCTAATTCGTATCAGCTCCCCAAGAACGCATTCAGTGCACCGACTACATGAGCAAATTCGTATCAGTGACGTCAAACGGATCTAGTTTGGCTCTCGGCCCGATGCGCATTACAAACGGAATAGCATACAAATGTGGCGCACTTCCGTAGCAATAGAGGTGACTAAATTAAAAATTTATTATCTTATGTCTTTTTTGCATTTAATCTGCTAAAAACATTATCAATTAACTTGACAAAAAAAAGTTGAACATAAAGTTGTCTTGCTTTGACTCATTGGGCAATTGCCTCTCTTGATTCGTCTGTAGTGCTGTCAGAAAAATGTTTCAACTGAAATTATGTGGATATTTACTATTTGGTTTTCACTATATTTATTGTTGAAAACTTGACAAAATACCGACATATTTTTTTAAATATTATTTCAAAAGAAGAAAATGAAAAAAATACCTATTATTTTGCATTTTAATGTTTCTTTTTGCGAAGAAATAGTTCCTGTAATACGTATCTTGGTCCTATTCGCTTCTAAGCCTCTTTCCCAGTGGATTTTGTTCGGACCGCCGATTCGTATTAGCAGGTGGATACATGAGTCGGTAGTACGCTCCTGATTCGCATTAGCGGTGAATCCGATCGTGATACGTATTTGCTTTGCTCATGTAACCGCGGATCGGATCGCCGATTCGTACTAGCAGGTGGCTACATGAGTCGGTAATGCGTTCCTAATTCGAATTAGCGGCTAAATACGTATTTACTGTGCTCATGTAACCCCGATAACTTTGTCAATAGGAACTCAGTACTTATGCCAATCACTTGCAACCTTTTTGCCACTGTGAGATTAACCCAATACCTACCAAGTTTTGCAGCACTGCGCGTCGCGGCTTTCCTTACACACGCGAAGAAAAACTGGTGGCGTGGTAAAAAAAAAAAAACGCCTCCCCTCCCCCTCCTGAGCGATCGCTACGGATTTTTATCTCGTGACCGTATGGCGCCCTCCTTGGTGAGGTGGCGCTCTCCTAACCCTTGCCCCCCCCCTTCGCAATTTTCTAAATACGCCGCTGTCTATTATGTAAACTTTTAACTAGGATAGCTAACTACCTGCATGGCTGCCCTAGAATTGTCAGCTGGGTTTGACGCCAACCAGTCAGAACTCAGATCCCATTGCAATTAAACTACCCTGAATAAAGTGAACTATTTAAGAGTGTACCTATCATTTATCAATCCGGTGCGTAGTAGCAAAGTCAAACTGCTAGCAACGGGCTGACCGCCCATCTTACGCATGCATATCTACCTCATAAAGTATCAATATCTCAAACACCAGAGCCGTGGCGGAGTGGCGGGTTATCTACGTCTACGCCTCATAACGTGTAGTCAGTTGACTGCTGATTATTGCTCTTATTTCCCAAAGCGAAAGTTCTTAACCCTTTCCCGTATTGGTGTTTTTATTTCAGCCGCGAACGTATAGGGGGGGGGGGCCTTGCCGTTCCGCCCTTGATCGAGCTAGAGCTTCGCGGAAAAAACGACCATGTTGCCCGTGACGAGAACAAGCCGATGCTACCAAATTTTAAGGTCTTAGGTCATCGGTAGACCTTGTCACCTTCCAGGCCAGGTCAATGACCCAAATGTCGGGAAAATCGGGACCTGTCAGAACGTCGTAAAGGGTGGCTGCTATGGAGTTTTCGGGGTACTGATCACGCATATCATGTTAATTATAATCATAGATGATGTCTTCATGCATTTAGGCCAGGTTAGGTTAGGGTTCCAGTCGAGCTGCTTAGTGTGGGTTTTACTGGTCTGTGTAAGGTATCGCGTGTACGAGGTCTGCCCAGTGGGTGTCTAGGTGGGTCTTGAACTGGTTGAGTGTACTGGCGTCGACAAGTTCTGGCGGCAGAACTACTTCGTAAATGTTCAAATGGTTGCTAAATTCGAATTTAGCTCCAAAAACTAACCTAGAAACATGTAAAACTCGAAAAAGTGAACCGAGGTCATCAAAGGTCATTTACCTGACCTGACCTTCCGGTGACCTTGACACCCACCCTAATGCATGGGAGCAACATCATATCCCATGTTTGAACGCATGAAACCACGGAAAGACTGCAAACGCGCGGCTAATGCGAGCCGACATACGCCGAATCGCGATTCCGGCCAAACATGCTCGAAAAGTAGGTCAAAGGTCATTAGGGTCAGGGTCATGAAATTTTCATGGCAGGTGTAAACTTAATTAACGCGAGGGTACTGAAAGTTTCGTCGTGATCGGCCGCTTTTTACGCGAGTTATTCGCGAAAAATTATTCGCGAAAAACCGAGGGGTGGTCTGTTCGACCCCCCCCCCCCCCTCTATACGGGCGAGGGTTAATACACAAACACGACGGCCCTCAAACACTCACCTCTGGCGCCCAAAATATAAGTGCCGCCCTTCCCTTCGCATTTGATGCCGCCCCCAGGGAGTTATTTCCAGCCCATTTTTTAAGGAGTGATTACGCCCCTGCGGGAACCCGCCGCGCTGCCGGTAGCAACATTATTTGGGGCCGGCAGATTTCTGAATCTGCTGCTGGTAGACAGACATTCGGCGAGTCCGCTGCCAGGGTAGCATATTGGGTCGGCGGAATATGTCTGGCTGCCAGCAGCAGAAGCTTGAATATCAATTTGCCTCTAGATTGGCGGACATTCATATTTCATTAACCCAAAAAATTGTAATGCTCAAGGCTCGTCGCAGCCGACCGCCTTCACCAAATTCGCAGTGATAAATGATCACGTTTTAGGTATTTCTAAGGGAATTTCAGGTATGATATGTCCTACCTAAAAAGTCCGGCAGAAAGCATTTTTAATTTTTGCATGCCTTTTACCTGGTGTAACTTTCGAAATTGCAGCAATTTAGATAAATTGTATCATTGTTTACAATGCTTATTACGTAAATGGTGCTCTAGTTTCGAAATATTTATATTCAACCGCATCTGCGTTTTTCGTAGTCACTGCCTATTCACCAATCAGCAGTCCGAATCACGCCCATTGATTTGGCGAGCAGGACAGAACATCAACTTATGAACATGAGTCAGTAGTTGCACCAGTTACGAGTTACGTAAGTCAGGTGAAGTATAGGTGCAGGGGAAAACGGGTTATAAAGGTTTCCCTCTACCGGGGCCTTTTTTCCCCCTACCGAATCTGTGCTGTGCTGAATCTGTGCTGAATCTGTGCCAACTTCCGTTACATGCCAGTGCTGCCACTGGCAGCAGCCAGTGCTGAGCCATGGGAGTGCGCTGATGGGTAGGGAGTGGTGGAACATCAATCTGCCCCAGAGTGTACCTACCTGTATGGTCTTTGGTCCCATATTGCCTTTATCTAATGTTTGGACTCTGATCTTTCTTTTGCCTGTCATTTGACCAAAAGGAGCTCTAGGGCAGATAGTGGTAATGTGTGGACAGGCTTTTTTAATGAAAAGTCAAGTTTACAATGTTCACACACATGTTTTCTCTAATATGCTATGCTGCTGGCACGCCTGGCAGAGCAATTAACTTGAACAAAATTACTTTTGAAACATGAAATGTGGGTCTGAGCTCAAATTTTGTGTACATGCTCTTGCAACACATTTTTCAATTCTTTGTATGCCCCCAAAAAATCTTATCACATATTTCTTGTATTAATTCATGATAATTAAATTAAAAACAAATGGTATTGCCTAATGCAAGTAACCTTTGGGACAGTAGGTATACTTCAGCTGTTCAAAAATGCATTCAAAAGATTTTGGAAGTTGTCAAGTCATGCCAGTAAAGCAATGCTTCTTCTGAACTGCACAGAACAAATTGAACCTCATAACTCAATTGTTAGGACTAACTATGTCAATTATGCTGCTGACAGCTCAAGTGTTTTCATGATGATTTTGAAACTCACATTTTCAGCTGCCAGCATCAAGAGGATAAGGGATGTCTCTGCTCAGTCATTTGATGCCCTCAGCGCTACTACACAAGCTCCCCTCACTCCCCTTACAAGCAGTGAGGCAGGCCTCAAAGAAAGCTGGCGGCAGTACAAAGTACGGCTCGAACCGACGCGGGCGGGCCCACCACTACGGCTGGAAGGCCCAGGACGGCCAGCTGGTGACTGCAGGCAGCATTCTGGTCAAGCAGCGCACCCTGCGCTACCACCCGGGAGAGAACGTGCAGATCGGCCGCTCTGGCGACCTGCTGGCGCTGCAGAACGGCACGGTGGCCGTCACGTGCGAGCCGTTCACCCCGGACACCGAGAGCGGACATGTCTGGGTGAAGAGGGTGTACGGCGACCGGCCCGCCGGCACCGTCATCTACAAGAAGTACTACCATGTGCTGGTGCAGCCGCAGGTCGGACGGTTTAAGCTGGTGGCAGAGGTCTGACGGCTGCCAGTGACGGCTCGGGGGGGGGGAATGTGGTGCTAGTTTCTTTGAATGGGGTGCTTGTGTTCGGGAAGGACGATACCGTCAACTCGAGTGTCAGCGTGTATGTCGTGTGTGCGAACGGTGAATCTTGTGAAACCATCGCGATGGTGTGATAAATTGCAGTCTCATTGTTTCTGAGGTGTCTAACAAAACAAGGAATACCTATGTTGAATTAATAAGTCACCAGTGAGCTCGATAAAAGTAGCATCTAAGTACTTCTTCTTCTTGGTTTAGGGCGCATAGCCTCGTTGGGCTCAGAGCGTAGCATCTAAGTAGGTATCTCGAGATGCTTTCTATTTGTCTCTAGAGCGCAACTTAAGTGTGTTGCTCGTCCGACAGCATGCCGTTCTTGAAAATACATCACTGTTCAGAGCACTTGTAAGCATTTCTTATACGCGATTTTCACATCGCCAACACAGTTAGCTTCGCCGAGCTGTGGACAGGCACTATCTCCGGTAATTCGTAGATAGCGCCTGAGAAATATTCTTCGTTCATCGGATTGAAGCACCAATCAGACCAACAAAACGCATTTACGTAATAAAAGAAACATATTTACTTCACCGTAGAACATATCACAAATGGCGCACATTACACAAGCTAACCTCGACACGACACACCAAAGCTCGTCCATCAGCGCCGCGCGAGGAGCTTCACGTCGCACAGAGCATCCTAAGCAGTGTCGATCGCTAGGCTAGGAGGTTCGTCAGACGCGCTCAGAGACCCAGATGGCTGCGTGACAGCCGGCTTTGATGGTCTGCGAGAGCAGCTGGTACGCCGGCGCCAGCTCGGCGTCGTGCGCCAGGCCCGTGTCGTGGTGTTCCATCTCGTCGTCACGGAATTTCGAGATCACCTGGCGGAGCGGGGGTAGCTGCGTTACGGATCACACCATAGGCGTTGGGAAAGTGGACACATTTAGTCTGGAAATGTCTGAGCACTTCTTGATGAAGTAAACAAGACTCTGTGATCTTATTTTCAAAGTTCTGTTATTTGTGACTCATCATACGTCAGCCATTGGCCAGTGAGAAAATATAGTCGATTGTGTTGGTTGTATATTCGACACACCAACAAGGTTTAACTTTTGACTCGTGCAGATGTTCACACTTTTCCCGTATGCCATTAGCTGGTCGATAAGTTGGTCAATAAGGACTGGACTGCAGCCCAGCGTACCTCTAACAACTCCTTATGATCCTCGCCGGTCTCCTGCGAGAGTCGGCTCAGTTCGCGGATCTGGCTGTTGTAGTGGTCGGTGATGACCGATTCCACGGCCACCGTGCATGCCATAGCCGCCTCCTTCCCCAGCAGCGCGGTACCTGTCAACGCACGCGATAGTCAGTGACACCTCCACCGTTGCTTTGGCCAATCTTTGGGGAGTAGGTACTCTCCAAATTTCTATGTCCAAACTGTTTGGAATTGGAACTCGGGTACCAGAAATGAGCTTGAGTGAGTAAGACAAGACTAGCCACCTAAGGATGTAATTGATTGCAATCTTATAACACAAGACATGATCATCATCAATTTTAGAGTGATGTTTTTGACCTGACCAACTGAAAACCATCAAGGTGCAATTCAAAAAGTCATCACTCACCTGCTCCCAGAACGTAGCCTGCCACGTTCCAGAGTGGTAGCATTACAGTGGGTCTGGCTCTGTACTTGGGGATCAGTTCCTCAAACTTGGCTTTGTGCTCCTTCTCCTGGTCCCACATGTGCTGAATGGTTTGGCCAACACTGGTCTTGCCTAAAAGAGCGACAATATATGATAGTTAAGTAGTGTTTGCAATCCAGCCAATCTCAACAATCACATTTCAGTACATCCATTAGTGCTTTTGCTTGGTGACCTGCCCCTCCAAGAAGAAGCTGCTTTAAGAAATGTAACCTGATTTTTATTGTAGAACAGCTTAGGTGGAGTTTTTGTGCTGCATGGACAACTATTTGATGTTAAAATGTTATAATTGCATGTTCCAGTTCAAATTTCACATACATAAGGAATTGCTCAGCTTACCTAGAACCGCCATTTGTCCAGCGTATATTCTGTCTGCTCCTAGTTCACCTGCGTGATCAACTCTCAATATCCTATCAACTTGTTTGCTTGGCCTTGATCCCAAGCTGCTGTAAAACCTGTATACTGAAAAGACCTGTGATTTTGCAAATTTTGCTTGATAATTCATATTTCAGCTCCTGAAGTGATGGATGTGTCTCCTGGAAATAAAAGTACATCTCATTCAAAGAACAACTGATGGCATTCAGGGAGGTTATCATAAACTTATATTGTGCAAGGCATGTAGGGGTACATAACATGAACATATTACACTTGGGGACAGGGGACTTCAACCATTGGAATGTACTGGTTTATATAGCCTTGAACATACGTATGAACATACCTATGAACTGAGCAGTAATCGCCACGCACTTTCAGAATGTGGATCGCTCATGATTGTTCAATACCAGGCAAGATGATGTGTTGAGGCTTTGACTCCTGATTTCAATCATCAAATCCACAATGAGTGATCCTACCAATAAGGTAGTGGAGTGATCATATGAAATGCCTACCAGCAATAAGGTAGGATCACTATTCACTCCACAGGAACCCTTGTAATCTAAAAACTACTGTATCAGCAAAACTTTGAAATTCATTCATTTTTATGCCCAAGGAATTCAAGCAAAGAGCGAGCAAAACAGGTATATAAATAACACCTCAAGCAGCTCTTTCTTATACTACATGGTTGACAGGCCTGACATGTATTCAGTACAAATTCAGTATTTCCAGGGGGGTACGCTCCGGCTGTTTAGCATTACGAAAAATGGTGACAGACGTTTGTGGAGGATTGTCGACGAACTCTTGTTCCGCGAGCAGTACTTACACGCTAGCGGAAAATTCACCAATCAGCGCTCGGCAGTACTCGACGCTGATTGGTCCGACGCTCGTGACGAAATTGCGGGGGACCGCAGTTATTCTCTATGGACCCGAATAGGCTTTTGGATTTCGGAGGAGTTTCTTTAAAATTATATGCTGTTTGGAGCTGTTTTCGAGTTGAAATATATTTCTTATGACTGTTAGCTATATAATGACACCATAAAATCATGATTTTAATAAATATTACCGATGTAATATCGGCCGAAAAGACATGCTGTCATGGCACGGACTGCCCTGCGGCTGATGTGGGGCCCCTAGTGCCAGCGTATGGTAATAATGGGTTGACGAAGGGTTATTGGAGAAACTTAGAGCCCCTTTAGCATTCAGTATAGGGTCATCAGAGGCCGGGAATGTCCATCAGGGGTCTGAGTAGGCCTGTCATAGGGGCATACATGACACATCATGGCCCATGGGTCAATGTAGATCCATTAGGGGCCGTTGAAGGGCCATCATTGTTCAGCGTGGGCTCGCAATTACCTCTGATGGGCATATGCCGTGCCCCGATGGACTAACGCTGGCCCCTGATGAACCATCACCAGCCCCTGATAGGTCTACAAAGCCCTCTGCTGGGTCCAAATTGGTCACTGATATGCCCAAATGGGCCACTGAGAAACCCGTACAACATCCCCTGACTGCACCTGCTGGACCAATGCCGTCCCCTCATGGGCCCACCACAGCTCTTGAATGACCTTTTCAAGTCCCCTGAAGTGCCTTTATTGGCCTAAATGGCCCCTGATTGACTGATGTGGTCCCTATTGGTCCTATATGGCCCCCATGAGCCCTCAACGTCGGCCTAGACAGCCTTACATTATATGCCACTGGGCCCTGTTGGGTCAGCACCGGCCCCCGATAGGCTTGCACACTGGACCCACCGGGCCTATACCGACCCATGAAGGGTCTATGTCGAACCCTCATGGACCTCCGATGACCACACGCCGACATGTGT
Source organism: Amphibalanus amphitrite (assembly GCF_019059575.1). NCBI lineage: Eukaryota > Metazoa > Arthropoda > Thecostraca > Balanomorpha > Balanidae > Amphibalanus > Amphibalanus amphitrite. Next base: position 415,473 of record NW_024881622.1, read on the forward strand.
GGCCCCATCAGCAGTGGTCCGTCTATCCCATGTACTTACGGTCTTTTTGGCCGATGTGACACCGGTAGTATATAGAATGTCATGATTAAATGTCGTTATTACACAGTCAAAAGTCACAGAAAGAATATCCAAGCTCAAAAATGGCCTCAAACCCAACAAAAACTGGTATAAATCCCCTTCAAAAGCCGTAAGTCTATTAAACGCCATAGGGGAATAGCTACAGTCCCCCGCAATTTCGTCACGAGCATCGGGCCAATCAGCGTCGAGTATTGCCGAACGCCGATTGGTCGGTTTCCGCTAGCCTGTAAATGCTGCTTGCGGATATAGTTTTGAACAAGTGAGGGTCGCGGCTACTAATTAATGTAACGGAAGTTGGCACAGATTCAGCACAGATTCAGCACAGCACAGATTCGGTAGGGGGAAAAAAGGCCCCGGTAGAGGGAAACCTTTATAACCCGTTTTCCCCTAGAAATGACATCACAAAGAGGTAAAAATGGGTATCAATCGAAAGCTCTCGTTTACCCAGACACAGTCCTGCAGGAAAATTCCACTTTTTCCCCATAGGAAAGTTTTTACGGGAAAATCAAAATTTCGGGTCAATGGGGGGTCCCCCCCGATTTCGTTCAAAATCGGCACACAGGTGCCCCACCACCAGCCGAGAAACTTTCCCCAAAACGGTCCCCGTTGCATTGACGTTTAAGGCCCTTAAAGCCCCGTAAACTCGTAAAAAATCCGTAAATTCGCCCTTGTACGGCCAAAAACGGGGCGCTAGGGTAAAAATGGGTATCAATCGAAAGCTCTCGTTTACCCGGACACAGTCCTGCAGGAAAATTCCACTTTTTCCCCATAGGAAAGTTTTTACGGGAAAATCAAAATTTCGGGTCAATGGGGGGTCCCCCCCGATTTCGTTCAAAATCGGCACACAGGTGCCCCACCACCAGCCGAGAAACTTTCCCCAAAACGGTCCCCGTTGCATTGACGTTTAAGGCCCGTAAAGCCCCCTAGACTCGTAAAATATCCGTAAAATCGCCTTTGTACGGACAAAAAAGTGGTGCTATGGTAAAAATGGGTATCAATCGAAAGCTCTCGTTTACCCAGATACAGTCCTGCAGGAAAATTCCACTTTTTCCCCATAGGAAAGTTTTTACGGGAAAATCAAAATTTCGGGTCAATGGGGGGTCCCCCCCGATTTCGTTCAAAATCGGCACACAGGTGCCCCACCACCAGCCGAGAAACTTTCCCCAAAACGGTCCCCGTTGCATTGACGTTTAAGGCCCTTAAAGCCCCGTAAACTCGTAAAAAATCCGTAAATTCGCCCTTGTACGGCCAAAAAAAGTGGTGCTATGGTAAAAATGGGTATCAATCGAAAGCTCTCGTTTACCCAGACACAGTCCTGCAGGAAAATTCTACTTTTTCCCCATAGGAAAGTTTTCACGGAAAAATCAAAATTTTGGGTCAATGGGGGGTCCCCCCCGATTTCGTTCAAAATCGGCACACAGGTGCCCCACCACCAGCCGAGAAACTTTCCCCAAAACGGTCCCCGTTGCATTGACGTTTAAGGCCCGTAAAGCCCCCTAGACTCGTAAAATATCCGTAAAATCGCCTTTGTACGGACAAAAAAGTGGTGCTATGGTAAAAATGGGTATCAATCGAAAGCTCTCGTTTACCCAGATACAGTCCTGCAGGAAAATTCCACTTTTTCCCCATAGGAAAGTTTTTACGGGAAAATCAAAACTTTGGGTCAATGGGGGGTCCCCCCCGATTTCGTTCAAAATCGGCACACAGGTGCCCCACCACCAGCCGAGAAACTTTCCCCAAAACGGTCCCCGTTGCATTGACGTTTAAGGCCCTTAAAGCCCCGTAAACTCGTAAAAAATCCGTAAATTCGCCCTTGTACGGCCAAAAACGGGGCGCTAGGGTAAAAATGGGTATCAATCGAAAGCTCTCGTTTACCCAGACACAGTCCTGCAGGAAAAGTTCACTTTTTCCCCATAGGAAAGTTTTTACGGGAAAATCAAAATTTCGGGTCAATGGGGGGTCCCCCCGATTTCGTTCAAAATCGGCACACAGGTGCCCCACCACCAGCCGAGAAACTTTCCCCAAAACGGTCCCCGTTGCATTGATGTTTAAGGCCCGTAAAGCCCCCTAAACTCGTAAAATATCCGTAAAATCGCCTTTGTATGGACAAAAAAGTGGTGCTATGGTAAAAATGGGTATCAATCGAAAGCTCTCGTTTACCCAGATACAGTCCTGCAGGAAAATTCCACTTTTTCCCCATAGGAAAGTTTTTACGGGAAAATCAAAATTTTGGGTCAATGGGGGGGGGGGTCCCCCCGATTTCGTTCAAAATCGGCACACAGGTGCCCCACCACCAGCCGAGAAACTTTCCCCAAAACGGTCCCCGTTGCATTGACGTTTAAGGCCCTTAAAGCCCCGTAAACTCGTAAAAAATCCGTAAATTCGCCCTTGTACGGCCAAAAAAGTGGTGCTATGGTAAAAATGGGTATCAATCGAAAGCTCTCGTTTACCCAGACACAGTCCTGCAGGAAAATTCCACTTTTTCCCCATAGGAAAGTTTTTACGGAAAAATCAAAATTTTGGGTCAATGGGGGGTCCCCCCCGATTTCGTTCAAAATCGGCACACAGGTGCCCCACCACCAGCCGAGAAACTTTCCCCAAAACGGTCCCCGTTGCATTGACGTTTAAGGCCCTTAAAGCCCCGTAAACTCGTAAAAAATCCGTAAATTCGCCCTTGTACGGCCAAAAACGGGGCGCTAGGGTAAAAATGGGTATCAATCGAAAGCTCTCGTTTACCCGGACACAGTCCTGCAGGAAAATTCCACTTTTTCCCCATAGGAAAGTTTTTACGGGAAAATCAAAATTTCGGGTCAATGGGGGGTCCCCCCCGATTTCGTTCAAAATCGGCACACAGGTGCCCCACCACCAGCCGAGAAACTTTCCCCAAAACGGTCCCCGTTGCATTGACGTTTAAGGCCCGTAAAGCCCCCTAGACTCGTAAAATATCCGTAAAATCGCCTTTGTACGGACAAAAAAGTGGTGCTATGGTAAAAATGGGTATCAATCGAAAGCTCTCGTTTACCCAGATACAGTCCTGCAGGAAAATTCTACTTTTTCCCCATAGGAAAGTTTTTACGGGAAAATCAAAATTTCGGGTCAATGGGGGGTCCCCCCCGATTTCGTTCAAAATCGGCACACAGGTGCCCCACCACCAGCCGAGAAACTTTCCCCAAAACGGTCCCCGTTGCATTGACGTTTAAGGCCCTTAAAGCCCCGTAAACTCGTAAAAAATCCGTAAATTCGCCCTTGTACGGCCAAAAACGGGGCGCTAGGGTAAAAATGGGTATCAATCGAAAGCTCTCGTTTACCCGGACACAGTCCTGCAGGAAAATTCTACTTTTTCCCCATAGGAAAGTTTTTGCGGGAAAATCAAAATTTCGGGTCAATGGGGGGGTCCCCCCCGATTTCGTTCAAAATCGGCACACAGGTGCCCCACCACCAGCCGAGAAACTTTCCCCAAAACGGTCCCCGTTGCATTGACGTTTAAGGCCCGTAAAGCCCCCTAGACTCGTAAAATATCCGTAAAATCGCCTTTGTACGGACAAAAAAGTGGTGCTATGGTAAAAATGGGTATCAATCGAAAGCTCTCGTTTACCCAGATACAGTCCTGCAGGAAAATTCCACTTTTTCCCCATAGGAAAGTTTTTACGGGAAAATCAAAATTTTGGGTCAATGGGGGTCCCCCCCGATTTCGTTCAAAATCGGGGGGACCCCCCATTGACCCGAAATTTTGATTTTCCCGTAAAAACTTTCCTATGGGGAAAAAGTGGAATTTTCCTGCAGGACTGTGTCTGGGTAAACGAGAGCTTTCGATTGATACCCATTTTTACCCTAGCGCCCCGTTTTTGGCCGTACAAGGGCGAATTTACGGATTTTTTACGAGTTTACGGGGCTTTAAGGGCCTTAAACGTCAATGCAACGGGGACCGTTTTGGGGAAAGTTTCTCGGCTGGTGGTGGGGCACCTGTGTGCCGATTTTGAACGAAATCGGGGGGGACCCCCCATTGACCCGAAATTTTGATTTTCCCGTAAAAACTTTCCTATGGGGAAAAAGTGGACTTTTCCTGCAGGACTGTGTCTGGGTAAACGAGAGCTTTCGATTAATACCCATTTTTACCCTAGCGCCCCGTTTTTGGCCGTACAAGGGCGAATTTACGGATTTTTTACGAGTTTACGGCAGGGATGCGGAGCCGTGGAAATTTCAGACGGCTCCGGCTCCGGCTCCGGCTCCGGAGAAAAAAATCGGCTCCGGCTCCGGCTCCGGCTCCGGGTGAAATGGTATGGCGGCTCCGGCTCCGGCTCCGGCTCCGAGTAAAATGGTCCGGCTCCGGCGGCTCCGGCTCCGGCGGCTCCGGCTCCGACTCAGTACATCCCCTACGCAATCAATTAAATACGGGTGGAAGAAAAATTGGATTGGTTATACGCGTTACTCTTTGCCATGACCGGCTCACCGCGTCCCCGCGCAAACGCACCTCGGAGAGAACTGGCAGAACAAAGGGCTAGGAAGCGATGGCATTGGAAACGCAGTCGCCGCGAATCGGATCGGAGTTCAGTGAACCATCGTAAGCTGACACCCGTCTCGGCTGCATTGGGGGGTGAGGGGTGGGGGGGGGATGAGACGGTGCTGGGAGTCGCAGTCCACTGCACTGGTTTGAAAACAATGGCCGTCACCTGATGACTGGTCCTCATGTTCTGGGGATGCAGTAGACGTGGGGGGGGGGGGGGGGAAGAGCAAACAGGAAGTTGTTTGCGTACTGTGGGATACTGGGGATATTCGGATTTTTTCATTCACTTGATGGCCCATGACGTAAGTACCATATCGTTTTACTGCCTTGTACTGTCAAACCGAACTAGGTCAATTATTTTTTTCCTCTTCAAAAAATAAAAAGGAGCCGGAGTCGCCCCCTTTTTTGGCGGCTCCGGCTCCGGCTCCGGCTCCGGGCTATATTGTTTCACGGCTCCGGCTCCGGCTCCGGCTCCGGGCAAAATATGCCGGCTCCGGCGGCTCCGGCTCCGACTCCGGCTCCGGCTCCGCATCCCTGGTTTACGGGGCTTTAAGGGCCTTAAACGTCAATGCAACGGGGACCGTTTTGGGGAAAGTTTCTCGGCTGGTGGTGGGGCACCTGTGTGCCGATTTTGAACGAAATCGGGGGGGACCCCCCATTGAACCAAAATTTTGATTTTCCCGTAAAAACTTTCCTATGAGGAAAAAGTGAAATTTTCCTGCAGGACTGTATCTGGGTAAACGAGAGCTTTCGATTGATACCCATTTTTACCATAGCACCACTTTTTTGTCCGTACAAAGGCGATTTTACGGATATTTTACGAGTCTAGGGGGCTTTACGGGCCTTAAACGTCAATGCAACGGGGACCGTTTTGGGGAAAGTTTCTCGGCTGGTGGTGGGGCACCTGTGTGCCGATTTTGAACGAAATCGGGGGGGACCCCCCATTGACCCAAAATTTTGATTTTTCCGTAAAAACTTTCCTATGGGGAAAAAGTGGAATTTTCCTGCAGGACTGTGTCTGGGTAAACGAGAGCTTTCGATTGATACCCATTTTTACCCTAGCGCCCCGTTTTTGGCCGTACAAGGGCGAATTTACGGATTTTTTACGAGTTTACGGGGCTTTAAGGGCCTTAAACGTCAATGCAACGGGGACCGTTTTGGGGAAAGTTTCTCGGCTGGTGGTGGGGCACCTGTGTGCCGATTTTGAACGAAATCGGGGGGGACCCCCCATTGACCCGAAATTTTGATTTTCCCGTAAAAACTTTCCTATGGGGAAAAAGTGGAATTTTCCTGCAGGACTGTGTCTGGGTAAACGAGAGCTTTCGATTGATACCCATTTTTACCTCTTTGTGACGTCATTTCTAGGGGAAAACGGGTCATAAAGGTTTCCCTCTACCGGGGCCTTTTTTCCCCCTACCGAATCTGTGCTGTGCTGAATCTGTGCTGAATCTGTGCCAACTTCCGTTACATTACTAATTATCGCTTGTCACCACTTTTTCGTCGGGAACGTTCTACCTGGTTTATATAGCCTTGAGTATTTCATTATGCACTTGATCACGGAGTACACACTTCATGTACCAATAACAATAAGTTCTTTTGGTTTATATAGCCTTGTATGCACCCAAGGCTATATGCATGTAACGGAAGTTGGCACAGATTCAGCACAGATTCAGCACAGCACAGATTCGGTAGGGGGAAAAAAGGCCCCGGTAAAGGGAAACCTTTATGACCCGTTTTCCCCTAGAAATGACGTCACAAAGAGGTAAAAATGGGTATCAATCGAAAGCTCTCGTTTACCCAGACACAGTCCTGCAGGAAAATTCCACTTTTTCCCCATAGGAAAGTTTGTACGGGAAATTCAAAATTTTGGATCAATGGAGGTAGAGCACTTCACGGATAGGCTTTTTAGGATCCGGCCCGGCCCATATCCGGCAAGTCATATCCAGATCCGCCCATTATCCGCCTTTCTTTGAATATCAGAATCCGGCCCACCCATGGCCCGTATTGCAGCCAAACTTCCAAAAAATATCCGTAATAATCCGTTTCACCAAAACCTGTTTTCACCCAAAACTGGACTAACAAATTCAATCTAAGGGACCAGACAGCCATACAAGTCTTGTGACAAGTGAGTGTCATAAAATGATGCCTATTACTTTAATCAAACCTCTGCTGCCGCTTAACACATTAGGCTAATTTTTAACTTCAATGTTGAATGTTAAAATTTTGATCCGTTTTGATCCGGGTTCAACCTTCAATTCCCAAATCCGGCCCGCCCATATCCGTTCTTTTTTAACAAATTTAGAATCCAATCCTATCCGGTCCGCGGATTTATCCGTGGATAACGGATTTATCCGGCCCATGAAGTGCTCTAAATGGAGGGTCCCCCCCCGATTTCGTTCAAAATCGGCACACAGGTGCCCCACTACCAGCCGAGAAACTTTCCCCAAAATGGTCCCCGTTGCATTGACGTTTAAGGCCCGTAAAACCCCCTAGACTCGTAAAATATCCGTAAAATCCTTAAAATAAATCCGTAAAATATCGGCACCTGTGTGCCGATTTTGAACGAAATCGGGGGACCCTCCATTGACCCAAAATTTTGAATTTCCCGTAAAAACTTTCCTATGGGGAAAAAGTGGAATTTTCCTGCAGGACTGTGTCTGAGTAAACGAGAGCTTTCGATTGATACCCATTTTTACCATAGCACCACTTTTTTGTCCGTACAAAGGCGATTTTACGGATATTTTACGAGTCTAGGGGGCTTTACGGGCCTTAAACGTCAATGCAACGGGGACCGTTTTAGGGAAAGTTTCTCGGCTGGAGGTGGGGCACCTGTGTGCCGATTTTGAACGAAATCGGGGGGGACCCCCCATTGACCCAAAATTTTGATTTTCCCGTACAAACTTTCCTATGGGGAAAAAGTGGAATTTTCCTGCAGGACTGTGTCTGGGTAAACGAGAGCTTTCGATTGATACCCATTTTTACCACAGCACCACTTTTTTGTCCGTACAAAGGCGATTATACGGATATTTTACGAGTCTAGGGGGCTTTACGGGCCTTAAACGTCAATGCAACGGGGACCGTTTTGGGGAAAGTTTCTCGGCTGGTGGTGGGGCATCTGTGTGCCGATTTTGAACGAAATCGGGGGGGACCCCCCATTGACCCAAAATTTCGATTTTCCCGTACAAACTTTCCTATGGGGAAAAAGTGGAATTTTCCTGCAGGACTGTGTCTGGGTAAACGAGAGCTTTCGATTGATACCCATTTTTACCACAGCACCACTTTTTTGTCCGTACAAAGGCGATTATACGGATATTTTACGAGTCTAGGGGGCTTTACGGGCCTTAAAGGAAATAGTTCACTTTCACGAAATTATTTTTTTTGCAACGATTTATGATTTTTTATGTTCAAAATAATCAGCAAAGAAAATAAAACCTTTTTATAACAAAAGATTTTTTTCCTATATTTTGATATAGGAAGAACTTTTCAGTTTCTGTAAGGCACACGCGATCCAGTATGAAAAGAGCATGGGTCCCGAAAATTCTTCAGAAACAGAGAAATTATCGCAGCCACCGGCATTTGGGCGATCTGCTCGATCTGATAATGTTCCCCTGAATGTCCTAATTGATCAGTACGAGAATTTCTCTAGAGTTCTCGTAGATAATTTCTCTAGTTTCTGAAGAATTTTCGGGACCCATGCTCTTTTCATACTGGATGGAAATATATGCAAGGCACACATCCTCAACGCAAGACACCTTTGAAATAGAATATCTTTGCCTAGGGTGATCGTTGGGCTGTAAAAGCTCCTGATTTATGCTCGTCTCAGCCCAAGCTACGGAACTGCTATTCCAGTTCAAAACCCATGTTAAAAAGTGAACTATTTCCTTTAAACGTCAATGCAACGGGGACCGTTTTGGGGAAAGTTTCTCGGCTGGTGGTGGGGCACCTGTGTGCCGATTTTGAACGAAATCGGGGGGGACCCCCCATTGACCCAAAATTTTGATTTTCCCGTACAAACTTTCCTATGGGGAAAAAGTGGAATTTTCCTGCAGGACTGTGTCTGGGTAAACGAGAGCTTTCGATTGATACCCATTTTTACCACAGCACCACTTTTTTGTCCGTACAAAAACGATTTTACGGATATTTTACGAGTCTAGGGGGCTTTACGGGCCTTAAACGTCAATGCAACGGGGACCGTTTTGGGGAAAGTTTCTCGTCTGGTAATGGGGCACCTGTGTGCCGATTTTGAACGAAATCGGGGGGGACCCCCCATTGACCCAAAATTTCGATTTTCCCGTACAAACTTTCCTATGGGGAAAAAGTGGAATTTTCCTGCAGGACTGTGTCTGGGTAAACGAGAGCTTTCGATTGATACCCATTTTTACCACAGCACCACTTTTTTGTCCGTACAAAGGCGATTATACGGATATTTTACGAGTCTAGGGGGCTTTACGGGCCTTAAACGTCAATGCAACGGGGACCGTTTTGGGGAAAGTTTCTCGGCTGGTGGTGGGGCACCTGTGTGCCGATTTTGAACGAAATCGGGGGGGACCCCCCATTGACCCAAAATTTTGATTTTCCCGTACAAACTTTCCTATGGGGAAAAAGTGGAATTTTCCTGCAGGACTGTGTCTGGGTAAACGAGAGCTTTCGATTGATACCCATTTTTACCACAGCACCACTTTTTTGTCCGTACAAAGGCGATTATACGGATATTTTACGAGTCTAGGGGGCTTTACGGGCCTTAAACGTCAATGCAACGGGGACCGTTTTGGGGAAAGTTTCTCGGCTGGTGGTGGGGCACCTGTGCCGATTTTGAACGAAATCGGGGGGGACCCCCCATTGACCCAAAATTTTGATTTTCCCGTACAAACTTTCCTATGGGGAAAAAGTGAAATTTTCCTGCAGGACTGTGTCTGGGTAAACGAGAGCTTTCGATTGATACCCATTTTTACCTCTTTGTGACGTCATTTCTAGGGGAAAACGGGTCATAAAGGTTTCCCTTTACCGGGGCCTTTTTTCCCCCTACCGAATCTGTGCTGTGCTGAATCTGTGCTGAATCTGTGCCAACTTCCGTTACATAGCACTGGCACTGGCAGGCAGTACTGAGCAGTGCTCAGGGCGGGCAACACTGGCAGCAGCCAGTGCTGAGCCATGGGAGCCCGATGGGTAGGGAGTGGTGGAACATTAACCTGCCCTGGAGTGTACCACCAGGTGGGTGAACACATTATTGAGCAGAGGCCAGTTTTACCAAAAAATACCAGCCGGCCGCCGAAATAAAATATCCAGCCGAAAAAACAGCCGCCACACAGCCACGAGTTTCACCAACAAAAAAATTCGGCTCTCTCTATCGCCTGGATAAAAATAGGCCCCGCCCATCCCAATCAGCTGCTGCATGACGAGTTGATGACGACAACCACTGCTTACCAGCAACCAATCTAGGGATAGCGTACGTGACAGTAATGGTGCAGCGGTTGCAAAATATTACATTGTTATTCAAACGGTTTTTTGCTTTTAGGGCCTTGTTGTTTTTAACCCATCTGTGTTAGATTGTATTGAGATATGTGATAAGTTGAGGTGTTGATGAAGGCAGGTATTTTTTAAAATATTTTTTTTTTCTGACAATTTTTGCCCTTGTGGCTTGTTCTACTTAATAGCTGAACCCGGGACCACCTGAAGTCTAAACCTTATTTTATATAACATGTCAATGCTGAATGCTGATGCTGTGTGAAATGTGAAATTTAGACAATGGTAATAGGAATAATGAATAGCAATTTCACCAACAACTTGTTAATCTCCAGGAAGTGCAATTAAAATTAAAATCACTGTCTGCCACACTGCTCCGATCCTGGTCATGCAACCAACGTTCATGGGTGGTGTTTCGCGCTGCGTGTGTCAGAGCATTGGGTTTCCATGGCAGTGTCAACAAACTTCACTGTGACGCTAAGCTATGACAGCATCTCAGAACGCTAGCACGCTGCGGTACCAGCACCAGCAGCATGCTAGCAGTATTTGAACTCAAACCTCTGTTCTTGGTACGGTTTTTCAGAACCTCTCACTCTGTTCCAAACGTGATTCATCATAAACTAAGAGATCACATGCAACGTCATTTGAGTAATGCTATGGTATGCCGTAGCTACCAGTGCACACAGTGTCTGGATGGTGAAACAGGGCCATTATTAATCACATTTGCTTTGCTTTGTTTCAGCAGAAACCTGTCTGCACATGGGAGGAGCGCAACAAAAGCCCATCAAGTTCATGCATGGCAGTGGATCTCAACCGGAGAAAACCAGAAAGAACATGGATGCTTGTAGATTGCAGTTGTACACTGCTGTTGTCACCTGATGTGCGTGGCTGGCATTGCTCCTGGCAAGAACCACCTGCAAGTGATGAGATGGTGCCTCAGTCGTTGAGTGTGCTGCAGTGTGAGAGGCGCCCTGATCTCTACTTTGTGATGGGTTTCCATTGGAGGTTCAACTGAGAAGTGAGAACTGACTGTGACCATGCTCGAGCATGCCAGTGGAGCTTTACATGCTTAGGGCAGCTTTTGAACAGATGCTGACCATGGCATGTCCCATCCAGTTATCACGTGCACAGAATGGTGGGGGGATGCAACTCTGGGCTCTTGAGTCAGCCCTACTGCATTGGGGGTACAGATGGCCGCTTACGTTTGGTGTGTCCTGGGGGCTGTTCACGGGCCCTGTGTGCGGTCGAACCGCACACAGCCTCCAAGCTCCGCCCACTGCGTCCCTACGTCAGCCTTCCGTCACCGCACACAGCGATCGCTGTGGCCGGTCGGGACTGGCCACAGCGGACCGTCCACCGCACGCAGCCGTGACGTCAGCACCGCCTACCCATCCCCTACCCCCACGCCTGCTGGACGCACCGCACACACCGCACGCAGCAGTGTGCGGTGCCCGTGAACACCCCTCAGCACTGCATTATCAAGCCCAGTCTGCTGCCACAGGCAATGGGTCGGGCTGCACTATATTAAAGGCAGACTATCTTGCAAAGGAGGCTGGCATCCTCTCCCATAATGACACACCAATTGACAATCATCGCTGCGATGATCACGAGGGTGTCCGCTTATCTAACATGGTGAGGTGGAGACTGGAGAGCCAGCTCAAGCTGGCCTGAGGGATGGTTTTACTTCATCTGAGGTCCCCTTTCCCTGCCTGCCAGGTCCGGTCAAACGACCGCTTCACAGTGAACGACTTGCAGTGGATGCCGTCCCACAGCGCAACGAGCGCGCCGACCAGAGGCGGCGGCCAAGAGGCGGCCGGGCTCCCCCAGTCGACGGTCCCGGTGGACGTCGGCAACGCCCACCGCGCGACCATCAGATCGGCTCGCGACCGCGCCGTCGCCGACTGACCGCATGACTGGTATCTGTTCTTGATGTGGGACCGACTGCCACCGCCGGTCGCGGAAGGGCATCGCTCATCGGCCATCGACGTCCACCAGCTTCGCGTGGGTCACTGTTCGGGCTGCCACCAATACACCGAATCGGATGGAACCCTGTCGGTGAATGCCGGCGGTGCCCCGACATCGACTGCGCGGCGGCCAGTGCATCGCGTGCCGGGAGGAGGCTGGCACCCCCGATCGGTCATTGGTCACAAACCGTGTCCCAGCTCATGACTGCATCCAGCGCAGCTCTGTGAGATGTTCTGCTGCAGTCTGCCGCGTGTGTTGAAAGAAGAATGAACATGAGAAAACCTCAAAACTTTATGCCTATTAGTATTTGACCAGTATTGGAATAAGTTTGGATTTTGAGAATTTGTGTCCCTGTGCTTGTGCCTGTGTGGAAAGGCATGCTTTACGGTGTACCATCTCAATTTGTGCGGCTGCTGACAGGCCACCTGGGTGCCGTGCCAACTGCCAACGTATGTGCGAATCCGCGAATACGTTGTGTTTCGTCAGTCGGTATCGTTCTGAAAATATTGACTGCAATAGGCTATATAGCGTATGACGGTTCAGCCCAGCAGTAATAACTGACCATTGATTAGGCGAATTTTGTGTGGTGGTTCGCTAATACATAACCTAAAGAGTGTTTTGCCGGAATCGTTTAGTATCAGAACTGACCGGAATATAAGTAGAATGCAACGTTGTGAATCGTTAATTTGTTGAAACGATTGTTCTCTGAGACCACTGTGTAACTTTTGACCTGAGAATCACCAATTATAACGACAATGGTGGAAGCAGTAGGCACTGTAGAGTGTACTGTGTAGGCACTAGGCAGCACTATATAGTTGGCACACTTACGCAAGCACACGACTTACGCAGTGGACATCTGCATTATGCATGTTAGGTTTACTGGGAAGAGTGAGAAATTAGTCAGAATATAACTGACTAAGGAAAATAGGCGATATTTCCAATTGAGCTAGGGCGGAGAGGGGGAGGGGACGTATGGTCAGCTATGCCAATAATTCATTCTCGTTATGCAGCTGTGTAAAAGGGCGTCCGTTTTTTGGGTGAGACCTTCCCCATTGGCCATTTCCATGCTAAATCGTGGTGGAGAGTCTGGAGACCTCATCCTCGGTAGTCGGTACCCTGCGCGCTGCGCCACCTTGCGAAACATAAAGCAGCAGTCCTGACATCTACAGGCGTTACTTTTCATGAAAGCGCGGATGTGTTCGCGCTTATGTGAAGAAAATTCTTCCGAGTATGTTTGATAATGAGATTAATTGTTGTCATTTATTTATTAATTCATTGGCAAAAGTACCCTAATAAATCGGTAAAGTAGCTTAAACTGTAACGTATTTCCTTGGGGAAAAAATGACGAACTCATCCTAAGACATCCAGATTATTGGATGCGTTCGTCAGTTGAAAGTAGTTCAAGTTTTTGGAAAAATTTGCTTGTGGAAAATCATAATATTTCAAAGATATGCCTATTTTGGAATAATTTATGCATTTATCTGCATTGAAAAATGATTGTAAAGCAAAATTGCAAAAGATTATTGTCAATTTATTTTCTCAAATCACAATTTACGAACGCACAAAACTCCAGCTTTTAATTTAGTGCGTGTGCGAATTGCGGTCAAGAAAAAAGATTCAAACTGTCTATATTCCTCTTAAAACATTGAAGGATGAATGAGGAAAACGCTGTTTTGAACGATTGTATATTTATTTATTCTCAATTAAGCAAAAGTACAAAATTTTCAACTATTATTGCATTTGCTCTCACAAAACCCATCACTTTTAAGCATGACGTCATGTCACCCAAACTTACTAGCGCCATCTCTGGAGAGCATCTTTCGAAACCTCCAGACGATAGAGAGAGCCAAAAATTCCAGCCAACATCGGCCGGAAATATTTGTCGCCGGCAGTCAGCTGATATTTTAATATCGATAATGGTCAAGGAGATTGATAAATTATTTAAAACATGTTTCAAATAAAGTTAAGCGTGTTTTTTTAAAGCAAATACAACAAAGATTGAGAAATATTATTATTGGAAAACATAACATATATTTTCAAGAGTTGTAACCACAAAATAGACCATAATAAACTTGCCAATACAAGACCACCAAATTGTAAACCTACGTCATTTATGACGGTCACGATAGGAAGCGTGCGTTTTAGTGGATCTTTTTTTCCTGTCAGCCTATTATTTTTCATTTTTACAATACCTTCAACTTGCAATTAACCTTTTTGTCTGCTTTTAGTTGCACCTTGTAGAAAATAATCGTGTCGAACGTGCACGCAATGTATGGACCCCCACTCCCACCTTTTATGAGGTGGGGACTATAATAGATGGGACCCGCTCCCGACGCGGGAGTCGCACCTCTTTCCTAGATGTCAAAAGAGTGGGGAAGAAGCGGCAAACATTGTTCCCAGAGGCGCCACCTGAAGCTGGACGGACAGTTCCGCTGCCGAGCGAGTGAACTGCGGTGCTGCGAGGCGGCTTCGCGCGCACTGCATTACACCTACTTCTAGGACCAAGAGGGCTAAGGATTCGCCAAAGCCTATATGGGTAAAGCCTTGTGCCAAGGCGAGTGTCATACCTCAGGAAGATACCTACCCAGATTAACTGCACCGCGGTCATTGCAGGGCTGAGGGCGGTCGTTCGCCCCACTTCGGCGAGGTGGAGGTCATGCTGCCCGGCTAGGTGGTTTCAGCCGATATGTAGGCCCCGTTTGCCGGGCCCGGTCAAGACGAAGGAACGCCACACAGCAAACAATATAAGCTCCGGCCCCGCTACACTGGTCCGGCTCGTAACAATACCTGCGCTAGCTTCGTCGACCGTCGTTCGACTGCGCCCAGTACCGCTCAGTGGAGAGTCCTGCCGAACTCGTCCACGTGTGCCGAGATCATTCGTTGCGCACGGACACAATCGTCCGACGGAGACCGCTTTACATGATGATCGCGTGGTGACCACCTTTTCGCCGGCTTCCACGCCCAGTCGAGCCGTCTGGCTACGCCCCAACCAAATGATCGTTCTAAGCCTTTCGACTGGTTTGCAAAACTCGGGTCTAATATCGAAGTATTTGGGAGTTAGGACACGTTAAATCCGTGTTCATGAACAAATATACATTATGCAACTAAAAACGCCTTACCTACTTTAACTTTTCTGGGCTGATGACAAGGTAAACACCTATTCATTGTAATATTTCTAAAATGTAAATAAATCATGAGCGATGAGCGTAAAAAAGGTGAAAAAGCGATCAACTAACTAGAAGCTAGCGTGGAACTCCACTGACGTAGGTCGCCTCGTACTGGCGCAGCTCGTACAGCGGCACCGGCGTCTCCCGCACCCGGCCGTCCACCTTGCCCGCCTGCGCCATCAGCCGCTAGAAATGGCTGCGCTGCCGCTCAAACATTAGCGTGACCGCCTGGCCGGCCCGGCTAACGCGCGCCGTCCGACGCACGCAGTGTGCCTTCAACAGCGCCGGGATGTCGTACGACACGACCGCGTCCACGGCGTCCACGTCAATACCGCGCGCCATAGCCTCGAGCACACCAGCATCTCAGCTGGCGCGCGCCGCCGCCGCGCTGGCCCGCCGGCACTGCCCCAGGGAACTCGGCCTCGCGCGCGCCCAGCACCGACAGCGGTAGCTCCAGCTGGTGCGCTGCCTCGTTCCAGTTGACCAACACGAGCGAGCGCCGCCAGTCGGGCTGTCGGAGCAAATTGTGCATCAGCAGCGGCTTCAGCGGCCGCGGCGCCACCACGTTGAACGACTCGCTCAGCTCGGCCGGCGTGGTGAACCTGCCGACGAACTGACCGGGCAGTGCGACGGCGGCCGGCCGTGCCGGCCACCAGCAGTCGCGGCTGGAACAGCGACATTCGCTCCAGCTTCTCCGGCCTCCGGGTTCTGTGACAGGGTAGCCAAGAACGGCAGCTTCTGCAGCGGCAGGTGAGGCGCGCAGACGGCGGCGGCCGTCAGCCGGCCGGCGATGCAGGGCGGCGGGCCGTGGCTGCCGCCACCCGCTCCACCGCTTTCAGCCAGCCCGTCTCGGCCATCTCGATCACCCGGTCGGCTTCGTCGATCACCAGGTAGCGCAGGTGCGCTAGCGAGAAGCCCTCGGCGCTGGGTATGTGATCCATCAGCCAGCCAGGAGTGCTCACCACGATCAGCCAGGGAGACCGGGCCGCGCGGCCCCACCGCCACCAGTTGGTGCCCCCCCCCCTCGTGCCACTTCGTCTCCACCCAGCAGCCGGACGCAGAGCGGCGTGTCGGCGTCGTACTGGCGGAACACGGCGGGCACCTGAGCGGGCAGCGCCTGTGTGGGTAGCACAGCTAGCGCGCGCACCCGGCGGCCGGCGCACCGCGGCGCCGCGCCTGCACCAGCGGCAGCACGAACGGCAGCGTCTTACCGCGGCCGGCCGGCGCCGAGACGCAGAGGTCGGCCGGTGGCAGCGGCGACTCTGCGGCCGCCAGCAACTCGGGCAGCACCGTCACCTGCACCAGGAACACCTGTTCGATGCCCTCGGCGGCCAGCCGGGCGCGCAGCTCGGGGCAGAGCGCCGGCAGATTGGCCGGCGCCGGCCGCCGGTCGCCAATCGGCTGCGGGTGCGCCAGCCAGTCGGGCAGCGCACGCGGTGCACGGCCTGTCGGCTCGAGCGCTCCACCTCGTCCAGCACGGTGAAGTCGTCCGCGGCGGCGTCTCCGTCCGACTCGGAGGTGTTCTCACTGTCGTTATTGGCGACGGCGGCTGCCGCTGTGCGCTCAGTCAGGTCGGCCATCACAGCAACACTCGCCGATGATTGGCGTCATCGAAACCGTCGGACGACAGTGGATTCACCACCGTTTTTGCAGCAGAGACTGGAAAAACCTCAGCAATAAACAAGGAAAACCATCACAACATGCCACAGCCCGCAATTGTGCATATTGTCATTTTATTTCTCACATGACAGAAAATATTGGCTGCCTTATCTAGGAACTGGCATGAAAAACATAAGCTAAAATCAAGCTAAGTGAATTATTATTGTATTTCAACATGAGACTGGGAAAAAAATCCTTGTCACTGTCAACATGACCAGCGTAACGGACGGGCTGCATGAACATTTCGGCGCATGATCTGAAAACTCTGTGTGCAGAAATTTCAGCGCTGAGGTGAACAAATAACATTTTGACCGCAATTTGCCTGGTGCCTCCACAATTTAGCAAAACTAACTCACAATACTTACAGCCAGTTTTAACATGATCCCTGCATGACTCATGCATGCAAGATACACATGCATTCAATATCAGCACAGTGCACACTGCACACACATCAGTTATGGATTCATTTACATTTTACAACATTACTATTAGTTTCTTTTCCTTCAATATTGGCAGCATGATTTGCTGAGTTCAGTGGCACAATCTTATGACAGCATTCAGCAAGTTTGTTCGGGTTCGCAACCATGCAAACTTTGCACGTTTTGCTTAAAAAACAAGCCTTTATACATTTCTTTCATGCTATTCAATTTCTTTTTTAAATTTATTCTATCTTGAGTTGAATTATCTTGAATTACTATCTTGAATTATTATATCTTGAAAATCTTGCCATTTTGGTCTTAGCAATGTCAATGCACCATGCTGCACAGCTCGAGTAAGTTCCACCCAAAAGTAGTAGTGGTATCAGTAGCTGGCACCTTGCAATGTCAAATGTAGATGAATATGTGAAAACAGTGACATATTTATTTAAAATCTTGAGTCCAATGAGCCTACCCTCTGTGCCTCTCCTTCCAGCATTTCTTCAATCACCTTTGATTTTCGAAAATGACCTTCCATCATTATTTTCCACTTCCGTGCGAGCAATGAACTTGTAAGCTGACCACTAGTTAATGCGCTATCATCTTGCTGTTGGGTGCTGGTAGCAAAAAGATAATATAAAACGAAAAAACTAACACCACAACACCAAACACCCGTCTTGTTGGTTCCTTTTGGTCCTGCCTGGTGACAAAGGCTCTTTCTTTACGCAATATCATCAGTATTCCTCTTCTAATCTTGAAGCCCAGATGCTTTACAAATTGGCCATGAATGATACTTAATTATTATATCAACTGAGAAGCGCAAATCACGATAATTAGTAACAAATGAGGCCAATTATCCCCACACGACATCAAAAAAATAGACAGACGGGGTCGCCTGTCTATTTTTTTGGGCTGTTTTTCTACATATAATGGCGCAGATAAACACTCCATTAATGCCGCATTTGCCGTTGGTGAAACTCGTTGGCTATTTTTCTGGCTGATATTTTTTCACGCCGGCGGATATTTTTTCGCCTGGTTGGTGAAACTCGTCGGCGGGTTTTTGACAGAAAAATTGCGCCGGGCTGCTATTTTTCTGTTGGTAAAACTGGCCTCAGTGCTGTGCGTTAGGTAGGTACGTATATAAACAAAGCAGGTATACCTACCAATTAAGGAAATCTTGACATTTGAAAAAATGTCAGGGTGAATAGGACATTTTGTGCACAAACATGTGTAACAAAAATGGTTCACTGCTTCCCCTACTCTTCCAGTTTGGTTGCCAAATTACAGACAAATAGGGGAGAGCCATGGATAATGGATTAGACAAGGGATACAACCATCCATGGGATAGCCATACCTTTTTCACGCTGGTTTTTTAATATTATTGTGGCTTCGTTCTTTTACAACCTTCTCTGATAATTTATGAAATAAGTAGTACCACCCAGCCGTGACCCAACTGTCGCCCCAACTGCCTAAGCAAAATTATTGCAAAATTAGCATAGCTTTTACTGTTACAGGCAAATGCCACTCTGACTCATTGGCACACTGAATCCTAAAAACTATGTTCTTCGAAACGTGAGCATGGATGTTATCGCATTATCAACTGTGGTACAACATGGATCCTCGGACTTCCTGTAGCTGAAGTTCAAAGCTTTTAGGTCAAAACGACAGCCTAATTCCCTAATATCCATAAAATGAAATTATTTCAATCAATATAACTCAATACAAGAATCCACCAAAAACAAAATAAACTTACATGCACACCAACAACACGGTTTGCATAGAACCACTGAAAATAGAACACTTTCCAAACGTAACTGAAGCGCCGTTTTCACTAGCAAATCATCACTAAATCAATGCAGTATTTCGTTGCGAGTCCACGGCGCATAATTTCAGACTGGTAAAATCTGCCACCCCGAGAAACGGCCTTGCCGTGAAGTTATGGAGCGCGGATTTAGATATTCGCCCGTTGTTTGCAGATATACTTACCCATTATAATTGTATTTACCCATTACCCAACCATTACCTACGGACTACGGTCCACATCAAAACCATCAAATGCTGATCGAAGGAGACTTGGGCCTCGTTTCATAAAGCGAGTCCGTCAAGGCCATATAGTCCGTAACTTACGGTGGCTTTTGGTCTTGTATTGCAAGTGCATGTGAAGCGATGACGTTAGTTTGAATCGTTGAATTTATTTATCTTGCAAGCAAGAACAGAAGGGAAAAGGGGAAATAAATACATCGCTTCACATGCACTTGTAATACAAGACGAAAAAGCGGCGAAAAAAAAAGTTACGGACTCGCTTTATGAAACGAGGCCCTGGGACGCACGTTGACCTCTTGCGTTGACCATCCAAGCTCAGTGATATTCCTGGCATTGAGGGACTAGCGGACAAGGGTCATCGTCTATTTCATTCGGGCAAAAACCAATATTATCACAGTTTTCTTCAAAGTGAGAAGCTCAACCAAGATGTGAACGGAATATTCGTGAACAATGACCAAGGACGTCCGGTTGATTTCATGAATTACCGTAATGAAAACCGGAGATATGCAACTTATCGGTACACGAAAGCAAGCAAAATATTCGACATATCTGAATGCAAAATAAAAGTGCTCTTAATACAACGTTTTTATTTGATGGATATGTTTAGTAATAGATGCAAGGATGAACAAAGCGTGATGCAACTCACAGATATGCCAGCTTCAAATACAGCTCATTCCATATAGTCACTTCGCAGCAACATATCACGTCACAAAGCATCAACAACTTGTAAAGATTGGTCAAGGATCGTCTCGTGTCCTTTGAAGAGAAAGCGTGCTTTGAAGAGCTTCTTTTCCAGCATCAGAGGAAACCAGAACCTGTCGTCTGCCCACATCTTGTCAAAGGGAATTTCACCCTCTTCATACCAAAGCGGGCGCATCTCTGCCGAATAGAATGCCACACAAACGACCATGAGCATTGGTGTTGATTTAACGAACGTTCAACGAATCAAGGCCATATATAAAAGAATTAAAGGAGTCGATATATGCAACATCACAAGCAATTCCTGCAGAGTTTTCCTGCAATTTCTGATTTTCCTGCAGCTCCTGCGAGTAGAAACAATTTATCAACTCAATTCATCAACCATAGCTCTTGCCTATGATCGACCTATGGAGCCCTCAGTAATATACGGTTGACGAGGGAAACAGAATCACCGATGCCGCAAAAAGAAACGCTCGAGTTATTGTCATACTTCCTTGCCAATTTCTCATTCGCTTGACGCTGTGATTTATGCTCATTCACCATTTCAATTCGGATTCCACTTATTACTATGAGACCGCGTCAATCAATTAGTGACAAATCTGCTTAGAGTGGCTCAGTTGATCCAACCATTGAAATCTTAGAACTAAGTTTATGTAAAAACATTTACTACCTACCGCTTACCTTCGGTTTCGTGAGGGCTGCCCTTGTATTTTTCCACTGTGAATACATGTACATCCAGAAGGCAGGGATCACCCTGAAACTCGAACTCTATGCGCCCAGCAGGCAGCAGCTCTTCGGCGTGCACACAGCTCTCCTCCAGAAGCTCCCTGGAAAGTTGCAAAGAGGTCGGGAAAATACATCGACGCATCATAAAAAAAATCGGGATGAGGGGGCCAAGATCACCACGATGAAATAAACTATAAATTAACCCTCGCCCGTATGGGGGGGGGGGGGGGTCGAACGGACCCCCCCATGGTTTTTCGCGAATAACTCGCGTAAAAAGCGGCCGATCGCTACGAAACTTTCAGTACCCTCGCGTTAATCAATTTTATAACTACCCTGAAAATTTCATGACCCTGACCCCAATGACCTTTGACCTGTGACCTACTTTTCGAGACCATGTTTGGCCGGAATCGCGATTCGGCGTATGTCGGCTCGCATTAGCCGCGCGTTTGCAGTCTTTTCGTGGTTTCAAGCGTTCAAACATGTGATATGATGTTGCCCCCATGCATTAGGGTGGGTGTCAAGGTCACCTGAAGGTCAGGTCAGATCATTGACCTTTGGTGACCTCGGTTCACTTTTTCGAGTTTTACATGTTTCTAGGCCAGTTTTTGGAGCTAAATTCGAATTTAGCAACCATATGAACATTTACGAAGTAGTTTTGGTGCCTTCGTAACATGTTACGAAGCTGTCAGAGGCGGTTGACACCTACTAGGAATACCCGGCAGGACCCCTACTGGTTGACCTGACCTGACCTGACCCGACCTGGACTAAATGCATGAAGACATCATCTGTGATCAAAACTAACATGATATTCGTGATCAGCGCCCCGAAATACCCCATAGCAGCCACACTTTACGACGTTCTAACAGGTCCCGATTTTCCGACTTTTGGGTCATTGACCTGACCTGCAAGGTCAACCAATGACCTAGAACCTTAGAATTTGGTATCATCGGCTTCCTCTTGTCACGGGCAACACGCTCGTTTTTTTTTTCGCGAAGCTCTAACTCGATCAGGGGCGAAACGGCAAGGGGGGGGGGGGTCCAACGGACCCCCCCCCCCCCCCTCCTTATACGTTCGCGGCTGGAAAAACACCAATACGGGCGAGGGTTAACCACTGGAGACAAATTCGTTCTATGATTATGTTCTAACCATTGCCACACATAATAGATTTTATCATGCAATGTTGCTCAACTGTCTGTAGTTGAATAAAGTAGGTACCACGAGGTTCATATGCTGGAGGATTACCCATGGGTCAAAAGTAATCTTGTCAAGAGTTGATGCAATGGTCACTGACTATTCTTTAAGCAGACATCTAATTTCTGTGTGAGGCCAAAGTTTACATTAAAAAACCATGTGGTCTTAAGAGGGGCGCAAGTAATGTCAAGAGCTATTACATCACACTTCACAGACTATACTATTGATGCAGTATTTACGATCAATGAGAGATTTGACTTGCATAACAGAATGATCCTATACCTGATAGGTAGGTACAGCATTCCAAGCTTTGTGTTGAAATTAAGATAACAGGTAAATGTCTCACCGTTTGGCTGCCTCTTCAACTGTCTCGCCTGGCTCAAGCTTGCCTCCAAAGCCATTCCACTTTCCAGCACCAAAGCCACGTTTTTTCATTCCCAGCAAAACACGTTGCTGGGCTACATCCCTCACCAGCACCAGGGTCAACACCTTCTTCAACATAGCTGAAGCTCAGCCTCTGACTTGCTTCTGAATGGGGTAAACAACAGGCAGCTGTAAGGAGATGCCTGAAATGAGGCACAAATGTTGGCGTAAGTAGAGCAAACGTCACAAAGGTTTTTCAACTGACGAGAGGCGCTGTAGGTTTGTAGGTTGTAGGTTAGGTTTGTTGAGGTTTTGTTAGAAAGAAGTACCTCCTGGCAAACTGCTTTCCTCCGTTGGAAAACCTTCGTGTGACGTCCGCTCTACTAACACCCAAGTGTTCTGATTTTTGGTGTTTCCCAGCAACATGATTTTTACATACCTACCTACTAGTTTTTACCTGCAATAACCAAATACATCTGACATAGCCACAGGGATGCATGAGCCAAATAATAAAACCATAACCTATTTCAATTTAATTGCTTCCAGGTAAATAAGATTCACTGCATTGAAACAAATTTTAATTGCCCAGCCATATCAACATTGATAAGCAGGTACGTATTTTGACAATTTGGCTTCAACTTTGCAACAGCTATGTTTTAGGGCCTTGGCCACGGCAGCTCAAGCAGATTGATCTTGCTGATGGTTTAATGAATCAGAATTTATCTAATAGGTACCTAACTTACCTACCTAAAAAATATTTAGCCTCGCCTTTGAATTATGATCACTTAACATTCTCAAGTGCTGAATGAGCGTTAAATAATAACAGTTGAATAATAATAACAGTTTGATAAACGCATAGATATTGATATACAGATTACAGACATCAACATAGGCGCAGTTTTCACACTTTTCATTTTGAGGCTGTGTATGTACGAAAAAATATAAAGGCACACGCACCACACTGCTTACCTCAAAGAATAACAGCAAGATAGGCAATATGAAAGCTTGGTTCTTGCATCTAAGGCAATATAGAAATACTTCCGCTCTTCTGATCTTATTGAAGAATGAAATAGCAGTTAAATAGCAAAGTGTTGCAGTAAAATATATCAACAACTGTTTGTAACATGTTCGTCAGAATCGTCGGCCCTAATTGCTACCATATCGCTACCAAATACATGACGTCACACCGTTTTCTACGGTAAAATAATCTGGGTGGTGTTTCACTTCACCGGTGATAGCAGCACGTGTCAAGTAAGTTTTCCAATCCAAGGACTATGGAGGCAAGACATCAATAAGCCCATTGCTCCAACACTACCAGAAGGGCGACGTCAGCTCGCGAAATGGAACAGGAGCGTGCTGCTATCCACGGCAAGATCCACGGTGATCCACGGTACTATCATCGGTGAAACACCATCGACGCGGCAGCCCCCTGTGATTTTCCGTTATGACGCCGATCTCAGCGGTAAAGTAATCACTGGTAAAACCTGCATATGAATGAAATCAATTTTCGTCGCGGTTCAAATGCTCCTGAAATTTCAAAGCTCGTGAGTCGTAACCCACCGGCCGCCACCCCCAATTTGAAGTTTTTCTCCTCTGACCTCTCATCTCAGAATGCGTACATTCAAATGTTTGCTTGAGTGATGAGATGAAATTGCAAAATTAGTTGAAATATTTATTAATAACCAGTCAACATTAATTATCAACCCACAGCTCCTAGCAAGGGTTAAACGCAACACAAACGCCGCCTCAGCGCTGGACGGCTCAGCCCATCGGTCGGTGCCCACCGACCGGCCCCGCGCGGCACCACAAACACACAACACAAACCGACAAACGATCAGCCTCCGCGGCCCAACACACGGCCAACTATGCAACTGAAGCATGCGGCGCCGCGCGCCTGTCCCCCGGTAAACGAAACAAACGAAGGAACCAGAGGTCTTAGGGCGAACGGCGAAAAACAGCACGGAAAGTTCTGAGATGTTAATTTGAGCTGTGCATGATGGTTGGAGCAGGCATGATCTGATTAAGACGAACACACGTGAAGCAACCAGTAACCATATTTCTAATCGCCCCGCATCTGTGCACGAAGGAAGCATCGCTTTTGAGATTTAGAGAGCACCATTGAATAGTATGTATCTTCATCAGTTCCTTCGAGTTACCGAAGGCTGCAAGAATGAGGTCGCTTTAGATTCTCCATATTGTCGCACTTTAAGCGAGAGTTGCACACATTGAAAGCTCTTCCTAGATTTTCAAGATTCCCGATATTGTCATCGCTTGTCTAACCCTTGCGGATGATACAACTCACAAAGGTACGTACGCCCGAGTCTGAGCCCACACCACCCACAAAACCTAGATTGTCTTAATAAGAACACAGTTACAGTCGCTCACCGGACTCCCAGGCGGCATGCGGATGAGACGATACCACACGACTGGCACGACAGGCGGCGGCCGGTGCCGGGCGACCACCGAGCCGGCGCCGGCCTGCCGACCGGCCGCAGCGTGCCGCCTCACGGCGCGGCTGCGCGGCTGGAGGCGCGCCGCACCAGGTACTCGCAGACTAAGACGGTCGCCACCAGAACACCTACAAGCGGCACGCAAACGGAAGGGCTCTACCCATGGGTGTATGGCAGTGTGTGCTCAGGGCAGGCAGCGTTAGCGGCCAGCGTGACGGGGCAGCCACAGCCGGGAGCCGCGTCCGCTGCCCGCAGAGACTAGGCGGCGGCGTCGCCCGCAGGCGCCTGATTCGTCGTCTCGGACGGAGTCGCCGGCTTCTCAGCGGCAGCACTGTCCGCCTTGGAGTCGGTCTCTGCTGGTTCTGCTTTCACGTTCGCCGGTTCCGAGTTCGCTGGCGGTGGTTTCGAGTCCGGTTTGTCAGCGTTTGACTCCGTCTTCACCGGCGTTGACTCATTCGCAGAGGCAGGCTCTGCAGCCTTTTTCGCAGGCTCACTGTCGGCCGGCGTCGACTCAGACTTCTTAGTGGACGCTGGGTCCGGTTGGACGGGCTCGGTTTTAACCAGTGCAGCAGGCGGCTCTGCTTTTACAGGCGTCGGCTCCGCTTTGGCAGGTGCTGGTTCCGCCGCCTTTGCAGGCTCAGACACTGTCTTGGCTGGCTCCGTCTTAGCGGGTGTTGACTCGGGCTTTGCAGGTGCGGGCTCCGTCTTTGAAGGCACAGGCTCTGTCTTTGCGGGTGCTGGCTCCGCCTTTGTAGGTGCTGGTTCCGTCTTAGCGGGTGCTGGCTCGGCTTTAGCGGGTGCCGGCTCAGTCTTGACAGGAGCTGGCTCGGCTTTAGCGGGTGCCGGCTCAGTCTTGACAGGAGCTGGCTCGGGTTTAGCCGGTGCTGGCTCAGTATTGGCAGGTGCTGGCTCGGCTTTAGCGGGTGCCGGCTCGGCCTTAGCGGGTGCCGGCTCAGCCTTAGCGGGTGCCGGCTCGGCCTTAGCGGGTGCCGGCTCATCTTTTACTGGCGCTGGTTTCGAATTCGCTGGTGGTGACTTCGCTGCTTCCGCAGGCTTGGAATCACTGGAGAGTTTCGCCGCACCATCAGCGGCTGCTTTGGACGAATCCGTAGCCGGCGTAGCCGCGGGCTTCGCCGTGCTGTTCGTAGCATCAGCAGCCTTGTCTTTCTTCTTTGAGCCATCCACTGTCGGCTTGACGTCCTCCTTCACAGTAGCCGTCGGCACCCTCTCGCTCTCCCCATTGCCAACCACGGTGGTCGTCTCCGCAGCTTCCCTGCGGGGTTTTCTGGCGGGTGCCTTCTCCGTCTCCTCTGCGCCGTCCTCGGAGTCGTGGTGCTCGCGGCCCTTGTATCGCTCCACCACCAGCTCGTCGCTGATCACTTTCAGCTGGTCGGCGGCGGCCACCAGCTGCTCGGCAGCCTCCGGGGTCTTGAGGCGCACGAACGCCATGCCGCGGCGTCCCTTCCACGCGATGGAGGGCTCCTGCGCGCCGGCAGCCAGCAGCGCGGCGCGCAGCTCGCGTACGCGTGTGGTGGCCGGCAGCCGACCGATGAACACCGTCAGTTCAGCCTCCTCGTGCGAGACGGGCCGCGGGCCCTGCCGGCGGCGCCCGCCGCTGCGCGACCGATCCTCGCGCTCCGGCCGCCTCCTCCGCTCACTGCGCTCCTTGCGCTCACCCCGCTCGGCGCGCTCAGCCTTCTCGGGCCGCTCTGAGCGGTCCGCCCTCTCCGAGCGAGCTGGCCGGTCTGCGGGCGGCGCGGCGCGCTTCTGGTCGTACTTCTCCAGCAACACCACTTCGTTGACGAGCTTAAAGCTGTCCCCGGCATCCAGGAGATGCTCCACATCTTCCGCCGAGCGCAGGCGCAGCAGCGCCACGCCCTGGCGGCCCTTCCACGAGAGGATGGTGGCCGGAGAGTCGGCCGCCATGATGGCCTCGCGCAGATCGCGGGGTCGTGCGTCGGACGGGATCCGGCGCACGATCACAGTCAGGCCGTCGGCGTGGTCGATGGGCGGCCGTTCGCGACGCACGCGCGGCCGCCGCGTCTCCTCGTCTGCGTGTCGCACCGGCTCGACTGGCGGCGGCGGCCGGCGCCGGCGGCGCTGCTGGTGGCGCATCTCGTCCTCGGGCTCCTCCTGAGCGTCGCTCGCGGCCGCGTCACTGGCGACGCGGCGGCGGCGGCGCGGCGCGGCCGGACGCCGCCGGCGCCGCTTGTCCGTGCCGTCATCGTCGTAGTCGCTGTGCGAGGGCTCGGCGTCACCGGCGCCCACCTCTCGGCGGCGGCGGCGCGGCCCGCCGGGACCGGCCGGCCGGCCGGAGTCGGGGGCCATGTCGGCCCGCAGCCGGCGGCCCTTGCGCGCGGCGGCGTCCTCCAGCTCGGCCTCCGTTGGTTCTCCGAGTGTCACGTCCTTGCCGGCCCTGTCAGCGATACACAGTGAACGTCAATATCCGCGACAAATCGTTTACGTAATCTAGCATATATGCCAAAGACGACACATGAAGCAGAATACCAGTTGAACTGCTATTTATTCGTAAGCACTGGCCAGTAATTCCTTTCAACAACGATACGTGAAGAAATAGAAAACAGCTGAATAAAACTGTGTTTGCCTATGCAGGCGGCCTGTTCGCCTATTTGTTCCGACATCTTTATACTTACACTGCCTCGACCTCACGCAGAGCCTTCAGGACGGGGATGGCCTTCAGTTTGCGCGGTGTGACCAGCTTCCAGATGATGCCGGTCGGCTTGGGGTGCCGCTTGCTGACGCGGATCACCTGGGTCGGTGTCACGATCACATCCACGGTGAGGTCGTGGGAGCCGAACAGCTCCGGCGGCAGCGAGGCGAACACCTGGGCCGGAGAGCGTGACCGGTCAGACGGGACTCGGGTTGGGTCAAGGTACGAGCAGTGAACGCACGATGAACAGTAATATTACTTTTGACGCAATAATCGTCTCCGTGCACAAAGTTTCATGCACCGTATTTGATATTGTGAGTTCAAAGCGCACAATTTTAATATAAAACACGGACGAAATGTTCCTGAAATGACAAGCACCCAACGCTGCAATGTCTATATACACCAACAAAAGCTGCCGGGCAACCAGCCTGTCGACTGAGCGTCTCCCGCCGCTCACCTGGTCGTCGTGGACGGTGGTGATGACCAGCGTATCCTCGGAGACGGCCCCCGAGCCGCGAGCCATCGCGTACTCCAGGTCAGCGTAGCCCTCGCCCTTGCCGATTCGGTATCCTGGTGTGGGAAGGGAGGCACATATTTGATGACAAATGAACAGGAGTAAGGAGTCATTGAAACACCAATTCAACCACCAAGTTAAAGACAACCGCTACACAATGAAGGAAAACAAAATCAAAACTCATAACTTATGTATCCACTGTCCAATCTGTGGGTAATGAAGAGGCCAGATCATGTATCGAAAATCTCTCCAGCTCACCATCCTTGGAGACGGCCACCGATCCGACGACGATCAGGTCCACGGGCACGATGTTGTCCAGTCCGACGGGCGAGCTGAACTTGCTGACGCCCTCGGCGCGTGACACGCGGCGCAGCTCTTCCTTGGAGAGTCCCGGCGGCGTCAGCCGGTTGAACAGACCGTGACGGAGCCGCGGCGTCGGCACCAGCACCGTCTTCTCCGCCTGCCGACCGACGGGGGGGGGGGGGGGGGCGTCAAACGGCGGCAGTCGGCACCGACCAAGACATACGTCTTGAACACCATCGAACCCATGCTTTTTTAGGGGGGGGGGAGGAGCAAAAGGACGACTAGCCACAAATCAAGACAGTTTCTGGATCTAGAGGTAAGATAGTTATCAACTTAGCACGTATCTGACAAAACAACATTTATGATAAATGCTGTAAAAAGGTCGATAGCTTAATTTCCGCACCAATTACGATGACGGGGATTATTTGGGTTTAATGACGACCAGACTGCAGAATCGCCTGTCGTTCCCGCACCAAACTGGGTTATGTAGCTCGGATAGGTACGGTTCTCCAGGGTATTAGTCGTTGGTCGCTCGGCGAGCGGGAGGGCAACCAGTTCCGCCCCTGTATCGCGTGACCCCTTGCTCCGCCCAGTTACGCACGAGCGTTCTCCACGCCGCGTAGTAGCGTGGGGAGGGGAGGGTTAGAATGGTGGCATGTGTAGAGGCTAGAACCGGTTTCCACCGCCATGCCACCGCCCAGCGACATGGAGCGGGGTCGGTGACCAGGGCGCAGGGAAAGGTCAGAGGTCAGCTATAACGTAGAACTTTGTGTCTCTCTCCCCTCCGCGTGTAACGACCGCACGACAGCGGCCGGCCGCCGATCAGGCTAGACATGTCAAGGTCACCCGCAATCAACGGGCTCAGAGGGTTGGTCGAGTGCGCGTCCGTGGCTGACGACAGTCTCGATCATGTGTTATATATGGTGCCGATAGACTAGCGTGGGTAACAAGTTTTTGTTCAGGCTGCTGGGGTGTGTCATCTTGATATGATGCTTTGTAACATGTATGATACGCAACCTCGCTGGCAGTGGCCGAGAGGGGGAGGGGAGGCGGGTGCCGCCTCCACATGCTTATTTTTGTTGATAGCTGCGAGAGTTGAAATTTGGCAAGCCTGACCTTTGGTTCAAGCTGAATTTTTATGACAGCAGCTGTATTTTCACCCTCGCCCATATTGGTGTTTTGCCAGCGTCTATCGTAAAGAGGGAGAGGAGGGTCCGTTGGACCCCTTTGCCGTTCAGCCCCTAATCGAGCTAGAGCTTCGCGGAAAAAGAGCGTGTTGCCCGTGACGAGAGGAGGCCGATGATACCCAATTTTAACCCTCGCCGGCACGGGGGGGGGGGGGTTGATGCAACCCCCTTAAGGTTTTTCGCGAATAACTCGCGTAAAAAGCGGCCGATAGCAACGAAACTTTCAGTACCCTTGCATTGATCAATTTTACACCTACCCTGAAAATTTTTTGACCCTGACCCAAATGACCTTTGACCTGTGACCTCTTTTCCGAGACCATGTTTGGCCGGAATCGCGATTCGGCGTATGTCGGCTCGCATTAGCCGCGCGTTTGCAGTCTTTTCGTGGTTTCAAGCGTTCAAACATGTGATATGATGTTGCCCCCATGCATTAGGGTGGGTGTCAAGGTCACCTGAGGTTAGGTCAGGTCATTGACCTTTGATGACCTCGGTTCACTTTTTCGAGTTTTACATGTTTCTAGGCCAGTTTTTTTAGCTGAATTCGAATTTAGCAACCATATGAACATTTACGAAGTAGTTTTGGTGCCTTCGTAACATGTTACGAAGCTGTCAGAGGCGGTTGCCAACTACTACGAATACCCTTACTGGTTGACCTGACCTGACCTGACCCGACCTGGCCTTAATGCATGAAGACATCATCTGTGATCAAAACTAACATGATATTCGTGATCAGCACCCCGAAAAAAAAAACCATAGCAGCCACACTTTACGACGTTCTAACAGGTCCCGATTTTCCCGACTTTTGAGTCGTTGACCTGACCTGCAAGGTCAACCAATGACCTAGGACCTTAAAATTGGGTATCATCGGCTTCCTCTCGTCACGGACAACACGCTCGTTTTTTCTGCGAAGCTCTAGCTCGATCAGGGGCGAAACGGCAAGGGGGGGGGGTCCAACGGACCCCCCCCCCTTATACGTTCGCGGCTGGAAAAACACCAATACGGGCGAGGGTTAAGGTCCTAGGTCATTGGTTGACAGGTCAATATAACTCAAAAGTCGAGGAATCGGGACCTGTTAGAGCTTCGTAAAGTGAAGCTATTATAGGGTTTGGCGGGGTGCTGATCACGAAATTCAAGTTAGTTTTGATCACAGATGATGTTTTCGTGCATTTAGGCCAGGTCGGGTTAGGTCAGGTCAGGTCAGGTCACATGTTACGAGTGAACCAAAACTACTTCTTAAATGTTCAAACGGTTTCTGAATGCGAAATCAACTCCAAAATCTACCCTAGAAACATGTAGAACTCGAAAGAGTGAACAAAGGTCATCAAAGGTCAGTGACCTGACTGATCTTCACGTGACCTTGATGCCCACTAGAATCCATGCGATCAACATCCTTTCACATGTTTGATCGCTTAAAGCCACAAAAAGACAATAAAACGCGTTCTACTCGAAATACGCCAAAACGCGATTCCGGCCAAACATGGTCTCGGAAAACAGGTTACAAGTCAAAGGTCTTTTGAGTCATGGTCATGCAAATTATAGGGTAGGCGTAATATTGAATACCTCGAGGGTACTAAAAGTTTCGCCGCAATCAGCCGCTTTTTGCGCGAGTTATTTGCGAAAAACTGAGGGTAGGAGGTCTGTTCGACACCCTCCTACAAGTGCGAAGGTTAAGGTCAGGCCGTTGACCAATGGCGTCAAAAGTGAACCTCTGTAAGGCCCCAAAATGTCGCGACGTCGCAGCACCCTTCGTGCCAGGGGACTTTTCAACGGGGAATGAAGCTTATATGATTAGTACTATCTCCCAGAGGCCTCACAACTTGTATGTAGCTATCTCGTATTTTTCTTAAGAGTCACCTGAAGTCAGGCCGGTCACGCAACCTCACGTTTATTAATCAATTGGGAAATATGAAAACTGTTATTTTGACGTCGGGAGCCATCTAAAGTTGTCTCAAGCGCATGAATTCGCGATTTTATACAATTTTTGCGAGCCCCAGCATTCACTTTTCCATTCTTAAAGTTAGGCGACTTTATTTATGACGTCACTAAGGTCACAGGAGATTTCACCAAAAAGTCCCGATCAAATTGAGCTAGCGAGTCGGGAAGCCACCAGTGGACTCCGCATCGAAGAAGCGATATGACCTCCTTGAGTCAGCCTCGTGGCCTGAGTGGCTCTGCTCAATTAGGGGCAAAAAGACGGAGAGGGGTCGTAATCGCCCCCCCCCCCTCGGCCGGGGTATATGCAGAAAACCCAAAATTCCGTTGAAGGTTAAGCACTGAAGTGATATATTATGATGCGAGAAGGTATAGGTAAAAACAAGTATGCACACGAGCGGATGTTAATTAAACTGTGTTTGAGGTATGCCCTTTTTATTATACATTCGATTTGCTTTAGTTATTGGTAAGAACAGATACAACCAAGAAGAGCGCCCCTGAAGAAAAGGTGGCGCACCGGACGGGTGCGATTTTAAAGTCCAAGGTCAGTCGGGGACCTCTAAGTTCGGATCAAGCGCTGCATGTTAGGGTTAAAACTTAATAAAAAAAAAAATGGGAGCAAACAAGCATCCCGATTTTGGCAGCATCGTCATGCTTTGTCACGGCACTCATCCACTCCCTCGGCCGAAATATTAGTTCCTTTTTGTATGAGTTCTGGCATAATCCCGCACATTATGCTGCATGTTGTTTGCCATGAAAAAAGCATGTTCAACTACGTTCTACGCAGTACGCACTATAACCTAACCACCATCCCATCATCCACCACTAGCCACCATCCCGTTCTGTGATCCGTTCCACCCCACACGAATCAGCCGAGATACTAGTCAGTCGGGCTAGCGCTATCCTCCCCTCCCTTCCTGACTGCACAGCGCTAAAACCCAGAGCCGAGACTTCCCGAGCGCGACCTCTGACCCCACGCGGTCCGAAGGGTCGGCCGATGCCTAAGGGCGCGCCGCGCGCCGGCCACCCGGATAGCCTCTGCCGAGTCTCCCTTCCATACACCGTTTACTACGCGCTCGATTCATTCATGATTCTGTGTTTCCGCGTCCCTCTCGCTAGGTGGCACCATGGATGTCATAGGCGACCCCAGGAAGAT
Source organism: Amphibalanus amphitrite (assembly GCF_019059575.1). NCBI lineage: Eukaryota > Metazoa > Arthropoda > Thecostraca > Balanomorpha > Balanidae > Amphibalanus > Amphibalanus amphitrite. The sequence goes on from NW_024881622.1 coordinate 447,960, forward strand.
TGCGGCCAGAATACCCCAAACGGCAGAAAATGAGGTTTTTGGTGGATATCTCGGAAAGTATTTGGCATACAACGATGAAATTTCACAGTCTCGTGGTAAATGTGCATACACATAATCCGGGTTGATACTTATGCATTTAAACATTATATAGGACCAGATATGTCCGAAAAAGCAAAACCAACAAGACTTTTACTGGAGAGCCGTACCATGGCGTGGTTTAGGTAGCAAGAAACACAAAATCGAGAATTATAATTGGCAATTCCAATTACTACTTAGCCAGGAACGACTAGAAGTGTTTTCACCCGTATATCTGACAGGTTTACGCGTTACAGGTAGTAGGTTGCAGGCCTTACGTGGACATCAAAGGTTTATAAGAAAAGTAATAACTAGGTTCAGTCGGTCAAGCCCGGGCAACTTTTAAAATAAATAGCTCAATTTGTCTATGGAATAAAGTACCTATAACTCCAGTTTGCCAGTTACAGGACCAGATTAACTTCTTCTTTCTCCGGAGTACCATCATTCGGGTAGCAAGCATAAAAATTAGCCTTGCGACCTAACTATCGAGGCAGCGCCCGTTCTTCGCCACCTGAGCCGTCTTTTCAGCGGTCTTCAGGTCACAGTTTACAGAGCACGCTCCAGAGCCCAGCCGAAACGAAAGCCAGGCATTATCTCCAGACGGTGCACGGGCCAAGCCTCTACTGAGCGGGACTGAATGGGAGTCCATGGGGAAGTAGTTGCGCAGGTGTGGAATGGCGAGGCTTCGTATACTCATGTAAAGGAGTGCAAAATGACCAGCACCTTAACTTTGCTATAACAGGCAAATAATGATATCGATCTGATTCAAGTCGAATAGAAGAAAAACTGAATACCGTCGGATCCCACAAGCACGGTCGGTTACGGCCTGCCTGTCACAAGTTAGCCTGTCAGTCATATCACACTTCCATTGTCGACAGTATTATCTCCCGCACCAATGAAGCTGACTTCTCACTTCTAGCGTAGAAAATTCTGACTTCCTGCACCAATTCAGCTCACCACTCACTTCCAGCGCCTACAGTTCTCACCTCCTACACCTGGAAGACTCACCTCCAGTGCCAGGAAGCGCACGGTCTCCTGCGGCTTGTCCGGGTTCACCTTCACCACCTTGGCCTGCTTGAACTCGTCGAGTGCGGCCAGCGAGTGCGCCGCCGTCGCGCCGCCCTTGAAGTTGGGGATCCTGAAACGATCCGAGGCATCAATGAAGCGGCGAGTATCGCAAGTTAGCCTTTATGCTGTACTAGTAGTTGGTGCTATAAAATACCACTGGACACGTGTAACGTGAAACGGAATGGAACGGATTCAAGGGAAGGAGTGGATGTTTTGAAAATATCCACCAAACCTTACAGGGTCGCCGCGAGATGTTTACCGGAAAATTCGCAACAATCTAAAAAAGCTGCATTAGCAATTACGGGTAGCAGAGTCGGGAAGTTGAGTACACAATACACAGGTAACAAGACGCGGTGCGCAAGTGTCCATGCAGAGGCGAGGGTGAGGACAGACATCGCCATGAGGCAAACAGCCGTGAAATAAACACACATACAAACACCCAGTCCATTACTGAGTGCCGGCCGACGGGCTGGCCCGCTCCGGAGGCAGCGCAGGGAGGGGTCGCTCCCCAGCAGCCGGGTGGTGGCGTGGGATTTCATCACCGGCCACTGGGAGTGTCGACCGCCCGCATCCCAGTCACTGTGCCGCCCACAACCCGCACAGTGCACAGCCACCCGACCTGACCCAGTTAGTTCGAGAGGGTAGAGTCTTAGTCCACAGGGACATCGATTTAGATTAATCACACTCAGACTTCGCGGGCGTCACTAGCCGCCACCCATCCGCAGACCCGCCGACACCCTACCCAAACACTGGCACCGCAAACCCAGCAATATAAAGGGGAAGAGTGTCAGTGTCGTGATAGCCTAGCATTATATAACCGAGCCCGTGGGAGGGCGATAGCCACGTTTCGGAAAATTCGCTACCAACAGCCATTTGCCGATCAATATAAGGAATATTTCAAATCGAGGCAGACCATAAGCACTGATGGCACTGCAATTTATGATCTACGTTAGATAATCTTTCAGAAGCCATCCCTTTAGTACTCAGTGACGCATCGACATCGACGCACGAGGTCTGTGATGTCATCGTTTCGGACCAACCTGCATGGTGACATCATACCGATGACATCATAAAGATGACGTCACCCCGTTCCGCGACAGACCGGCCCTCCCGGAGCCGCCCAACCCTGCGGCAGCCCCCAGCGAGGCTCGGCAGCCACCAACCCAGCCGCAAACACTGCACTCACGTCGTGTGTATGCCAGGACGCTCGCCGGCGCCGGGTCTGGCATATATTGACCCAACTACATCACGGTCACCGAGGTAGAAACCGGACAGGCTCCGGCAGCTGGTTTTTCAGACGACTGACAGTCTAGAATCGAACCACTGGGCACACTGTATTACACAACGCAAAGATGAATAGGTATTCGACACGATGTGATATTGCATAGAATCATTGATACATAGCTAAAGTGTCGATGGAGCCAGACCAGAATTTATTTATTTATTTATTTACGACTTCCGCAGACACTCCACAGTGCAGACGTGGCTATTCTGTGTCAGTTGTTACAAAGTTAACACATGGGCGGGAAACTTGTCAAAATATCACAGATAGCATCATAGTCATACCTGCACGCTCACATGCACACATAAAAGCTACGACAGAACAAGTGCCTTAGCAGCGCGCTTGAAGCCCCGCGAGTCTAGCTCTATGGCCCCCACCGGCAACCGGTTTAGCAGGGTTGCTAAACCCTGCTAGAATCTGTCGACTGTCGACAGAAGGCGGATTCCGCGTACGGTTGATCCCACGCTATAGACGGCACTCAGGCTACACAAGTGGCCCATGTGACAGTTCGATCTTTAAGCAGCGCTTCCAGTTCACCGTTTCCCCGTAACAACCATTAGTGGACTCACTGGAAGTACTACTCGCCTACCATTATGTCCTTCAGAAAACCTGTCTACGAAACGTTCGGAAATCACCGACCTAATGCTGTTCCGGGTTCTCCCTCCGCATTTTTAAACGTCAATGAGTGAATTCTGAAATAGTAAAATAACATCGCAAATTTAGTAGATGATGCTAAACATTCATTTCCTTAGTAATCCGTTTGAACAAAGGAAACCAATATCAGTTTCGATATGTCAAACAGCTCCGAACGATCGATAAATGATCTATGTTCAAAGCGTTGGCAGATGGCAGCATCAGGTCTCGACTTCAGTCTCGACTTATGCGGCATTAAAACGGAAAAAACGAAACTGGAAAGATTACGATCTCTGTTGCGCGTTTTATCTGCCCAGTGCAGATCAGCTCCACCTCCCAGACATTGCTGATAGGATCCTGTCACCGACCGGCGGCGGAAGCGACATCGCGCCCTGGCAGACTCCGTCCCAAAATAGACGACTGAGGTGCCGCGCCCGCGCGGGGAGGGGAAGGCGAGACGTGATGGATAAACATGGCACGAGAAGGCACACGCGCACACGGAGGGAGGAGGGAAGATGTGGCATGGAATTCTAGCAAGGGGCACTAATTAACTTGTGTAACTTATAGTAATTAATCTGTATACAGCTTTGCATTCAGAGCAAGGCAACTTTCGTGAAAAATCGCTGAAAATAACCTTAAGCCTATAGTAGCATGCGAATGGAACAGACAGTTTACTTACCTATTATGCACAGGTCTTGGAAACTCTGCCAAATCATTCTTTTCTAAATGGTCCCATACCTTCTTTCTGAAGTCATTTTTGGTGACCAGTGGAACACCAGCCATAACTGAAATGAAAAAAATCATCATTCTCAGCAACACAGAAACAATACCTATCACCATCACAGAGAAACGTTATATTGAATATTGCATGATGACAAGACATGCAAGCTAAGAAGTAATCATGCTTATGTACAAGTAAAATTCACCTAGGTAATAACTGATGAAGCAACACAATGCTGTTTTAAGCAGCTTGTTATGTCAGGGTCCCAGTCAAGAAAGCAAGAAATATATATTTATTCTTAAACATGTCAGTTTCTTTTCACAAAATACCTATGTAGGGTAAGGGTCAGCATGACACACAACCTAGCATAAATAGCACTAGTTTGTAAAGTACCTGAATATGAGGATGGAGAAAGAACTAGATAGGTAGGTACAGTCAGGACACGGAAAACTTATTTCAATTCACATCAAATATTAACACAAGAGCAAAAGTATGCTCAGACTCTTGGCAAAAACATCCCTCAATCCAGTAATGATTTACTTCACCTTAAAATGAAATTAAAATGTTCATGAGGTTGGTGTTCATACAATGTTCATACATTGCATGCAATAAGAGATTAAAAAATAAAGTTAGAAAATGTAAATTATACTTAGTAGGCAATAGGCACCCCAGTCCTTCATCCATAGCAAGAATCACTGAAGTGTTAATGCAATCTTGAAAATGAAGTTTTATCTACAGTCTACACTTAGGAGTTAGGACCTACAGTCCTACCTACAGTGTCGCAAAATCAGATAAATGGGAAACAACATTTGTTTGTTTTGTTGGGTTAGACCCTTTTGGGCTGACAAGACCATTTCAGAGCCAGAAGGATGATAGGAATTAGGGGGAGACATTGGTCTGGGCAGACACCCTAGAAAGTCTGAGCCTGTCCAGATGGACAGGCCGTCCAGCCCCCCCCCCCAAGCACTCCCTGCGGCCAGCTACAGGGTGCTCTCCCTCAGAATCAGCAGTGCCGCTCCAAGAGAGCAGCTCACAAGCGATAAAGGTGCCTGTCCAACCCGGAGTGCGGTGTGGAGGAGAAGGATTTCAGTATCCTGAGGATGGAAGCAACGGAACGGAGGAAACAACATTCAAAGGAAAATCCTTTTAATCTCTCATCTTGAGTTTCAAGTGCAATTTTTCATTCCATGAGAAAAAGCGTTTTGATTTGCATGGATGGTCGTTTTAAGTCCTACATTCTAATATACCATGCTAGTATACAAATTCATGCCCTTTTCCATTCTTTTTTGGCCTGATCTTACTAACACCTTACCTTACCTTACCTTCACAGTGATCGGGAGGGAAAAGGCCACTTGGCCTGGAGATCCCGTTCTCATCGAGCTCTAGGACTAGGACAGTCTGGGCTCTTATGGGTATGGAATGTCATACTTCAGGCTTTTCCAGTGTTCGTCCAGCCTGGCCTTGAACTGATTGACGCTGGTGGCAGACACTACAGAAGCTGGCAGAGAGTTCCAGTCATTCACGACTCTTGTGCTGAAGGTGTTCCTCCTCGTGAGCGTTCTTGCGTTCGGTTTCTGCAGCTTCCACTGATGTCCCCTTGTGCGGTCGGAGCTGTGTCTGGTCGGAAGCGCTTCAGGAACCACTGACATGCCACCATGGAACAGCTGAAACACTGTCACCATGTCCCCTCGGCGACGACGATAGTACAGCGACGGTATGTCGAGACGGCGCAGACGCTCGGTGTATGGGAGATGTCTGATGGTGTCAACCATGCGAGTCGCTCGACGTTGTACCCGCTCCAACCGTTTCTGGTTGACTCTGCCAAATGGCCCCCATACAATGTTGCCGTACTCGAGGAACGGTCTCACCACAGACTTGTACAGCAGAGGCAGCGTGATCACGTCGAGGGTAGCAAATGAGCGCCTCACAACAGCCAACATCTGGGTCGCTTTTGCAATGGCAGCAGCAGTTTGTTGGTGGAACTTCAGGTTCTCGTCGATAATGATGCCCAGATCCCTCTCTTCGCTCACGCTCTCAATCGCGGCGTTATCCAGTAAGTATGTGTGCTCAGGATTCAGACCTCCGACATGCATCACTTTGCACTTCGACACATTGAAGGGCAACAGCCACTTCTTCGACCAGTTGACCAGAGCGTTGATGTCAGCTTGAAGGCCGGCAGGGTCACCTGTCACACGACGGTAGAGTTTTGTGTCGTCTGCAAACAGCTTGACACAGCTCGACACTTGCTGGGGCATGTCATTGACGAAAATCGTGAAGAGGGCGGGACCAAGGACAGATCCCTGGGGGATACCGCTGGTGACGGGGACCCAGCCAGACCTCGATCCCTGCAGCACAACCCTCTGAGTACGACCAACAAGGAAAGCCTCAATCCAACTCAGCAGCTTCCCCCCGACTCCATAGGCGCGCAGCTTACTGAGGAGTCGCTGATGCGGCACCGAGTCGAAGGCTTTGGCAAAGTCGAGGTATACGACATCAACTGGGTCACCATCTTCCAATGCAGCACTCCAATCTTCCATCACCTCCAGTAGCTGACTGGAACATGATCTCCTCGGGAGAAATCCGTGCTGAGCCGCATGCAGCAGTCCACTGTCCGTGAAGTGTTGAAGAAGATGGTCGCGAATGATGGACTCGAGCACCTTTGACGGAATGGAGGTAAGGCTCACTGGTCGGTAGCTCGCGGGGTTTCTGCGGTCGCCTTTCTTGTATATGGGGACTACTTCGCCAATCTTCCAATCAGAGGGGAGACTTCCTGCTTCCAGTGACTTTGCAAATAGCAAACTCAAGGGTACGGACAGGGGGCCTGCAGACTCGCGGAGCACTCGGGGATGAATAGCATCCGGCCCTGGCGAGCTAGTTGGCTTCAAGACCGCCAGCTTAGCCTCAACTTTCTGTGGCGATACATCCACGTCAACCAGTGGGGGTCCCTGGAAGTTGCATGGCAGAGCTGGGGGAGGCTCAGCTCCCTCTGAGGTGTAGACGCTGGAGAAGAACCTGCTTAGTACTTCAGCTTTTGCTCGGTTGCTGGACACAAGCTCACCGTTGTCATCCATCAGGTCTTCAACACGGCACCTAGTACGCAGCCTAGAGTTGGCGTACCCCCAAAATGCTTTGGGGTTCTGTCTGAGGTTCGATGCCAGCTTTGACTCGTGGTCCCTTCGAAGTTTTCTCGTCAGGCCCCTAAGCTGATTTCTGCACCTCACAAACCGGGCATGATCCACGTTGTCGAGAGTTTGACGGTAGACGCCCCACAGCACCTGCTTCCTCTTTCTCAGCTGCATCGCCGCCCGATTCATGTAGAGGTTCTTCCTGGAGTGGGCGCTTCTCTTGACCGAACAGTCTTCAACGTCTCCGGCGATTTGCGACTTGAACGATTCGTATGCTTCTTCCAGGTCCAAGTTTCTGATATCATCCCAGTTTCGTGACCTCAGGACACCTGCAAGGCGCTCGTAGTTGATGTGTAGAATCGGTGGGCGGTGTGAGGTACACACATCCGCATAGCAAACAACAGTAAATTTCAGGACAACATGATCGCTTCTGGCGAGTCCAGGAAGGTGCTCGAGATTACGAATCATGCCTTCTTCGTTGGTTAACACCAGGTCCAGTACATTTGGAGTTTCACCCAATCGAAATCTAGTAGGAGAGCGGACGTGCTGGAAAAGGAAGCAGTCATGTATCGTGTCGAGAAAAGTTTGAGAAAGATGGGTGTCAGGTGCGTTGGATGCTTCAGTTTCCCAATTGATCTGGGGAAAGTTGAAATCTCCTACAATCACCAGATGAGAGTAGGACATCGAACTTGCCTGTCGAATGAGCTGACCCAGGTGAGTGGCATGCTCTTCATCAGATCTTGACGGACTGCGGTAAACACATCCCAGCAGCAGACAGTCACTCCCAATCAGTGACAGTCTAAGCCACACATGTTCCACTGACGATGAGCTGAGAGAGACTTCTGACACCCTGAGATAATCAGCTGCGTAGATGCATACTCCTCTTATGCCGCTGCATCCAAGATTAGGAGATGATAGCGAGAAATTGGTGTAGAGTGTGTACCCAGGTATGTTGAGGAGAGCAGTTAACACCTTTTAACTCTTATCCCCTTTTTAGAAGAATTCCCCCATTGACACCCATCCCAAGCCAAAATAGGTACAATTTTGGTACAATCACCTCTACCCATTCACTGGTTTGCTCCTGTCTGTTGTGTTCCAAATTATGTGATGATCAAAATAAGAGATAAGTACCTTATGAAGAAGAGTACGGGGAAAATTGATAATTATAATCGCAGCACCTCCTCTTTTCAATTCCCAGTCTTATCGCTTATCACGCAGCGTGATATTTACTCTGAAGCAATTGTTTGCGCCATAAATGCCTAGCAGCATGTGTTCTAGTGATGTGAGTACTTGTAATTTTACAGCTTTTCTGACAGGTACTTTGTTCAGTTTTATTCTCAAAATATTCTTGTCGCGTGATTTATTTATATTTAATAAGTGTATTTGATTTGCTGAAAGCCATTCAATTCTATCTTCGCATTTCCGTTTTTGTCACCAGTATTTCATTTTAAAAGAAAACGTTGTACTCAAGTCATCAAATTCTCTATTTTGCCACTCTCTATTACATCTAGCGCCCGCCTGCGCTACTTTTGCCGCAACCGGTGTTTCACTTCAATACCAGTGCCTGGAAGGGAAGGTATGAATGAATTTTGTCGTATTTAGTGTTACAACTTAATATAATGTCAAATGATATACAGTGAAATTATTTTAATTTGTCAAACATCTCTTATTCGTTTCATTTCATGATTTTTATCCATTGTTTTGCCGCAGCCCGCAACTGCTTGATAAATTAAAATAGGTACCTTCAAATGACAATTTAAATTCATGTGTGGGCTTGTGGTGATTGTCCTTGCATTTTTGGTCAACGCTCCCTGTACTGAACAAAGCACTGGTCCGTCTGCAGTCTGTACTTAGAGTACTGTTATCAGATATGGGGCCCGTTCAATGCTGCGGACAGGCGACGGGTCGAGAGGGTACAATGTATAGCGACCCGCCTTGTCCCTAAACTTCTACACCTTCCGTATGAGGAAAGGTTGAGAGAACTGAACCTTTCGTCCCTGCAATACTGGCGTTGTCGCGGCAATGTGATCTCGACATACAACATTATTCACAGTCGCTGCGACTTGAACAAGGAGGACTTCTTCATGCCTGTACTCACAATGTGTACTCGTGGCCACAGACTGAAGATTGCCAAAAAGCCTGCAACCAGTCGGGTCAGGCGCCAGCACCTTTCAGCCCAGGTAGTGACCAATTGGAACGGTCTCCCTGAAGATGTCTACGCACCTTCAGTCAACAGCTACAAAAACCGGCTTGACAAGCCCTGGAGAGAACTCCAGTACCAAACAAACCAATAGACCAAGTTTGTTGACACTTCCCGAGCTCGATCAGAAGGGGCTACCAGGCAATCCTCGTGCTTCTTCCGATCCCATTAATCAGGTACCTATCAGGTATTTATGCAGGGCTATAGTTGTACAAAGTAATAGGACAAAATAATCCTGAGATTGCATCTTCTCGAGAAGCTGAAGTGGTATGATGATGGGGGCAAGCTTCTCAAATCTCACCTGGATACGGGCCTTCATAGTTGGCCGTCACCAATGGGTGCTAATCCGGGGATGCAGCTCTGAGTGGGCACCTGACCACCTGTCTCTAGTGGTATCCCTCAAGGCTCAGTTTTGGTTCCAACGGTCTTCACAATATTTATCAATGGTATGCCACTGGAGGTCTCAACTCTCAAGCCAGACTGGAAAAAAATGCATGTTATGCCAAATATTACCGGCGTAGTGGCGGGATTGTGGTAAAAATTCCAGCGCACGTCCGGCGTAACTTAGCTTGCGCCGAATGCCACGCGGTGTTTCACAGACACTGCCAGCCGGGCAGCGCCCTACCAGCACACATGGCAATTTGGGCTTCCATGGAAACATCTTGGAAACATCAACAACCCCATAGCTCCAACACTACCACAAGTATGTCAGCTCGCTGGATGCGCTGGCAGTGGCTGGCAGCATGGTTGTGAAACACCGCCCAGTGCATGGCGGCGGCTGAATTTTCGGCACAGGGTGGTCGCATAATTCGTTGGTGAATGATGTTCACCGAATTTAGTCGGCACGCTGGTCAGTCTAGCAGCAGATTCGCCCTGAGGGCAGCACTGGAGAGGTTTCGGGACGAGACGTCCCCGCTCCGGTCGTCGCGTGTTTGAATTGGCGAGCCGCCCTGAGTCTACTCGGCGGAGGAGCGGCCGCCCAGGCCAGGCCTCAACCCTCGGGGTGGAGATAGGTATGGAGGACCCTTTTGAACAGACTTGTGCCGGCCTTTGAACATTGCTGAGCGTCGTTAAGTAATACTGCAGTGGGTTCGTGCCCACTGCGGTATCGAGGGGAATGAGATCCCAGACGACCTGGCGAAGCAAGCGGCCGCCCTGCCCTCAAACGCCCGCTCGCTGACCAGGGTGGTTCATTGTGCGGCCTCGTATCAGTGGCGCGACAGCTGGCCCGAGTCACTACTCAAGCCACTCCTCGGGAGCACGCCGCCGCTCCCTATCCCCGGAAAGGACCGAGAGGATGTCGTTTCGGTGCGCCAGATGAGGGCGGGCCATTGGGGCCGCTCGCTCCAGTACGTGCACCAAATCGACTGTCTCCACTCCGCGGCGTGCCAGCAGTGCCCAGACAAGCGGTGCCCCGCGGCGCTCTACGCTATGTGCTGAGAAGAGGCTGATGTGCGGGAGCACGTGCTGCTCTTCTGACCGGCCCTCGCTGGCTCCCGCCAGCCTCGAACACACCGCTCCGCCGATTTGTGTGGCCCCGAAACTTCCGGCTCCAGCCTTGTTTCACGGCACGACGCTACAGTGCCCTAAGCGTATTGAGGCATTGGGTTCCCGTGAAAATAAGACTTATTCGGACGCTCAAACATGGGAGGGCGTCCAAGGTCCCGGAATGCTCTGTCTGGTTGATATAGCCTTGATCGGTAGATGCGTACATGTGCTTTATATAAAAGTGGCTTAATTTTGGCACAAATAGGCACCCAATTTTCGGCGCGAATCATGCAGAAATTTCAGCACAAATTCGCATGCGCCGAATTTCGGCGCAAGAAGGTCTCACGGACGTCCGGCGTAGTGTATGGACGTTTTCCAGTCGGTCTCAAGCTGCGTGAAGATGTTCGCGGACGACACCAAGCTATATAAGCCACTCACACATCCATCCGACCGTGGTGCTGGTCCTCAGAGTGATCTGGACGCTCTGGCACGATGGTCCTCTGCCGTTCAACGTAGCCAAGTGTAAGGGGATGCACATGGGCTTAAAAGGAACCCTGCACACGAGTATAGGCTGGACGGGACGCCCATCGCCGTAGTAGATGAAGAAAGGGATCTGGGGATCATAATCGACTCGGAGCTGAAGTTCCATTCGCAAACGTTGGCGGCCGTCTCAAAAGCCTCGCAGCTGCTCGCCGTCATCAAGAGATCTTTCGCTCACATCGACGACCCTACAATTGCTCTACAAGGCTCTTGTCTGCCCGTTCTGGAGTGTGGGAACGCAGTATGGGGACCGTTCAGCAAAGGAGACCAGAAATGCTTGGAAAAGGTCCAGAGACGCGCCACGCGAATGGTGTGATCCATTGAGCACCTTCTCTACCCCGTGCGTCCGGAGCGTCTCCGACTGCCGTCGCCGTTCTACCGCCGCCACAGGGGAGACATGCTGACTACTAGCTGTTCCAAGGTGGAAGCGATGTGCTGCCAACCACCTTCTTCACCCAGAACGAGACTGAGCTGACGAGCGAGAGGACACGGATGGAAAGTGCTCAGACCCCGAGCTGTGACACTCGCTCGACGAAGCAGCTTCAGTGTCCGCATCGTCAGCGACTGGAACGCTCTACCTGCTGAAGTTGTGTCTGCCGAAACGCTCTCGACATGCAAGGCACGACTTGACCGTCACTGGACCCACCTAATGTATGTCATGCCACAACCTTAGGAGTCCTGTATCTCACTGCAGCGTGCAATACGTGTGCAATACTACTAACTACTATTAATTTCGTTATCAAAACAGCAACTCCTGATGAAGTTCATGTTGCTTTGGCACTTGGTACACAAAACTTGTGATGGGATAGTGAGAGCAATGTGCAACCTCAACCTGGTGAAGGCAGTCAAATAAGATGGACTGACTGGCTTCGCAGGGAATGCTTGGATCTGACATCCAAATCCCACAATTATTATGCCTAGAATGCCAAAACTGATGGTAAGGCCGTAGCGGCCCTGGGTGACAAACTCTGCTTAGGTTCTGGGTCTGCCATTTTTTTTCATGACGCTGTGTCAAGCATTCAAGTGAAAAGTAAGATCTTGGGATGCGCAAGAAATTTTTCAAGTCATCTCAAGTTAGGTGCAAAACATCTCAAACATGAACTCTAGTGGTGATGTACACTCAAACATTAACTCTAATGGTGATGTACAATTTTCAGGGTATGCTTGATGCCTGCGCTGAGCATGGAATCAATTCTTTCAATGCCTGCTTCCAAGTTGACAAAAAATCTCTCCTAGATCGTACTGTATAAAGACTGGAGCATATGCTGATGTCAGGGTGGCATAGGATAGTTATAATGGGCTTCAGCTCACTGTCTTCAACTCATCATTCTCATAGACATAGTCCATACTATCATATGTCAGAGTTGCCTTACATTATGCACAACCTCTTTTTCAGAAAATAATTTGCATCTCCTCACTGGGGTGGAGATTCACATTGGTATACTTCAACATACAAAATGAGTGGGGGAGTCTATGGAGGAGGTATGTAATGTAGCTCATTTATTTTTAGAATAATTGTCATTTTATGGAGCTTTTTTAGTTTTATTGATGAACTATGTTGGCTTTAGCCTGTTATCAATATTTTTTTCCTTGTTCTGCTAGGGAGGCATTCAAAACATTGCACATCAGTGTTACAAGACGATTTAACACAGACTTCTAACAGTCAGCTGGCATGCCACAAGCATCCTGTTCAATATCAGTGACAGTGCAGTCTCATGTTATCCTGACGAGCCTACCACCCACCGCCGTAAGTTGCGATGCCGGTGCTCACTCCTCTGACGCTTCTCAGACGAGGTGGGCGCGCTGGTGTTCGACCTGGGCCACTACTCGCTGCGCGCCGGGTATGCTGGTGAGGAGGCGCCCAAGTCGGAGATCCCGGCCACGGTCGGCGTGCTCGAGGAGGCCACGGCCGCCGCGCAGATCGGCACGCCCATGGAGGTGGACTCGGCGGCGGCCAATAAGGACGCAGCCGCGCCCAAACGGAAGTACTACATCGACACCAACGCGCTACATGTGCCCAAAAAAGGTGAGACGGTCGTACCAAGACTCGACTTCGAGTATCGTGGGAAGTAGGAAGTTAAGAACCTAGTTAATGTACCCGTATGTCAAGCTCGCTGGTCATCTCGAACGATGGTTCATGGCTTAGATATTTTTGCTGTCTTTTGTGTACCTCGTATATTTTTTCGCCCGATGATATTTAGCTACAAATATTTAGTTCACGCGTGCCCACAGACGTGGAGGCCGTCAGTTACATGAAGGACGGCATGATCGACGACTGGGACCTGTTTGAGAACGTGCTCAGTTACGCCTACTCGCAGTGCATCAAGTCCGACTCGGAGCTCCATCCAGTCCTCATGTCGGAGGCGCCGGTAGGTGGGACTGATCCGAGACGGACGGATTACTTTGAATTTATGCAATTGACCTTGGTTAAATGGCTTTGTGATTTTTTTTTTTTTTTGGTGATTTAAGTTGTCACAATCTTAGTTGCTTGATATTGTAACGAATATTGCTGGAGGCAGGGATGCGGAGCCGGTGCCGGAGTCGGAGCCGGAGCCGCCGGAGCCGGCATATTTTGCCCGGAGCCGGAGCCGGAGCCGGAGCCGTGAAACAATATAGCCCGGAGCCGGAGCCGGAGCCGGAGCCGCCAAAAAAGGGGGCGACTCCGGCTCCTTTTTATTTTTTGAAGAGGAAAAAAATAATTGACCTAGTTCGGTTTGACAGTACAAGGCAGTAAAACATATGGTAAGTACGTCATGGGCCATCAAGTGAATGAAAAAAGCCGAATATCCCCAGTATCCCACAGTACGCAATCAACTTCCTGTCTGTTCCTCCCCCTCCCCCCCCACGTCTACTGCATCCCCAGAACATGAGGACCGGTCATCAGGTGACGGCCATTGTTTTGAAGCCAGTGCAGTGGACTGCGACTCCTAGCACCGTCTCTTCCCCCCTCACCCCCCCCCCCAATGCAGCCGAGACGGGTGTCAGCTTTCGATGGTTCAGTGAACTCCGATTCGCGGCGACTGCGTTTCCAATGCCATCGCTTCCTAGTCCTTTGTTCTGCCAGTTCTCTCCGAGGTGCGTTTGCGCGGGGACGCGGTGAGCCGGTCATGGCAAAGAGTAACGCGTATAACCAATCCAATTTTTCTTCCACCCGTATTTAATTGATTGCATAGGGAATGTACTGAGTCGGAGCCGGAGCCGCCGGAGCCGGAGGCGCCGGAGCCGGACTATTTTACTCGGAGCCGGAGCCGGAGCCGGAGCCGTCTGAAAGTTCCACGGCTCCGCATCCCTGGCTGGAGGTTTTCTGGCTTAATCGTGATTTGTTGCAGCAGTGTTTCAGTGGGCTGTCGTGAGATGTCCCCACTATCTCCATTCTCCACTCCTTATCACCCCTCACTGACTGCCTTAGCTTTGTTCAACATCGCTCTGCCAACAGAGCACTGAAACCCGTGACGGCATTCCCCGCCCCAAGCGCATGGTGTGTAACTGTCGGCTGTCATCCCCTGCCGCCTGTCTGACCCTCCCCTGCTCTCTCCCTCACAGTGGAACCACCGCGGGCGGCGGGAGAAGCTCACAGAGCTCATGTTCGAAAAGTACAACGTGCCGGCCTTCTTCCTGGTCAAGAACGCCGTGCTGGCCGCGTTCGCCAACGGCCGCTCCACGGCTCTGGTCCTGGACAGCGGCGCCACACACACCTCGGCCGTCCCCGTGCACGACGGCTACGTCCTCACACAGGGTATCGTCAAGAGCCCGCTGGGCGGAGATTTTCTAACGGCTCAGTGCCGTCAGTTTTTCGCACAGAATGACATCGAGGTGATCCCGCCGTACATGATCGGCGGGAAGGAGGCGGTGAAGGACTATGAGAAGGCCAAGTGGACGCGGCGTCCCAACCTGCCCGAGGTCACCAAGTCGTGGCATGACTACATGGTCAACGTGAGTGGGGCAATGGACGAGGATAAGTGGCGGGTGACTGAAGATCTAGGACACGAGCGTTGCAGTATTTGGTTGGAAAGACATTTTTTCACAGTATCGATGTATCTCAGATTGGCATGTTGATTACCTTCTTACTAAATTTTATCATTATCTACTCGCTTACGTTTGATATTTTTTATTAAGCTGCCTTGTTTTTTCTGTTCTCACTTTTCTCAAACAGTAATAGGTGGATGCCTCTTTAGTTTCCAACTCCTGAAAATGCCTATATTGTACCGAGTCTAACACCTTTCTGTCTCGTCTCACCCGCAGGAGGTGGTCCAGGATTTCCAGCAGTCGATCTTGCAGTGTGTTGACGAGTACAGTGAGGAGACCATCTCTCAGATGCCTTCTGTTCCCTACGAGTTCCCCAACGGATACCATCAGGTAACGTCTGGCCAGGGGACCGAGAGGGCTACGTCGCTCGACTTTATACTAGCTCTGCTTGTAAGAATTCAACGTGTTTTAGCGTAACTATATTTATAAGAAGTATAGTGTAATGAATGTATGCTCCCTCTAATCTCCATTCTGCTAAACTCGGCCTGATAACTTCCCAGTACTTCGCCCAACGTTGTCCGAGAGGTTATGTGGGCGGCTGCTAAGTCTACATTTATGGGGTGTTGTGAATTGGGAGGTAGGTACTTCAAATGGCACCCTTCTGTGGCGGTAGCATTGTGATTTTGATAGGTTGTACCTTTGCAACGTTGTTTACCTCGCTTCGTGTCTGGCATTAACTCAGCTGTCAATTGTAAGTGATTTCATGTTGCATGACCACTGACTAGCTGCCTGTCAGTTATGTTGCATGCACAATGTAAATGCAAATAGCAACTACCTCATGACATCATAATTTAAACCCTCCAGCCTCAATCGCTGACGTGCCGTGAAGGACCCGGTCTGAGGCGTGGGTGCACCTTCTGTGGGCTGTGCCACCGTCCGTCCGCCCAGTGCCACCGACATGCCACCCTCTGACTAGCTCTGACATCACTCTGACATCACCTCTGACGTCATATGTCCGTGTCGGCCGGCAGGACTTTGGCTCGGAGCGGTTCAAGATCCCCGAGTGTCTGTTCGACCCGAGTAACATCAAGGGCGTGGGCTCGACGATGCTGGGAATGGGCAACGTGGCGCACAACGCGGTCAGCATGTGCGACGCCGACCTGAGGCCGGTGAGTGTGAGCCCGTCGGGAGATTGCAGCTGAGGGGCTGGGACGGCTACTGAGGGAGACCTGGGGAGTTTGAGTGACTGTACATAGGTGGCGGATGCTGTCAGTTTTTGATTTCTAGAAAGTAATGACTTGTTGTACATTACAATATAGTACTGTCTCATTTTTACCGCCAGTCAGCCGATCGTTCGGCTTGTCTTCCTTTTTTTATTTTGACAGTTTTTTATAAGCCAGCCTGTAACTCCAGTCGGTTTCTCGCCCCTTCCTCCTCGTGTTCTTACTCTTTTGTTGGAATTTTCCATGTGACGACTCTCCTCGTCTACGCCCTTCTTCTGTATCCTTCCACATGCTGATACGTTCCGTCTCGTCTCCAGAACCTGTACGGAAACGTGGTGGTGACGGGCGGCAACACGCTGCTGCAAGGCGTCCCCGAGAGACTCAACAGGGACCTCTCGCGCAAAACGCCGCCGGTGAGTCGCACAGCAGCGGGTTCCTACTCCGGAACTGAGACAGGGGACCGTTCAAAGAGACTTGGTTGAATTGTATTCCTCCTGTTTTAATTGGTTTTGTGATACGACTTCTTTTCCGAGGCATAGATATAACGGGGCGGTGTTTTTAGTTTGTTTGCCGTATCGCATGGACTATCTGAAACAAGCATTTCTGTGATGATTCAAACGAAAATAGTTATTTCATGTTTGCCCCTCATCAGTGGCAGTCTGTCTCAAATCTCAGCATGTCATCAACTCTGTAATACAGCTCCCAGTTTTGTAGTACTGACTTGTGTCCGGTCCGTTTCCGCAGAACATGCGTCTGAAGCTGATCAGCGCGCAGGGCAGCTCGGAGCGCCGGTTCGGCGCCTGGATCGGAGGATCCATCCTAGGGTCGCTCGGATCCTTCCAGCAAATGTGGATCTCGAAACAGGAGTACGAGGAGGGCGGCCGAAGCCAGGTGGATCGCAAGTGCCCCTGAGTGGCGGACATCAGCTGCAGCTCACGGGATCGCACATGGTTAGACCATTTGGGGGTGGCATGTGACTCAAATTGGCGTCACTTGAGACTGCCCGAATCGATGGGCTCTCGCGTTCTTTCGGTCCTTTTCGATGGCGCTGCCTGTGAGGAAGACGATCTCTCATCTCAGCCCTCATGAAAAAGCATGCGAAGACTGGCAATGGAAGCGCGGAGCGCAGTGCGCGGTGAGGTTTTGACCCTGAATGGACCGATAACTCAGTGCAGAATGTGGGATAAGTTCGAGCCTAGTGGATAGAAGGCTAATGGGGGAAGGGGACAGGTGTATCGAACAGGCCGGCGAACGGAACAGCGGTTATGGGTCAATGTTAGCTACCCCAGCTATTTGGAGCTTCGCAATCCGGAGTTTCTGCGACTAGATTTCAGCGTTGTGTGTGAAACGCTGTAACATAGGCTTGTCCTGGACATATTCAGCCCAGGCATGTGGAATTCTTACCGCTCAGCGCCAAGTTTTTTTCTTTTTGTCGCTCTGACTGGAGAAAGTTACATAATTCATGCGTTCCAGTGTGGGGTCTGAGGCTTTTTGAAGCCTTATATTTTGCATTCTCATCTGCATCACTTTTTCAATCATCTTGTCAGCGTCATTGTCGTAGTTTTGTCACTGAACCGTGCAGCAGGTAACTGTAAATGCACTATCTGCAAGGCGTGGCGTTTCTTTATCATGAATGCGTGAGCTATGCGGCCGCCGGCCAGCTCCAAGATGAGTTGGAGAAGATGGCGCTACGTTCGCGGCGCGGGCGCCGTCAAACAGATCCGATGGATGGTTTTTTGAAGCATGAGTGTTACTTGTACTTGTCAGGCATACTTACTTGTGATACTTGTCAGGCATATTTTCCATCACAGGGGTACCACATGTACTTCACATGTACTTCGCTGCAAAAGAAAGCGTTTTCTTAGGAAATGTTAGGTTTAGAGAAGATGGCGACCTTTATAGATTAACAGCTCTTTTACGAGAATCAGGCACGAGTGCCTATTACAACCCTCTATCTAATTTTCCTCGCCGCATGCAAATACTTCAGAAATCACAACATCGGCAAACAAACAGAGGCAGCGACGGCCGAGTCATGGATGATTTTTCTTGAGCTGAGAATACCATAAATCAGGAGATTTTCAGGGATGAGATAATCATCCATGGCCGAGTCTTTGGGCCCGACACATGCGCCTCTGAACGCTTCCCGTCCAGACACGATGTTCTGGCGCGAACTCAATGGTCCGACGCTGCTGTCGCCTGTCTGACCGAGACAGACCTGCACTTTATCAATGGCAGATGATATGTCATGGCACGTGCACTGTGCAGAGTGGCCTTAAAATCAGGTCACAGCATGGGTTGCCAGACTTGTTCCATGTGACAGGTGCAGTTCCTTGTGTCCGAGGACGTACTATGTTACCAAATTACCTTTTTGTTAGTTTTAAAATATAATATTTTCAGAGGTTTAAATAGTTCCAGCTTGTTTCGGAAATAAGACGTCACGAAGAAATTGTAGAGATGGCAGGTGTCATTGTCAGAATATAGCATGCGTCAGATATTCAAGACCGGATACTTAGCGCATATTTGGTAGCTGTGAGCCTGTATGATGAACTGTAATTGAACATCCGTGACGGCTAGCTCCGCGGGGTCCTTCTCATCAGAGTGCTCGCTCGGTCAGAGTTCGGTCCCGCGTTTTAGGGCGGGCCGGAACAGCTGAGGTCCGGGCCCGACCTCTGCCGCCGGCTGATGGTTATCGGCACTCAGGCGCCGCTCGCCCGCCGGCCAATGCCACTTTATTCACACCGGCACCCGACGCCAATTCCGTCATTCGTTTTTTATATGATTTTCTTCATGAGATGCTCTTGAGATACCTACCACCCTCGCTTCTAGGTAGCTTCATAAACTCTTCTTTTTGCCACGTAATTTGACAGCGCACACGTTAAGTCATAAATCGCGTTTTTATTACGGAGTCCTTATTCCACTTCAAAGGTATCCTAGCGCTCTACAACTTGAAATGACTGTCCTCACAGGTAACTTATTATCAATTTAGCGATAATAAATCTGGAAGCCGCTGTGCAGGAATATCCGAGCAAGTTCGCCCGTCCAGCCTCGTGCGGCTTACTCTCACTGTGGGAGCGTGAATCAGCATTTGGCTCGCGTGCGCTGCGATTAGGCTGAAATTAGCACCATGGGCCAAATCGGACACAAATGCTGGTGAGCTGTCGACACAGCGGCAGCTGGAGTGACGGCACGAGACGCGTCAGCCGACTGTGAGGTCACCCGCCTCTGTGGTCTCCATAGTCCATGTCCATGGCCGGATCAACCGTATCACCTGCCGGCAGTGAGCTGTTAGACGTTATAAACGAGATGATTTGATTCGAATCGTGTCAAAAGGAGACACAGAGCAAGCATAGTACATGGCTCTACTCGAAGTCTGCTTCAACCAGGGTTCTGCTGAACCTGCAGCTATTTTAGGGAAACACTCTGAGTCTGTGTCTGGCATGTTTGATTTTTAATTTCCGCTATCTGTCGTATCTCTTATTGCTCTTATTGTGCTCTCTGGCTGGTGTACAAGTCTGGAATCTGCCCGCCAACTCTCCCATTAGCCGTGAGCTACGCCAACATTTGCGTGCATGACGATACAGAGTGCGACTCACCAGGACAGTCAGCGCCAAGCTCCAGAAAATTCACTATGAACAATGGTACTCGGCTGTCCTGAATTGGCCTTGACCCACAGCTGAGTTAAAACCTGGCAGTCACAGGGCTCTGGTTTAATGTCCCTCACTTTATCTCCCTCCTAACTCTAGCGTAATAATTGTCTTCTCTTGTCATATAATTAGCATTCAGCGCCTAATAACAGAAGCCAGACAAGAGCCCATACAACCATCCTGAGGGACCTATTTCTATCAAACAAGAGTTACAGGTATGTAGCTTACATGCATAGCAAGATATTTCATAGGCAAGGAATCCAAACGCCGCATTGCAGCCTACTCTGCACCACTCTGCCCCTGCCCTCGGGCGTGTTGACCTCTGACCCCGCCAGACGGCCAGACGGAATTCCGCTGTCTTGTCGTCACCCTCTCCCCGACCCCCACGAGACCCATCGCCTGGTTGGGCGCCTCGGCGGGGGCCGGGGCTCGGGCCAAAACAGAGGAGTCTGCTCGGTGGTCTGTTCAGAGGAGTCTTGTCCAACCCCAACCGAAGTTTACCCGAGGGCTGGAACGACATGTCTGCTGACTTAGGCGGCAAAGTCAATTACTGCGTAATGTAGTAATTGCCGCAGTGGGTATTGGACGTGCCCAAATTGAACGGTTCATGCTAGAACGCACCTGGTCTCATTTTTTTTTTTGTATACGGGGCATTACACGGCTAACAGGTAGTAGGTATGAGCCAGTTTTCGGAAGCCGGCTTCACTTCGACCGGCACAAAAATAGCGCGACTATTTAGATGATGAAGCGATGCTTCTGAAATGGAGCGGCTCACCGCAGAAGCAACATTTCCAGAAGAATTAATTGCGAGCTGCAAAAATTGCGTGTAATTATGCCACTTGTTCGGGGCTAACGACAGAAAATGTGCCGAGCTAATGACTGATAGCCATACTGTCGGGTACCGCCGGCTGTCATAAAGCTATATTTGCACGGCGGCTGCGGGCGCAGGGTGGTAACTGCTGCCCAGTGTACCCACTCATTGCTCAGTCTTCCCTTGGCGGCTCCCGTAAACGACTCCGTGTGGGCCGGGCAGTCGGCATATGAATGGTGGTGACGTAAACATTGCGGCGGGTTCATGCAACAGTTTTCCGATGGTGGTCTGTGAATGTCGCCGTCCATGGCGCTGGTTTTGTTCATAATATCCCCGTTTTGCTGCTCGTCTGATGAGCAGGGTAGTACTGTTGGTATTGGTAGTAAGGAGGAAATTGGATGACCCGAATGCCACAAATGACAACAAATTGACCAGTGACCCCACGGGTGTCATTGGCTCACCCACGTCTCACTCTCACCTACGCCTGAGATTAGATCAGCTTAGGCCATGAAAGGTCACATTCAGTTTGTCGACCAGAACTTTGGATCGATGCATGTAAAAACTGTGAAATAATCTCAAATGTGTTCTATTCAACGCTGCGAATCAGTGAACTGATATGCTGTGCAACATGACCTTCTCGGCTAGGCCATGACTGATCTTGTTTGTATCCTTGTGTTGAATTTTAAAGCCGACATTTCAAGTGAAATTATAATTCATTCGACGCGCCCTGACGAGGGAAATGCTATGCGGATAAAATCAATGCCGTAAAAGCTTTATGTCAATTGTCAATAGCTGTTGCAGGACAAAATATTTTTCCATAAAACGGAGCTATCCAATGTCTTCTTCGCGCTGTTCCAGCCTAATTAGATCAAAATCTTGAATATATCAATCTATGAACCAATATGTCCATTGTCCAAGCAATCAAAATCGTGAAAATTTGACCTTATATGACCTCGGGTACTCTGATCACGTGCCCTGAAAATGATAAGAGAATTACTCCTTGAATTTTGACGTTCTTTCAAACGGTGCTTACTGCGTTTTGCCTCGTGGCCCAGGGACCGAGTTAGAAGGGGGTGTGTAGCTCATCTAATGGTTTATCGGAAGTGGGAAGTGACAGTACTTTTCCTTGGTAAATGGTAAGTCCTCGACATAACACCACGACCCACGTTGACAAACCCTTGACAAAGCTGTGTGTAACGGGTTCAGTCTGCGTCGGCCGCCGTCGCCACCTAGGATGCAGGTCGGTTCCCGCCGCCGCTGCTGCACTGTCGCGACCCGACAGGCGGAGGTTTACGGTCATCCCAGGAGACGCACCACCCTCCAGACGGCCAGGCGGCCGCCGTCGGGTCGTGCCAAGACGGGGGGGGGGGATAGAGGGGGAGGGGGGAGGGTGCCAGACAGTGACGGCAGCGACCCCGTCTGCCATTCTAAAACCCGCTCTCTCCTTTCCAAGGATTTAAGTTTTATCCGTAATATTCCCCTTTGTCACTCAGTTTCAGTTCTACCGTTTTATCTTATTCATCTCTCACCTCTAGCCGTTTCATCGAAACTTTCAGTCAACTCACTATCAAATGTATGTACCACTATTGCAGCGACTTTTTTACTGTCGCTGACCTGCACTGCTGTGTCTTTCCGTGGCCTTCCTAATACCATCTACATCCGACCCTTCCCACCCCTCCTCTCCAGCCGAAGCTGACGGTCCGACCCCGCCCTGACCCGGCGGGTCGGCGGCTGATCGTCGGGCTCCTCCGGGCCGGCCGGGCGGCGGGTCAGGTGGCGGTGCTGCCCGGTGCAGTCGGCAGTAGCGCCTGGTGGCCGGTGCGGAGCGGCGGGCCGCTCTCGGAGACACCACCGAGCGAGGATGGTCGGTGACGGCGCCGGCGCGCGGGCGCTGCTCGTGGCCTCTGCCATGCTGCTGAGCCTCACCGGCCGGCCCACCGACGGATGTCAACGGCAAACCGGTGAGTGGCCTCGGCTCAGGCCAGGTCACCGGGGATCCGGGGCTAGGTGGGGTGGGTTGGTGATTGTCGACCGGGTATAATGTGGCATTGCGTCATGAGTTCTTTGGTAAGTGCAAATTATTTTGCATGAACAGAATGTCCTCACAATCAAGACTGGGTGAAAAGCTCTCTTCGCGTGGCGGGCGCAACTTAAACATGAATACGTGATGCATCGTCGTTGTTAGCAACCCTTATGCAATAACATTCATCGGCCGACCACCTCGAAGCTAAAATGCTTCAGCAATGCCCACCTCCAGGTGCCCGTGCATCTGCTTGGTCACATGTTCTCGTTGGGTTTAGGATATGCATTGCCCCGAACATGTCCACAATCCCTTGGCTTCTGATAAGCTTCCAACCGATTACGAATGTAGTTCTTATACGGTGCTTGTTCCGCTTTCTGTTCCTTGAAGTCCAATCACTCCGCTCCATCAATCCCTAACGCGTAAAATTTCCATTTCCCTCGTCGAATCGCCACGAGGACTTGCGCGTCACTCCAACACTCCTCGTGTCAGAGCTGAGCCGCTGTGGTGTCCGGCGCGGAGCACCGGTGCCCATCGCCCTGTGCGGTCGGCGTAATTGATGGCTCCAGCCCAGCTGTGCAAACCAGCCGGCGGGCTCCGCCAAATACGGCGGAGACGGGCGGCTGCCGGGGCGCCGCGGCCGATGACGCCCGGCCTCTGCCGACCTACCGCGGGCGGCGACACGGCGCTGGGTTACCGGGATATCACTCTGTTGGGCCGAGGTTCGATGAGGCTACGAGGTGAATTCGGCGGCCGCGGGGGCTCACGCGTGACGATGAATGTGCGACAGTCATTTCTGGGCTCGGTGACAGTCTGGGTCGGATGTAGGCGGACGCTCCTGTCTGGGACAGGCAGCGGTCTCCAGGACGCCGCTGGAATTAAATGTTGCAGTCACGTCGTGACAAAGCTTTCTTTGGTTCAGCCTTGTGCTTGGCCTTGACAAAATGTATGTATTCAAATATCGTCTCGATTGCTCGCCAGTTTTAATTTCTTTGTCTTTCCCGTCACGTATGCCGGAAGGTTTAAGTCACCTTTCGGCATGCATTGAATATCGTCCACATCTTGTTTCTTTTCTCCCTAAAATGTTCGCCCACAAAAGACCGGCAACTTATTCTTACCAAGCAACATTCCCTCCAGTCCTCAGCAGTCAGCCCCACCTGCACCCTGCCCCATACTCTCTCCCCCTCCCTCGGACTCCCTCGCCCGTCCCCTACGGCCCACCGTCCACCGTACCCCTTTGCTCCCGGAGACCTGACTCCCTTCCCCTCCCTCCCCTCTCGGCACTCGCGAGTGACGGACGTCTGCGCGCCGGCAGACGACATTTATGAGGTGGCGCGCTGACGGTGCTGCCTCCGCGATGACGAGCGGACATGGTGACGGTGTTGTTGCCAGGGAGGGTCATCTACTGACCTGTCGACCCCCAGCGACGATCAGATAGGGAAGTCGCCTGAGGAAGTGCATGTCGTCGGGTCATATTGTTCGTGGGAGTAGGAGTTATTTGTGATTTTGCAATGCAAGGACAGGGTTGTTAATAGTCTTATTCCATAGGTACGATTTCTCCGAGCTTCCACAAACACACATAGATATTCTGTAAAAAAAAAAACACTAGCGGATATTCGCGAATAAAAGTCATTTCGCGAATAGCCTACCTTTCTAGGAACTGTGCACGGAATCCTGATAAGCTGCGATGTTGAATGAAAATGACTTCGTCCGTCCTTACTCTTCTCTTCTCTACTCTTCTAGCTCGTTGGTTGCTAACAGATTGTCCCGTGTAAATTGTTACCTAAACTGCTGGTGCTGGTGTTCATGTTCTGCAAAGAGGTGTATGAATATAATCTCAGATGCTGATGAGTGCTGATAGCATGATCAATCCTGGCAGCTCTCTTGGTTAGCGGCGCGAGTAGAGCTATCTGGATTCCATCAGCTAAATGTTGCTGCTTGCGAATCGGGGAAGGCGCCAAGAAAACACACGATGGCTCTCCTGGCTGATAGGGGATGTCCGAACTCTGCGAACCTCGGACGTCTCTGACGTCAACCGCACATCTGATCTAACCGTCGGCGTGCGAGACTCGTCCGAGCTGCTGATCCAGCCCGACTAGCGGCTCTGAAGTCGGCTCGTGTTCGCTGCGGCTGTGGTTTCGGCCGGGGTTGGTCTTTGCTGCTAGTGATAGCGTGGGCGCCTGCCGTCAGTCGTCGCTCACCACAGGTATGATGTGACCGGGCAGGTGGCGCAGCCCGAGCGGTTTTCCGAAGCGAGCGGTTTCTCGAGTGGCTCTGCTTGGATGGTGGTTTCTATGAGGTGTCTGCCCGAATTTCCTGTGATGTGTTCCTGATAACCGTTCGAGCTCACGCCGTTTCGGTCGAGCTCACCGGAAGGCGAGCGTTAGCTGCTGCAGCGGTGCCTACTGCCTCGTACCTCGTAGTTTCTCGTGGTCGGTTGTAGGTAGTTGGCGCCGAGTGGCGTTGAATTCTCGGCCGATTGGGCCGTGACAGGCCACCTCAGCACTGTCGCGTCCAGTCACAATGATTATGGTCGGAGACATCACGCCGTCTGAGACGTCACGGGGCGCCGGACACTGCGCAGTGCCGCGCTGACGATTGGGTTTGATTGAGAGCTGCCACAGTTGAAAAGACGCTGCGCAAAACTAAATCAGACGCCTGCACAATTGTGCGTCTTCTATTATGTTTCAATGCGCCACGTGCGAATGTGTTGCAACTGTAAAGAAGGCACGGACGAGTTCCGATTCGCTTCAAAAGTAAACGATTCATATTAACCCATCGACGTGGTGGTGATTTATTCATGCCACCCTCGTCGACGTTTCCTGTAGTCTTGTGACGGCCTTACGCTTTCCTTGGCCGCTGCAGGGATCGATAAGTGCTCCGAAGGTCACGGTTGTAACGTGCCAGCGAACATGACGGTTGTCCAGTCATTGTTTGAAGTCTGCTTCCCGCTCGGACGCTGGCGAATCGTGAGGTGGCGTTAGATGCAGCCTGACCCTCACTGGTAACGTCCGCACGTACCTTGAGTCGCACAGATAATGCAGCCCTCAGATTGCTGCCAATAGAACTACAATTCGTCTTGATGCTGTGCCATGACAAATAGCCATGCGCCGCGTAGTGCCACGGGCGGTTTCAAATGGCTCGTATCAACCATCATTACCACCGGCCGAGCGGCCTTGTGACCCTTGCGCCAATCTGTTTAAGCTTTTTCATGCTACTGATGTGGCATCACATCCATCACAATAACAAGTGATTAATAGCGGGAGATATCAGTGCCGTCCTGCACGTCTGAGTCACGGTCCAGCAGCGTTCCTGGCTAACGGCCGGCACATTTGGATTCGAGGAGAGCCGAGACGGGTACGCCCTCGTGGAATGAATTCGCCGACTCGGGAGACGCTCTAGCGTGCTCACGGCAACACACGAACACGTTATATGTACTTACGGAGGCCAGAGGCTTCAATGAGGAACACGCGATTGGAGTAAATCCATTCAGAGAAGACCATTAATGCCATCGGTAGCTTCCGGAGCGCATTATCCCGGATCATCCGCCGGGCGGCACCGCCGGCGATTCGGACCGGCGTCTGCGCGGCGCCGAGCGCAGCCATCTCCATACCGCCGGGCCGGGCCGGCGGCCATGCAAATCCTCAACTTCCGCCGTCACCGAGGGCGATAGATGCACGTCTTCTGGCGAGACGTGTACGGCGACCCGCGGCCTGTTTGGCCAGCCGATTTACATGGCAACCTGTCGACCGGGCCGGGCCGGCGGCAGGTGAGGTGTTTTAGAATGGGACGACGGGCGCGGCGGCATCTCGACGCTGTAAGTACAAGCATCTGCTGTCGTCGTGTCGTTCGAATGGCGACAGCTAACACTGGGCTGAGGCGGAAATGTCCAGCGAAAAAGCGTGCAGCGTCCTCGTAACTAACGGTTGACCGATGTTTATTGTCGGGATCGGGATGTTTTGCCCTTTGCCGTGAGCGATATAGTTGCGACTATGCCTGTGCTCAATGCCACGCGGTTTAGATCGCACGATTTCTGGTAAGACGAGGGATACGTATAAGGCTGTCACGTATCGTATTCCTGATTCATATCTCATGCGGTATCTGTTCCATATGCTCGTCACTATGAGGTAGCCTCGCAGGATTGCAACTATTTTACATAGATACGTAGCTATTTTGTGTTGTGTTGGTTTTATATTGACAGCTTGACAAGATCGCTTTTATACCGCTCGAATATCTTTCCTAAGTTGAGGTCGTACGATGACGCGATCACCGTGGTTATCTATTATCAATACTTCCGATACAATATTTTTGGAATCGATTGACATCTGTCAAAAGTGCGCATGCTGCTTGGAATGATAAGCATTGCTATTAAAGTCACAAGTCTTACTGGAGATCGACTAGTTATGCTTTTGCCATAGTTCCGCGAGTTTTCCCCTTATAGTACCTACTGCCGTATTAAATAAGTGCTGTCAATTTTTTTCGCTACATCCGGTGCAACATACCTTACCGCGTATTCTACTCTTAACTGTATATAATACAGTGTGCGCACGTCTCTTTACTCACTCCCTTACTTCCTGTCACACTCCCGATCCATCATTCCCACATCCCTCCCACCTAACGTCTGTTGGCCACTGCGGCCGTCAGTGCGCCCGGCCGCGCCTCTACGAGCGGGTCTCGAGGCCCGGCGGGCGGCCGCGCCAGGCAGTCTGGCCGGCCCGCTGCCGAGGTCGACTTCACCGAGCCTGACGCTGCAATAACTACGGCTGGTTGGGCTGGACGGCGGTGGGCTGTCGCTAACGGCCTCCCTCTCCCTCTCTCCCTGCCTCTCTCCCGTTCGGTGGAGACCTGACCGGAACCATGACGCGCCTCTCCAGAGGTCAGCGTCAGTCTGCACAGCCAGGCTCCGTCCCCTCCCGCTCCTCAGCGGCTCGGCGCTAATTGGCCGCGCCTGGCTCTAAGGACCTGCTGACCGTGACTGGACAGCTTATTTGTGATTGCAAGAACAGCTACGAATGGGGAACGTGATTCTGAAAAGGCCTACTGAATATGGTTTCACTATAAATAGTAAATTAGTGTCTTAGCGCGACTAGTGCATGAGAAGGTAAAATATGGCGAGAGCTTGCAGAAAATGCTCAGCAGAGCGGTAGTTGAGGACTCTTGGAGGACGATGGTATGCACAAGGTCCATTCACGAGCTTCCTATAGTCGCCTTAGGCGCGAAGCTCTAAGCAGAGAAGGGATAACTCCCGTGGGGACGGTTATCCCCATTAATGGTGCAGCCTTGCTGGAGCTCAGCGCTGCATAAAAAC
The DNA here is from genome assembly GCF_019059575.1 of Amphibalanus amphitrite. Classification (NCBI taxonomy): domain Eukaryota; kingdom Metazoa; phylum Arthropoda; class Thecostraca; order Balanomorpha; family Balanidae; genus Amphibalanus; species Amphibalanus amphitrite. The sequence continues at coordinate 476,064 of NW_024881622.1, forward strand.
AAATGCTGATGGGCTTTATGTATGCAGATGACGGCCGAAGCCGAGGGCGTGAGATAAGCACGGAAGCCGGCTGTAAACGTCGTCAGTGATGACAGACACTAATGAAATATGGGATGCTGATCTACTTGCTGAGAGGTCTGATGGTACTCTGGCATTATTATGTCGAAATCCATCTTTGACAAGTGGACCATGTCCTGGGGCAAAACCGTGGTATTGAAGTGGTAAGAACCATAATGTGCTCAAAAGAGCGGCTACAAAGTTAATTTGTCTCGATTGAAGTAATATACCAGCCGGGAGGTATGTTCTAGCTAATAAGTACTTACCTAATTACTGCTCATAATTGTTTCTGATAAGCGGTTAGCTGGAGTTCCAGCAAGAATGTAATTGTTTTATTTATGTGCGCCTATGGCATGCCATAAAAGGAAGACGGGTGGATAGCTTACTATAAAAAAGATAGGATAAGGGCCAACCTGAATAAGGTCGTCAAATACGTCAAAGCTGCACTGGGCTCGGTTAATCAAATACCTGTAATTGAAGCAGGTGAAAACGGAAAGAAAAGAGCCAGCGAATGAGCGCGGAGAGGTGGCAGCGATAGTGATGGACGGTCGGACGGACGGACTGACAGACGGACGGACGGACGGACGGACGGACGGACGGACGGATGGACGGAGTCATTTGAGACGTGAACACACGGTGCTTGTGTGGTCAGCTGTGGTCACTCCATCCCCACCCGCCAAGTAGCTACTTGAGGGTTCATCGCCACCTCTTCTGTTCCCTTGACGACCGAGTCGACACTCGACAGCCTCATCCTCGAGTGTCTTCTCCGGCTCTGTAAATAGGCTAGGACACCATTGTAAATAGCCGAGAACACGACGGAGGCGTCTTGTCGGGTCTGAGGTCGGACGGCGTGTGGGCGGTGAAGCCGTATTTGGCGGACGAGCTCGAGCTGTTCAGTTGTGACGTCACAAATCCCCCTGGTCAGGACGGCGGTCACATGGACACTGTGTGACAGCCAGTCGCCCGTGGTTAGCCAGGGAAGGCTTGAGCGACACGTGACGTCATAATCCCACCGGTCGCCGCCCCTGGCCGCTGCAAGGGGCGCTGCACCTTAGGTCGAACTGGATGGACGAGATGAAATGTCGGGATGACATTCGTGTCCGAGGACGGGATGACATAGAATGTCGTTATTTGTTCTCCTATCTAAGCAATGTAGCCATTAATATAAGAATTGCAGTTTTTACCCTTGACCTGACATTAACCTGACCTGTGATCTACTATGGCAAAACATTTTTGCTCCAAAGATCCGTCTTGGTGAGAGCTTTCGATCACCATTTCCTCCGTCTTCCTACAATCATCCGTAAGGAAGTTAGACCAATGACATGGGGCAGAATCTGCCTCCACCCCCAACCCCAGGGTGCCTTAGTCTAGCGGGGCGCGGGTTAAGCATCCAAAATCACCCCATTCCCAGAATTGTCCGATCGAACGAACGATAAGGGTCGTGACTGGACAACGAGCTCCGCCTAGGTTGGGTTCCGACTCTCTATCCAACTTGCAAACTTTCGACCTAATCTTATACATGTAAGCGAACATTTTGGTAATTGTGATTCACAAAGTTCTGATGCTAAAGCAAATGCCAGGAGGAGTTTCCATCGGGGGATCGATTTATTTTTTTATTGTTCTCCCTTGTTTATGTCCGAGAGACTCTGGTCAGCCTTGGCCAGATAACTTCTAGATCTTGCCAATCCAAAACGCGCCTGTGCTTTTGAGCAAAAGTTAAGAAAGTTAAAGAAAGGTGTAGGCGAAACAGACGTGCAGCGGCTTCCAAAATTCAAAGCCACTGGTCTGGTGCCTACGTTGGAGTTTCGTTTGTCATTTTTGTTTGCCATTATTGGCGCGCTGGGCGCCGGCTATAGTGGCCATGCTGTCTGGCTATGCAAATGCAGCCTTGAACGGCGCGGTGGCCAGCGCGACGGATGACATCAGGCGATCAAGGCCTCGGGCTGCACACTGAAGGCACCGTACTGTCTGACGTTATCAATGACGTCACCAGATGCAATGTCACTAAGGCGACCCCAGACTTCCTCCCAGTTTGATATCTGTGTTCGTTCATGTCTGTCTGTTTGGCTCTCTACGTCGGCATCCGTCTTTCTTTGCATTTCTGTAGATAATGTCAGTCTGCTTTTTGTCTGGGTCTGTCTCCGTCTGAAAAACGCAAAACAGCTATCAAGTAATGAAAACTGTAAAGTCGCTATTTTTATTTATGAAAGGACAACTGAGATTATTGCCTTTTAACCCTCGCCCTGGAAGGGCATTTTTCATAACACGGCCTGGCGGGGGGTCGCATCAACCCCCCCTCGCGATTGGCTCCTATGGCATCTAGAAACACCAAATTTGGTAGGTAGGTGGGCCCCCTGGAGTTCTCGCCCCTGTGCAAATTTGGTTGCTCTATGTCAATATTTAGGGGTTTTTTTGGGGGTGTAAATGTAAAAAAAAATTCGCTAAAAACAGGTCAAAAGTTTTTCGCTTATAACTTTTGATCTAATTAAGATAAAGCAAAAAGAAAAGCACCAGTGAACTCAGCACGTCAAGGCGCGTCGAATGATATACTTATTTTGCTTGGTTGAGTGTACTTAAAAATTTTCTTAATTATTAAGTAAACTTTGATTAATTAATTAAAAATCAAGTTAACCAAATTGCATCATATCGCATATCATTCGATTCGGCTGATCACCAGGAGCACAATGACACCATTTTTAAGCTCTAGCGTCATTGTGTGCCAAGTTATTGGCAAAAACGTCATTTGACCTGAGTTGACCTCATTTGACCTGACCCATGGATAAGTACACCAAATTAAGAAGCACCAAGTGACATGCTGTTAAGTACTGTGGTTTCAAAGCACAAAAGTGATAGAACGAAGCGAATATCTCCAGAGTTTTCCGAATTGAATATTTTCCCATAGGCTTGACATTACGACGTAATGACCTCTAACTGACCTCAGGTCAGTGACATAAAAAAAGCGAAATATATTTTATACAACTCGGTGAACTTAGCACATCCTGAAAGTTTGAAGGAAATCAGTCCAAAACTGTGAGTTGGACAGGTGCATAAAGAAAATTGAAATTTGACCATGACCTTGTACCGGTTTTTCTGACCTGATGACCTGATACAAGGTCACCCGGACCTGAAATTTTTAGGTCATATGTAAAAAGGTTGCCCCATAGGCTGTGCCAAATGTGGCGGCGCTGCGCGCCGCCGTTTTTACGCTAACTTTGAAAAACCTTAGGGGGGGGGGGAGTTGCATCAACTACGCAGGGACTGGGATTATGGCATATGGGATATGGCAGATTACGAGCTAACCTGCCAGGGCGAGGGTTAAGGATGAGAAAGGCTCGGTGCATTAGCCGTCTGAGTTTGCTAAAATGCCTTGTACCCATTAAAAAACATTTCTTGATGAGTTTATGATTTTATCTTCTCATCAATCAGCCAATCGCCTCCTGCAGTCTGACTGACGACTCCCGTTTTGTCCTGTCCCAAATCGAACTGCACTCATGGAAGACGGTTCGCCGCCACCTGCCGGTCCACTACAGACAAAAGTATACCTGACACTGAAATATGACGGCCGAGCGCGGTGACAACAGGATTTCAACACCGTCCAATGTCAGCCACGTGTCTGTAGCACGCGAGGTATTTTATGTCGGAGGTCGCTCACGGACCCGCTACCGAAGCCAGTGGACTGCGCGCCGGCCCGCACGCCGAGCGGCACTCGAAGGACATTAGTATGCGGAATGCTGTCGCGCCAGGTGTTCCGGCGAAATAATTTGATTGTGTTCGATAGGTGGCAGGGAGTGGCGGGCGGCGCCGCTCTTCAGACGGATGTTCGTGACCGGTCCGCCGCCTGGGAGCGCCTCGGATCGGCGCTCTCGGCGGCTGAATAGTTGTTTGGAGCTCGGCAAAGCCGTGTATAGATAATGTCCGCTGTCCAGTTTTGTGACGTGTCAAAGGCCCGGCGTCGCAGAAGAAATGATTAATTCAGCCCAAAATGTCATGCAAATTTCAGCTTGCACCACCGACCGGTTGCGGTGTTTTGATGTATAAGGCCAAGCTAACTGTGCATGACGTAGCTAATGCTTTGGTTAGCCAAAGCTTGGAAACCTTCGTCTCTAGGTAGGTGCATCTTTTTGGTACTACTGATTTTAATCAAGCAGTTCGGACTGTTTATTCATGTATGCTAAACGTGTTGCCGTGTTTACGGATTAACATAACTAGATGGTGGTGTGCTTATGCAGGGCGTTGATGTTCTTGTCACGCTCTCTTTTTCATAACATCAGGCCACTGCCTAATTTGTAAAGGACGTTTATTTTTATAGGTACTACTGTTCGCAATCTGGATGCTCTTTCGGCCCATGGTCCATTGAGAAGCTCGGTAGCTGAAATTCTATCAAGATGTGTTATCCTGGACAGTGGACACAAATGTTGTTCAGTCCCTGAACCCGCTGCTGTCATGGCCCCGTCAGTTGTGGGTAGCGCGTGTCTTCTGTCGTGACCAAAGCCAGACGAGCGCCCCGCTGTCCGGGCAGCCACCTCTCCACGGGCGGGCGCCGGAAGAATCACACGGTTCACCGGGGAGGGTGGGGAGGGTGATGATGTCTCCTCAGCCCGGCGCCCAGCCGTCTAGACCTCGAGCTCGCAGCGGGCGGACCGTCATCAGGCTCAGGGAGCGGACGTCTCGCCGATGGTCATCAGTTGGTGCAGCGCTGCCCTGCCGTCTGGGGCGGCGCGCGGCGCGGCGGGGGGCGGGCGTGCAGACGCGGCGCGCACGCTGCCACCCGCGGAGGTCAAGGTGGTGCACCGGCCAGCCGGAAGCAGGTGCCGTCCGTCTGAGGGCTCGTAATGAGCGCAGACGGCCCGGGCTGCGTCATGGATGACCTGACCGCACCAGCGGGGGTGAGAGTACCCCTGTCTGCACACGGCCCTGCACTGCACGACGCTCGCTTGTCTGATGTTCCCTGGCCTCGATTGAGGTCAAGCACAACGTGGAAATGGCTGGCAAACATCAATGTTATCAATGGATCCAGATGTGTGTCGGCTTTGTTTGAGATGTGCAGACATTAAATATTCTAATGACTACCTTGATGACGTACTAATTGAATCCGTTCTTTATTAGGCGAGAATGATGTATGCGGAACACTGACAGCTCTCTATTGATATGAAATGAATGTCTCTATTGATATGAAATGAATAGATGAGCTGGGCCTGACAGGTATATGTCTGAAAAGGAATTAATATTAAATCAGCCGCTGTATGTACCGGAGATGCGAACAGCAATATTTTCCAGGCGTCATACCGGACTACCTTTAGATTCCGATCTCCATGCTCATGGAACTTTTTTTGGAAGATATGCATAGACGGTACGAATATCAAACATTTCAGTCCGTCGAATGCGTGTTAACCCGCGCCCCGTTGGGCTCTGCCGAGCAACGCGCCCGGTTGGGGGGGGGCCATTTTGGCCCCCCCCCCTAAGATCTCGAGAACCACGCAACATAGCGACAAGCGGTAAACGGCGTTGGATAGCCCCAACGGGGAACTACCTTGTGACCCAATTTTATTGACCTAGGTCAAACCGATGACGTCACAGGTCAGGTCAAAGGTCCAATTTTCACCGTTTACAGGCACTTCAAGAAATGCGTTGTAAAATCGAGTAAAATGCATTTCATTGAAAATCATCGATGGGGAAATGTTCTTCAAACACATATTTTGCTATTTGAGGTCACTGATACCAGGTCAGGTCACAGAGGTCAGGTCACGGGGGGGTCACAATATGAAAGTGTCGTGTGATACATGTTTTATGGTCCATTTTACATGACAAATGCGATTATATGGGTCAGGCAGCCTTTGGGGCCAGCTTAGATCACGTTTTGGTCAAGGTCAGGTCAAGGTCAGGTCAAGGTCAGGTCAAATTAGGTCAAATTTCAAAATTAATATTTTTGCATAAAATGGGTATCGAATCGATGCAGCTCGTCACGGGGAGTTCAATGGTGGTCTTTGTTTTGCCGTACGAGGTCTAGAATTGCTAAAAATTGAGTTCAAAAATTTGACGTCATCATTTTTGAACAGTTTTTTCGCTATAACTTGGCCAAAAAACGAGATATCGATCTGAAATTTGGTATGTATATAGAAGAGCGCTGGGACTATCACATATATTCCGGTTTTTTCGAAATTCGGAAAAATTTTGGATTTTTTCAAAGTTTTTCTAAAAAAATCAATTTTTTGAATTTTTTGGGCCAAAAACCAAAAATTTTGAAAATCCGAGATAGCAGTTTTGTAGCGCCGCTTTTTGTCTACTAGACCATATAAAGAACTTTGAAATTGCTTGATAACTGTAGATTTGGTGAGCGTTTCAAGATTGCATAATTTTTGCTCATTTTTGCTCGAACATGACCTCAGTTTGACCTCAATAACTCCTGACCTAAGGTGACCTAAGACTTGAAATTTGGTGTGAAGGTGTCAAATTGATGCCCGGGAAGGTACTGAAAATTTGGCGGCGCTGCGCGCCGCCGTTTTCTTGCTATTCAGGAAAAACCACAGGGGGGGGCCAAAATGGCCCCCCCCCAACGGGGCGAGGGTTAATAGTGCGGAAAAAATAATCGATTGAATGATCAATGATCATGCTCTTACCAAGCATGGACCGTTCATGCCTAATACCAATTCATAGCTATAAAGTCTAAGCAGTTAGCGCTATTCGAATTGTCGATGGAGAAACCAATACGATAAAATAGCCAGGCCGTGAATGAATGGCAAATTCTGAAGTTTGTTTGGGTAATATCCTGTTTATTACCTATTAAATGGTTTATTTGCAAGCCCTTCTGATAAAAATTGCCTTGAAGTCATGTTTGATAATTGTAAGTTGGACACTCAAATGATCGTTTATGGTTTGTTCTCTCCGCGTATTAAATCGTAAAAATTCCATTGTCCCATCAAACCGTTCAGACTTCAGATTATTATCAGCGGCCTTGCCCACGGCATATCATTTTCGTTCGTTCAAGGCAGAGGAAGTAGATGTGCTCCGTTCATGCTATCTAGGAACCAGGACATTCTCATAAATTTGATTATAAACCCGTTTCAGATGTGTGGGAACAAACGTGAATTGTACGTGACGAAAAGTCTGTATGGTCATCCATTCCCATATTCTGTCCTTCAATTTAAACACGATATACTACTTTGCAACTTTACATCTTTGTTCCCCAAAATACGTGCATGACACCTCCTCGTTGCTGCTTGTCGTTGAGCTTTGCACATTCGCGCCTCGGAGTGTGGCAGGCACTGTGAGCGGTTGACCGGTGTTCGTGACCGCAGTTTCGCCGCGCTCGCCGCCCGCCGCGCGTCAGGCCGCATAGCGTCACGAAGAGCTCGACCGGCACGCCGCACCACGCCGCACTACGGCACATCCGACGTCGTACTTACTTTAGTGGCGAGCCGCCTTCGTCCGCTCGCATTCCACCACGGCAGTCAATAGTTATCTGCGGCGGCCACCGTCGATCCCGAATTCCGATAGATGGTGGGTGGTGGGTGGAGGAGTGTTCTTTCCTGGTGGAGGATGACGAATGGCCATTGTCCACTGCCCAGCGCCGGTAATTGATCAATGATCATCTCTGTCTTGCGGAAGGTGGACAACTGACTGCAGATCCCGACGGCATAGGCTGCCTCGTCTCAATAATCGTTTGACCGTCACCGTCTGGTGAGCCATGGTTGGTGCTGCGTGCGGCACGTGTCGGTGATTGATAATCTATTCTGCGGACCTGTTGTGGGTAGCGGGTACTTAACTGTAGCTGTAGGTATGATGATTTGATCAAAGGGTGGAGAACACCTTCATTTGCTGTGATTATAAGGCATGCACAGACTGCAGACATTCCTTTCCATCTCGATACAATACTTTGAAGGCATTCCGAGCCATCTCGGTCCGGTAGAAAAGCAGCGGTGACCAGGAAAGATCGCGGGACTTTGACAACGGACTTAGCCGTGTTATCCAAGCAACCCCATGCCGTGGCCAGTGACGGGGTACAGTGAGGGGTATCGTCTCGGCCGGGCCGTCTGACTGCCGCTGTTTCCAGCTGGGAACGGCCTGGGGAGCTCCCTCGGGTACAGCTGGAGTCGGTGCTCAGCGGGTGAGCAGGCGCTGTTTGATGTGCTGTAGGGTCACGGCTGGGGAGAACATTCTCACGAACCCGGCCGGTTTATGCAGCTGTTGATGTCGTGCAGCTCTTGCCGGAAATGCCTCGGATGAAGCCTTCAGAGTGGCCGCCAGCAGTTCGGTGCGGCAAAAGCCATTTTGGGCAGGCCTGGGTCTTCGCTTGAGTATCAAATATATTTTCTCACGGACCCACGCTTAAGGACTTCCTGAACAATTTACTAAACCGTAGCAGTGTCGGACTCACACTCCGAGCAAAAATTGTTTCAATGATTGATGGAGATTCCCCAAGTTTCGGCCATCCGCCGCGAGTTGATAACCGTTCTGAGTCCGCTAGTAGCCGCTTCCCTCCGCCGTCCATGGCGAATACCAAACTTTCCGAGACTCCATCCTGAGCAGCTCAGGCTCCCGCATGACCTCATCTGGCTGGGACGCGCTACCCACGCCCGGCCATTCGTCGCGACACTGATTTATTCGATTGGTTCGGCGGCGCCATCCGTATAGACTGGTGCCGGTTCCGGCGCCCGGTGGCGGTGCCGGTAAAAATTACCGGCTGTCCGAGCCGCAGCTATGGTAATGGTCACCACAGGTGGTAATTATCAGAGCTTAGGCGATTATCGCAACTTGTGTGGATCATGTCTTGCATATCGATGCTGTAAACGTCCCGCCGGACATCGTTGCAGGGAAGGGAGTGTTGCTGTGTGCTGTTGTCTGGCTTCATAGCACAGCATACCGTCCCTTATAGGGATTCGTATATGTCTGGTGACATGGATAACATTATCAGCTCGATAAGATCTTGTGTTGTCGCTATATGAAAAATGGCATGCTGTGACAGCACTGCTGTAAATTAGATGTTTTGATTCTCATATTTGTGTTGCTAATGGACTGATATCGGAAATGCACGCATTAGCATAGACAAGACGCCGTCTTGTTCCCACGCTCATGCATCCAGGAGGTGTAAAATCGCTTTTTTATTATACCTGAGCGAAATATTGCACGAAGCCACCAGCAGTCTTAGCAAATATGTAATGATAGCTAAAATTTAGACTATAAGGTCATTTATATGTTATCGCCTAAGGGCACAGTTTGGTGTGTTATTCGAAGCATTATTTCAATTTAGACTTCGAGTACCAGTAAACCACAGAATGTTGCTCTCGTGATGATGACCTGGTTCAGAAGTGTAATTATTTCTTCTGCCTGCCTGCCTCAAGGCTTGACGGCATACGGCTCTGGTACATTACCGCTGGTGCATGGTGTGGGTAATGCAATTTATGTTCGGCTAATGACCGTGGAAGTTGGAGCATGCCGTGTGAAGGGAGTACAAATGCCGATACATGCCTGGAGACTTGGGAGAAATAATTACCGCGAAGAAACCCTAAATAGATATCATGTATTTTTGCACCATCGTGTTCAGGCACCCATGAATCGACATGTGTCGGCTCACTTGGAAATAATCGGTGATGGGCGAATGCAGTGATAATTTCGTTATACCTAAATCAGTCCAAAACTTGGTCGATTGACCTCAAACCACATCAACGACACCTCATTTCCTGGGCGGCCTTATTTCCTAAACATCATTTTGTTTGTGATTCCTAACGGGATTCCCTCTCTGCCGTCGTGTACGGCAACACTAACGAGCTGAGCTGGCCAGCTCGGGTGAGTCCGAACCACCTCGCCTGCTCGTCCTCCTGCAGCCAGCACTCTGATTGGGTCATGAATCACTGCCCAGCTGGTTGGTTGGGGTGGCGGCGCGGCGGACCGGACCTCAGCTATCCGAGCCGGTCAGAGGTGCTCGTGGGCGGCTGATGGTCTCACCGTGCTCCGACGGGAGGTGTCCGGTGACCGTCGCCGAGTGTCGGAGGAGACGGTCACACCAGACGAGCCGAGTCGTCGGGGGGGGGGGGGGGTTCTGGTCGGACGGCGGGACAGAATCGTTCCTCGCAACAACGCTTCACGCATGGGTTCTATGCGTGAGAAATCTATGAGAAGGCGTCCACTGTGAATGTAGAAGTTTTTCTTTGCATTGTGTTTACAGCGTTTACCGAGTATGTTCTACATGCAGATGCCATAGAAATGACATTGTACGTCTCTCTTCACACCCGGCTCAAATCTTGTCATCTTATGGCGTCAGTAGTGTCCTGCTCTGCAGTCATCCACCATCAATTCCATGAAACTTGGCGCATCACTTATCATCGGTAAATGGTGTTATTTCAAACAAAGCTCCTGTGTTATCGTCTGCGGCATGCAGAGCATGCAGCGCATGATCCGACACTTGTCCGGGCGGCGACGCCGTATAACAAATGGCCAATATTCCGCTCTGTCTGGGTTTATTTCTTTATGTCGGCGGTAGCGGCAGTGGCAGTTCGTCTGCGACAGCCTGATCGGCTTCCATCAGACTATCAATTGTTGGGCGGTAGTTCATGCCGATCCGAAGTCCGGAATCCATAGGGGCCTCGCGAGGGGTAAGGAAACGACCGCACCATGGCGACTGGCCCGGGTAGAATTTTGTCGTCAGGTTCATACGTTTGAGGCATAGGTTTGCAGGCGAGGCACAAGAGCAACTGTGTTGTGTGAAACTAGAGTTTGCGGTGCTGGACACAGAGGAAGGTCGCCTTGATGACCGGTTAATCCACGACTATGTATGTAGAGAAATCTATGGTTAATGGTTTGCCGATGCATCTGATAAAAGAAAAAGAGAGCGAAAAGGCACCGCGGGCAGCTGATGTTAAGGCTAATTGGGCGTTGGGAACGCACCGACCCTGCCACACCTGGCCTGGAAATATGTGCCTTCAGACAAGTGTGGCCAGTTTTCGCTGGCAAATATGGACATTTGTGACATTTATAGTTAGTGGGTATACCAAAAGGATTGCAACCCGAGTTGGCACTCTAATGTAAGGGGATTAGCATATAATACATTTTAAAGTACATCCCTACATGCTGAGTTATAGCGTCATTAAAAAGGTGTCATCGTGTTATGTACTACAGTCACAGAGGCGGTGACTCTTTTGAGTGCCGTCGACTGTAAACGGGCCTTGCCTTATTTGAAACATTTGGTAAAGGTTCGCTGAAGTGAACGATGATCGTTAATAGCCAGGTACGGCGACAATCTAAACTGACTTCACATTCACGTCGCCCTAAAGAGAGATATCTGCAAACATCTGTATTTGCTTTTGGCTATCCAACGAGACAGGTGGCATTAGCATTTAAACGGTCTTCATCTCAAGAAGGTCAAAGATATTGCCATCGCCTATGCACAGGGTTTAGTGAGGCTTGTGGAGTCAATGCTAATCACCGTTAGTTTTGAAATCAATACTGAGAATTGTGCTGATTAAGACTAGGATTAATCACACGACACTGATAGTGACACAAATTGTTACTCGTCTCCGTAATGCATTCCATAACTAGCATTGATTCATTCAACTGTCGGTACTATTCTTAGGTGCCAATCAATATCCTTGCTACAGAGACTCAACTCCGGTATTTTCCACTTACTAACGATATCTAATTAAAATGGTTGCCCCGGTATGCCTGAGCCCACTGGTCGGCCAAACAGGCATCACTCATTGACTGTGACCGCCGCCATATAGAACACGATCGCATCTCTGTCTGGTTTATTATCTTGTTAAGTTCATAACAGCGCCCATCATGAAGAGCAGACACGGCAGTTGTCTTCACATCGGCAGTATAAACACCAACCGTTATATCTACGCCCTACGGCGGCGTACACATTATAGCACGTCAGCTTGCAAAGCACGCCGCGTCAAAAACGCCGCAGATGATGGCCAGCTATGCTTGGCGCGGCCAGGGGGCTCTTACTCCCTGCCACTGCAAATTGTGCTCTGACAGGACATGCATAGGGAGCCGACAGGCTGTTCGGTGGGTGGGCCCATAAGCTGCGGTCTCTGGTGCCAGTGGGCCGATTGTATCGGTGGGTGGGGTGTCCGAGCTGGCGATTGGCATAATCAGGTCTAAATATTCGCCACCGGTCTACGACTTCCTGTAATAGATGTTGTGACAAGGATGGCAGGCCATTTGTTAATTGTCTGTGGTGTGGTGCATCTTGAATGGCGCACTGATTCATATGTGCCAATTTCTCTGAAGGGCTCCGTAAAACGAATGTCGTAAACGCATAAATATCGACAGATTGTAACCAGAGCTATAGTATGGAATGCCGGCATTTTGTATGACTACTAAACCTAAAACGTTTATCATATCATGTACAACAGATAATGATAATTTGTTGTAATATACTTTCTTCATGCTAATCAATTTCCTCCGTTTATCCATCAATCAGAGCATGGTTTTAATCGGCGTTCTTCCACTGAGTTTTATCAATCATCCACCACTGATCGGCGGTATATACCTAATTCCGGTTTACTGATCGGCGGGACCGCCGCAACCACCACACCTTACCAGCTGAGATCGGACTCCATATAGGGACGGGATCACCGGTTCCGGCCCTGGTGAACGGTTTTCGGGTGGGGCACCTGGAAACCACCTGGGACCGGAGCTTTCGCCCATGGTGGTCGGCCCACCTTATCGAGCTGCTCCGACCCTTCCAGCAGGGATTCCAGTTATCTCATAATCAAACCGAATAGGTTATTAGTTATTACTTATTTATTGCGGAAGGCGCCTTGGCTGGCTGTGCCTCATACCTCTGGCTTCGGTGTCTCATCGGGCTTTGTTCACTGATTCTGTTTTAAAAGTCTCCTTCTTAATCATTTATCCGCTTAACTCTGACCTCCCTGAACTCCGACCTGGCGCTGTCGTCCCGTCATCCTTCTCGTGTAGGAACGTGGAGTAACCATCCAAGATCACTGGAAATATCACCGACACCACCCGCCTCAGAGTGACCAGAGTTCGCAGGGAGCACGATTTGATCGCGGACTGCCAGTCGGCGGAACGCGGAACTCGAAAGGCGTGTTTGAAGTGACGATTGATGAAAGCGGCACAGACAACAAACAGCAGCTAGCAACGGCAGACGTATCAACACAGAGCAAGAACCAGGCGGCGGTTGCCGGCAGCAGAGGAGGAATGCCACTGCCAGACGATACCGATTGTCGGCCAGGTGATTGACCTGGCCGCGCTGGGTTCGGATGGCAACAGCAAAACCAACGAATGTCGGGTGAATCGAGCAGTGCAGCAAACAACAGTAGCCTCTAGTGATTGTTTCTGCAGTAGCTACCACCAGTAGTTCACATACTGGTGCCAACAGTGGCCGCAAGCAGTTAGCCACCAGCAGGACCCACTCTTGCCTGCGATGCATGGCCATCGTTCGCCCCGCTCAGCGTCACCGCCGCACCGCGCCGTCGTCGTCAACCGGACCACGGTGTCGCCCGCCGCTCCCCGGGCGGGGGGCGGGGGCGGGGGCGGCCTAATTGCCGGCGCCGGCGGCGCGGAGTGACACGGTCCGGCCGCCGCGCCGGTGGAGTGCCAAGGCCGGCGGTCCACCTCGCTCACCCCTATACCGCCGCGGTCGCGGCCGTGCCGAGCCCGTGCCGAGCTGTGATGTGATACCAGATGCCCGCGCGCCACTGTCAGACAGCAGACGCTCCGACACGGCAGAGGCATGTTTACGTTGGAAGTAGCCGCGGAAGTGTCTTTCACACGGCCGTTTCGGAAGTTATATCGGGAGTTATTTCGTAAATATATCAGCGAGGTGTGATTCGAGAGCCGGTGACCTAAATTTGTGGAGCATCCTTTGAAGCTGTCGTGGCTGAGAAATATTCAACCATGAAGGGATCTCCTAAGCTCAATTCCTCTAGGCCGGTCGAGAGGCACAGAACTGGATCATGGTAGTCAGTTGAATTGCAGTGGTTTCATACCATATAGCGGGTGACACTTGCAATGGTGTGTTGGCCATTGTTGTCATTGTCCAATATTCACTGGTCAGGGGTCACTAAGGTCGGAAGAAGGCTAACTATACTGGCTGTCGGCGAGAGTGGACAACAACCACAAGTGGCACGACAATAACAATTCCATCAGATGTGATGCATGGCAGTGACAGGTGACATATGGTAAGTTCTATCTTAACCCGCGCCCCACTGGGGGGGGGGGGCTATTTATAGCCCCCCCTCCCGTTTTTCTGCAATAACTTCCAAACCGCTTGGCGGATCGACGCCAAACTTTCAGTACCTTCGGCTGCATCAATTTGACACCTTGTGTCAAAATTTGAACTTCGTAGCTACCATAGGTCGGCCGGAAATGACGTCAGAGTGACGTCATGTTCGTCCGATTTCGACGCAAAACATTGAACTACGGCAATAGCTCCCAAGAGCTCAGTTTTTAAGCTAGATCCAATTTCTTTGCATGAAAGGACTCAGAATTGACCGCGCTATCAAACTGCTATCTCGGATTTTCAAAATTTTGAAAATTTCGAAAATTTTATATAATAATATTCAAAATTTATATTTTTGTATTTTTTTTCAAAAAGTTTTTGACTTTTCGAAAAAACCGGAATATATGTGACACAACGCATGATTATGACTAACTCTAGCAAGTTTTAGCTAAATATATTCAAAAATGGCCAAGTTATACGCATTATTGCAAAAAATTCACAATTATTAATTTTTCAAATCAATTTTTCAGTACGTATTTGACATCGTACACCAATATAAATGGCACCATCGTGTTCCTGAGCTCAAACTGCATCCAATAGACACCTTTTTTGTTGAAAAATTTAACCTTCAAAATTTGACCTTTTTTGACCTGAAAGTGACCTGACCTAAGCTAAATTCGACTCAAAATGACCTCGAATGACACAGACGACATCAAATTCAAAATCTATGGCCTAAATGGACCATAAAACATGTGTCACGTGACCGACGCATGGTATAATATTTTCGTGACCTGTGATGACCTGACCCTGACCTAAAAATCAAAGTACAAGTTTGGTACCCTCAAGGTATCTAGAGCATCTGTTCACGAGTGTGGATACCAAAAATGAGCCTGATCTGACTTGTAAGACGGCGGCCAGAGCCCAAAATGTGCACAAGCCAAAATGCTAATAATTTTTACTTTGACCTGACCTGTGACGTCATCGGTGACCTCGAGGTCAATGAAATTAGGTTTCGCTCGACAGTTTTTCCGGGGCTATCAGACGCCGTTTGAATTTTGACGATCGGCCCAGTAGTTTCGGAGTTAGGAGGGGGGGCTATGAATAGCCCCCCCCCCCCAGTAGGGCGTGTTATACACAGACCCCAGTGGGGCGCGGGTTAAGCACGGAAGACCACTACGTCGAGGCGACACGGACCACCAAACATCACGAAGCGCTGTTGCCAAGGGTGTCATGGGTTGTCGTCAAGTCATGACTGAGAACATACGTCACCTGACGGATCACGGATCACCACTGTGCGAGGTGCATAAAAGAATAAAGATGACTATGATTTTCAGAATTGGCCAAAGAAGGGCGCATTTTTTCCATACATAAACTCGGTAAACGTGAGAAACTGCAGCTCCACTTTTACACGTCACCACCTCGACTAGTGGCTGATGTTATACGAGATGTTTAGCTCTCGAGCTCCTGGTTATTCCACGTAGACGTTCCATTTTCACGGGCAGCAGACACCACTATCACCAGGTGCCAGACGCGGCTGTCCGGCCGGCCGGCGGCGCCGTGACCTGGTGACCCCCGGGCCGCCCGCGGCGGCGGCACCCCAGGTTTGTTTGCACTCTCCCTCACTGCGGCATGGCGTCGGCCCGCAGTGCTCCTGTTGACGCGTCCGGTAAACGCAGACGGCTTCCGCGAGTGAGTCAAGCGGCCGAGCCGGACCGGTGGAAGCAGCTGTGGTCTCCAGAGTGTCTCCGGTGTCGGCTCAGGAACGCCCGGATGTCGCCGGGGTCCGCGGAGGGCCGCTGCAGCTGTCCTGCAGACCTGTTGCTCTTGGGGGCCCACATGGGAGCAGTGCGAATAGACGGCACGGTTCTGAGCAAAGCATGTTATGTAACGCTCCACCACAATGCCTGCATTGCAAATACACAGACATCTAGTTGATTTTTGATATTTGTTTGAATATGTAGACAAATCAAATTAAAGGTTCCTTTTGTCTCTTACATGAAGTAAAGAAAGAAACATGATGTAAAGAGTATGCAGAATTCCATCTCTATGCCCGCCTTGTAGCTGTTTGGTCATCACTCATTTCCACGATTATTTTCATCGTGATGTGTTGCACCAAATATCGATTAAAATTCCCCCCCCCCCCCCCATCGCTCGCTGGGCTGGTCCACTGAGCCAGTGAGTGAACCGATACCCGGTGGGCGATGGGCCGCCTAATTCGGCAGCGCAGTCGTGCCAGTCATTTCCTTGCCGTTTTCGGGCCGCACGCACCGCTACAGGACGGCCCACGCTCCGCCGCCGCCTCCGCCCACCGCCCTGTGCCACCTCCCTCAGTCACCGCCCTACGACGCCGCCCACTGTCACCGCCCAGTGACGTCACCCTTTGACGCCGCCTAATTCAGCCGTTGTCCGTCATAACCGTTTGCCGTCTTGGGTAGGTCCTCGGTAGCCGTCCTCACAATTGTACCGCCTTTCCGCCCTTACCGCCTTCCGCCCTGAGTATCCGCCCTTGGTAGCCTCTCTTACCGCCGCACCGTTCTGTCTCTCTGCCCTCACTGCCTTCCGCCCTCCGCCCTCTGGCCTCACCACCGCCCTCCTCCACCGCTCAACCTCTCCGCCCTCACCACCGCCCCTCCCGGCACATACCGCCTCGGATCGGCATTCAAATCATGTGCAGCAATGCCGGAGGTGGCTGCAGCCGGCACGGCGCTCGGCTAGCCGGCAATTCAGACAGACAGACGGGTGGGGCCGCCGGAAACGGCCGCAGACACACAGACAGACGGACAAACAGGCGGGACGGGATATGTTATTGTGTTGCTAAGCCAGCCGAGAGGCCGCTGTTAGCGGCGAGGATAATGGATATTCTTCGGGCGCTGTCAGTGCAGATAGTTTGTTTTTTAGAGTTCTGGTGGCTGGTTGGGCACAATGCGCCGCTTATTGAATCTATTGAGCGGGGTGGGCTGGCGAGTGGTGCGAGTCTTTTGATAATATCGCCGACGGAAGCTGTCTGGAGCTCTGACCTGAGGTGAGTGCTCAGACCGCTGAGCTGTACCGGCGGCTGTGCGTAGGTGCTCTAATGGATGTAAGCCGGACTGATGGTCGACTGATGAGAGTTTGAGGACCGGTGGAGGAGCGTCTCCGCGCGGGTTCACGGTCTCCAGCGGCGACAGTGGGCGGGGCGCGGGTCAAAGGAGGTCAACTGGCGGTGGGGGAGAGCGCGATCGTACGAGGGCCGGTGGTAAATGAGCGATCGGCTACCAATTACGCGTTTATTTACCTTAGGCGACGAGGACAATTTGCTTTAAATGACCAATTATTGTAAATGTCAAGAATATAATGTGGAAGGAGAGGATCGCCGCTCTGACCTTCAAAAATTAAACAAAATTCAAGGTTCTGTTACTATAATAACTATTACTTCAAAACCACTCCACAGACATCTGTCTTCTTATCGTATTTTTGTATAGGTATGCGTGATGTTCGAACGTTTGCCGCACTTCACTCGTCTCCTCGAGGCGTCACGAACTTCTTACATAACAGGCACAGCACTTGACCTCAAACGAACGTTGACCCCATGCCCGTTGGGTGACGTTAAACTTTTGACCCTTTTATCTCATAAAACGTCTTCCTTGTGAATATCTATTATACTCCGTTGGTCTTGATCTTACGAGTAAACTGCGTGTTCAGTGCCTGTTACCCGTAGATTTAATTAAGCGCTGATCTGGCATCGGTTTTTAAACTTAAAGGCACTTGTCAATTTTTTTTTAAATTGAGAACAAGTAACCTAACGTTCTATTCTCGGCGGCTTCTTGAAAGTTCACAATCGGTTCCCAGCCAGTTACACCAACGTCACGTGGTCGCGCTTCCGTATACGTTTCCACCAAACGTCTGGCGCCCGCACCTAGTGCCCTAAAACGCCGCGCCCATAAATATTTAGATCATTAGGGTGCGAAACTACCTGCTCATCTCATCACAACCGCCTCTACGCAACTGGGTCACGGTTCCGGGAGAGCAGCTAAAACATTCTATTTACGCACCTCTAGCCTCTGCTATTGCACTGTTTTCTTGTCATGAATAGTTGGCACATCGGAGGAGTCGAACACTCCTGTCATAGTGTGGCGAGCGTAGGTGCAGAGTTTTTGTTTGGGCGGCGTACGTCCGTGTCGGATCGCTCAGCGCAGTCAAATCTGACAGCCATGCTTCACGGCGGATCAGCGTCAAAGGATCACTGACAGGCGACGTCTTCTCTTAGAGTTTTTGTGGCCGGCTTGTGCTGGGAATTGGCGGGGTGCCAGTGTATGTGTTACAGTTTGTATGCGAAATCCGTTAGTTTGCAACGCAACTAGTTAGGATGCAAACTACCTAGTTACTTTGCAACGGAACTAGGTGTGTTGCAACGGAACTAGTTGTAATGCGAAATCGACGAGGCAGTGGCTCTATTTGTCGTTTATATTCATCTTTTATGTAAATTTCAGCAACGGTTGTTAAAACAAAGCTGTGTTTTTCTAACGGGTGACACTAGACATACGTGTAGGACGGGTGGTCACATTTATGGATGAAAATTGAAACAGTTTCGATACATAATGTGACGATCACTGGCGGATCCAGAGGAGGGGCAGTTCCGGGGGGCATTTTACGATTTTGATTTTTTTAGACACCCACTAACACCAGTGACCACCGCCGCCGCACAGAACAGAACTGAACTGTATTGTTCTATTGTCCCGTGATCCGGGGTAAGCGTCCGATCAAGAATCTGTCTCACCGGCCGACTCCTATACTGCGACTTGCCTAGCCAGGTGACCTGGCGGTGCCGGGTCATTCGGTAACAGCCAATGATCAAAGGGCAGGTTGCGTCACAGACTGATCGGTTGTGGAGGAAGGAGCTCGTCAGCGACTCGGTTCTGGAATATTCCGAAATCGGCAGCAGAACCTTTACTTTCCGCTTATTCCGCGCCCCACTGGGGTCTGTGTATACTGTATAACACGCCCTACTGGGGGGGGGGGGAGGGAGGCTATTCATAGACCCCCCCCCCTCCCCACTCCGAAACAACTGGGCCAATCGTCAAAATTCAAACGGCATCTAATAGCCCCGGAAAAACTGTCGTATGAAACCAAATTTCATTGACCTCGAGGTCACCGATATCGTCACAGGTCAGGAAGTTATTGCAGAAAAACGGGAGGGGGGCTATGAATAGCTCCCCCCCCCCCCCCAGTGGGGCGCGGGTTATATCTACACATTTATGGTGATCACTGGCGGTTCCAGAAAGATGGTATTAAACGTTGTGGGAGACATAATCCCAAAAAAAAAGTTTTCCAAAAACCTTTCTGATTTTGATTCCAATCCTTACACACGGCTGTGCAATCTAAAACAAGTATTTGATTATAAAAGTTGTTCAGTTTTCGTTTCGTTTTCAAAATAAGTAATTATTTGTCGATTTCGGGCGCTGCGTGGATGGTGGAGCGATTTTGCCCCCCCCCCCCCCTCTGGATCCGCCAGTGATCGTAACGTTATGTAGTCGAATCCGGTTAATTCACTGTTTCTATCCTAAATGTGACCACCCGTCTTATGTCTAGTGTCACTCGTTAGAAAAACACAGCTTTGTTTTAACAACCGTTGCTAAAATTTACATAAAAGTTGAATATAACCGACAAATAGAGCCACTGCCTCGTCGATTTCGCATTACAACTAGTTCCGTTGCAACACACCTAGTTCCGTTGCAAAGTAACTAGGTAGTTTGCATCCTAACTAGTTAGTTTGCAAAGTAACTGGACGGTCAGTTAGTTTGCAACGGAACTAGTTTCGTTGCAAACTACCTGGCCGGTCAGGTAGTTTGCAACGAAACTAGTTGCGTTGCAAACTAACGGATTTCGCATACTAACTGTAACATATGCATGGTAACTGGCGACAGAGTCACCGAGCTCCAGTGCATCGCATCGCTGCAGGTCATACGAAGTCATGCCGCTCCACCGCTTGGCGAATCTATCCGTGATGAATTTATCATTGACCCATCGTGCTTCATTGGGGCTTAGGAAGCTTCTCACGTAGGGAATAATGACGCCTTTACGAAAGAATATTGCTGTTTAGGCCTTTTTATATTGCATCATAATCATTGGTATTGGTAAACGTTTGCGTATAATTTTGGCCGCACTAAGAATTACTCTAACTTGCTCCTTTCAGATGCTCTCTGAAGTTGACATGCGAATGAATTTCATCCTCTGTATACGATATGCCTTACCCGTTAGCTAAATTGAAAGCGATAGTGGGTAGCTTCTAGATTGGCTGTCGGTGATAAGAGGCGAACGAATGGTCTGCCATGCTGGACAGCTTGTGAATATGCATGGTGATTCGCGACTGAGTCATACCGCTGCCTTGCAACAAGTCAGCTGGCAAAAGTGCCCATCTACACAACCGTTGCAACGGTCTGCCACCGCCACCGCCAACGCGTTGGCGGTGGCAGACCGGACCAACACTCACCAATTGGCACGGACCGCCGAGTCAGACCAACGCGCTCTGCCGTCCACCTCTCATAGCCTCGGCCTCTCACCCATACCCGCCGTCTCTCACCATGAGGCCCGGTGATTGTCGTTCCGCATGCCCCGACATTTTGCGTCCCGGTTCTCATAATCTCTCGACAAGTACCTACTTATTTCGTGTTCCCAGAGATGCTCTTGTTCGTCCTGCACACCCAAGGCGCCCAACTGTTCGCATTGGTCAGCTACTTTTTTGCACCACGGGCGTCAATCGTTCGGCTAGAAGTGTTGACGCGGACCACTCGACGGCCACTATGCACATGAGCTCGTCAGTCATAAAGTGCTCGTCTCCGCGGGGACGACAGCGCCATAAGGGGTCGCGTGTTGTTTCTTGGCGTTTCGACGGACAGAGAGCAATCGGGCAATCTGCAATAAACGTGCCATCGGCATACGGGACGGCGAACGCGACCCCTATCACTCACTGGGCGGCGCAGCGCGCGAGGCTCGCGAGATATACAGACGCTTTTGGGAGGCGACGCGTCGAGTCGATTTCGGCGAGTTGTGGGCATGCCTGTTCTGTATGGCAGAGATGAGTGGGAGACTTATCAATTCAGCTCTGGATGGATGTCAGTAGTTACCTATAGCTGCAAGGCAGTGAGAGCTGTGATTTGAGATTTATTGACGCTTCCACTGGTGTTTGACGCTCTATAATGAGATGTAATGGAATATATCGATCAATTGGCATAATGATCCATTTAATCCAGCGCTTGCATGTTCAATCTTTGCTGGTTGCAGGCCCGCTCTCCGTGTCCGATTTGTTCCTGTCTGATATCAATAATAACCACTATTGATATCCATTCATTCATAGATGCTGTGACGTTAAAAATGCCATGTAACGATAACAAATCGCTCTAGCGGCTTGCAGAGGGCACATTTTGCGCTGACACCCACCTAAGAGTGACACCGTTATTTTGCAGGTGTAAAGCTGAAAGCTCGAATGACTTCATGTTACATACGAGGCGCTGAGCAGCAAACTAAACTGATTGCACATCGGCTAATTGCTACGGAATTTGAGTCGACAGCAGAAAATAAATGAATCGGCTACATCAGCTACTGTAAGCTTTTTTTGGCGAGATCCACCTTTCATTTGCATTTAAATTTTACTGCGATAGTGGCTATCTGAACATTTATAAGTAACTCAGATTGTTCTTTATTCTGACTTCATTAGTACGGGCGAGCTGTTATATTTCTACATAAAAGCAATGCCAAATGCATTAGGTGGCTGCAATGCTCGTTTCGTTTGGGCTGACAAATCATTTTTCTGTTTGACATTTCTAATACATTTCTTAGTATCTTCCGCAATGATTTTCTGCTGTTTACCCAAACATCACATGACCTTCTCGGTACCTCGGTATTGTTAGGAGTCACACTGAGTAATGGCTCGGTTCAATATACCGCGATTGATAAAAGGGTTGTCATAGAAATGTTTTTGTTCGCATTGAACAAACATTAATTTACAATCACTCATCGCACTTCCTGATTTAGCTCAGCCCGTCTGATTCATGCGTGAATCAGGGTGCATATGTCTTCCCGCAGTAAGCAGAAGTTTAAATTTACCCGTCAGTATTTACCAACACGCCCAGCTTTTGTTGCGACGCGGGCTTTCATTCCTTTACCTTGGCCGTCGCGTCCAATCCAGGCTCATCGCACGCCCCTTCTCCCTCCGTCTCCACCGGACCCTTGCGGGGGAGGAGGGGGAGGGAGGCGGTAGACGGTCGCTGACCTTGACCCTCTGCTCTGTTGATGCCGGGGATGCCGGGCAGGGTCCGTTGCGCCCCCCCCCCCCGCGGCAGCACCCCCGTCCAGGCCGCTCCCGTTCAGCTGATGGCTGCACGCTGCTGATATTTGGGGACCGTGACGGGGTGTCAGGGCCAGACACTGACGTCACCCAGGATGCTGTTGGTGCTGACGTCATCGGAGGAGGAAAGGACCGTCGTGATGTGGCTGATTGGACTCAGGAGGGTATCGAAATCAATGACCTGCATCGGAATAAAGCGTAAACGAAATGTATGACTTTTGAACCGTGGGAGTTTTTTTTTGTAATGCTTTAGTACAGGCAATATGCATGTGGGGACTATATGTGAAAACGGATAGATACTGGATTCTGAATGGTCTATAAAGGGCAATGGAAAGTTAGGCAGGTAAATGGCAATAATGTTAAGTAATATGTTATGTTTTTTTATCAATTTAATGGTTCAGTTTTGTGATCACTGACTAACACTTTACCTACATAATATAAGTACTAAATACTAAAATACCAAAAATACCGAAAGAACTCCATTGGTATGATGCCTAAGCATTTATCTGTCTGCCATGAGGAACAAAAACGTTTGACACAAGTCAATAACGTCTATAGGTTGCCCAATGTATCATGGGACAGTGTGGGGTCTGCATATTTTAGCGCTCAGCTGAGCCATAAAGCTCGTCTATCAGTATATTTCTAGCACACGATAATATAATTTCATTTTGGTGTCTCCTTTATCAAAATCCTGCCGTCTCTGTCCCGAGTGCACCCAGTAACCTGTGTGTCACCGGCGGGGAACAGCCGTGTGGAAATTTTGGTACTGCTGCATGCAGTTTCTACCCATTCTCAATCGGAACTGAGGCTAACATTTAAGTTTCTGAAAGCACACACCTTAACTATCCTCTGGTATATTTTAGGACCCATACACTAGCTTCAAGGTTACATTTTATTTATTTTCGTTCCGGTCTGAGTATGCCTGGCACAGGAAATTGCTGAATCTTGCTTGCACACTAAACCGTAAAGTATCCGTCATAAAGTGCATTGAATAACAACAGATGATCCTCGCTAAGTTCTAAGAAGCCACGATCGTGTCCAGACGCTGCACATGATGGTTTCTGCTGACATTTCTTTCATACCGATTCACCACTACGTGATTGAATTATTTTGCTTTCCACTGAGTCGTAGTCACTGTTATAAGTGCTTGAAAATGACCAGCCAAACACGTAATGCAAGTTTTAGCCAATAGAGTATTTCCGCCTCACAACACCCCAGCTCACGATCAGAGTAGACCCGTGCCTCACGGGCACACGTGACCCTGTCGCCCTGCGGTAGTTTCGTGACCTATAGCGCGCCTGGAACGTGACTTCGTGACCCGCACTGGCTGAGTTTGTGGCCGTGTGTGCACGGGTTCACGTCTGCTGCGGTGTAGATGGGTCTCATATAGTGTATGACGGTAAAGGTCAGCAGAGCTGGGAAGTCGTCTGCGACACCGGAAATGCTCCCGTCCTCTATTTTACACTACGTGGGATGGGGAAAGACTAAGAGACTGAATGGGTGAATAAGGGCAGGAATGCTTGAATGAATAAGCAAGTAAAGCAACGTAAATACTATCAAAATTTTTTCAGTGCCTATTCCAATAGCCTTGAATTTTGCTAAAATATATGTAGCATCACATAATAAAATAAAAGCGATGATAAATCTTGAAGTCTCGATAAATATCTCTTTAACATCAACTTTGACGTATAACTCACCCAAACACTGATCGTCCTTCAATGGTCGCTGTCTGTTTCAGGTGACTGGACGGAGAGCGAGCTGGTCTGGCCTCAGAAGCTGCCTCTCTCCTCCGTCTCCGACCTCGACTCCAACACGGTCGACACCGGTCCGCCGCCGGGCTCCACACGGAACCTGCACTACCGGCTGCGCGCGTTCGGCCGCGAGCTGCAGCTGCGCCTGTGGCCCGACCATGGCGAGATGGTGGTGCCGCAGCTGCGCGTACAGGCCGAGCACCGCAACTTCAGCGAGATCCACGGCTTGGGCGCTGACACCAGGCGCTGCTTCTACGTGGGCGTGGTGCGGGACGATCCCGGCTCCCACGTGGCCCTCAGCCTCTGCAAGGGAATGGTGAGTACCGCTCGGCGCTCGCGTCCCCCCCCCCCCCCTCCCCCATAGCGGAATGACCGGCTGGCAATAACCGGTTGGCTGGCCGTTTCTTATTATTCGTGCATCCCATACTTTTCACGTTTAAAAAACTTTTTGATGATATCAAGGTGTTGCATGTGAAGAAGATATTCCAACAATTTTTGAAAGTGCATTTCTTGTTGCATTTTCAACAAAGATAAACTTGCAAGTTTACATGAAATATTTCTTATCTTGGAGCTGATATTGTCACGATTGTATGCTTTTATACGCTATATGTAACCATCAGTACGGGTACTTCGGAATAATAATGATACGACCTCACGCTATTTCGGTATATACTGATCGTTTTATTTTCGTCAGTGGTCAAATCTTTGGTGTTCCTGTCATGCGTTCTAATTCTTGGCAGTTGATTGAAGGAAAATAATGAAATTTTATTTGCAGCGTTCTTCATGTGAAATGGAAAAATAAAACAAAGTTAACAAGTAACAATTCATTCATCAACAACACTTATCGGGTCAATCGAAGAGTCATCACAAGCCATTCTTTTGTAACTTGTCAACCGTCATTTAAGACATCGATGCTGCAAGGAACAGCCTTAGCTTGCGGTGTGGTGATTAATTCTCTTAACGTTTATTTCCTCTAAGTCGCTTCAAGTTAACCCTCGCCCGCACATGCCATTTTCCCATCCTAGAACGCACATGGGGGGGGGGTGGTTGCCACCCCCCCGCGCCATTTCGTTCCTGTTGGAGATAGAGCTTAGCAGTAAAGACCAAAAAGATTCTTTGGGAAGAGACGAATCCAATGATACCCAGTTTTACCTTCTCAGGTCAGTCATTGACCTTCCAGGTCAGGTCAAACTAAAAAATGTTGCTGTTTTGGGTCACCGTTGGATATCAAGTGCGCTGCTTATCAAATACCGATGACGATGCTGTTTTCTGGTGCCAAGCCAGCTAGAACCTCTTTGTCACACTATCCGACCAGAATTTTGCTGCTGAGGTCATTTCAGGTCAAGTTAGGTCAAGGTCAATTATATGCGTTTGTATGTCTGTGTGTGTCTGTGTGTATACTGATGTGTGCACCGATTGTTTTTGGGTCCATATCACATGAAATCATGATCTGAGAAGCTTTTACCAAAAATGCAGTCAAAAAAATTCACAAAAAGTAAATTTAGCTTGCCTAAAACGCAATTATCTTAGATGACCTAGGTTGACCTTGACCCTGACCTTGACCCCTGTACATCGTCGAACAACATGTTCCATGATAGGTGGGAGGTAAGACTGGCAAAAAAGGCCGAAATCAGGGTGTCAAAAGCTCACAAGGCCCATGGCAAACGCAAGATGTTGAGAATTGGCCATTTGGGTCATGACATGACCTGAAAAACAAGGTCATATCTCCGAAACCAAAAATCACAGAAACTTGAAATTTTCAGTGGACATCAAGAAAGGATAGAGGAGCAGCTATACGAAAAATCAGCCTTCTAGCTCTAAAAATGTTGAGTGCAGAGCAGAAAGACTGCCTGGGGGGGGGTGGCAACCACCCCCCCCCCCCCCCATGTGCGGGCGAGGGTTAATTCCTTCCGCTTTTCAAGCGGCTGACCATGGGATAGGTGTATTGGCTGCTGCTTCCGTAATGGGATGAAACAGTTTTCCTTGACCCAGTAGTACACTCAGACAGCCAAAGAGTGGATGCTGTAAAACCTCTTGGGTAGTAGTTTTTGTAAGCGTTCTTGTTCTACTATAAGATTGCCCCCACGATTGAACCCGCGTCGCTCATATCAATGACAGACATACCAAATGGTTATTTTCACCGATAACGCGTCATGTCAGACCAGTTACCTTGGACCTAATCGAGGGTTAGTGGTAGATAAAGGCCTTTTAGCATCCCACTACATGTACAGCACTTTCCTTTTCTGGATAAAACATTCCTGGAATTTCAATGAGCTCTGAAGGCTCACATACACAACACGTAACCATTTGATGGTATCAATGTTCCGTGCTAGATTGTCGCCACTCGAACCACCCGTGTTTCGCGTCGATTAATCCCGGCGAGGGAGACTGTTTGGGTTGTTCCGGAGGGCGCGGTTGCTGGGCAGTGGTGAATCATTGGTAGACTGATGCGCCGGAACCGGCCAAGGCCGCACTCGACGGTAATGACTGGCACATTAAGCACTGTCGGCGGTCAGACAGCACGTCCACAGCTGAGGGCGGGGCGCCGACGGTCCAGTCAGACCGGCGTCATCGCGCCCCGCCCAGCAACCCGGCCCGCCCAACTGGCAGCCCACCAGACGGCCGAGCCAGCGCAGAGGGCTACGTGCCTCGGAACCCACGGAGTGCGTCTATCGTCAACTATCTAGCGTTACGGCAGTCACCGGTAGTTGAATTTTTAAGGAGGGTCGCCTCTACACATGCTTGCATAAATATGCAGGTAGTGACTGAGCTAGTTTTTATGTTCCAAGGAAGTTCCGAGATCGTTCGATAGGCATATTAGCGAACACAGCTAGATGCGAACGAGATGGGAGCTACGGCCGTTTCCGACGACCTAGGACTGGTTTCCGCCGGCGGCCTGGTGGACAGGTATGTACCAGATAATGCCTGTCTACTACCTGGTCTTGTTCGGAGGGGGAGAGGGAGGGGGCTGCAACGGAAGGGGCTTGGCCGCCCGTCTGGGCTCGGGTGGGTCCGGCGTCCTGTAGCGGTGCGGCCACTGCCCTCACCGGGAGACGGCCGCCGGCGAGGCCAGCACTATTGATGAACTCGGCTTCCGGTGCCTCTCCAGTCTCCAGTAGCCCCGGGCGGGGCTCGGACCAGTCACGGTCACACGCCACGGCGACTGTACTTGTAGCTGGCGACCACACAGCACGGCGACCTTTCGGCCATTGGCGACCACACAGCCCGACCTCCTTTCGACAGTTGACGACCACACAGCACACAGCACGGCGGCCGCGGGGTGTCAGTTCATTTCCCTTTTCGTCACTAGATGGCACTGGGAGTCGGCGCCTGTAGTTATGCTGTGCCGCACGGCTCGAGGGCAGTTACGCGTGCGGCGCGTAACAGTGACGACACGAGAGTCCGAGATGGCTCAAAAGACATAGATCAAGATGAGTTTGTGGAAAGCTGACGAACCTTCTCTGCTATATTCTTACTAATTATATCGCCATTTGACAGCCAAATAAACGGTTTGAAGAGGCTGTTATACGGCTCGCCTATTATTATCCGTCAATGAATGGTGGTCTACTATTGTTGACACTTGGTCAAACAGTGTCGATTCCTGCAAATGCATGTTCACCTTCAAATGGGCTGTGCAGTGTGCAAGTGAAAAGAGGCAGTCACGTTTTCCTCATTCTGATGCATATGTAAAAGGTTTAATAGCTCGTTGGACAATGAAAACAGCCTTGTTACTGAACACCTGGTCTCGCGTCAACTTCAAACAACAAAAAATCCAGGCCACAAAAACCCTTATCGCGAACAGCCCAGCAGACAGCTGAGGGTACGGCTGAGCCCACTGCGACTCTCCGCTGCAGTAGACCGGCCTGCGTGCGCTGTCAGACGGTAGGCGGGTCTGGACAGCCGGTCTGGACAGCTGTCCCCTCCCCGTCCTGCGAACACGGCACTTCTGACCGACTGTCGGGCGCCGATGGAAAAATCGGACGGGGAGCGGTAGTGGAGGTTTGGAAGGACATCCCTTATAACTTCACGTCCTCGAGCCATTAGTGGAGTGATTGCAAGAGGGCATTGAGTCCTTTCATGTCCTGTAATCATTTTACGTAATTTGTAAAGGCGATGCGGTCGTAAGTAGCATCGAGACAGTTAAAAATTAAATTTGATGAGCTGGTGCTTATACCAGAGATAAATGCATAAAATATTTAGAAGACACTTCAATTTTACCATTCAATCACTAATTAGTTTGTTGACCTCATTGATATATTTGAATTAGTTAGTGTTGAGAGCATGTAGGGAGTGGCAACTATTTACCTCATCTATATCCTGTCAGTCAACTGCACACACGGACCTGGAATCACTCACAACCTGCTACTTACGTCCATCCCTGACGTCAAACTGACGTAGCGTATTTAATATGCAATAACGTCACCGATCCGATCGCTTATTTATTGATGGCCGGGATGCGATTTATCACCATCCGTGTCATGTGTGCGTAGGTAGGGCATGAGCATCCGTACATGTGCAAACTAATGACTGCACAGCAGGGCTTCCGTGCGGTGAGGGATGTCTTACTGCCTGGGCGGATGCGCTATGAGTCACTGTAGGGCAGTGCTCGTTCACACTGCCGTTTGGATTAGCCGCGTGGGAGCGTGCATGCTATCAGCGTGAACGTAATGGACTGTTGGGAGGGTGCTCAGGCGTGTCCGAGCGTTGTAATGCATCTGCTAATGGCGAGTGGGTGAATGATTAACATACAGGCTGGGTGTGTGAGCATTCGTCACCTCAGACCGTGTACCGCGCTGTGAGCCGATGTAACCGGTGTCGTCGGCGCGTGTCGGGCCAGCGCTGCCGGCCAGCCCCGCCCCCGGCCGTCATTAGTGTATCAGACAGAGTGACGAGACGGGGTGACGCCGGGCCCGGCAGACCCAGACCGGCCATTTGCCACCCGGCCGCGCCGCGCCGATTAATCTCGTCCCGGCGGGGCCGTCGGCCAGAGAAAACACAGCCGACGGCGGCGCTCAGCGCCCCGGACACACCCTCGCCCAGCCAGGAGCCACGCCCCGCCCCAGGGCGCCGACAGTCAGGGGGTCATACCCCATCCCATGTCACGCCTCGGTGACATGGGATTGGCTAATATATGATGGTGCGAGCTGTAATATAGCACCGATTAATTATTGTCGCGTTGAAAGCTTGAACGATCGAAGCGTTGATGGTTGAGGTAGCCGGTTGAAATCGATGGAGGCCTGAACCCGGAACTGTGCGCGTAGCTAAGTTTATCGGTAAAATTTCTTCATCTTGACGTGGTCTCCAACATACTGACTGAGCGCACTGTTATCAAATTATAAATGCCCATGTGTATAGCCTTCAGCCACCAGGGTGCCATGAAACGGCATTTCAAGCTACCTGTTTTTTTATAGATACCCAAAAAGTAAAACTGAGCCCTGAGGTGTTGCAGGTGATTATCTGGCAAATCAGTAAAATGTGAGAGAGGCATTGCTGAGACATACATTTCAATAATATTGCTTGTTTATGGGTAATATTTAATTTTGTCAAATAATCATTATTTGTATTGGTTTGAAGCGTCACATAGATGTAAGTCATGGCCCCGTGACTCTCTGCTTGGCCTCGTCTCTACATCACACGGTGAAATCGCGCACCTATTTTGGCACCAAAATTAAAAATTGCTGCACACTTAATCTTAGTAGCAACACCCAGAGTTTCCATATTGCATGTCACGTCCTTAGTCTACTAAATACTTACATCCCTAGCTGCAATCCAGACACGCCGGGCGTAGCCCAATTCAAAGGCACACACGCCCAGTGACATATCTCGTATTTCAAACGCCCAGTGAACTACCATATCCTCCATGTTATTTGGCGTGCTCCTCCCTCAGTCTATCAATATCTGTTCATTGTCTGAAATGGTAATAGTCTCCCTCCCCCCCTCTCTCTCTCTCTCTCTCTCTCTCTCTCTCTCTCTCTCTCTCTCTCACTCCTCACTCGACTCTTCCTTCCCGCTCCCCTCCCAGCAACGCAGAATCCCTCCCCTCGCTGTTGTTGGAGACAGCCTCTCCCTGCCCCGCTGCAGAGCGCCACGCACCCCTTTGATATCGGAGACCGTGCACAGGCGCCGCCGAAGGACGGGCTGCACCGTACCACGACGGCGCCGTGCCCGCCGTAGCCGTGCCGTAGCAGCGCCGTAGTCGCGTCGTGGTCGCGCCTCTCGTCACCGGAGATTGGCTGCGCTGACAGCACGGCTCTCAGGTCGTGTCGCGTGGCGGTCGGCTCTTTTGAAGTGGCTGATGTCATCGGCACCCCGATCTGCCGCGACGGGACGCGGACGGGACGGCGACTGAGACGTACTCAGACTGGGTGCAGGGTAGTGAGAGTGGTGACTGGTGAGGAGAAGTTTGGGCGATGAATTATGCCCGGGAGTAATTGTGAGTTGTCTGATAAAACCACTCGTGCCGTCATGTGGTTGTAGTTGAGCATTTGACCTTTGAGAGAACCAGCCTCCGTTTACTCTTTACTGTCGCCACCCAGGCCGGTCTGCTGGGTCGGGCGAGCAGAGGTCAGGCAGCTCTCTGATTCTGCAGTGTTGCTAGGTGTGCCGGCAGACAGGTGGGTTGCCCAGGTGTGGCCAGATCCCACTGCCGCCTGTCTGTGTTTACGACACGGGTCGCTGTGACCGCGTCGTGCGCCCCGACCGCCGCCGCTCTGTTAGTAAATGTTTGGCCGCGGTGTAAGGGCGGCGCCGCCCTTGGGACCACACCTGACCGTGTGACCTGTCTGACCTGACACGGACCGCCGACAGCGGGGCGGCGCCGACGGCCGACGGTCGGCCGGACAAAGTAATATTGCTCGGGACGGCCCACATGAGCGAAACACTGCAGCCGTTGATGGGTCATGGACATAGGGCGAGGTGTTTGGACGTCGGTGAATCAGGCCGGTGAATTTGTAATCTCACCGACCTTAAAAATGAGTCGGTTGAGTGTTTTGAATAGGGTTTTGTATGGGTTTTTAATCATTTTTTTAACGTGAATAACGTATTTTTGTCAAACCTGTGCGAAAATATCGTCTAAGGGTGATAACAAAAATGGCTGCTTTATTATTATTATTATTTTTTTTTAGTTCGGAGTCAATGACAATGAACATCTTTTACTCGGGTAACAGATATTTAGAATACCTTTTTTTAGTTGCTTACGTCTGTTCCTTCATACTTGTTCTATGATTAACTCTTTATATCTCTTACCAACCAGTATGTGCATTAACATTTTTTTCCCTATATTCGAAAGCCTTAAAATATGTAACGGTTAGGCATAAATAGACTCCTTTAGCTACACTCGGACTCTCTTACCTGGAAGTTTATAAAATGTATTTTGAAAATGATCTTGAAGTATAAACAGTTGCCAAACGGTGCAGGTTAAATTGATCGTTAAATTCGGACGGTTATCCATGAACTCGAATGTGGGTCAGGGTCCACGCTGTGATCCTCTGCCAAAATGCCGACCCCTTGTCCGCAGTGGTTTCGCTGTATAGCAGGTGCGGGGGCTCACGTTACATTGTTTTGACTGGCCTGTCACAGATAAGTGATGTCATCTCGGCACTGAGCTGCGGTTGGCTTTTCATGCAGGACATCACACCAGCAGGCTCAGCCACATTTGCATACATCTCGGGGCTGGCCGCGAACCCCGGCGCTGCCCATCTGAGCCCGGCGCCTGCCTGTCGGAATTCACGGCATTTGAGCGGGCACAGGAGCGCCGGGTTCGCCGCCGTGGCTACACGTGCGCCACCGCTGCCACACCACACCTCACACTGGCTGGTCTGCAAACACTGTCGTTCATGCGGAACCGGTACTGACAGCTCTGAGCCGAGCCAGGGACCTGTCGGCCGGCGCCTGGACCGACCCACGTGCCGACATGCCCGTGGCGCCGCGCCCGCGAATGGTGCTCCTCCCGGCGTCATCGCGGGAGGTCTCACGGCCACTAGTAATGAAGTTGCGATGAACGTCTGAATATACACGCTCATTAATATGCTGACTGGTCAGCAACAGACAGAGTGAAGACAGGCCTAGCGGTGGTGGGTCTCTGCGGGGCTCGGAGACGGGCTGGACAAACCAACTGATAGCGCCGCAGGGGCACTATCGACTACCTCACGGGGCGGGCGTTGGATCCCCCGCAGACTTCCATATCCCTTCTTCATTGCAGCGCCAGGGGTTAGACTGCCAATGATTTGCGTAGGCCGGCAGAGCGCCCTCCCACATAGTCCCCGCTTGGATGCAGACGACCGGAGGTCAAGAGGCGGCGGCGCACGGGCGGGTCGACAGCGGGTCACGATGTATGGTGCGTTTTTCACGGCTCTCGGGGTGGGTCTGAGAACGCTGACAGGCTGCTGAAGGGTGGGCCGCAGCGTGGGAGTCATGGAAGGACGGTGAGCGGCTGAAAAGTGGGAAGGGGTGCGGGGAGACTCAGTCACGTGCCAGACTATGGATGGGTGGTCCCCGTGGGGCTGTTTGCTTACAGCTCATCAGACTACAGGACTAAACTGTCTGTCGAGTGGCGTGCATTGCTTCGGTCCTGGGCCTAGCGCGCTGCAGGCGGTGGGTCTCTCGTGGTTCAGCGATGCTATGTGCAGACAAATGACTCCCGGCGCTGTGAGAGAATGTAAATGGGATTCCGACACTTTGGAGATATTTTTAATCGCCCTTCGCGTCGCAATGTAAGGATGTCATGGAAGCTTGAAAATCATTGTTGATAGTCATTGAATGTTTGGATTGCATACTTAATGCCGATTAAGATTATTGAGCTTGAGTTGTGCCTCTATAGAGGCGCAAGGCACATATGCTACGTCTCATTTTGTATGTAGTTGGCTGATGTAGTAATGCCAAAAGTCCAGTACACTCAGATGCCTCTATTCACACCCGTACCCGCTCGTGTCCCGGAGCGCACTGCCCGGCTTCACCACATTAGCCTAGATCATACCTCTGTACACGTCATATCACGTCATATCACGTCATTCTGAACCCTAGACAAAGGCTGATCAATTTCTCCCTCCGCCGACTCACCGGCGCCATAAGACCCTGGCTCGCAATACGACGCGCACCATCATCGCTCGAACCACGCAATGACTAAGACACAGACTACACCTCACCCTGATCCTCAAGATCATCACTTCCGCTGCTGCTGTTTAACGCATCAATCGGCACCACGTGGCCGAAGAAGTCAGGCGGCCGCCGATTACGCTGACCTCGGCGCACCACCCTTTCGCCGCTGTCGCTCTCAGACCGGCCGCACTCACCACCCGCATCATCAGCCTCCTCCACCGGGCGCCCCGGCGCGCCATCGCCCTCATAACCGAATGTCATGACGACCGGGGACCCGGCACGGTCCTCCTCCGCTTCCTGTGGGCCCCCGCTGCCCCGGTCGAGGGTCCGAGGGCCTGCTGCTAGTCCCCCGGTGTCACCGCAGTGGCGGAGGTCTCTGATGTGCCAAGGCACGCCGCCCACTTCAACCACCTGCGGCGACACCACGCCAGACACCGTTCCTCGAACCGACCGCTCGGTGCAGCGGGTGCCCGGCCGCCTCACCCACACGGCGTCCCCCACCTGGAAGTCACCCTCCCGCCGGGCTGGCGGCCGTCCTATCACGGCCTCCTCGGACGCTCCGGCGGTAGCTCTTTGTCTCACGGCGTCCCTCACAGGGTAGCGGTAGATGCCGTTGGCGGGCGCCTCAGCCGCCGTCCCGCCGTCACGGGGCGTGATATTGTACAGGTGCACGGCCTCTCCGATGCCACACTTCTTCCGCGCCGCGATCACTTTGACACTGCGGTGGTTCCGCTCCACGATGGAGTTCCCGCTGGGGCGATGCACTGCGCGGAAACGCAGCAGCACTCCCCAGCGGGCAGCGAAAGCGGCGAACTGACGACTGCGGAAAGCGGTGTCGTTGTCCGCCAGAAGCTCAGCCGGTGCGCCTCGCTCCGCGAACACTTGTTCGAGTTCACTCGTGACTGTCGCCGCGTCCGACCGCCGCAGCAGCCTCCACACACAAAACCGTGACGGGCCACAGTCTATCACCGACAAGTAGGACTGACCACCGTAGTGCGTGACATCGATGGCCAGCCGGTCCCACGTCCCCTCCACAGCCAGCGACCCGTGCCTCCAGGTCACCGGCGCCGGGTCAACCGCGCGGCAGACGTCACAGGCCGTCACCACTTCCCTGACCACTTTCCGGGAAATCGACGATGACACATCCCGACGCGCGAAATACAGCGTTCGTCGGACACCCGGGTGACCCGCCCTGACATGTACGTCAGTGACGGCCTGTCGGAAGTCCACGGTAACGGCGCCGCCGCCGTCTCCCACTTCCGATCCAACCACTGCCGCTGCTGCCACTGGCTGTCCATCGCTCGGCCGCTGGTCCGCTGGCTGCGAGTCCTGACGCAACCACAGGGACGGCACTCGGGTCAGCGTGTCCGAACGGTTCTGAGACGAGCGGACTAGAGACACGGTGAGAGAAATGCCCAGCTCTGCGACCAGCTGCCTGATGACGTCGACCCGCCGGCGGATAAGCATCTCTCCATGTGCCTTGGTTCGCAGTCTCGCGCGCCCGCTCAGAGCGTCGCTGACCCACCGGTGAACAGTGGCGGAGTCCGTCTTCAGCTCGATGGTCTTCATGTCCCACGCCAGGGCCAGGTTGATGCCCCGCACGGCGGCGTCGAGCTCCGCCATGTTGATGTGGGTGGCCTCGTCCCGGCGGAGCCAGCACGCGTCCTCGATGACGTCACCTCCCTCGCTCTCCAGCACGACGCCGGCGGCTATCGAGCTAGCGTCCGTCCACAGTACGGCGCGGTGCCCAGTCACGCACCACTGCCCACGGGCCGGGTCCTCGCTCGCCAGTCGCTCAGCCACGTGCTTCAGCTGTTCCCGCAGGGCCGCGTCGTGTGTGACGTCATCCCACCCGCGTGTGAGAGAGTTGACACGACGCTTCAGCCACGCTGTCGCTGGTCTCAGCCAACCGCAGACCGGCAGGTGCGCCACGATACGACCACACCATGAAAACACGGAGCGCCGCGTCATTGCCGCGGGCGGTGAGCCGACTGGGTTGTCACGCCTCCAGGCCAGCCCACCCCCGACTGGCTCCACACGCAGTCCCAGCAGCCGCGCTCCGTCCGCAGCCCGCTCCGGCGGCTTACACTGGAGCCCATAGCTCGCGAAGTGGGCGATCACGCGCTCCGCGCTCACCACGTCCTCATTGACGCACAGATCGTCGACGTACGGTATGACGGCGCCCTGCATCACTGGGTCCTGTTGCAGCACCGTCCGCACCACCGCCTTCATGATGAGAGGCGCGACGTTGAGCCCGAATCCGACACGGGTAAGAGCGTACCTTTGGCCATCAATCACGACTGTCTGAAACGGCCACAGCCGACGATCGGTCCTGAGCTGCAAGTACGCCCTCTTCAGGTCGACGACGGCGACGTTGGCCCCGTGCCGCCGCCATTTCCTCAGCGTGTCGGCACATACGTCAGCGTCGGCCGTGTGTGCCTCCACATGGCTGTTGAGCTCGCGGCAGTCTAAGACTGGTCGTACTTTAGTCTTGTTCTGCTGTTCAACAGCCATGAGAGGGATCAGCCCACGCGGCGGCCCGTCCACCGTCTCGTCGTACGGCTCCAGCCAGCCGTTGTCGATCCATGTACGGAGTTCAGCATCAAACTCCTGCCGTGCCTCGGCCGGCACGCCGTACTGGGGGACACCGTTCCTCAGGCACCCTGGCTCCGCCCCGTTCCGCCACTTCCACGCCACCGTCCAGTGTTGACTTTTCGCGTCATAAGTGACCGTGAAGTCTCGCTCTTCCACGGTCAACGCCGGGGGCGTCACGGCGCTGCATCGCGGCGGCACCCCTCCCGGGCCCGGCACGGCCACGTCGGGCCTCTCGCTGGCACCGAACACCACATCGTCCGCCGCCCGCACTGTCACCCCGCCCAGCGCCGCGATGCCGGTCATCCCCACCAGCATATCCACGCCCAGTGGTTTGTCCGGCACTACCACGGCGCTGAGCGTCACCGCGGGCCCGCCGCTCTTCAGCTGAACCGCCACCTCCGTTACTCCGCTGCTTGGCAGCCGGGACCCGTTGACGGCCATTACAGTCACGCCGCACCGTCTCCAGCTCGCGCAGCACGACTCGTGGATGATGGTGCAGCTGCAGCCCGAGTCGATGACAGCCACTCTGCGCTGCCCATTCACCAGCAGCTGCACCGTCGGTAGCGCGCCTCTTACTCTTGGGCTGCCCGAGAGGAGGTTGGCGCAGACACCGCCTCTCCTGACGCGTTTCCCGGCATCCGTTCCGGGCAGCGTGCCGCGGCGTGTCCTGGCTGCTCGCACCGGAAACAGATGATGTCCGCTCTCCTCTCCGCCCGGCAGTCACGAGCGAAGTGACCGGCTCGACCGCAGCGGTAACACCGTGATGACGCCGGCGTGTGGCGGGAACGGGCCGGCGCAGCGGCGGCAGCGGCTGCAGCGACGGCATTCTCTGCCATCAGCGCCCGAGCCCGCTCCACCAGCTCGGCCAGCGTCAGGCTCTCCATGCGGCAGCCGGCCCTCAAGGTATGCCTCGCCGCATCCGGGAGACCGGCCACGAAGCCGCACATCAGCGCCGTGTCGCCGAGCCCGCCGAACAGGGAGGCCAGCCGCCGCAGGTCTGCCAGGTAGACGTCGACGCTCTCGCCGACACGAAGTCTTCTCGCCGTGAACTCCTCGTACGCCTGGAACTTATCCACAGCGAACGCCCGCAGCAGGGCAGCTTTGACGGCAGAGTACTGCAGCTTCTCCTCGGGCTTCAGCTGCTGGTAGACGCTGAAGGCTCCGCCGGTCAACCGCAGGGGGACGACGGTTTGAATGTCGGACACTCCGCGCAGCTGACAGACGAGCTCCGTCTTATCCAGCCACTCTTCCACAGAGGCGTTACCGCCATCGAACTCGGGGATTAGCCGCATGTCCAGCGCAGAACTTGCCACAGCGCTTTCCTGTGACATGGTCGCCGAAATAGCTTGTAGTAATGCCAAAAGTCCAGTACACTCAGATGCCTCTATTCACACCCGTACCCGCTCGTGTCCCGGAGCGCACTGCCCGGCTTCACCACATTAGCCTAGATCATACCTCTGTACACGTCATATCACGTCATATCACGTCATTCTGAACCCTAGACAAAGGCTGATCAATTTCTCCCTCCGCCGACTCACCGGCGCCATAAGACCCTGGCTCGCAATACGACGCGCACCATCATCGCTCGAACCACGCAATGACTAAGACACAGACTACAGCTGAAATTCGGTGGGTACACGGTAACACGGCGTGCATGATGTTGACATTCCTGAAATGGCCTGGGAAATGAGAATCTGGTGACATTGGAGTGGTTTATATCGTGGCCGGTCAAAACATGGTCAAATCGCTCCCGAGAGGTATCGTCTATTTTTAGCGATATAAAGCCTCTCAGGATATGGCATGCCTACATTTCTTAGTGAGTCAAATTCAAAATGCCGTTATGCTGTGGTCGAGCCCGTACTGGTGCGTAGGCTTGCATCTATTTAACTATAAAGGGGCACAGCAATGTGCCAGGCAATACCCCCGTCACACCAACTTGACAGCGTGATGTAAGCAATATGTGTAGGCACAAGGCATAATTAATGTCACTACATTGCACTCCTATTTGTTATCGGACTGTCTACTTAAACAATATCATCATGAAGATAAAAATATTCAATTTTGTCTGAGCTTACACTGATGCGGTTCTAAGCATGTGTAATCAGGTTTCACTATAAAGTTCAAAGCAAAATCAGTTATCTCTATCTCACCTGCATTAGCTTCGATTATAAGGAACCTTTTTCTACTTACGAGTGTTTTTGTCCGGAAGCTTATTAGCTCAGCCGAAAGTTAAAAGTGCTTCCTCTGTGTTCTTCAATCGTTTGACGCTGTGACGCTATCCGTTGTTCATTTGTAGGTATAATCTATGCGAGTCAGAGTGTGCGGGTGTAATTTATGCTACTGCAGCCTGCTCGATCCCTGGTCGCGGGCGCACTTCAGCAATGAGTCCGTCACGTTCCTGCCGCTGTCAAAACTGTCGACACAACTCTTGCGCGCACTTACCAGGCTATCGGGGATCGGTCTCGGCACAAACGTGCGTGCGTTGAGCGGCGTGACGCGGCGATCTTATCCTAGAAACATGACCGGAATGAGCGAGCGATCCGTCGCAGCCCGCTCACAGCTCTGGCTTACCGTGCGTGGCAGCTGACAGCCAAACGGTCTGCAAGGCCTGCGGGTGTTAACGGTAAGCATGGATCTCGGCCGGCTATCGGATCTGTCCCGTCCTGTTAAACCCGTTCTGACCTTATACCTCTTCGTCTTGCTTTATCCTGCTGTGTACTACCACGAGCTTGCCTTGCCCTGTCCTTTTCTCTGCTGTCCTGTCCCACTCTTCCTTCCTCTCCTGTCCTGTCCTGTCTCTTCCCTCTCTGCCACATCCTCCCTTGTCATAGGGTGCATCTTTTTCCGACACCTCATGCGCACGTCTCGCAAGTCAGACTGTAGCCAACGTCACGGGCGTCTGACGCGAGATGACAGTTATCTGTCACTCGGAGCTGAGGTTATGTGTGACCTGGGGCCACACTGATGCAGACGGTGAGCGGTGCCTGAGCTGAGCCGGGACGGGGGCATTGTGTGACGATGCGAGACTCTGCAGCCTGCACACGAAGATAACATCAGAGCACGGGGGAGCATAACGCGAAGAAGCTGATAGGAAGGTGGGATAGGATGATGTGATGATGTGATGCTCTGACATGGCCTTCCCACGTGCATGGTGTCACGAATTACAAGAACAGCGTCCATGAGAAAGTGTGGATGAGAAAAGGTGAAGTCATAAGTTGTTTGGCACTGTAAAAGAATGCTGGTTTTACAGGCGGGAAGACGGTGATCTATCCATCAGTGGTTACATCATGGTGTTCATGGGTGGTATATACGTGATTTATCGGCATTGTTTTGTCCCCGTCTAGTGAGGTGGCTCTGTCTTTTTGGCGTCCGTCTTTGTTCTGTCGATTGAGTCACGCGATTCTTTTTATATGATGACTTATCGGCGGTATCAGTTCACACAACCTTCTCCCACGGAACAAATGGGATGGAGAATCCGTGAAAAATTTAAGGCATTTAATTGTCACCCTCATTGCACCCGCCACAGTCTATTTCCTGTCGTTACCCGTTATTTAGTTAGCTCAACAGACAATAAGCTATGGTGAAGCATATGTGGACTGGTTTCAAAGTTCAACCCTGAGTTTGTGCACTGTGCAGTAGAGCTATGCAGAGCGTCGTGATCTGTTTTTGATTTGTGACTAGGACATCCCTGTGAGTACGTATATATAGGTAATGGCACCTATCACAATGCAAACTGTATCATGTATATTTTATTTCTTGCAGTCCTACCGAAAAAAAAATCCCGACCTTATACATGTAAGGTAGTTGTTTTTGTCAGACGAGTCCATGCTTTTGTTGGCGCAACGATACGTTGGCAATATGCATAATCAATAATGTTCTGCATATTGAGCTCTCTGATGGGTTTTATGTGTCGCTTTGGTACGCCCAGTTGTACGAAAAATGCGATGAGTTGACTTGAATGAATACTTATGTGCAGTTGTGTGTGCCAACTCCGTGAGCTCCGTGCATGGCACAGAAAATTTAAGGGTACCAAAATGGACCACAAGTTCGATATTCGGTGGGGAAAATGCTTAAACTTTACGAATAGCTTCCAGATTCTACACGACGGTGCAGTGGCCGGAAGACTTAATCTGCTTTTGTTGACCATGACTGATTTCAGAAATTGCTAGACTTGACTGAAAGACATGACTTTGATCAAGGCACTTTGATCTTCTACTTACTGTTTTCGGTTTGACATGTGACCTGCTACGAGTATACTGACGGTATTTTAAATCTTTGAACCCTACACACCAGACATTAGCAATACATATGACATCATCATTTGCTTTTCTCGATATGGATATCGCGAATATCGTGGACACGGGCACGGTTTCTCTTCTTTTTTTTCGGAGCTCCGCTGGAACTTTGCCTGAGCCGGGGTCTGTGAAGATGATGCAAGAGTCTGGCTTCTGTGGAATTGGGTGCCGTTTCTGGAAACTCTCGGAACCACCCGACCGCCGACTGTTTGGGGTGCCGCCGATGCGATAAACTTATCCAAAACACCAGCCCTGTTTGCTTTCATAGCAGCCGTCTAAGCTCAACATAGTAACCGTGGCACCGCAATTATGCACATGCAACCTTTCCTTGCATTGGATACTATGCAAACTTTGATTCTCCTCCGAGAGCGCGGAAAAGTGCACGCTGTGGAACACAAGTACCCATGCGCTTTTATTACTTTGTTGATGTTTGTCTCTTCTTGTAATATCCATGCTTGATATCGGTCAGCAAGTCTCCATTGTTCTGTTGAACTTTGCCCGATTAGGATCATACATAAGCCGGTTGTTTTAGTACTGCTTGTTTTATTTGTCGCTCTCGTTCATCCAGTTTGCG
Organism: Amphibalanus amphitrite; assembly: GCF_019059575.1. NCBI lineage: Eukaryota > Metazoa > Arthropoda > Thecostraca > Balanomorpha > Balanidae > Amphibalanus > Amphibalanus amphitrite. The sequence continues at coordinate 516,940 of NW_024881622.1, forward strand.
AAGTTACCCGATGCCTCTATTCCCATTTCCGTTAAATGTTTTAAAAAGTAGATTGCTTGGAAGGCACTGATCTGCCGAGCCGGCAACCTCATTTGAACATATCAAAGACGATCGATTTGCATTAGACAATGTATTTTCGGTACGTGTGGGCTCCAAACACGTGTGGATTACACGTGTTCTGGCTACAGGCGCCGATCATGTGTTTTACACGCGCTGCAGTGGCGCCCGGCGCGTGCCGGCGCAGTTGCGGGCCGGCACGGTCGGACCGCTGGTCGTGGGGGTCGTGGCGGCCGTGGTGGCGGCCGTGGTGGCCGGAGTGCCGAGGAACTCGACGTTGGCTGAGAAGCCGCGGTACCAGCCGTAGTTACCCGAATGGAACTGGATGATGAAGCGATTACCGGTGGAGGTGAAACTCTGACCCTTCAGCTCTTCGTTGCACGCCTTCTGGTCGTTAACGAAGTCGTTGCCCGAGTAGCGCATAGCGAGGAAGTCCCAGTAGCAGTTGCCGTTGGAGCGGTGCAGCATCTTCATGTCGGTGACGGTGACCTTGACCTGCTGGCCGGCCGGCGCGTTGATGACCCACCAGCAGACGACGTTCTTGGGGAAGTTGTTGGGGTAATTGGGTGTGGTGATGGTGCCCGGTTGTGTCATGTCGATGTTCCCGCAGTCGACCCCCGGGTAGTAGCTGCCGTTGAGCGTCTCGCAGTTGGCGCCGGAGGTGTTGGGCGGACAGACGCACGTGCAGGTCTTGCCGACGAAGCCGCCGTTCTGGCAGGTGGGCGGACTGGAGCAGCTACCGGCGCAGTTGTACATGGCGTTGGCGATCTGCTTGTCGCGGTGTGACAGGCCCCCACGGCGGCCGATCAGACCTCCCTGCAGGAAGTTGTTGACACGGATGGTGTCCTGGCCGTTCTTGGTGAAGTAAGTGCTACCGTAGTGCATCACCGAGGTCAGGTCGTACGGCACCGAGTAGTTGTTGGGCGTGGACTTCTTGTTGAAGTTGTACGCCTTCCCGTCCTGGATATTCTCGAAGAGGATTGTGACGTAGTTGTCGCGGTCGTTGCGCGACTGCTGGTGCGACAGGCCCATGGCGTGGCCGAACTCGTGGACCACCGTGCCCAGGCCAGTGCAGCCGGAGCCGATGCTGAGGTCCTGACTTCCGGAATAGGTGATCTGACCGACGTGAGACCAGCAGCCGGTCGACTTGATGACCTTGATGTGCGGCACACTGGAGCCCTCGGCCACCTCGTTGAACTCAATGCAGGTGTGGTCCCGCCAGTGCTGGATTCCGGCCAGGATGGCGGTCCGGTCGGCGGACGAACTGGAGCTGATGGCGAAGTTGACGGGGCTGGTCCAGAGGTTGGTGGCCGCCTGGCGGCCGTCGCGCTGCTCGGCCGTCAGCACCATGTCCGACTCGAACAGCTCACGGCCGTCGTCGGTGACTGACGGGTTGCGGTACTCGAAGTTGTCGTCAACAGGGATCTCCGGCTTGCGACTGTCGGAGGCAAGCTCATCAGAGGCCCACGGTAACCCAGGCTTACGTTCCGGAGGAGCGGGAGCGCCAGTGATCCACTGTCCCTCAGGCTTGCCGCCAGGGGCCTCAGTGACCCACTGGTCCAGAGGAGACACCTGCCGCGGCTTGGCGGCCGTCACCGCCAGAAGAATGCTCACCAGTAGGATTCTCATGGTGTTGTCAGTGGTAATCGGTGGAGAGGAGGAAGCTCGAATGTCCAAGTCTCGAAGAGGGCGAGGCTCGAATGCTTAGACCTCGTCAGACACCCGCTTTTATCTGGTAACCTGAAATGCATCGTCATTATACTCTAAATGACGGTCTTGGACGATCATTTTTTTCACATGTGCGCAGGTGTGACAACTTTATTGTTCCGCCCTCCAATTGGTACACAGGTGCCTCGGAAGACGTCACCTGACGGTATTGATTGACGTTACCATTTTCGCTCAGTCCTTACCTCAGACACGGCAGTGAGGAACGTCTCAAATAGTTCTTTTTCGGGAGTACCTATGACGCATGTGTAATTTGTAAATGCATAAGGTTTTACAATGATTGTAAGAAAAGCAATAGATAATTTTTAAGAAAGTCTTGGAATCTTAATTCGTTAAAGGAAAAAGTTCATTTTTAACATCGGGTTTTGAACTGGAATAGCAGTTTCGTAGCTTGAGTTGATGCTTATAGCACAAATCAGGAGCTTTTACGGTCCAACGATCACCCTAGACAAAGATATTCCAGCTCTCGTTCATGAGTGCCTTGCAGAGGAATGCGTGCCTTGCTGAAGAATGCAGTGACGTCATCGTCAGCCAATCATGCTGCTTATAACCAATGCAGCTTGCGTAGGTTTTAACTACGCAATATGCTTGGCCAACGCTCAATAAGCTTCCGCGTCAAACATAGTTTTATGTAAAATATAGTTCTTCCTATATTAAAATATAGAAAATAATCCTTTTAATAAAAATATTTTATTTTATTCTCTGATCCTTTCGAGCATAAAAAAATCATAAGTCCATTGAAAAAAACTAATTTTAGGAATGTGAACTATTTCCTTTAAAGGGACCCTCCCACCTTCAAAAAAGTTAATGAATTAGCATGAAAGTGATGTCGCTCGATTCAGAAAGAGCAAAAACGAATATGTACCAAATTTCACCGAAAAATATTCACCGGTTTTCAAGATATAAGACTTTTACTTTTGTTTACTTTTTTTGGATCTCCGCTGTTCCTAGCGACTTCATTTTGGAAGTGCGGCGTTCGCGGCAGATGTTGCGCGCAAAGCAGCATATACCACCGCGTGCTACAAAACGTTTTAGTCAAACATTTAAAAATCGTTAGATATCTGCGCTGACGTCACACATTCAGAGGGGTATTCCTATGCATTAGCCCCTCTGAATCAAAATGCTGCAATTTTGAAATTTAATATTTCCGATTTAAGGCATTTCTCGATGCTGTGAGTGCCGAAACCGGTAGGGGAAGTTGGGGGAACGCCGAATACTTTTTTTCTGACGCCCGTAGCACGCAAGGTAGACAACATAAGCTATTCTTGTTGGCGTCATTCGAGAGGCCAGTCTTTTGCCTTTCAAACATATCAGGCGCATTTGATGAATTCGCATACCGTTAAGCGCACAAACTAAAAATATCAAAGAAGTGACTTTTTCGGCGTTGCCCCGGACTGCGGGGAAAGCCGAAAATGGGAGAAATGATCTACGGGGAATGCCGGCATTGATGTTTTGCCACTTTATCTCAAACTTTATCCAGAATTTATCAAAGCTGACACGCGTTTTAAGAGCTTGAGGACGCTTGGTGCACACTGGAAGTTATAATTGTGTGATATAATAAGAAAATGCCAGGTAAATAATTCCTTATAGGTAACAGGCCGTTGTGTCGGTTGAAAGTGTAATTTGTGTGACTAAAAATTCGCGTTGCTATTCTACAGCAGTAAAGTCCACGTAGCGTGCTTTAACGTGCGTAATTGCACGTTTTCGGCGTTACCCCAGCCAGCCATACTTTCATTTGCAGGCCCATAACTTTTCAACGTGCCGTATAAATTTCAAATAGGCAGCACACTTATGCAAAGACATGCTGAAGATTACTTGACCGAATTGGCCAGACAAACGGTAGCATAATGAGTAAGAAATGCAGCTTCAAAGGCGCATGTAGTACAAGGAACGCGTACCTTGAAAACGCTCTTGGCGCCCTCACAGCCGAAGTATTCCGAATGACGACTCGTAACAAACATGCGATAATTGTAGTCACTTAAGCCTCAGAGCATCACTGAAAGGTGGCATCCATGTCTTACGGTTTTCGAAATATCTCGAATTTCGGCTTTGCCCCAACTCTGGCATTGCCCCAACTTCCCCTAATTGTGAGCCAGGGACCCCATTTTGGCTATCTCAACTCAAATCTAATGTTAAGGTGGGAGGGTCCCTTTAATAAGACACAAATCAGGCTATTTCTGCATAGCTTTCTAGCTGGATGCGTCAAGTGTCGTGATTACATTGATATTGCGTTGACCTAAACTTCTTTTGAATAGCATTGTATAAACGGAGATGGCGATGACCAAGTTTCGAACAAATCGCGTTTTCACTTTTTCTTGGTCATATGCTTATTTGATTGAACATGCAGTCGCAGTTTCACTTTCTTGGTTAAGGTTTGAATGGCCACAGCCTTACAAATAAACGTGCACTCATTTAGTCGACCACAAAAAATGCGTGTTAAAATTGCTATACATTCTCGCTCCATTTCCATTTATGTGTATTAACCCTCGCCGGCCAAGGGGGGGGGGAGCGGGTGCCGCCCTCTCCCGATAGGGTTTTTTTCGCGATAGCTCCGATCACGCTGGCTATAGAAAGCTGAAACTTGGCATACCTGACCTTTGATTCAAGCCGGATCTTTTGACACCAACCACATTTTCAGGTCAGGTCAGGTCACTGACCTATGACGTCATAAGTGAACCTCTGCACGGTCTTCAGATGTCGCAACTTCGCAACGCCCTCACTGCCAGAGGAGCTTTCACAGGAAAATGAAACTTGCAGGATCTAGTATCCATTACGAGTCTCACAACTTGTATATCTCGGATTTTTCCTAAAGGTCATATGAGGTCAGGTCATTTTCGTGACCTCACCATTATAAGTCAATGCAATGGGGAAAAATAAAAACTGCTATTCTGGCGCCGGGAACGATCTCCAACTATCTCGAGCACACAGAATCGTGATTTGATGCTTTCCTTGCAAGGTTAGATGCGTCACTTTAACAATGTTGACCTTGTGTGACGTCATTTATGACGCCATCAAGGTCATATTAGTTTTTCGTCAATAACTCCCGATCAAATTGAGCTAGCGAGTGGGGAAAGCCACCAATGGACTCAGAAAGACCTGCCGAATCGAATGATATGCGACATGACCTCTTTCGACCAACTTCGTGACCTAGGGGCGCTGACCTGACCGTAACCTGAGCTGAGTGTGGTCACACCCTTAGTTGACCTGACCTAAACAAAAAGTGCATCATTCGACGCGCCTGAGCGAGGCGATCACGATGCTGCCAAAATCGCGGCTCTGTGGCCGTTTTTTGCGAAGTTATTCACCAAAAACTGAACCGTACCTCGGGGCACTTGACCTGACCTCAGAGGTGACCGGCTGACCAAAGACCTTAAAATCTGGTACCAATCTCTGCTTCTCGTAACGGCGCACACGCTCGTTTTTTTTCGCGACACGCTAGCTCCACCAGGGGCGAAATGGCGAGGGGGTCGTACCCGCCCCCCCCCCTCCCCTCGGCCGGCGCGTATGTAGAAAACCAATAGGTCCGGCGAGGGTTAACTTATTGCGTCTGCCTCTGGGGTATTGACATAAGGTTCACATTTTATGCCTAACCATACAATTTTAAGCCTGATTTACGACGCTCCCCTGTTCAATGAAGTGAAGCCATCAGTTGGTTCACTTTCGTAGTTCGTTCATCCTGTATCGCCGCTTTTATGTTCGGAGATTCACATGATATAGCTTTAAGTTGTACCTACGATTCGAAAAAGTGATGATATTTCAGTTTTGATTCGTCATTTCCGTCTAATAAGTCGTACGTCTTATTACCTGTCAATCAGTCGTGACATGAGCCAGAGCACAAGTGGAGTGCAGAGGCGTCTGCTCGGTCACCTAAGCAATTTTCACACACTTTGCCAGCCTTTCAAAGAAATTGCTTATCATAACGCATAGACGACTGTTAACACTTGTGCCGTGACAGTGCACCTTACCGGGCGCCATATAAGTGCAGTCCTCGCCGCCTTCAGCCACGTCTCACGACTCCATCCTCTGTCACTAGTGGAGGACTTCTCTGCTCCGCTGCACCCGCCCAGGCAGCTGACATGAAGACCCTGCTGCTTCTCTGCTCCGTGGCGGCCCTGGCGCTGGCCAAGCCGTCCTCTGAGATCGACGACCCCACCATTTTGGCCCGCGGAACGAGCACCGTGCTCTCGTGCGGCACGCACACCCTGTCTCCGGGAGTATACACCGTCCAGTCGCCCAACTACCCGAACAACTACGGCAACTACGACAACTGTAGCTACACCCTCAGCCCCGGCATCGGCGTCAGCAGCATGACGTTCGCCTGCTGCGAGTTTGACGTGGAGGCGAACAGCAGCTGCGGGTACGACTGGCTGCAGGTACTGGGCAGGAAGTACTGTGGCCAGCAGGGCCCGCCGGTACAGACAGTGTCCGGGCCCCTCGAGGTGGTCTTCCGCTCGGATGAGTCGATCACGGGACCCGGCTTCTACTGCGAGGTCGAGGCCGTCGCATAAGCGTGCGATTCGTGTGACCTGCTGACCTGACCCGAACGTGCCGGTGTTGTAAGTTGGCTGCTATCAAATAAATAAAACAATGGATAAAATATATGATAATATTGAGATTGCAGTTTCTGTCTTTACCAGCTGTTTTAGCTCCTTTTATCTTTCGGCTCTCGTAGCTGGAAACTGAAGTATACGGTTGAAATACACAAACTGAAATTAACAGATCCCAACGCTTTATTTGCGCCGGCGATTTGAGGAATATCGTTTCAGCAAGGCATCAGTTCGGGACTGACTTGAAGAAATTCAGACGGGTGATGCATGAATTGCCATTTCGTCAACACGAGCTCAGCCTAAAAAGGTCAGCCCAACCAGTATTGTACCTTTCCCTGCTGGCAAAAACGGGGTTTGCTCGTCCGTGCCCTAAGCATATATAAACATACATGCAAGTACGAATAGGTAAATATCCATACGGACTCTGCCCAAGCATTATGCACAAAACACATTGAGGCTACAAAGCTGACGTATTAATATTACATCAGTCCCATCACCATCGTCCACGGGCACACCCGTCCTCTCGCCGCTGTGTTCTACATGAAAACCTCCCTCCGTACTTGCGCGGTAAAAGCCAACGGGTGTCGATAGCTGTGTTTTGAGTTCGGTCCGCGCCCATTTTCACAGCGATCCTATCACGTTGTCCCGTCAGCCGAGGGGCGGGCAGCGACATTACGAGATACAACAGCCAAAAACGTCTTCTCATTAATACAGCAGACATAAGTGCTGAACTCCTGTAAAAGACTGGGTGTTTTATGTACAATCACTTCTTGTGGCTTTACCGCGCTGACCATGTAAACTATTGAGCACTAGTGACTGTCCCTACTGACTATTAAGCGACTATCGACTATTGATGAGTCACTCGGTCACATGGCTCATCCCGTGAGGATTTGACGTAGTTTACCAACACGTCGCCGGTCCATCAAAGCGGGAGCCCGCTGACCACCATGGCCCGACAGGAGTGGAGACGGGCGTCGCCGTCGCCGTCGCCGCAGTCTGCAGCGGTGACGACTGTACTGACAGCCTCACTCGGCACGGAGGAACGGTCCCGTTCCACCGGCTGTCGCCAGCGTCACTTGTGGCTCTGTTTGGAGACTGGGCTTGATAGGGCGCAGCCTTTGTGTTGAGAGTGTGTCGTCTCGACGTCGGTCACTACTCGGCGCGTCTCAGATCTGCTCTTGATGTGCTCTATATATGCTCTTCATCACGTGACCATCGTGACCCCTTATTTGGCAGTGCGTGACCGAACGAATGAGGTGACCACAGCGACCAAATTAACTTGCGTGCCTAAAAAAGTACAACTTTCCCACTATAAAACGACCAGGAAGCCATAAATCTATTATGACTGAACACAGCAGCCCACGCTTACTCATCACCGTTCTCTCGTGTCACCCTGACCGTGTCTCGTTCTCTCGTGTTTCAGACGGGTCATATCCGGACCTCTGAAGGCAGCTACCTGATCTGGCCGTCGGAGGAAGCGCCTCAGAGCACTACCGGCGCCCACCACCTGCAGCGGTACCCGACGGCGCCGCTGGGCTCAGGTCAGCCGCGGGACATGACGGCGCCGACGCGTCGCGACGGCCGCGCCGGTCCGGGACGGGGCAACGGGTCGGAACTCTGCTGGGGTGGGATCGAAGCCTACCCCATACTTGCAACCATATAACGGAAAAAAACGTTTTTACACCTATCAGGCTATTTGTGTGGGTATCGTCAGATAATAAAAGAAATCGTTAAAGTACCTGTGTGTCAAATAGGTTTACGGATGTCACTCCTCAACATAAATTTAGGCAAACAGCCGTGAGATGTGACATTTGCTGTTACCCAGTGGAGGATTTGGAGCGGTTCGAGAAATGCTACCCAGCCAGTCAATCGGCTTATCGTCGGTTGTTGGCATCGATTCACAGTCTCGCTCCCCGGTCCGTAAATATGACTTTGCTGATGCTGCAGTGCTATAAGCGGATCGTGGGCTGTCAACAACCACATTTTTAAATTTAATGCAGCTATTAAGCTTTATCAGATAAGCGGACGGAACATCCCAAAGTACCAAGCATCCAGAATCGTGGTAAACGGGCTCATGTAAAAGTAACTGGATGCATTAAAAGCGGTGGTTTATAGCATGACATTGCAGTTCTTAAATTAATTAGTCAGATGCTATGCATACTTCTATTGATGGGACTGCACGTCTCTTAATTTGATAATAAAGAGGCTATATATTATCGATTTAAGTCTTGCAATATTCATTTTACCTTTTCCTAAAAACCATATAGGTATTATTGATGAAGCAACCATGTACCTATTTTTGTTTCGTTACGACGGCTCACAATATATCCACCGAAGATATTGACTCCTTATTCTTTATCTCAGTTTGCCCATCGTGCGTGGCCTATCGTCACTGACCTTTGACCTGACCTGGCAACAGCCCTGCAGTCTGTATGCGCCTCCGACCTTCCATGGCCATTGGCCATATCCCTCGCAGGTGGCGACAGATGACTCTTGACCTCCGACCTGACCAAAAACCTTCGGTGACACTTGACTGTTGACCTCTGACCTGACCTAGTGCTGACCATTAATATCCGACCTGACCAGACAATGATCCTGGGTGACCCATGGCTGGTGACCTCTGACCTTACCTGGCAGTGGCTGTTGACCTCTGACCTGACCTGAGAATGACTCTGGATGACCCATGACTGGTGACGTCTGACCTGACGTGCCAGTGAACCTCTGTTACCCCTGGCTGTTGAGTGTTGACCTCTCACGTGCCGTGCCGGTAAGCCTCGGTGACCCCTGGCTGTTGACCTCTGACCTGCCCTGCCGGCAGCCCAGGATGACGACTTCAGGCGCAGTCGCCGCTCCACCAGCGAGCCCTATTACGTTGAGGTGATGGTGGCGGCCGACTCCAAGATGGCCAAATACCACGGCAGTCAGCTGAAACAATACATCCTGGCGCTCATGTCTACAGTAAGTAAAAACTAAAAACTGCGTCTGGATTGTCAATTACCTAATGTAGATTTTGTATGTTTGTCGATGATTAGATCCGACTTCTGACATTTAGGTATACTGAAATTAAAAATCCAGTTTGGTATGTTGAAGAATGAGGATTAATTTCGCGGTGCTATCAAAATAAGTTTTCTTATGCCTACGATAAATCACGTATACGAGTACCTACGTTTTAATGATGTCATGAAATTCCAGCCAACTTCAAGCAAAACACACAGCTCCGCTGGTCTCTGTGAGCATTTCCCGTCGTGAGCAGAGGTCACTAGGTACGCGGCTCGTGATTGATTCTCCCTCCCGGCCACTTAGCTGTCCCCTGCAGAGGGACGGGTGTATTAGCACACGGAGTTGGCTCTCACGGCATTCTTGCGGCACGTCCGCGTGCATAAGGAGACGTTCATTATGTGGCGCATGAGGCTGTGCGCTGACATCGTCATTTCTCTCGCCGAGGCGCCGATATCTTCTGGACAAGGACAAAGATGGTACCTTTATCAATACCGCGATACCAGCGAGTTGCAGCATCGGCCAGTCTCATGGTTTTATAAACTTCCAGTTGCGCGCTGTTAACCGTCCTAACCTAGCTAGCCGATGATGCAGGATTTCCTCTCGAGCGTAGTCGACATATGGATTCATAACTCGTCACGAGAGCACATCCATTTTAGGTAAAGCCTTGTCATCTATTTGCCATAAATTGTCATGTACTTCCATGCAGTCTGCAGCAAGCTCGAGATCCACGACGAGGCAGACATTCAGTCTGGAAAAGCCGACTGCATGCTTATTTATTGTCATCTTTCCCGCGATGACCTACCGGGTAGGCGATCTCCGGGATACATCCCTGACGCAACAGACGACGCGCGCGACCGCTCCCCTACAGCGAACTGAGCTGATGCTGAGCGGTGGGTGTCATCAGGTGTGATGATCCCGTCAGCGTCCGCAAGGGGGGGGGAGGATGACGTCAATTGTCGAGACGTCTCGCTCGGTGTGTTAGCACTCTGTGCCCTGTGAGACCCCCCCCCTCTCCCCCCTTCCCCTGAGGTGCGGCGGCCAGTCGTGCTGATCGGACACGGAAGCAGGCCTCTATCGTAAATACGGCGGCGGATCCCCCGCGTCGTCCCGGTAGGTAATGGTGCCTATCAAAACGGTAGCGATGGCTCAGAGGTCAGAAGAAAACATCTAGGAGGGTGTGTTCCGAGAAATGGACTTCAGAGGCAAACTCGTGGAAATTCTGTACCGGGAAGGTGAGAGAATGGATAAACATGCAGCAGCAGGTGTTATGACTGGTCTTTGGGATCACAGCGTTTAATGACTGATAAAACAGCAGCATGGTGACTAGTGCTGCTGGTCAATAAACAAATATTTATTCGTAAACAAGGCGTTCAAATTAAACAAACATGTCCTTGTCGATATAAGCGGGAGAACATTATTATTCGTTTATCTTATATTATCAAAGATGGTTCAGCAATCAGCATGTGCCATAGGTAATGACTGACCGATCGACTGATGTTTTTCAGGTATCTCGTATATACAAGGATCCCAGCATTGGCAACTCTATAACAATATCCGTGGTTCGCATTGTTCTCATCGACGAAGACGTGCTAGACGCCAACAAGCAGGCCTCATGGAAGAACGGCAAGTCGGCGTCAGCAGTTTTGCACAGGTCAGTGTACACGCGTCCGTCGGTCTGAATGGTGGTGATCTCAGCGCGGCCGAACGGTGCTCAGCAAGCCTCCTATTCTTGCCACCCACATGTTGGCTAAACAAGAGGCAAACAGCAAACTGGTAGGCTCTTACTACTTTGGTCGGGATTACAGGTGCAGGGCGCGTACACGCGTTCGTGCTCATGCACGGTTTATGCTGTGATACCGAATTTAATTTGCACAGAATGTTGAGTTGTGTGAGTTTATCAAGTGTTACGTTCAAGTGTTCAGCTGTTCGATGCAAGAAGTATTTCGTATTTGTTGTGGTAAAAATGTCTCATTTCGTTACAGGTTCTGTAAGTGGCAGCAGACCTTGAATGACCCTGATGTCAACAGTCAAGCTCATTTCGACACGGCGGTCCTTCTAACAAGGTAGGGAGTAGGGACATTTGTCAACTGCATGAGCTGTCACTGCTTAGATCTCAGGCAGCTTTTGCCAAATTTTCAAGGAACTCAGATTTGTTTTTCAATAGAAAAACACAATTCTAAAGAATAGTGTTTTAACTATTGACAACAAACCTTCGGTTATAAAAGTATCTACATACCTGCCTGGTTTTCACGATGCATGCCAAGACGTCTGACATACCCACCTTTACCTTTTGTCGCTAGACATTACATATTTATTTGTTGATACACGACTAATGTTATGTTTAATGTTACGTTATATGCGGTAATATAGTTATAGTTATATTTAGGCTGTGTTTCCATGGTCAGCAATTATCACCTGACAACAGACGAGTCCTGACTGTCGTAGCTTTTCAGCCGTATCTATCGCAAGCTGCTCAATGTTTGGATTTCATGCAAACAGTTGTTTTGGATTCCGCTTCACTGAATTCCCAGTCACATTCGCCCAGCCCCTGGCCCCGCTAGAAACGCTTTGTTTTCATCCAGTGCTGGCAGCGGCTGGCTCGAGGCTGGCTCCAGGCTCACATTTACACCCCACATTGGTGGTCGTCCATTCGGGATGAGTCCTGTTGCCCCGCTGATGGGTCACTGATGACCAGATCGAGTCCCGTGCCGGGGCGCCGGGGAGCCCGTCCGGCACCGGCCGTCCGCGCTCCGCGGTCACAGATAGACTCATAAGGGCCGGAAAACACGGCCGGCCCTCGGCATCTGCAGCAGTCGGTGCATAACAGGGCATGTAAGGCACGTGTCCACCACGGGAACGGTGAATCGAGTGACGTGGCCGCGGCGGAGGCCGGGTTATCCATGTCGAGGTCGGACCTTCTGAGAAGAGAGAAGACGACGCAAAGGTGATGCGCCCATTAAATTGACCGCGATTTTAACATAGGCTGCTGAATTCACCGATTGAGAAAGGTACTTACAAGATTGCAGTACGGCCCGATCGATAGAGTGATTTATATTTTATGCGGTAACAAGGAAGCGTTTACTGCACCGGATAATGTGACATACGATGCAGAGTTATTGCGTGCCGTTCCGACTGAGTTGATATTTTATATGGTATCTTAAAGCTTGTTTTGCTGCAGATTCTGACAATATTGAAATAGTGGACATTCCACCAGTCTCATAATTCCCCATTGTTGGTATGCGTGCTTGGCATATTGACTGAATGCGACAGAAACTTACGCAAACCTGCAGCGTCATTCAGGGACGTTACCGTGCGCATTCCAGAAAGGCTGTCGGGCTGAACAAATGCCCGGAGACTTGTTGTCTTTGGACGATCTGTGCGTTTCAGTTCCATTTTATCATCAACACATCAGTTTTACCAGCAATGTCACGTCTAATTAAAGTACGCTTGATTCGACGAGACTGTATATCGCACATAAATCTTGTTTCGGGTAATAACATGACCACTGATCACTGACAAGAAGTAATTGTGATTTGAATTGATAACCGGATTACTATTATTATGAGCGATATTTTGCTTCAATTCCGGATCACTGTTGCTCCTTTCGTCTTACTCGGTAATTGCTTCAGGCTTCTGTTATTGTTCGCTTGTCCACACGTTACGAAAATGGCACAGCCATGTTTCTGAACCGACCTGAGGTGGCATTAGCACATATACGAGCCACAGGATATCTGTCGTAGCCTAATCTATAGTGATGTGGCTTGACCTGACCTGACCTGACGTGGCCTGACGTTTACTCCCCATTACGTCTAGGTACTGCAGCCCACAGTTGCAACGGTGTGATCTGACCCGACCTAACCTGACCTCTGTATTACAGGGAAAATACCTGCGGTAACGTACTGCAGTGTGACACGACATGACCTGACCTAAGCTGACCTCTGTATTACAGGGAGAACATTTGCCGTAACTCGCTGCAGTGCGACACACTGGGTTTGGCCGAACTGGGCACTATGTGTGACCCACGCTCCTCGTGCTCGATCGTCCAGGACAACGGACTCAGTGCCGCCTTCACCGTGGCCCACGAGCTCGGACACGTGTGAGTAGCGGGAGGACACGTGTGAGTGATTAGCGGGAGGACACGTGTGATTAGCGGGAGGACATGTGTGAGTGATTAGCGGGAGGACACGGGTGATTAGCGGGAGGACATGTGTAAGTGATTAGCGGGAGGACATGTGTGAGTAGCGGGAGGACACGCGCGCCACAAGCAGTCGATTTTTTTACAGTGTACATAGCTGCAGGCTTTATCGCGTATAATTGTGATGTTTTTATATCCAGTAAACAAGGTTGAACAATATTAACTACAATATATGGACTGCAGAATACATATTTCCGATCCTAGAGGCTAATCGGAAAACATCACCATTCATAACTATCGTGATAATTATGGCATTATAAGTGAACAATGCTTTGCAGCTGCATTTTCAACATGTTTCATCTGAGGAACATCGGGGATGATTGAAGCTTAATTACTTCTGAATTTTAGACGATTGTGATGAGTTGGCTGAGCGGTAATTGGCACTGGATGATTTATCTGACGAGATCGATGCAAAAAAAAATACCTACCTCTTACTGTGCTTTACCTATTCACTTTGCATCAGCTTCTTTTCTTGTTTGTTTTCATGTCTTCTTACGGCTTAACTGGAGGTTTATGTTCATCAGCTGAAGACTTGTTCGTTAGAATTATGTTTTCTATCTAAAAACAAACCTGAGTTGCGGAATTTTTTGCAAAAGGTCCTTGCTATTTGTGTTAATCACCTTTAAATGCTTGCCTGGGTGCGTTCAAGACAAACAAGGATGAATCTTTATTTATGGCTTTGTCGTCAATGCCAGTCTTCCGGCACTGTCGTCTTCCGTCGTCAGTTCCATTTAGTTTCAGTGCAAATCATAAGCAAGCACTTCGCTAAGAGATGTTTTGCTCGTATTTGCTATCATGTTGTATTGATATTGTCTGCCGTGTGTACTGTGTACTTCATAACTTGTAAACACCGTATTGTTGTTGATGACTGCCAAAACCGACATGCCTTTAGAAATCGCTTTTAAAAATGATAAGCGCAACCAGAATAATCCACATTCCGCATACCAGCATTACAACATGCGCTCGATATCACTGTATCACTCCGATGTTGAGTGTGAATAATAAATCAACTAACCGTCGTCGCCGATGATATACCCATTGTGTTGCTGTTCGGCAGACTGAACATTCCTCATGACGACGACGTCAAGTGTAAGCCGCACATGGGACAGAACAAGACCGAGTACGCCATGTCACGGATGCTTAATCACGATACCCACCCCTGGGCGTGGTCCAACTGCAGTCGACACTTCTTCACTGAGTACCTCCAGTGAGTACCGAGTATCGCCAGTGAATGCTGGGTACCTCTAGTGAGTACCGGGTACCTCTAGTGAGTGCCGGGTACCTCTTGTGAGTACCGAGTACCTTCAGGATTACCGAATACCGAGTCCAAGTGCCTGGAAAGAAAAGTGAGTATTCATAGGATGCAGTTTCTGAGAAGTAACTAGGTAAATAGAATGGTGCTTGTTTAGAGCATTAGAGCACTGACCGCTAAAAACGTACGCTCGTTCCGTCTTGCTTCGCTGATTGCTTAGCGTATAAGTTTGTGTGCCCATAGGGTTCCCTCACCCTCTGTGACGTTTCCGGCACTCGTCCTGCAATGCAAACAATGTGTGACCATGCCATGACTTTTATGTGTTGGTGCCTACAAATAATGACGGCGCTGCAACATCGGAAAGCTTCTCAGGCGGAGTCGGACGTCATGGATGGCTGATTTTGTTTTCCATGGTTCGTGATTATCATGAGTATTCGTGTCAATCCACCCTGTCGGACATTTTCGTCGGCCACATTTGCGACTTTTGTTTGAAGTTTATAGAGAACTGCACCTGACGATGTTGCTTGTTCGTCAGCTATCGCGGTTTTACAAAGAAACACCGCAAGTGGAATCCAGCTTCACTAGGATATCCTTTTATGTCGATAACCATGAAGAGTCGAAGCCCTTACGAAAGTCAACTTCAAGGGCTGCATTGATAAACGTTAGTCGTATCAAAATTACATCTCGCAACTCACTCTCAAGGTTTTTTTTTAGACTTTTGCTAATGAAACTAAACATTTAGCGCGCTCAGTTGACCAAGTGAGGCTATTTCCATGAAAAGAATACGACACTTTGTACCTACGCTACCGTTGCCCGTTGCTAAAGCCGTGTCTATGTCTTCTCTTCCGCCTATATCAAGACCACCACACCTCCCGTGGCGGCGCTCCCAGCCGGCTCCCCGCTGAAGCCGCTCCCCGGTCGCAGATTTACAGTCGGGCGCACGTGTTGAGCCGGCGGCGCGACCACCGCGCCGCCCGCCGACCTGGCGCTTTTACGACCCGTAAATGCTGCCGCTCAGGGTCTACCAGCTATAGAGACCTCACAACGGCAGCCTGGGGCCGGCCAGGCGCGCGGTAGCTCATCTCAGATGAGCGTATAACTGGGTTATGGGTGTCGGACGGGGCAGCGGCGTGTTTGAAATGTGATTCCGGTCTGGGTCGCGGGACGGGCTGAAGGGATTACGTTTGACAGCTGGTGAAGGTATCAGACGGTTTGGCTGTGGTTTCTTGACGGGGATGATTGAATACTGACGGATATCGTAAATCAATAGCTTGTGTCATGGGCTCATGCATAACGTTTATCACAAGAAGTTACAAACACAATAAATTGTCGTGATGTTCTTCCACCTGTGACAATAAAAGGAGTTTGTCTGTCGCCTTATCTTCAGCATCCTTTTGCAATTTAGTGGCCCGTCAGCCTTTGAAGTGCATTTTTGCGGACCAGTGCCCGTGCCGATTGCTAAGTGTTTTGGTGTTAGATAACACCCTTGCTGTTATCACATCTCCCACCAATCTTAATGATCACGATCTAACCTGGTCAAAAACTAGCCGGTATTCCTATTCATCGGGAGTTACTAAAGACGTACGGTGCTACTGACATCCATGCAAGGCTGCCACTGTCGCTCTCCATGCCTCGTCCTCTCGAATCTCATCCCATTGACCTGTCTCACACTCGCGAACAAACTGGGGCTGCGTGAGATCCCTGCACCACCCCATAGTCTCCCTAGACGGCACTCCAGCCAGACGCCACAGGCGTCTGGCTGGAGTGCCAGACGCCTGTGTCAGTTCCTGTTCGGTACATCCGACAAACACTTCAAAGTCTGCCCGTACATGGTGAGTTGGCTCGTGGAAGTGTCGCGCCCCCACAGGTGTATGGGGCGCCCGCCGCTCATTCCACCAGAGGTCATTACCGAGCGACCACGGACGCTGTGCATTGTGCGGCGTGCACAATGCAGAGTACATGTACAGGTTATGGGCGCGAGTGGTATTGTATGGTCAGGTAGAAACGATGCTGGTGACCAGTGACCATGGGTTGAAATTTGAATGACGCCTAAGCCATCATACAAAATCAGTGAATGTATTTTGTTAAACATCATGACCTTTCGTCGCGCATTTAAGTTGATTTTTTTTTATTATAAGCAAAATTAATAATTCTTCCGAGTGTCGACCACAGATACCTAACAAGAAGCAAGCAAGCAGTCAACAGGAAGGACAGAATCCCTCATTCATTCAGCTCACCGTCAAACACCGTTGTAATGCCCTCCGAATATGGCATCACATTCCAGACTACCCTCCATTCCGTAGAAATGTCAGTATCCCCGTCAACAAACCAATAAGTATTTCCACACAGCTTGTGGGGTGCGGCTTGCAGACGTTCTTCCAGGAAAATCGGAGGGACTCACCCAAACAGGGGCCGTTTGTGTGGATTGAGGGTTCCGTAACATTTTGTCTGTCGATCCCAATGTACATACATACCTTGTCTTCAAATCGCCAGTGCGTTAATGGCATGGTCGAACCCTTTCGCTGATTAGAGGTCTAGCGCAGTGGATTTACCACATTGTGCACAGTTTGTTATCGTTCCTTTCGAGGATGGTTTCGAGGATGCTGATGTCCCTTTCTATAAAGGGTGCGGTAAATAGCTGTTTGGCATTGTTGAAGCGCTGATGTGACAGTCGCCGTCAAAGCAGATGTCTCATGATACAGGGTACGGTCCGGTCGGGTAGCAAATTAATGTGTCAACATAATGCAGCAATGTTGACGATTATGAGCACAAATCCCCAGATATTACGGCAAAGTCGGCACTGAGGCAGCAATGCCAGTCAGCAGGTAAGTATAAATAAACCATGACGTCATTAACTGTTTATTGGTCACATTAACTCCCGGAACGTCACACGCTTTGGTATAGGTATCAACCTGCTTGACGTATTCATCAGAAACAAAGTCATCATTTCCAAACGTTCCATACCACCCTCTGGATCGGGACTTGGCGTTCATTCCATGCCCGACTTTTGTTCTTGCCTATCTATTCTGCAGAGGAGACCACGGGCGCTGTCTGAAGAACAAGCCGTCGGCCTCTGTGAGCGCGGCGATCGGAGAGCTGCGCCAGAGGGCTGCGGAGGAGGTGACCCAGGTAGTACGACACCCCGGTGAAACGTACAACGCCAGCCAGCAGTGTCAGTTCCTGTTCGGTACATCCGACAAACACTTCAAAGTCTGCCCGTACATGGTGAGTTGGCTCGTGGAAGTGTCGTTTAACTTCTGATAGGATGGCGAATATTTCGGGAACAGGCTGGGATGGAATAGTGGGCCCGGGGGCGGGGATTCGGTTATTGAGCGGATGGTGTTGCCTAATGCTACATCCTTGGGCCGGTCGCCAGCGGTCGGCCTGGGTCACATTGCCCCGGGGTACAGTGTTGTTCGGTGCCTGGGTCGACCCCTCCCCCCCCCCCCCCGATGGCCCACTGATGCCACGGCCACAAAACTTATCGACACTTGCGCGCGCCAGCCGGAGTTGACCTTGGCTCCTGGTTCCCGGAGAGCTGTGTGGTTTTCGGAGAATATGTTGTCGCAATACTGAAGGGCGCTGGTGTTGCGTAGAAGCTACTGCAAGTCGGAAGGCCTTTCGTCTTTTGTGTATCTTTTGCGGTCGCCTGTTCTCCCTCCCCTCCAGCTGGTATGTGTACTGTGTAATCGACTGTGGTGTGTACCCCTAACCGTACCCGTGCCCCCCCCCCCCCTGCAGCCGGTGTGTAAGCGACTCTGGTGCACCACGGGCGCCGAGGAGGACGGCTGTCGCACGCAGCACATGCCCTGGGCAGACAGGACGTCCTGCGCCCCCCGAAAGTGGTGTCTCAAAGGAGAGTGTGTCCCCAGAGAGAGCCGACCGGCCGTCCACGGAGGATGGGGGCAATGGTCACCGTGAGTGGGCGAGGGGCAGAGTCGGGTATACATTGTAAAGGGATGGTGTCGTACAGGGACGGGGAAAGTTGCGCTTTACCTATTTTGGGTTTTTGATGTGCAGGAAACAAATGATGCCTATGCGGATGAATTTTAGCTTTAGGTCACTGGTCATCGTTTGGCGTTTGTTCTAAGCATAATAAACAATCAGTATTTTATTCGCAGACAGTTCAGGCTCTGAATGTCTTTTGCATGTCTCACCGTGGCTGTTGTTGCTGTTTTAGTGGTCATTTCGGTGTGGTGTAAATGCCCGTTTATTAGTGACCAGCGCTCTTGCAACGCTGGTGACCGGCACGAAGTTGCTGCGAACTGTTGTATTTGTTGACCGGAGAGCTATGTTTAAATGCATTCCTGTCTCGGGGGCGCCGGCGGCCGTTCCGAGTGGTGCCGCAGTGCGCTGTTATCCGGTCTGGGACCGTGGGGCTGCTGCTGGGCGTCTGGCGGCCCGGACGGGCGTGACTGACGTGCCTCCCTGTCGGCAGCTGGGGAAGCTGCTCGCGGAGTTGCGGCGGCGGCATCCGACGCTCCCGACGGGAGTGCAACTACCCCACACCCTCGAACGGGGGCGACTACTGCCTGGGCCAGCGGGTCAGGTCGGTGGACGGGGTGGGGAAGGATGGCACGGCACAGTGAGCGGCATTAGGTCATATTTAGGATATATGCATTAGGATAGGTACTCTATACAACGGTGGCGTTTGAAAAAAGCAATCTATCACGGTTTTAAGTTTAACATATAAATACAAAGTTCAATGGTATTGGTATTTTTCATAACATGTTAGGCAATGTCGGTTAAGCTGGAACCATCGTGGCGGCTCGTGGCACACCGTTTTAGCCGATCTGAAGCTGTGTACGATCTCGAGAAGATGGTATCAATTGATTTTATTGCGTCCTTTTTCAGGTACGAATCTTGCAATCGTCAGGACTGCCCGCCCCACGACGTCGACTTCCGAGAGGCTCAGTGCACCAGCTTCAACGGCAACAACTTCAACATCAAGGGACTGCCGGCCACCGTCCAGTGGGTGCCGAAATACACCGGCAGTAAGTTTGAAATATCACCTCGCTCTCGAATGTGATTTTGTTCCTTCAGATGTATTCTCGTCGAAATTATCTTCTCAAAACAGATGACTCCTCGCGTGTATTTCAAATGTACCCATCTGCAGGTTCCTTTCAAGTACTGTTTATAACAAGTAACAACAGTTTTCAAACGCCACTCGGAGACGAATTTCTCTGAACTGGTTGTTATGTCTGGGTGGTTCCTCCTTGCCCGCCGAGGTATGTGGGTGGAACTGTTCCGCTGTTCCTGTCAGCCACCCGGGCTCATCACTTCCTACACGTGCCGGGCCGCCGTGAAAATGACACATAACCCCGGAACACGGGTCCACCGATCAGCTCGTACCTTCAGCGAGATCAATCATCGCAGCTTGTTTGTGTCTGCGCGGCGCTGTTTGTCTGTCATAGCGCTTATGACAGGTGGAAGCTTACACCGACGTAGCGTCGGCATCTGCAGGCTGGCACGCGTCATCTTTCCGAGATGTTTTGGACTTTCAGCGTGCAGTTCGTCAATAACAAGACTGTTTGCTACTGTTTGGTGTCCATTGATGTGGTGATGGGTTACCTGGTAGCGAATTTATAAAGAAATCAGTTTTAACTGTTTACTGGGAAGTGAAATCGTGATAGACGAGTAAATATTTAGCGCAAATATAGCATGTTAGTTTCACCCACAATGACTCAGAACATGACTCGCTTTACTTCCCTCCTGTTCCGACAGTTAAATCTCAGGACCGCTGTAAGCTGTTCTGTCGGGTGTCCGACTCCAGTGCCTACTACCTCCTCAAAGAGCGCGTGGAAGACGGCACACCGTGTACTCCCGACACAGACGACATGTGCGTCAATGGAGTCTGCATGCCGGCCGGATGTGATCACGTGCTCGCCTCCAGCGTCCGCTCTGGTCAGTTTGGCGGGTCACGTGATCAGTGTTAGGGTTGGGGGTGTTGACTGTTGCGAGGCCGGGGTTTGGTTTGGGGTAAATGTTTGCGTGTGACAGCCCGTGACGTCAGCCTTGTGTCATGTCACGTGCTGGTTGTTATTGGCAGACCTTCAGCGTTTCAATCCACGGGGCATTGGAAGATACAGTGCGGCAATCCTTTTGCGTCATCGGGTGTATACGTCAAATCTGCTTTACGTCTTCCAATACCATACTAGCATATCGCTAAATGCGAACATTCGGCATTGGCATTAATAAGACAATGACAAACTCAGTTCGGTGGATGTAGCTGATCTGTCAATCAACGTCTGGCTAAAGTGAAATAAACCCGTATTTGCCGGTCTATTTGGCCACCCCACTATTCTATCGATCCATCTGACTACAGCAGCTCTTAAAGGCCGATCAGAAGTTCGCCTCTTGTGGACGCGCGATCTGCCATCGGTTGACATTTATGGAGATACATCGACTTTATTCGGCAAATATACCCTTGCATCTAGAACATGTGCTTCTCCTGGCTATGTTGCCGTATACTTCCTTGAATATGTTTGCGAGGTATTATGGTAGGTATGGGTCAATGACTTGACATTTGTTGGGGCGCTATGGCACTCCTTATTGTTCAATGCCCAGTGTCTAGATCATCGTTGTTGCCTCCGTATTTTAACTCGCTCTCAGGTGACTTGACTGACCGCTACTCCCTAAGACCAAGTCAGTGTACTCCCGGACTGGCCTCTGAGTTATAACTCAGAGGCCAGTCCGGGAGTACAGGATTGTATACAATCCTGTATCGTCCCGCTGTCCCATACTGACCGTAGCTCCCCTCCCCGTCCGCAGACCTGTGCGGTGTGTGTGGCGGCGACAACTCGACCTGCCGAGTGGTACGACAGCAGTTCGACAGCTCCTCCCGGCACGTGGTGTACGGCTACAATTTGGTGGCCACGATCCCCGCCGGCGCCACCCGTTTGGTGGTGGAGCAGAGCAGTCACGATCACACCAGCAAGGATGACAACTACCTCGGTAAGGCAACGGTTGCAGGCTGACTAGAGCGTATACGGGCAAACGAGCTTCACAGTCAATCTGATTAATTATGTAGGATAACACCGTGATGTTTTATTAATTCTGCCTTTCACACATTGCTTATCGCTGTGAGCTTCTTTATCCACCTATAGGAACAATCAATTCTGTTCACGTGAACTTGAATTCTAAACAAGATGCTTTCCCGATAGAGGGATCTTCTGGAAAAATCTCGGGGCTATCAGCAGCGCTTGTTTCCGGATACAGGTGAATGCCCAAAGTGTAGTTCGAATCTCGCATATATGATGCCGTATCTCCTCGATCTATTACCTTTCCACTTTCCAGTCCCCAAAATGTCCTCCCTACCTCCGTCACCTCTGAGCCACCGAAGCGGCCCGTTCCCTGAAGCGGCCCCGAGCCCCGGTAACAGCCGGCGTCCGGTGGCTGTGCCGCGGTGCTGACTCAGAGACCGGGCGACCCATTGTGTGGGTGAACGGTATCACTCAGACCCCGGCCGGATCAAATGGAGCCCGTACTATTGGGCCGGTGTCGAGTACGGCCAGGGTACGAGGTCGGATCTCGGGTGGCAGCGGATCAGAGCCACCACTGACTCATCCATTCATGTACTGAGTGCCCGACCGGTCGTCAGGCAGATCCTAAGACCTTATGGCTTTAACGGGATGCTTGCTTTGTTGGGACAAGTGATGATTGACAAGAATAGCATGTTGCATGAAATATTTTGAGATGAGAAAGAAAATGAGAAATGAGAAATTGAGGTGAAATAAGATTATTTTTGGCGAGGAGGATGCACGATTCGAGGCTGTTCAATATAACGGAAAAGTCTTAAAATCTTAACATGAGCGACCCGGCCCTCACCGGCTGGGCCGGACTGTAACGTTCTACTGAGCTCATGCCTTCCCAACCGTGCATCCCTTAGACAAATGGTTTATGTGCTGTTTACGACCATGGGGTCTGTGTGCTATTTACGACCATGATGTCTGAGATGCCCAGACTAACGACTGGCCCGTTCGACAGCGCTGCGGTCTCCGTCCAGCGGCCTGTACATCCTGAACGGCAACTTCGTGGTCAGCATGTTCCAGAAGGTGTTCCAGTTCGGCGGCGCGCTGGTGGAGTACTCTGGCTCGGACTCTGTCACGGAGAAAATCAACTGCACCAAACGGCTGGAGGAGAACCTGGAAATATACGTGAGAAAACCCGCATCAGGCTTTATGCACTGCATGCAGCATTACCACTGGGCGTTTCCGAAAGAAGATTTACATAATGGTACAGCATGGTAAAAATCCTATTAACTGATCGCGAATGCAGCATTACTATGATCGCAGTGAAAGCACACTTACTCTTCCCGCATGCGAGGTGACGGTGTGCTACTTGCTTACCACGATGACAGCTCACAGCACCCAACCAGGCTTTTATTAAATCCCCTGTATGACGAGCAACTAATGGTTAACATTGTAAATGATGGAGGCTGAGGAGTGTCGACTGACATCTTCAAGAACGTGTTTCGATCTACTAACTTAACTCACCGTTCCATGCTTCTATCCTCAGGATACTGAAATCCTTCTCCTCCACGCCGCAACCCCCCTCCGGGCTGGACAGGCAACTTTATCTCATGCGGGCTGCTCCCTTGGAGCGGCACCGCTGCTCCTGAGGGAGCGCACTCCGTAGCCGGGTGCAGTGAGTGCCTTGGGGCTGGGTGGCCTGTCCTCTGGACGGGCTCAGCCCCGGCGACTCACTAGGGTGCCTGCCCAGACCAATGTCTCCCCCTATATCCTATCATCCTCCCGGCTCTGAAATGGTCTTACTGGACCGAAAGGGCCTAACCCAATAAAACAAACAAAATAATACTAACTTAACTTCTTATTCGATGAAGCCATTTCTTGTCAATAATCGACTAAATATTAACAGAGCCCCCGTTTCCCATTAGCATTACTGCCTGCATGTGCGTGCTTGTGAGGCTGCACTGAGGTGCGGTAGACGGAAACTCCAGAAACTCCACCTCTCCTGCTCGGTTTAGCATATCGGGAGCATCTATCGTCGCATGCAACAAGAACTGTCTCCGATGGGAACTACATGGAGGTACCGTGCTCGCACTAAGTCCTCCAGATGCTCGTTTTACCTTCCAATTTTAACAATGGACTGGTCTAGCACTTGATACAGGCTGCATCTCAGTTTAAAAAAGCGTTACCATAACAAATGACGTGCAGGATGATCCAATCGATCACTCATTCTCACTATCAATATCTTCTTTAGCTGTTTGCCTTTTTTGTTTTGTTGTTGCTTACTCCTTACTGTAGACTGTCGTTTCAGAATGTTATTTTTGTTAATACCCTTGGCGCTATTTTCAGGTGTTATCCGTGGGGAGCCTGCACCCTCCTAACATCGATTACGAATACGTGGTCTCGCTCCAACCGACTTCCGACACGTACCGCTGGCAAATGACCGAGAACTGGAGCGAATGTGACCGAATCTGTCAAGGTGAGATCAGTGTCCCAAAATATTTATATTTGGGTGGGAAACGACATCCAAATAAAAATCATTTTGCACTCTCATGTCTTATATCTAAGAGCAATTCTCCACTCCCAGCCTTACTGAGAATAAGCATTGGCATGGGTCATTTTACATATTACATTTTACCTCGTGCCATTGATCTCTTTTCAACCCTTTTTGGGCCTTATCTGACTGGGGAGTTTTCCACTCTTATCCCCCTTTTTGGAGAGGAATTTTCCCTCTGGCACCCAAGCCAAAACACAATTTTGGGACACTGGGTGAGATAGTGCGCAAGTGGGCGTAGAGGCTGACAAGTGACAGATATTTTCAAGTGACAAGTGACAGGTCTTACAAAGGGAAAACTGTGGTTTTACGCTGACCTTAACATCTGAGCTATAGGGGACCTGCAGACCGGCTTCAGACCTCAGACGCTTGCTATGGCGCCATCTGCTGGTGGTATTAGTCAGTTGAGCTAGGAACTGCTGCCATTTGCTAGCGATTTCGTACATTTTCGATGTCACAACACCATACAAACAATGCAATTATGATGCAGATTGCAGGCGCACTGCACATCTAAATACTCTCATGTTATTTGATGCCAATAGCTGGTAACAGTTATTGTATATCAGTTATAGTTATTGTATATCAGTTATGCCAATAGGCATCAGTTATTGTTGGTGCTCACGCCAATGTGCTGTGTACCGATCGTCACTGATCCATCCCGGTCTGGCCCGCCGCCAGGCTCCCAGTACCTGGTCCCCGAGTGTGTGCGCAGCTCCGACCTGGCTCAGGTGTCCGAGGAGCGGTGTCCGGTCAGGACCCGGCCGGCCAGCCAGGACCGACGCTGCAACACCGAATGTCAACTCAAGTGAGACATAGACGGGAGGCCTCTGAGAGGTGCTGTCGTGGCGAGACTCGAGGGAGTTTTGAATGCTTCGGCCCAATACCTATTCTTATTTTTGGACTGTCTATAGAATGCATAGTCTTGGCGTAGTCCTAAGTTGTAGTGGGCTGCATAATGCTGACGTTGAAACCAGTGTACTTTTGAACTTTTATACCCTGTCTATTTACGCCTCCGGTGACAGAGACCACCCATCTGACTCCCCCCCCCCTCTCAGATGGGGTATCACCCACCAGTCCGAGTGCTCGGCTGAGTGCGGCGACGGGGTGCGCAAGAACGCCGTCCGCTGTTTCCAGAAGTTCCGCCACGTGCGGCTGGGCGTCCGACCGGTGGCGGACGACCACTGCGGCCACCTGTCCGACCGACCGCCCCACACCGAGTCCTGCCGCGGGCCGTGCCTGCACGTGCGCTGGGCCTTCGGAGACTGGTCGCAGGTCGGTGCTGGTGTTGATGCTGTGGCGGAAAGGAAGGTGGTGTGAGATAGACGGGTTGGGGAGGTGATATGGGGAAAGTGGCCTATGTCATATTGCGGTACACGACAAAGTAATCGGACTGTGGGTTGCGTTAATTTTGCCATGTTTCACATTGCACATAATTCATCCGATTTCGGTCACCGGACTACGCTTCGCATGTGCGTGTAAAAAGTACATTTTTGTTATCCATTTGCAACACAATCGTAGACTTCATCGCAGAAACCCAGATCAGTTGACCGTGACCCATCCATATCCGTTTCAGTGCTCGTTGCCTTGCGGAGGCGGCACGCAGGAGCGAACAGCCAAGTGCACCGGCAGGGACGGCCAGGAGGTGGGCGCCCGGTTCTGTAACCAGAGCAACCCGCACGTGCAGCAGTCGTGTAACACCCAGCCGTGTCCCCAGTGGCGGACTGGAAACTGGGCAGAGGTGAGAGACGGGCGTCAAAGTCTGTGGTGTGGCATAGGTGACACCGAGCCCGGGAATTCGTGAGCTATTGAAGATAGTAGACTGATGTGCAGATATTCCCAAGAACGGCTGAAACAAAAGATGTAAGTTGCGTTGAGCTATGCAGCTATTGCAGATGCGGCCGTGCAATCCAAAAGCTAAACCAGCCCAAAAATCGCGGGTATCAATGGTGTTTATATTTTGCCGTTGATAATATTTCCGGCGCTGACCTACTCAAAAGACTAGCTCACATTAACCAAACCAAGTCAACATTTTGATCAGCTGTCTCGTGCAGCTCTACCGTAACGGACTAACCTCCGCCCCTCCCCCTGCTGCAGTGTTCTAGTACGTGCGGCGAGGGGCGGCGACAGCGGCCCGTGTGGTGTAGCCAACAGGACAAGGCCGTACCTGAGTCGCACTGCGACCTCACACAGATGCCGTCCAAGGAGGAGAAATGCCACAGCAAGCCGTGTCCGGAGTGGAGCAAAGGCGACTGGGGAGAGGTAGGATTCAGTGAGATGGTTTCGGATAGGATTGTTTTGGTTGTGCTATTTTTATAGGGTTCCAGGCTCACTGAGTAGTGAGTGACTTGCAATTGTGTGATCAATAGTCTACTGTCATAAAATTTGGAAGTGTCGTATCATTTGATTTTTAGGTACAGTCCACAGCATAAGTAATGTGTGGTTTCAGTCCTGGGTATGTTCTGATTCTGAAGCTTAGGAATGATTCGCCAGACCACGATGGAACTTTGAATGTAGCTAACCTGTATCGTTACCCTTGCAGCTGCAACTTTATCTATTGACGTCTTATTTTCCGATCACTCCGCTTTAAAAAAATCGCCAGTCAAAACCATCCGTTGAGATTGGTAAAACCGCACATTACTTTAGCGGTGGGCTGTACTTATTGGACTAAGAATATCTAGGTTTTAGTTTTACAACGCATCTGTTGCATTCCGCTCACTTTATGTGACAACTTAATTGATATCGCCTGTCGCCTTCTGCCGCCAGTGTTCTGTGAGCTGCGGTGCCGGCATCATGGTCCGTCAGGTGACGTGTATGTCGTCCGAGAACGTCTCACTGAACGACAGCGAGTGTGGGGAGTCCCGGCCGGCGCTCAGCAGACGCTGCATGAGACCGCCCTGTCCGACAATACCAGCGACACCGACAGAGCCCGTGACGACCGAGCTGCCCCCGTCCCCGCGGCCCCGGCTGAGGTCCAAGAGCCGCCGCCGCCGCCGCCGCCGCCGCCGGCGCAGGCTCTGGCTAACGGGCCAGTGGTCCAAGGTGAGGGCGGCTGAATGGTGGCGGAATGACACGAACGCACGGCATATTCTGTCGTTTCCCACATCAATTAAGGAAGAACTTAGATAAGCTTCCTGTGACAATGTCTTTGTATCTGGGTAACTACGAAATAACCACCATGATATACCAAATCAAAGTTGGTTGCGCCGCTTGGTATCACCCGATTTGTTTTTGATAGAACCTCAACGAGCCGGTCAACATAGCATGCACTAAGCACTGAAGCATTGATCGTTTCCCGACCGGGCCCCACGCTGACAGTTTTCTCTTTATCTCTCCTGGTGACCTGACCTAAGGCGACCTGGGTCTGAAATTTTTACAACATGTGCGGAAAAGATGCACGAACAAGTGTGCCAAAAACGCAGTGTTGGCAGTGTTCCCAGTCGTGCGGTGACAGTTTTCTCCATCTCCCCCCTGTCGGCAGTGTTCGCGGTCGTGCGGTGACAGTTTTCTCCACCTTCTCCCCTTTTGGCAGTGTTCGCGGTCGTGCGGTGACAGTTTTCTCTATCTCCCCCTGTCGGCAGTGTTCGCGGTCGTGCGGTGACAGTTTTCTCTGCCTCCCCCCTGGCGTCAGTGTTCGCGATCGTGCGGTGACAGTTTTCTCTACCTTCTCCCCTGTGGGCAGTGTTCGCGGTCGTGCGGTGACAGTTTTCTCTACCTCCCCCTGTCGGCAGTGTTCGCCGTCGTGCGGTGACAGTTTTCTCCACCTCCCCCTGTCGGCAGTGCTCGCGGTCGTGCGGTGACAGTTTTCTCTATCTCCCCCTGTCGGTAGTGTTCGCGGTCGTGCGGTGACAGTTTTCTCTGCCTCCCCCTGTCGTCAGTGTTCGCGATCGTGCAGTGACAGTTTTCACTATCTCCCCCTGTGGGCAGTGTTCGCGGTCGTGCGGTGACAGTTTTCTCTGCCTCCCCTTTGGGCAGTGTTCGCGGTCGTGCGGTGACAGTTTTCTCTACCTCCCCCTGTCGGCAGTGTTCGCCGTCGTGCGGTGATAGTTTTCTCTACATCACCCCTGTCGGCAGTGTTCGCGGTCGTGCGATGACAGTTTTCTCTGCCTCCCCCCTGTCGTCAGTGTTCGCGATCGTGCGGTGACAGTTTTCTCTACCTTCTCCCCTGTGGGCAGTGTTCGCGGTCGTGCGGTGACAGTTTTCTCTGCCTCCCCCTGTCGGCAGTGTTCGCCGTCGTGCGGTGACAGTTTTCTCCACCTCCCCCTGTCGGCAGTGCTCGCGGTCGTGCGGTGACAGTTTTCTCTATCTCCCCCTGTCGGCAGTGTTCGCGGTCGTGCGGTGACAGTTTTCTCTGCCTCCCCCTGTCGTCAGTGTTCGCGATCGTGCAGTGACAGTTTTCACTACCTCCCCCTGTGGGCAGTGTTCGCGGTCGTGCGGTGACAGTTTTCTCTACCTCCCCCTGTCGGCAGTGTTCGCCGTCGTGCGGTGACAGTTTTCTCTATATCCCCCCTGTCGGCAGTGTTCGCGGTCGTGCGGTGACAGTTTTCTCTGCCTCCCCCCTGTCGTCAGTGTTCGCGATCGTGCAGTGACAGTTTTCACTACCTCCCCCTGTGGGCAGTGTTCGCGGTCGTGCGGTGACAGTTTTCTCTACCTCCCCCTGTCGGCAGTGTTCGCCGTCGTGCGGTGACAGTTTTCTCCACCTCCCCCTGTCGGCAGTGCTCGCGGTCGTGCGGTGACAGTTTTCTCTATCTCCCCCTGTCGGCAGTGTTCGCGGTCGTGCGGTGACAGTTTTCTCTGCCTCCCCCCTGTCGTCAGTGTTCGCGATCGTGCGGTGACAGTTTTCTCTACCTCCCCCTGTCGGCAGTGTTCGCCGTCGTGCGGTGACAGTTTTCTCCATCTCCCCCTCTGTCGGCAGTGTTCGCGGTCGTGCGGTGACGGCCTCCAGACCCGCTCTGTCACCTGCGTGGACCGCCGCTCCAAGAGGCGGCTGCACCGACGGGCGTGCCGCCGACAGAGGGAGCCGGCCAGCTCCCAGTCCTGCCGCGGCTCACGCTGTGGGGAGTGGAAAACGTCCGAGTGGACGCGCTGCTCGTCCTCCTGTGGAAAGGTCGGTGGGAAATGTGGGGCTGTTGAATGGTGGATGTACATTTTGTATATGTCCGAGCTGTTTGCGCTAGTAAATAGACGGTGATGTTATGTTATGTTAGCTCGGAACAGGATATTTCGCTGAAAACCGAAAACGATTTTTGTTTATTTCGACTTTTTAGCAACTGAAAAGTTGTTTCTCTTATGAGCTAAACTTCAATTAGCATAAACTTATACTTGCCGTGACTCGCTATTCTACCTGCTGTTAAATAGCAGTCTGTCAGTATAAGTATTTTTTATGTTCCCTGCTCTTGCCTTCACGATCATCTTTAACTTGAAAGCCGTACCGTTCTTCTGACTGAGAAATAACAAATCGAATTTTATTTACAAAGCGTGACTCTCATCTACAGGGCATCCAGCGCCGCGAGGTCACCTGTATCTCTCCGAACGCCATTGCTCCCCTGCCGTCGGACCAGTGTGACCCGGGCTCCAAGCCGGTCCCGCAGCAGTCGTGTCGAAGTCACGCGCGGTGTCCGTCCGACGAGCCGCAGAAGAGACAGTGGATCCGTGGCGCCTGGGGTCCGGTAATTACCGGGGGGGGATGATAATCCGAGCATTGTATTATAAGAGTTTAGCTTCATCCTTCACAAAATATCTAAGAAGCTTGGTTTGGTCAGTAGCGATGCGGCTAGTGTAGGTGTGTGCATGCGTCCGGTTAGTAAAAGGCTACATTTCTACTTCATTCCCAGAAGGACTAAGAGTTGTATTGTATGAACTACGGTCATTGTGAGCGGCGGTGCCCGTGCAGTATCGGACTGTATCTCTGTGCTGCGGTACAGTGTCTGACTGTATCTCTATCCGCGCCGTGTTACAGTGCTCCCGCAGCTGTGGCGGCGGTGTCCGGAGGCGGACGGTACTCTGTCTGGATAGCAGCTCCAAGACGGGCGCACTGTGTGACTCCCGGGGCCGGCCCAACCGGACCGAGGCGTGTAACGAACACAGAGGTCGATAAAATCTCTGACCATCTGACCCTAGTCAGAGAAAAATAAGCGAGCGAAAATCACATAAAGAAGAAAATATCATGGAACTTGGAAGAAATTCTAAGATTAGCAAAGCCAGCATTGTTACATCCATACACCTATGTCATCGACTAACAACAGCACGAGTAACAAATTAGTGATGACAGTTTTCTACCATTTCTCCACTTTCTCCCTAGTCAGAGCTGGTCTGATCCGGTCAGAAGCAACTCTGTGCCTATTAGGTCGGTTTCCCTACCAATTCATAACCAAATATCGCTCTTATTGGCAGTCGGAGAAAGTGGTGTTTTTGTCGACCGCTTTGTTTTCTTCAGCTGCCAAACTCTTGAGACAAGAGAAAAATAGTTGAGATTTATCAATAATGGTCGCTAATTCTTGCGATGTTTATTGCGAATCTGAAGGAATTTCTTCAAATACAAGGAAAAGTCTCAATAACGGGAAATAGCCACCTTAGCGGCAAAGACGCTAAGGCAGGGGTCGGCAACCTTTTTTGGATGGGCGCCTTATATGTGATTTGGAAGCAACCGGCGGGCCGGAGCATGGTCACAATTTGTTACAATCACGCGCAGGAGCAACGGACCGGAACACAATGTTAGTTACTGATGCCAGCCGCGGGCCGGATCCGGCCCGCGGGCCGTAGGTTGCCGACCCCTGCTAAGGGCCCGACAGCGACGCGCGGTGAGGGAGGGAGGGAGTGGGTAGGGGGACTAGGAAAAAGGGGAGATGAGACGCGGGGCAGGAGGGCAGGAGGCCGGCGCTGGCCGCGGGGAAGGTAGGGGTTGGGGGGGGGGGGGACTCGCAGGAGCAAAACACACCCGGGTTTCAGTCGGCAGAGGACTGCGTGCGCGTATTGTATTGTATTATATTGTATTGTATTTTACATCATTGGCACTCATCTGTGGCGAATAGTCGGCGATACCTTGGCAACAAGTCGGCGCACGCAGCGATATGTCGGCGCCGACTCGGCGACTGTTTGGTGATTATATTCGTTTATCACAAGTTCGGAGAACGGCCACGAAATTTTCATTTTTCATGAAAAATTTGTGGCGGTCGTGACGAGCCGTAAAAGTCGCGCGGTGGACACCGAATGGTCTGCGAAATGCCAAGACCGGGGAAGAAAGATCCCGAATCGGTCCGCGACATAGGATGACCTGCACATTCGTGCACATTCGTGTACCAAAATTTGGCAGTGTAACAAGAGCTTATGACTGCCGTATACCAGTGTTTTGGGTTGCGTGGATAGGTATCCAAATTCATCGTTTCTCACAATCGCGAAGAAAAGCCTGGAGAAAATTGGCAGGTAGTCGGAGAAACTCCATGAATTTTGTCGACCTCTGAACGAACAGCCCTGTCCCGGCTGGCACGCCGGCCACTGGGGACAGGTAGGTGGACGGGCTACTTAATTACAGTGCCTCATACTTTATCACGTACTTTGTTAACTTTCGTCCTGCTTATTTGATTTCACTAATTTCATCTCAATGACAAATGCCCTCATACCTCATCGCACTTAGCGTCGAACGTTGTAAATAATTTTCTGCTTGTGCTAATAGGAATCACATTGAATAATAATTTAGTAGAATTTTATGAATTGATTCATTGATATTTCCGTTCCGCTTGTGGCGTTTACACGTTACGCCGTCGGCGGTCCGGTACAGTAACTTCAGGTGCCGACAGCTAGTGCCATCTATAGATAGGGATATGAGCTATGCGGTACAGTCTAACTTCAGGCGCCGACAGCTAGTGCCATCTATGGAGAGGAATAGGAGCTATGCGGTACAGTCTAACTTCAAGCGCCGATAACCAGCGCCATCTATGGATGAGACTAGGAACTGTGCGGTGTAGTCTAACTTCAGGCGCCGACAGCTAGAGCCATCTAGGGTCATGAAGCTCAACTGTGCGGCACAGTCTAACTTCAGGCGCCTACAGCTAGCGTCTTCTATGGAGGGTACTAAAAACTGTGCGGTGCATTCTGACTTAAGGCGTTTACTCAAACGTCATTTAGCGACACAAACCGAAAGCGTTGGGGCAATGTGATTGTGGGCGCTTACTGCCGATGCAAAACTATTCTAAGGATCTCTTATTCCATATACCTAAGTCTATCCTCCTAAGTATGTACCGGGTGGCCCAGAAAAAACGTTCCCAATTTTAAATCAATATTTCTCAGAAAGTTATAAAGATACAACATTGAAACTTCCAATAGTCAATGTGGCATATATTTTCAGTGAATGGTATGATTTTCATGTTATTCGGTCAGTTACTTTTTAAATGGTTCGTGTTTCTAGCATGCCATGTAAAAATCACTTTTTTGCTCATGTTTACCAAAAATGTGAGTGAACGGGCCACTTCCATCTCGGCACCACGGCCTACAGCCATAACTGCTACTGGCATCTAGTCTCATTGGTGGCTCAGGCCTCAGGGTAACACATTCCCTCTAGCTTTTTTCCTTATTCGGTCGATTTACTATTTGATCTTCTTGAAGGGAGGGCGATCAGCAGTAACCCATGCACCGTGCCACTCGGCTTCGCCTCGAAACAGGACTTGTGTTGAAACGAATGGCATCCATTAACACAACTTTGGCTTAGTATTTGAATATTTGGCACACAAGTGTGACAAAAATATCTAAAATAGCAACACACACGCTGGTATCTTTCACGTTGTTCTATTTTTTGTATTTTTGTAACATGGTACGTCTAAGCCAATCATTACTTCCGTTCAACAACGGCAAAAAAAGCAAAAACGTCTTACTTAGTTCAACATAAGATTGCTGGCTTGAAAATGATGGTACAGTGTTATAATTTGGCATACCAATGCGCAAAGAAGTGACGCAAACTTGATGAAAATTTTGGCTCGTTATTTGCGCTCGAATTTGAGATATAGGCCTCCAAAGTTCGGAACGTTTTTTTTTGCGCCACCCGGTATATCATGTTGGCTCGTGAAGCATTGCTGTTTTACCTCTATTTCCCATGCTAAATGTGTCTCCTAACCCAGACAATGCCTACCACTCTACCCTCCCCCCTCCCCCCTGCGCTCTGCCCACAGTGCAGTGTCAGCTGCGGCTCGGGCACTCGCCGGCGGCGGGTGCAGTGTCAGTCCGAGGCCGGCAGTCAGGCCGACCACCACTGCCCGCCGGCCGAGCGGCCGGAGGAGACGGAACCATGCCACCAGCCGGCCTGTCCCACCGAGCCACTGCCCGTGGCGGCGGCGCTGCGCAGCGAACGCAGGCCCGTCGGACAGCCCTTCAAGTGGGAGGTGGCTGCCTGGTCCAAGGTAGGGATCCGGGGAGGTGCATGGGGCGGTGCTTGGCGGCTGAACGAATGACGACGGGGGGTAGTGGCTAACTGAGATGTGTCTTGTGTTTGGGTACGTGAAGATACGGGGAAGAACGAATGTGTGTAAGGTGTAAGGTGAATGAATGTCGTGACTAACAACCAGTCGTATCTCAGGATTCTGGTATCTACTATGAACGTCAAACCCCTTGAGACCCCACTTTTTTGCGATAATTTTTAAATGCGTCAACTTTCGTTGACAATATTCTGGCATTGTATGTTTCAGAACCTGCCGAAACTTTTATTACTAAGGTATTTTGACGCCAAACGATTATGGAAGGTACTTCTCATTCACTCGTAATGCTAAGGTCAATTCAGGCCCGGGCAGAGGCTTGCGCTCGGCCACACTCGAGCCCCACCACCAGCGCCATCTGCTCTAAATGCCATCTACCAGCGCCCGCTATCGCTACCAGCTACCGCCCACCATCAAGCCTGAATGGAGCGAGAGACGCGAGTGACCGGTCGCCGGGCAAGGAGCGCCGGAGGGGTAGGGCGGAGCTTAGCGCTGACGTCATTACGTGGCTCCGCCCCATGAACGCGTAGCCTCTACCCAAACAGCAGATTCGTTCCGTGAAATTTAACATTACGAGTGAATGAGAAGTACCTTTCATAATCGTTTGGCGTCAAAATACCTTAGTAATAAAAGTTTCGGCAGGTTCTGAAACACACATTGCCAGAATATTGTCAACGAGAATTGACGCATTTAAAAATTATCGCAAAAAAGTGGGGTCTCAAGGGGTTTGACGTCCATAGTAGGGCGTAGGCGAGGGTAGGGATTAACCGTCTGTATTGATTTTTAATAACTCTGATGTGTCGGGTATGGTGGTGCTTGCGAGTAAACGACAAGCTATACGTTTCGTGCTATTTATGTGCATTTTATGTTTTGTATGCTTAATGGGTTCTTCTTATGAAAGGTAATCTACTTTTGTTTGAGTAGCTTGCCTTACTCTTGCTTTTCTGAATGGTGAGCTTTCCGCTGTTTTTGTCTCGGTTTGTGTTTGTTTCGAGGGAGCAATGTGCTAATCAGTTCATCTGATTTGCTTTTATGTGTGCGCTTGCCTTTGGGAATTCGCTTTGTGTAAAATGCACGAGGGTTTTAGGCATCGTGCATTTAAAGGAATGAGTCAAGGAGATCAAATGGCAAGGACATCCTGTTTCTTTTCATCCTTTCCGGTAATCAACTATTCCGGATGAATTCAAAAGAAATGCACTTCTTTAATGAAGCATTCTCATTCCCAAACTAGCGCTCTTTTTCGGAGAACCGTCTTGCCATTTGCTCTCTGGCGGTGCGCGCTCTGTTGGCGCGTTTTCTGCGCGCCGGTTTGAGCGGCGGCGCCGGCGCGGCGCGCGCTCCCGCTGTCCGCAGTGTTCGGCCAGCTGCGGTGTCGGCGTGCGCACGCGCGCTGTGGTGTGCGTGGCGCGTGCAAGTGGTGCGCCCGTGCCGCGCGGACTGTGCGCCGGCAGGCGGCCGCGCCACAAACGTCGCTGCCGCGTCAGACGCTGCTCGCACTCCTGGGTGGCCGCCGGCTGGGGCAAGGTAGAGGACGGGGGAGGATAGAGGCCTGTGCTGGCCGGCAGAGGCGGGATGGTCGAACGTAGTGTTGTTTTCAGCATGCCCTGTCGCTTTGCGTGGCTACGGTCAGGCTGTGTGTGGCTGACGGCTGTGTTGTAATGCTGCATGCTGATTTGCTGCTGATGGGTGCATGATGCTTTATAACCTGAAGGGCGCACATATTTTCAATGCAGTGACCATGTCTGGTGTTTGGTGTATGTATGCCTGTGCACACTCAGTCCATACTCACTTTATGCGTCACGAAGAATCTACTCAATCACATCTATCTGCCAAATAATCGTTAATGTTAATGAGTAACAATTATCAAAGCATTACAATTCCCAAGGCCAGAAGAAAGTTACGCATGCTGTGTGACTTCATCCCTCTTGGGTCGAATCAAGGCAACATGCTAAACGGTGTTTAATGCTATCCCGATTTAAAACATGACTTCTTGTAATATGGACAGTGGACATCCCGGTGACCGATGACCGAGCCCTCTGCGGGCTGGTGAGCAAAACGGACACGAATTGCAGTTCACTTTACACATACCTAACCTTTACATATCTCATACACCTAACAGCCGAAATGAAATAACAGTGAAGCAGATATTATCTGTAATGTGAGCGTCAATGTCAACCTTAGGGTCATAGGGACCACCCTACACGGGACGTGTTGTAGCTGTTGTAAGTTGTTCGTCCTAAACTAATTTGCCTACACTCGCTAATAGGAAAGGGCAGAACTGTTTGCGTTGGACTCAGCCCCGTTAGGACAGGCCGAGGCTACCCAACCGAACATCCGATCACCCCATTACGGTGTAATCCTATTGGGTCTGACCTCATCGGCTGCCTCTGAGGATGATCGCTTATCTGGAACAGAATGGGTGATAAAGCTTGAGGTTGGATTAGTCCTGCGGAGAGAGAAGCTTGCCAGTGTTTCTTAATCCGTGTTTTTAAGGTTTGAATTAATATGAGGCTAATTTGCTGGTGTGATATTGCAGCTTTGGTCATTTTCATCTGCTCTTTCATATGCAAATGATTGCTCACCTCTCTCCCGTTTGATTGAGTTCGGTAGCTCAGGCCTCGCTGATAATAGCTAAACATAACCCATGATGTGATCTTTTTAATTAACTGAGCTCATACAATAGCAAACGTGTGTGAGAAATGCTGACCTCCCTCACTACCACATCTCACGATGCCCGTTAGCACTAACGCCACCTGTTCGGCCGCGGCTTACTAACAGTGTGGTCGTCTGCCGCCGGGCGGCGCCAGTGTTCCAGGTCGTGCGGCGCCGGTGTTCAGCACCGCCCGGTGACCTGTCGCCGGGCCGGGGCTGCGGACGGTCCGGCGGCGCCCGACTCCGCCTGTCCACAGGGCGAGCGGCCGCCGGCCAGCCGCCGCTGTTACCGCGCCTGCCACCACCAGTTCCGCTGGCGCCCCGAGCACTGGACCAAGGTACAGCACGGCCTAGAGAGAGAGAAAATGAGCGAGACTCTACGATAAAAGCGGCTCTGTATATACCTGTCAGTGCTTCTATCCTCAGGATACTGAAATCCTGTTTCCACCACGCCACAACCCCCTTCTGGGCTGGGCAGGCAACTTTATCTCATGCGGGCTGCTCCCTTGGAGCTGCACCGCTGCTCCCGAGGGAGCGCACCCCGTAGCCGGGTGCAGTGAGTGCCTGGGGGCTGGGTGGCCTGTCCTCTGGACGGGCTCAGCCCCGGCGACTCACTAGGGTGCCTGCCCAGACCAATGTCTCCCCCTAATTCCTATCATCCTTCCGGCTCTGCAATGGTCTTGTCGACCGAAAGGGCCTAACCCAACAAAACAAAACAAAAAAATCTGTATATATGATTGAACGCAGGTTTGCAGTGTTCATCGATTATTTTGGCATTTTCTTTTGTGTTATAGCTAACACGTCTTCGACTCTTTTATCTGCTAACCTGTTTGATCATATTAATGTTTGATAGCTCGCTAACATGTCTAATTTAGCTGTGTTAAACCACTTCCTTCCCACAATGCCCGACTCTTCTCCCTGTGATGTCACCCTGTACCAACACCTCTTTTCGTCTTCTCATCCGGCAGTGCTCGAGAACCTGCGGCCCGGATGGGTTCCGCTATCGTAAGGTGCGCTGTGTCGACCTTTCTGGGAAGCTTGTACACCGGAGAAAGTGCGCCCGCACCAAACGGCCCACCCGTCGGCGCCGCTGCAACCGGAGGCCCTGCGGCCCCACCAGCTGTGCTGAGGTGGGGGACGAGGGACGCTGTTCCAGCAAATGCATAGGCCTTTGTGGGGAGACTGTTGATGTTTAATGATGTTATTGGTGGCCGGCAGTCGGTTTCGGGTTGTTGTGTGTTTGAAGGGTTATTTATTCGATATGCCTTAGTGCTTTTGCGGCTTTTGCAAATAATGTTAGGCTGTAACTTGTAAGGAGCGAAGCGTAGATTGCTCAAAACGTTTGGATATGATTTTCTGCCTGCACTCTGAAGGCCACCCTAGATCGAACGTGTGTGGTTGTTCAACCTTTTATTTTCTTATTTCACCATTTATGGTTCAGCACAGGTCACACATTGACCAAAGTTACTTACCACTGCGGTCCCGACACTGACCTCCGGCTCCTCGGTGTCCAGGTTCGGTCACGGTCACATCACGCCAATGACGGCAACTACCAGCTGTTCATCGGAGGCCGAAACGTCACCATCTACTGTCACGATATGAACGGGCCCGAGCCGGTCGAGTTTATCACCCTGCCCGTGGAGAAACACCGGCGCCGACACTCCAACTTTGCCGAGATCGACCCCAAACGGTGAGCTGCAACGGTACGCTCTGGCTGTTTTCGTTTAGGAGCATTTTTATTATTGAGTTTTGCTTATAAATGTAAAGCATTATGGGTGTGATGGTACAAACTTTATTCCAAAATTGTGAGTTATGCTTGCGCACACTTACTTCAAAGGTTGGCGACAAATTTAAAATATACTTAACATTCATAAGTTTCGTCTTCTAATATGTGGCCATCATTTCTACAGTACATGCTCTAACCCGTCTTCCTCCTTTCGACAGTCTGATCCAGGCCCACACGTGTCCCTACAACGGCAGCCGGGTGCGTCCGGCGCGCTGTGACCTCTGCGTTCGCTCGCGCAGTTCACACGCCGGACTGACTGTGTTCAAACGGGTCAGGCTCAACACCACTTCGCTGCACATCATGCGTAAGTCGCTGGGCTGTCGTCGACTTTTCTGTAGATTGTGCTTCCTTTTTCTGTCTTTTGTGTACTGAAATTAGCTGGATGAATGAGTGAGTGAATATCTTTGTGTGAATGAATGAATGAATGAATGAATGGGGACAAACTGCTTTTTGTGTCCGATCTCTCTGTTTGGACGAAGAAAAAGTCACGTAAGGGCTACGCGTATGCGTATGGCTAAATTTGTCGTAGCTTGAAATGCGCTGGAACTCAAAAGACTTCCTATCTTGAATGCTCAACTTGAGTCCATGCCCAAGTTCCACGCAGCTCATGACACACACGCGCACCCTCCCCCTTCTATCTGTCCACAGCGTGGGACTTTACGTTCTCGCGGCAGCTGCGCGGCCGGCGGGTGAATTTCGGCGAGGCGGGCGACTGCTACTCGACAGCGGGCTGCCCCCAGGGCCGGTTCAGCATTAACCTGGCCGGCACCGGGTTCCGACTGGCCAGCGGCCTTACTTGGGTCGGAGTCGGCAGGGAGCCGAGCGTGCACGTCAACATCGACCAGGTGGGGACGACAGCCTCGGTTTTGGCTGAAATGTTGCTTGAGGCAAGCGCAAACTTAGCTAGCGCCGCAATGTCGCAGCTGAATATGACGAATCATCATTGGATAAAGCTTAATTGATTAGATATCTGAGCAAAGACTTATTTTATGCGGCTAGTAGTTGTAATTGTAGTAGCACTAGTTACGAGCGGTTGAGCGCGGCATTATCATTGGCGCTGTATCCGACGTAGCTAGATGGGCTGGTGACCAGCGACCTTCGTCATCGTGTCCTGATCCGATCTGACCCCTGTGTGTTTGGTCAGTGACCTTAGTCACCGTGTCCCTGACCCCTGTGCCCCGGTCGGCAGTCGAGGACTTCGGTGCAAGGCCGGTGCGGGGGCTACTGCGGCACCTGTCAGGCCAGCTCTGCACCAGACGGCATTCGGTTGGAGCTGGCGCCGTCCTGAGCGACGTCATCTCCCGTAAGGCCGTGCTGCTAGCTATGTTTGAGGTTTTTTATCGGCTTACTTCTTTCGATTCGTGTATTTTACCTGTAAGCCTATAGGCCTATAAGCTGTACCTATAACCTTCAAAATGAGTCATCTAAATCCGTCTACAAATTATCTTTAAACGTGCTTTTGAGAAGAGGCATAATACTTATATGTGTTTGCTGTGTTTCTTATCTCGTAGAGTGCCTTGTCGTTAAAAAACCACTGGAATAAATTTGTTGTGTTATGATGCATGTTATCTATTTTTAAACTTTATTTGAATGGCTTTTGTGGCTTTATTCGAGCGGTGCGGCTGTTTGATGGCAGTTTGTGTTTTCAGGCCGGCCGTCGGTTGCGTCGGCGGAGCCCATCATGTATTGGTATCATGGATGCATCACACATGGATCATGCGTCGTACATCGACTGGTGCTAGTCAATCATCGCTCTCGGCTCGCGTGGGATGGCCCGTCGGGGCCTGTTGATCGGCCAGCCCGGTCATATACAGCTACGAAGACCCGAGGACTCGAGTGCCATAGCCCATATCACACCGTGAATGGAGTGCTATGGACAGAACTTAGGTTCAACGGCCATCGAAATGAAGGCAATACACAAGTGCCACATTGACTGAGCCCATGGGCATGTTGATTTTGAATCTCACTGCAATGGGCGTTTTGTGTTGGTGACGATGATTTAGTGCGTCTGTTTAGTTGGCAGCTGGTGTGGTCTTTGGACTGCGTTCACGCTGCTATTGTGACGTCATATGGTGACGTCACATGACTGCCATTTTGTCTCTGGCTACTTTGTTGACTTTATATGCTTATGCTTTTAGTGTGGTACGCTGCTTGACCGTCTACCGTAGTGAAACGCGTTTCGTTACACATTTTATTTGTTAAATGCGGATCATTCATTTGTGCGAGTGCCATCGGATGCGGTTCTTTCCAGCTTGTAGCTGAAGCGCAAACACTGCCTTTTTGGCAATGGTACCTTTTTACCAGCGACGCTTTTGGCGTCACCGGCTTTTTTTGTGAGGTGCCAAGTGGAAAGGTGTCTTTATATTTTTAAGTTTGTGTGGTGTTTATGTTACAACAAAACGAGGACCGCTTGCTAATCCCTGCTATCTTAGGTATTTATGGAGAATCATCTAAGATAATCTTGATAATCTTTTTAGATGATATCGTTGCAACGTATCCTGATGCTGCCTTACTCCACTTCTGGGGACGTTTAGTGTAGATCCGCTCTGTTGTCCATGTTTGGAATTATATCATCTTCCAGCCTATCCAGTACTGAAGCATCTCGACCCATTACTATGTAAATATCAGCAATGTGTTCATCCCTGAGCGGACTGAATGCCCGAGCTGCTGCCATTCGAAGTGCCAAATAGCGTGCGGCGCCCTCTCATCTGCGCTAACGGACGCCAGTGTGTCTCGTAGGGTGCCTGTGTTTCCGTGTCACTCAGCAGCCTGTGGTCCCGTTGTGGGGGACCCGGCTGTAATACCACCGACCGACCGACTGCCATCCGCTGCTGCCTCCGACTGGCGCTGGAACCGGACGGCAACGCGTCCTAACCCACCAAGAAGCAGCGATCCTGTCTGCGCTACGTACCCCTGCCACGAACTGCGCTTCGTTACGTATCCCTGCCACGTCCCACTGCCACAGAATCAGTGCTGAACAGTTCTCCGCGCCGACAGACCCACCCGAGCCAGCGCACTCAATGGAGATATGAGCAGCTACTCTGGTCGATAACTCGTCCCCGTTGACTGCTGGGCGGATGGAGTGTGGTTTGGCCGGCGTTGCGGCCAATGGTGAAGTACGAGTACAGTCCTACCGTACAAAGTTGCCTGCCACTCAACTGCCACTTTCTTTGTGTTCTGTTTCCCCTAGACTTACGCCGATTCGAGTCTCTATTGAGTCTCCGTGTCTGTGCTATCTGACCTGAGTGATCTGAGCTTTTGTGAAGCGGTGCTATGCCACACAGACGAACGCGAAATTGTCGTGATGCAGCTGAATACAAACCGACTCGTAACAAGTTTCTGGCGTGATGTATGCTGTGGTGTCACCTTTTACAGCATGCCGTGCACAAATGTGAGTGCTTTTGAGTGTGGGCTGTAAAATAGCATGCAATGAGTGGAAAGTAAAAATGAGAATATGCCTGTAATGACGCGACATCTGTAACACACCCGGCGCTATAGCTAGAAGTACATACATACACCGTAGGTGGCAGCATTATCCGCAGTCTTCCGTGTGTTCCGGATGGGCCGGCAGTGAAAATCACATTGTAGTTGACAAGGAAAGGAAGCACCCAATTAAGATTTTCCCCTTCTTATCAAATTCTTATTCTAGGAGGAGCTTGTTATATGATACAAATGATAACGTATCATACTGATTTAATCAGCGAATCATTCGCTTATGGTAGTCAGAAAGAACTGCGGCCGGTTCTATTCCTATATCGGTCACCGGAAGCGTCTCCTGTTTTCCCGGCATATTCTGAGTGTCTGGAACTGCTGAACCCCTTCCTGGCTTCCGGCGTCGATCTGTGCCATCCCAGTACTCCCGACTGCGACTAGTGACCCAGCTTCCGGGTCAGGGCAGAGTCGCCGGGGTCACCGCATCCCCGGCGGTCCGCCGACCGGCGGCACATACCGTGACCGTCACCGTCAGCTGACCCCCTCCCCTCCTCTCTCCGCCCCTCCCCTCTCTCCAGTTCTCATCACTGGTGACGGTGAGACGTCTGTGAGACGCACTCACTCCGACTCCCCAGTCCTTTGACAAGGCTCCCGCTTCTGAGCGGCTCCCTCCCGAGTCCCGTGGGCTCCCGGAGACGCCGCTCCCCCTCTGAAGTCGAGGGGAGAGGAGCAGGGCGTGACGAGGGGAGGAGTGGAGGGATTTGCACCCCTTGAGTCCCCTCCTCTCATCAGCAGAGGGGTGCCGGGATTTGTGCCCCTTCAGTTCCCTCTTCCCCGTGTAGACCCGAGAATCCCCAGAGACAATGTACGGAGAAACATCGAAAGAATGCAACGCATGGTTTATTGAGCCAACCGTGCACATCCCCAAGTTGAGCTTTCATATTTCAGTCTATT
Source organism: Amphibalanus amphitrite (assembly GCF_019059575.1). Taxonomy (NCBI): domain Eukaryota; kingdom Metazoa; phylum Arthropoda; class Thecostraca; order Balanomorpha; family Balanidae; genus Amphibalanus; species Amphibalanus amphitrite. Next base: position 559,520 of record NW_024881622.1, read on the forward strand.
TTTGAAAGTGCCTCTGTCTTGCAAGTTTTATACAATGAATCGACAACAGAGGATCCAGTATTTTTATCTCAAGAGATATTCCACAGCTGTTTATGACGAGCCGTAAAACATGCCACACTATGGAATGCCTACGCACACCCTCGTTTGAAGCTTCAGATGTGAGAATCCATAGAGCTCGGTATACGGAGGGGTCTTGCGAGAAACCCAGGATCAGCTGGGCATGAAAACGGAACCGGCCCTTGAAGTTATAACAGTAGCCCTTCTGCTACCTGTATGAAAGCGTACGCACCGTGAACTGTGCTCTGAGCAACGAATCTGCCATAGCTTGGCTTGTTGGTGGTACTCTCTTATTCAGACGTTAAGTTTGAGCTTAGTTACTACAGGAGAACGTGCTGAAAACCGCATATGTGAATTAAACTTAGTGAATATAGTTAGTGCCATTGAGTTCAGAAGCCGTCAAGCCGTCTCTGATTTATCCTTGATGAATGATTAATTAGATGAACCAATGAAAACTCTTTTATTAAGGTACCTATGTAGGTATGTACCACGATGAAATAAAATAATTTATCGTCGCCATTCAACGAAATCGTAAATGAGATGTAAGGTAAACGAAACCGGCCTTTGATGCCCCTCTGCCCCCGGTGCACAGTGGCCCTTTTTCAGAATTAGCACGCATTAATTCCCACATTACCTGAAAGTGGTGCAAGACATCAACACGTGATCAAGGACGTATTCCCTGCCAATGCAAAGAGAAGAAAAGAAACGAACTGACCAAGGATATTCGGCCCAACAGCGACAGGCCGCTCGGCCCAAGATTTGGCGCACGTTCGTACGGCTCGCCCGCCGGCCAGGCCGCTCCGAACGCAAGTGTGGCGAGCCCGCCAGCCGACCGCGCTGCACTGACCGCCAGGACGCCCCAGGGCGTCACGTGACCGCATCTACAGCTGTTGCCAGCCACCGTTAGTATAATTTCAATTAGCACATCTTGTGGCAAAAGTCAAGCCACATTTAGGCGCACACCAGGGGGCATTCCACGTCAAATCGAACAAAAATCGGCTGTTTTGCACCTTACCATCAGCGATTTCAGTATAAATTTGTGAGCGAGTTCCTGTGTGGCCCCGGACATTACATTGATGTTTTTTGCACATTCTGACCACAGGTCTTCTAAATATAGGGCATCAAATTTTTACAAAATGTTGCATCTTTATATTTTTGAACGACCATAACTTTGGTTGTACTTGTTTGATTTGAATGAAATAAACCTTACTGTTTAGGTAATTTCTTAAGCATTTGTTTAGAATTGCACCTACTTAAATATATGACCTTGAAAATTGCTTAACTCTGTTCTTAAGCACAAATATTGAAATAGCAAAAAACACGTCACCTTCGATTTGGCTCATTTTCATATATTTTATTGCCTACCATATTCTTAACAACTTGTGAAAAAATTAGAGTGGGCCATTCATAAGTTTTGAAGAAAATTGCACATATGCAAACGTATGTTAGCACGCGCAGTGGAGGGGGAAGAGCGAATTTCGCTCACCCCTCCTGTTTTTCGCCAATATCTCATAAGATTAATGCGAAATTAATTATGGCTACCTGTCAAGAATTGAATTGGACATCTCATCGTGCAAGCAATAAGAAAATCGGTTCACAACTGTTCTAGTAATAGCGGTGTAAAGTGAACATCCTGTCGCCGCAGCGACGCGGCGACTCGGCAGCCGGCGCCGACCGCTACGCGCCGCCTGAATTGTAGACTGTGCCGGGACGGAACGGAACGGTTCCGTCTTTACATCGCGCTCCCTACCGCTGATTACGTTCGATTCGCGTCAAATTTTGTGAGAAGACTAAGAAATGTACAGGCAATCTTATGGTGAAAGAATTTTGAAAATCGGTTGCTAAACAATTGAAATATGAACGTGTAAACACAAAATTGTGATTGCTGCGTTTCCCGCACCGGCCGAGCCCGCCTCAGCCGGCGACATGTTACTCTTAGCAGGCCTCTAACTGCCATATTTATTATTGGATTAACTAGAAATTCCCCATACATACTAAAAAATGTATGTTCTTTCGGATAGTGAAGATCAAAAGACGTGAAGATATCGTTGCGTGATAATGTTTTCGTTGAATTTACTTCATGATGCATTTCCACACGGCTCAAAATTCACCGCAAAATACCGTTTGCCTGAGACACTTTTACTATGGAACGTGAATGCTTGACTACGATGACTATGCATTTCCATTCTCGCAGAGTTTGGGATATCACTAATCAGCAATCATTCATTTCAGAAAGTGTACACAAGCAAGCATGTCTTGACTCTGTCTTTCAAGGTCACGCGCGGTTGCGTGATGTTGATGCATGAAAGCGGCGTTTGCCGCGAAAGTTATGAATGGCCCACTCCAATTTTTTCACAGATGGTTGGGAACATTGTGACGGACATAATATGTAAAAATTACCCAAATCGAAGGTGACGTGTTTTTTGCTATTTAAATTTTTCTGTTTTAACTCAAGGTCAAATGCATTTCAAGGTCACTTCAATTTAATTTTATAATTAAAAATCAAAGCCTTATCAATTGCCTATAAGACCCTGTTAATATCATTTTGATACCAGAAAAGGAACCAGAGTTATAGCCATTTAAAAAATTGATGTGTGGCATTTTTCGCTATATTCGATGACCTATATCTCAGCGATACGTTATCAAATTTCGAAAATATTATACGTAACTCAGTTTTGAACCATGCCCAGTCTGCCTACAAATTTTCAGAAAAATCGAAGGGGATGACGGATTTCGGTGTTTGATTTGACGTGGAATGCCCCCCAGGTGACACTAGCTTCGAGCCAGGTCAATGAGCTTAGTCGTATCGAACAGGAGCCACAGCCGCTCGCGGACTGAACTGGCTCACGTTATCCACCGTAGAAGCAAAATGGCGCAAAATGGCGCGATGCCCTTTGGTGGACATGGTCAGAAGAGATCGGCGATTCGAACGATGTATAATACGACATGTTCCAGAGTGTGCCACTTAACATAAAGCTTCATATGTATGCCGCCATCTCCAGTTAATAACTCAAACTGTCCTGTTATTGTGTCCACAATATTCGGCAAAAGTGGTCTATTTGTTTATATAATGAAAATAGTGGTTTCTAGGGCTTCTACGTAAACTCAGCTTCACAGCCATGCCACTCATTTTTAATATTTTCACATCGAAAGTCTTACAAATTGATGTTCATCTCACTCTACTTTTTAGGGTCCGCCGGTGGTGTCCGCGCGCCTCTCGACAAACTTCGATTTTGCGGTCAGTTTTACCAAAGATAACTATTTTTCAGGAGGTAAAAATAGCACCATCGGATAGTTTGGAATGTTTTGCACACGATAAGACTGCTTTTTACTCAAAAGAAGAGAAAAAATATTTTGAATTTATGCGTGCTAATTCTGAAAAAGGGCCACTGTGCGGTGATTTGTATGACTGGGTACTGTCAGCCGTGCATACTATTCAGCAAGCCTGTCATACAGCACAGCGACTTGTTGGTGGTACTTTCTTGTCCAGGTGTTAAGTTTGATATATTTCGGAACGTGTTTAAAAAACACACACACACAAATAAGTGAATCCAATCTAACAGTGTTGAACAGTGTTAAAGTCAGTGAATGATGCCATTGATTTAAAGTCCCCAAGCCGCCCTTAGTCCATCCACGATGAACTGTAGGAAAAATGAATACCTACGTATTTTATTTATATGCAACGCAATGAATGCAATAATTTAGGTAGGCAATCAATGGGCACTGGCAACGGGTGCAAGACGCAAACAAAACCCGCGATGCCTTGTCAAATGTGCGACGATACAAACTATTTGTCTGACTGATTGATTGCCCTCAGCATCATCAAGCTGGCCGGCCCCGAATGGATGCATCGGGACATTTGTTCATAGCGAAACGTCTTCATAGCGAAACGGATCCGTGATCAGACAGCTATGCATGCTGGAATGGGTCCGGTCAGAAACCAGCTCTATTCCTGAACCCAAGGATCATGATGATATATCACTGAGCAGTGAGCAGTGGGCATTATCCCTGTCGACTGAGACTGATGGCTGAGCATGGTTGTAGATACGGGGGCCGTACCTACATTTATTATCAGAAATACCACGGCCTACCGACCCGATCGAGTCCGGAATCAGCACTGTGCTGTGCTGTCCCGGAATGTGTGATGGAGCGTTCATGTGCATAACGACATTGTTTTGCTATGTGTTTCGGATTTTCCAGAAGAACGTCCGTATAGTTGGATGTAGCATTGGGTGCTAGTGTGTGCATACTGCTTTTTTACTTTACTTTTATACAAGCATTCTAAACTAAACTCCGATCCTTATCGCGAGAACGTTCGTTGAGAACGTTCGTGTCCTAAAATCAATAAAACTATACACAATGCATCCTATTTTGCTACATAACTGCCTGAAGTTGGGCACTGCATTTACCTACTTAAACCTACCATATTTTAATTTTCGAAATATCTTTAACAACGATGTTTACGCTTAGTATTTCCCATAGATGTGTTTATGCATTTCCTATTATTCGTTAAATTGCGCTGTGTGAGCGCTCCTAAAAAATATACAGGGGTGATCCCCTCGACTTTCAATAGGATTAGGACCACGTCAAAATTACATTGAAAGTAGTTCTGAGATCTATGTGGTTTGTGATTTCCCGAGAAAAATGCTATGAATCCGCCTTAATTGTCATTTTGTAATTGTGATTATCAACTTATTCGTGAGTGCCGAGTGGGCTTGTTTCAATCCCATTTAAGTACCAAATTGTTACTAACAATTCAATGGGAAATAGCAACGAGTTTTGCATTTAGGACTTAAAAAGTTTTATTCTTAAGAAATTCGATGGGATGATGCACAACCCTCCCATTGAGATAAGCTTGAGATATTCGCCGAACCTCGAAATTTCTTTTGTAGTTATCTTAGTTATTGCTTAATATCGAACATGGTCCGCTTCCGTCTGACTCGATTTTATATCTCTAACGACGACCCACGTGTCTGAGCGTCTGCCACTCACGTGGGCGCACGTGCCAACCCGTGGCCCGCCTCTCCCGCCGCCACCCGGTCCGGACGGTATCGGCCGTTTTTGCCTCGGTAAAACGGGTCTCCGAACTAAAGCTGCAGATGCTGCGGTCCGCGCGCCGGCCGCGAGCCGGGCAGGCCAGCGGCCCGGCGGCCGCAAAAACGGCTTCCGCCGGCAGATTTTATTTGCAGTTGGTGCAAAAACAGGACGCACCTCTTGTGGACAAATAGAGTGCAGTCGCATCCAGGTGGAGCGACCGGGGCGACATCGAAAAATGTCCGTCATTTGCGTTTGAAAACGCACCGGGCTGACGGAAACCGGCGCGGATATGGGTTTGCCATTAGTCTGCTCACTCCATTGGTTCACCCTGCCTGCGTCCCCCCGCTCTGTAGGGGTGCTGTTTTCAGGGAAAACACGCCGCGGGGGTCGGCACGTGCCCCCGTGTTTCCTGAGGGAGGAGCCACGTCGCAGAGCGCACCTCGAACGGCGCGGCTGCGGCGGCGATGATGGACGGCGGCGGCATATTTCGGCGCGCCGGAGACGCTCTCGACGCGGCGGAGACGGTCCCGGCGCGGCGCAGCGCTTCCGCTGGGTGCTGGTCCCCCGTTTCCGGCCAGGATGTGACGATTACCTGGGATAACTGCCCCGGAGAGCCGGATCGAGCCGGGAGGCGTCGACATCCGCCCTCAGCCCTGGGGCTCTCAGCGGCCGACATCTCAGCAGACGACGGCTTCAGTCCAAGATCGGTAACGATATTGATTCGGAGGATTTCGGTACCAATCAAAACGTCGTAAAAGATGTCCAGATGACAAATGCTTAAGGATTTAGAGCTCTCAGTGTCACAACTCTCAGCAGCATCGTAGCGCCCGAGGTTCTCGGCCGACAATCAGTAGACGGTACCGACTAACTACCGATTTTCACCCGAAGTATAAGACCAGCAGCCGGTACCTCAGCAGCTAAAGACATCAGCAGTCAGCAAGTCTCAGTAACTGAAGCGCTCGTCGACCTGCTACTTTATAACATGCGACGACTTCTCTCTGTAAATGTTGTTTTTTGCATTCTGCAGCTATATGCCATTGTAGGGGAGAGTGGGGCTATCTGTTACAGGGGTAAGTTGTTACAAAGGAAATATTTTTAAAAGTACTCTTGATATGGCGCCAATATTTACGCTAGCAGAAAGGTTACGCACATTTTACATGTAACTGCAGGCTCAGACCTGGTGGAACGCCATGTCGCCCTGTAGGCGCACTGGGGTAAGTTGTGACAGCAAAAGTATTTTTTGCTGGCCAACACTTTGGGTCGTTTTTTGTCAAGGTTATTTGTGTAAGAATGTTGAATGTATGTTCACAAAATTAAGCGATGATTTCTTTTTTAAGATCACCAAGTAAAACGCACTAGCCTCTTCATGTAAACAAACATTTGAGTTCAGTCTTGTGAAAGTCGGCCGCCGCAGGGCCGGGGCATGTTTAAAGATGGCTACCCAAGACTGCTTATAGCGTGCTCCATTTCACCTGGGCGTAAATTTCGTGTAGAAAATCAAACTCCGGTCAGTATGGCAATGCATGGTGCCCTTGGCGTCGCAGTAAAGGCATATCAGAGATTGATCCATGTTTGCTGAGCCTTTTCATGCGTGTGGAGTACACTAATGGTTTATGCTTTATTGTTCTTGCCTTTCAATGAGAAAGGAAAGCATGTTTAGTATTATCCATTAGGGAGGCTTACGATCGGTTCCGATAGGACGGCCAATGACAGTTATAATGATGAAGAAACTACGAAAAAAATAGTGTAACATGTTACCCCACATCGTGTATCAAGTTGCCCCACAATTTTTCAACTTACCCCAAAAATCTTGCTTTGGTTTTCTGAATTTCACATAAAAGTGAATCGTCGTAAAGAAGTGAAAGTTTGCATGTGCTTTCCAAATTGATTCAGCTAGCATGTGACCAAATTTGGTGCAATTTCATTGAATAGCTTGGCCACTAAGTGCAGAAGACCAAAAAGTGTAACGGATAGCCCCAGTCTCCCCTACTCATCCTCCATATTTTACTGGAGGTCTCATGCAGTAGAAGTAACTTCGAATACGAATGAATTCATATCGAACACAGATATGTCAACCTTCCAGTGGAATTTGTGGCGACATTTCCATGGGTCCGGGTTCCATTTCCAGTGTCCTTGCACAATGCATATGTCTGGTCGGTGCCATCATGGCCGTCAGACGACAGTCGACATTGCTGGCGCCACGGTGCGCCATAAACGTCAGCTGCGGACGCGCGACCACGCGGGCTGAGGCCGTCGGCGAGCGGCCGGCGCTGATCGTATCGGCGAGCTGCCTATACCTGCCGACTCTCGGGCGCTTTCCAGGAACGCATTTTTGAATGGATTCAGTGCATGAGATATTGAATAGTTTTGCGAGAGTTTCACTATCGTTCATCTCGATTGACGTATCTGGCCTGGGTTTGGACGTTGCATGTCAAGCTGAGTGGATCATCTCAGTCTTCTATTGTTAGTATTGATAAATGCTGAATAAGAGCTATGGCTAATGGACTGCACTTGGATTGTCGCATTGTGCATGAATGCACTAACACTGTATACAGATATACAGATTACGGATGATACAGATTACAGATGGTCTATTCGCTACACTATTTTAAGCTGATGGACTTTATTCAGTGACCAATAATTGCTGACTTCATACCGTTTTTGGACACGAGTTTCTTCATAAGCCAACGAATCAAAAAATGTTAACATTTCACAGGTAAACTCCGACGCTTTGGCTCAAAAGGTTGGAAAGATTATAAAAGTTTTTATTTCTGTAAAACTCAGTTGATGTGACTGATTCCTCCTCCGCTTCCCTCCTCACAAACGCACACCAGTCACCACTTCCCCACCAGCGGACAGAAATAACGACAGTGATTCTGGTAAAGTTTATAGGCACTTTCAACAGAGCACGAGCTGTAGGCATCGGTCATCTGCACATGCTCTACGGTAACAATGGAAAATCAGCATATTTGCCTCCGTCTTTCATCCTAGTTCTCTTATTGCTTCATGCCTATTTTCTCTGAGGCTCAGTATACGTCGGGTGCGGTTTGCTATGCGCACGCTATCGTATACAGTAGTCAGCTTTGTGTACCTATGCTATAACCCCCATCCTGAATTCCTCCTCGGACCTCTCAAATCGTCTATAGGAATCGACCAGCGTCAGGGTGTGATGAATTACACTTGGTTAATCGCAGCGGCCAAATTAACTCGGTGTGATGATCGCCAGGTATATTTATCGCATTTTGCTGCCTGGAGATGGTGTGTGACCGGCGTGCAAAGCAGCCACGATCGTCTACACTGGGCATGACACGCGGTATGCAGTATGCACAACGGTATACAGCCGCTTAACACCCACATAGAGAATCAAATCGGATGTAAATGGTACTGCGGTGCAACATTATGCAAATTGGCCGGGTCCATTATAGCCTGTTGCGAGTGACCGCAGACAGCAATTGTTTTCTGCTCGTGTGATAAATCGTTTTACATTTCAGTCAAAATGTTTTATGTGTGATTAAATGGTTATCAAAGTTCCCGATACTGCGTCAAACACATGCATAGTACTTATAACGTATCGTCTCCAACCGCACGTTGTGTGCACTTGTAAGGCACTCCGAAACCCCAACCGTCTGTGTACATATTGTGCGTATTGTAATGCACCGTGGGCCGGGTCATGCCTCACATGGGATATGTATTCTGCGCGCCCGAGCTCCAACGAGCTGTGCCATCTTTATCGCGCCTAAATCAAACGGTAATCGGCAATTCAGATTGGCCCACTGACTGAGAACACCGCGCCGCCGGCATCGGTAATGAGACCAACCTCATGTCCTGTTGGGTTTTCACTTAAACGGTCGTTCTCCATTGTAAATGTGACGTATCGGCCGATCGGCACTAATTCAGCGGTGTACTGGTGCCGTCACCAGCTGCCGCCTCACCAGAATCACCAATGATGCTCTGACCGCGGATCGCGGGGTCAGTGGTGAGGCCGTATAGCGGGGCGGGTGGTGTCCGAGACACCCCGGTCAAGGTGGGGGTTTTATGGACATGGCGGTACCTCACCGACACAGAGAGCTGGGTGCAGTGACTGTCTGCTCGCAAGTCAGAGAAGTACCTATGTGCGTGCACTTGTGCAGGTGATTTCTTACCGTGGCTGAAATACATCGCCAAATCTTCCTGTCGTTTTCCTTAATGTGTGGTTTGAAAAGCGTCTACATTATTGCTGTATAGAAAAGACAGGCATATACCTAGTTACACAAAAGCTATTACTCTCATCGTCTTAGCATGAGCTAGTGAGTTCAGAGTTGCGCTTATATTATTATGACAGTTAAGTAAAATAGAAAATAAAATGTGCATTAACTTAAATGTGATAACGTCTTCGGCGCTGACCCACGAGGAATAGAAATTACAATAAAATGATTTCTGAATTACGATTTAATGTACCAATAATTTACATGGATGACGGGCATGTCTGAATTACAAGGCCGAAGAGCAGAGAGCGTGCCGGAAGCGCCGCTAAGGGCTTCGCCGTTCAAACATACCTACCTTGCATGAAAGTCTGAGTTGGCGTGTGTGCACTGGAGAAATTGGGCGCCATCCGTCCATCTTCAATGTTCATAGTTATCCATAGCTGTGTGGAAATCCTGATGTTGAGCACTCTGGTGCGAAACAAAGCGAGTGTGATGTTTATGGATGGGATGATAATGTTGCAAATATATTATCATTCCCCTCAAATGAAAGGTTCAAATGAACAGGCTGCAAAATGTTGCAATCGGATGACCGGTCATAAATGAAGCCCTACGAGTTTAAATGTTTTTTTTTCATTTCAAGCTGTGTGATGTTTGAGTACACACTAGCTACGTCTTGCATTCAACCGAATGGTTAAAAACAAAACTGAACTGCGACATTTGAGGTCCGTTGTTGTTAAGGAACGTTTTTTAGTTATCTGTTAATGATAGTAGTTTTGACTTTCACTTTTGGCTTGAATAAGTAACTATACACGTATACACTACAGAACGTACACTCTTACATATGTCTTCAGTATGTTATGAATCAACGGTAAAATGATGTATTGAGTTAATCATAAATTGAGCGTTTAAATGGTAAGATTGTGAGCAAACTTATTCAAACTAAACATCCACCTAGAATATGCATATTATTATTTTGATACATTTAACAGTGCAAAGCAGCGAAATTACTTGAGGCCTAATCAGGCTGTATAACGAAGCTGTTTCTCCTTGCCACGTTGGAGCTCATTTTCATTCCCGCCCGGTCAATGCACGGCTTAGAACACCGAACGGCAGTCATGCGGCGGCTAATCGTTCGGTGGAGAAACTCGTCTGCCGAGCAGCCGCGGCAGATGTGCAGCGTGACCTTTTCCGGGGCATTTTCCCGGCATCTGCCGACGCCCATTAGTGGCGTCACTGTAACAGTGCTAACTGCTAATCGGCCTGCCGTGGCCGCCCTGCACAGACCCAATCAGAGCGTGCCGCGGATAAAGGGAATCAGTAACCAACATAATTACCGGGTAATGAGTGGGTCTGCAACCAATGGCTATAAATTCATCCCTCCTGAAATGCGATCACACCGGGCATACTAATGACCCAGCGCGCGGCGACGACCTTGGTCCGTTTAAAGGCCTGTCCATGTCATACAATCACGGCGGCGCAGAGGCGCTGGGAGGGCCCATTCGGTCACGCGCACACTGTTGCTCTATGTGGACGCGTCATTAGCCGGTCTGACGACTCACGGTCGCTGCCGGCGGACATGATACACGGGACGTGATATGGGTGGTCCGTGCCGACACGGAATCACAGCGGTACGGGCGGCACGGGGCCGTTACAGACCCCAGTCGAAACGGGCGGACCAGCCTCTGCAAGAACCTGCAGAGTACAGATCCATCGTTAATTGTCGCTCCGATCCACCGATTCCTGTGCTTTATTTGTTTTGCACGAATAGAATAGACCCAAACTGAAACGGAATTCTGCGTGCCCGACTTGCGGGCTCGCGATGCCACTGTGACTGGTAAGCAGGGTTGTATACCAATCAAGTCGATTGAATTGATTGATTTGTTTCAACGCGTATTTTGAGTTGATTGGATTGAGTCGATTGACTTTTCGAGATGACTGGTTGACTGACTCGTTTGACTTTAGCGACTGGTTGACTGATTTGATTCCCGAAAATTAGAGTGACTCGTATGATTGAGTCGATTGAATGGAAAGTTCAAATAAGTTTTAGTTGACGAAAAATAATGACACCAATTGATGACATCAAAGATCACAAAACTACACTGAAAACTGCTTGTCATCACAACTGCAATATGGGGTAGAAGGCCAAATAAAGAACAGGGCCTAAACATGAACAGCAAACTTTGACTTTCAACTGCAATAACTGCTCCAATCCTGGTGATAGAACCTGGCGATGCACCTACCTACCTTTCTGCACTCAGCAGCAAACGTTTTTTTTTTTAATCCAGATGATAAAGTGCAAGGCCCTATATACTAATAATGTGTGATTAATTAAAATAATTCACATCTCCACATCTCCTCAGAAACAACCCACTGAGCTCTATAAATATCTGAAACCCCTACAAAAATAACTGAAACAAGAGCGCCGTTTTCGTCTCGCTAATTGAATTAATACGTAGCTAATTAATAGCTAATTTGCTGCATTGTTTAATTTGCAGCAGAACGTTTGTTGATCCTTTTCTCCTGAGAGCCTAAGCATAACATATTTAATATATTTCATTTTCCTTAAAATATTTTACCGAATATTATTAACAGTGGTTTTATTTCAAATGAAATAATAATTAAAACGAAATTGGTGTTGTACAACCGATTTATTTTATGATGATCTACCATACTACATGATAATCGATGACGTCATCTTACCAAAAATTCAAAAGACGTAGAATAAGGATTTATAAAAGCTTAACATACTTATTGGCAAAACGCAGTCGCACCGTGCCGTTTTCGCGTTTTAATTTTCCTTCCCCATGATCTTGCAATTTATCAACTTTATTTCATAAATGTACCAGATTTATCACAGGCTATATTAATAAGGAAAGGAAGGAATGATTAACCTACCTCACAGGTACCTACCTATCTACCTTCGTTGGTACTGTTGGTAGCCAGTGACACATCTAGGCAGGTAAGCAGGTATCTACCTGCTTTCCTGCTGTCTTCATAAAGCATACCTAATGAAGTTGTCAAATTTGTAGCACATTTTCAACACTTTCATATGGTGTCAGTGTGGTATGAAACCTAGCTAGGTTCATTATGTTCAGGATTCATTTCAGAAGAGCTCCGCATAACTCACATAAGAGACAGACAGGGGCTTTACATGGGGTAGATGGCCTGATGACTTAGCTGGAATATGGCCAGAATTAAATTGACAACTTTTAGGTGAAAGGTGGTGATTTGGGTTAAGGGGCGAGTCAACTACTGGGTTATTTTGCACCCATTAAATGAAACTTCTGCTCCAATTCTACCCATTGAACCTAAATATCATGATCCACCTGTCCATCACTAGGTATCCTTCCTTATTACATAGAAACTCAAATGGCATGGTAATTTATAATTTTAAATGACAATATTTTTATGTGTCTTCTGTAGGTAGTTAGGTAGGTAGGTAGGTAGGTACACCAGACTGCTTTAGACACTTTTCCAAGTTGGTGGGGCAAAAAACCTAATGTATGTCTTGGATTGAGTCGTTTGATTGAGTTGATTGATTCCTTTCATTGTCGCGTTTGAGTCGATTGAATCAATTCCCGAAAACTGCTCTGACTTGATTGATTTGATTGGTTTCCCAAATTTGTCGTGATTGAATTGATTGCTATTGATTGAGTCGTATACAACCCTGCTGGTAAGAACGCTAAGAAGGTTCAAATTCAAGAGTAGCCAGTTGGCGTTGGGCGCCCCTCTGACTGGCTAGGAAAGTGTTAACCAAACCGAAAGGTGTTAGGTGGAGACCAATTTGGTCAGGGCTGTATGGCGAGCGGTCCTGTTTTCCAGGAGCAGTCGAAGGGAAGTGGCTGCAACTCGACAGCACGGTGGGTGGAAGACGTAAACAGATTATGCACTTTTTAGGTACCGTATAGGTTATGTGGTGAAAACTGGAAACGGGCCATAAAGATAGCGGCCGTGATGACAGATCAAGTTCCTTTAGGTATAGGTACGCGCACTGACGGACCCAGAAAGGCGGTCTTGGAGGCTGTGAGGGGTGGGGCATAACACCAAAAAGGTTTCGCCAAGTTCCAGATACTCGTCAGATTTCGATTCCTTCACATATCTGCGTAGTTTTAAACAATTTCCTAATAAAATTGACTTAGTTTTCGTTTTATTCTCGAAAAAACGAGAGGTTTCATCGATCTCCGGCACTGCGGGGGGGGGGGGAGGGAGCAATAATGTACGTACATGAAGAATGTCTTTCACGAAACAGCAGGCAATGCTGGACATGACTTAGCCGTCTGCTCAATAAAAAAGAAAAGCTTCTAATTCCAGGAAAAATGGCGCAGTTTGATACCTATAGAAACATAGCTGGGAATAAGTATTAGTTGCATTTCCAGGTAGTGAGAAGCGTCATTACAGCCTTGCGTTTTTACCAAAGCTATCTTTCTTTAAACCAGGAATGTTTAATTTGTTCGCGAGTTAAACATGATAACGCTGAACGCATACGAACATTAACGTTCATGATTTGCAAAATTGTTATCAATGAAAGCTAAAATACCTAAACGTATCCTCATCGCTGAATGGAACGATAACGATCACTGATCAGTGATCAGACGATTGGTGACTTTTAAATGACGACTACCATAACAACTATACACACGCTTCCTGTAGATCCGGCGGAAACTGAGAATGCATCCGTCCGACTCTGTTGTCAAGTCAATTGACAACAATAGTGCACGTGGTTTAGATCAGCCGCTCTCACGCCCCACGCACTGCCGGCGCACCCACATTACGCAGCTCGTGCCGGAAATGCAGCACTGGCGGGTCCAGGGGGATTCATTTGGGGGTAAATGCGCCCTCCGTTACGCCCGAGCGAGATTGATGAGAATGTGCCGTTAAGATAAAAGAAAACTCTTTTATTGGGAAAAGCTGATTTGAGCTGCCAAGTAGTGCATATGGAATCGAAATCATAGCTTTTTATTTTGGATAAACTTTTTGGGACGGGTATTGGACGGGGTAGGACGGCTATTCAGCCGACTATGCGACTGTCCAATGTGCATTGTTCTCTTACCTCGCAGCAAGATGTGAAATAAATAGGCACTTCTTTAAAAGCATAGGTGGCGGAACGGGGAGGGCACCGGGGCACCGTGCCCCCTTTGATTTTGGCATTTTAACATTAGCCTTATGGGTGTTGCATGGAAAGAATGGGACCAAAAGTCGGCAGTGCCCCCCCCCCCTTAATTGAGGGTGTTCCGCCGCTACTGTTTAAAAGCACATGGATCATGGAAGCAGTGATTATGGCGAAGTGCCACGAACGGTGTCGGGTGTTGTATTTTTTTTTGTGTCGATAATCTAAGAGAGTAGTTCTTTTTTATTCTCAAGCCTGCCCCTTTTAGTTTGGATGGACTGGCATCATGTTTCTACTTTCCGCAGGAAGCGCCCATCCGCCGGAACCGTTCACCGTCCAATAGCCCTGTCTCGTGTCTGGGCTAACGAACGGTCCGAGCCATCCGCCCTACCGGAGCCCATCGGTCCCGTGTCGTCCGAATTTCAAACTATCCCTGCTCCGTCCATCACTCCTTCCTCCGCCGTCCCTCCCCGTCTCGCCTTTCGTCCCCATGTGCCAAGACGACACCGGAGGACACCCGCCTCCCCTCCCCGCACCTCCCCAGCCGCCTCTGTCGGCCGCGCGGCTCGACCAATCACAGGCCGCGCCGGCCCGCCTCCAGGGGGGGGGGGGGGGAGCGCGGCGCGCGGCCGCAGTGCTGCCAGATTTGGAGGATTTCCGCAAATCTGGAGGATTTTGAACTCTATTTGCGGACAAATTTCGCTTTTGGAGGATTTTTGATTCTGGAGGAAAATCTGGAGGATTTGTCGCCCGATTATTATATTCAATTTCATGGAAAAATATAACACATTCAATACTAAAAAGGCATTTTCCTGCCCAGCGTCACCCTACCCGTTAGGATATATCACGCCTCACCGTGAGACTGCAGAATGTCTCAGTCTGTAGCTATATCTACGAGGGTCGAGGGTACCAAACTACTGGCTGTCTAAGGGGGACATTTGGGGCAAATGCCCCCGGCCCCCCTGCAGCGCCCGAAATCGACGAAAATATTCGTTTTTTATAATAGGAAAACTAAACAAAAAACCTCGGCATCATATTTGATCGTCACCTGACCTGGGGTGATCATATCACAACGCTCACGAAACGCTGCTTTGGAGTTTTGGGTGGTCTCTCGCATCTCCGGGGGCACCTACCGCCCACTGTGATCTCCGTGCTGGTCAGCGCACTGGTCATATCCCAAATTCGATACTGCATCGCAGTATATGGTGCTTGCACCAGACACAATCTCTCTCGATACAAAAAATATTAAACTACGCAGCCAAAGTCATTTTCGGCCGAAAAAAGTACGACCATGTCTCCGATTTGATGTGCCAGTTGCGCTGGCTCAGCGCGGAGAACCTCGTCACCTACCACTCCCTGTGCCTGTTGCACAAAGTGCGGTGTTACGCCGAGCCGGAGGTGCTGGCGCACAGTCTGACCACTGTGGCGGAGGCGCGCGGCGGGGACGCTGATGTCAGTACCCGGCAGGACGCGCTCCTGCACGTGCCGCGATCCCGTACAGAGATGGGCAAACGCCGGTTCACCTGCCGAGCGCCGGCTGCCCTCAACTCGCTGCCACCTGATTTGACCCGACTGCCCCCTGGAGCTTTCGGACGTCACTTGCGTACCCATCTGCTCGAGGAGCAAAACACTGTCTAGCCAGCATGACTGTTTATCTGCACATGTGTTTCCCTTTCATCA
The DNA here is from genome assembly GCF_019059575.1 of Amphibalanus amphitrite. NCBI lineage: Eukaryota > Metazoa > Arthropoda > Thecostraca > Balanomorpha > Balanidae > Amphibalanus > Amphibalanus amphitrite. The sequence goes on from NW_024881622.1 coordinate 575,585, forward strand.
TCTTTTACCGTTTTTTATCACCATCTGTTTTATTGACGACGGGCAGTAATAGCCACATGTGCACGTGGAATGTCCTGAATAAATTGTCTATTGTCTATTGTCTATTGTTAAACAGCTTTTATAAGAAAAGGTATCTTTTAAACTGCACAGCAGTGCGAAAGGATTCGAAATCCGATGAGTTTTTAGAATTTGGTGAAACTTTTTTTGGGGGTATAGCCCCCTGCAGCGTCCAAGACCGCCTTTCTATATCTACCAATAGGATTTGGAGGAATCTGGAGGATTTTTTGTAACTGATCTGGAGGATTACAGCCTTCCCCATCTGGCAGCACTGCGCGGCCGCCGGCAGCCAGTGTGCCACAGACTCTAGCGCGGGTGGGTGCGCACGGGTAGAGAGGTGTTCGGTGGTCTACGATTTGTTTGGAAGTTATCCGCGCGGCAAACGTCTGGTCGGAAGCGAGGCCTGACGGAACGCCAGGGGAGCGTCGGACTGCAGCTACTTTTTAGGTAAGTTTGGCGACACGTGGAGCGGGTGCTGGTTTGCGGGGCCATGTTACAGGGGCTCCGCCACAGGGGGGTACGCGGGGGTCCGGACCCCCTCAATAATTTACCTGGGGGGTACAGTACCCCCCAATATTCCGAATACCTATAAGCTTGTTTTCGCGTAAGAATGACTAAATCGTTCACAGAATGTGTTGAATAATTTAGAATGTGCAGTGTTGACAGTCGCAAAGCTAAGGAATTTAAGATCTAGAAAAGTACAGATCCCTAAAAATGTGACACACGAAGCGCTCAACTCTCGCCGACCTAGTAGGTACGGGAGTGTCATTATTCTGCCATTTTGTTATTAAAATGAATGCGTTTAAGATTGCTATAGGATTAGCTCAGCATGCTAGAATTCGGCTATAATTTCGTGAGAGAGGTCCAGTTTGCAGGACACCTAGAGACAATACCCGCCCCAAAAGAGCTTCAAAGCGATTTGAGAATCCTTTTTCCATGTGAGGTCAACCGATAGTGTTGGGGGAAGGGGGTTAAGCCGGTCTTTCAAGCACCGTACTAGTCTAAGCAGCCTCACACCATTCTGAGGTAATCTGCAATAATCTGCACAGAGGCCTCTTGCACCAAACTACCTAGCTAGGTAAAATCGAAAAATCTGTTTCAGAATAAGCTAATCTAACGGTGGTAAATTTGTTTGCAATAGCCCAATACATAATCCTACATGTGCTTGCTAAATTTTGCACGCAAATTGTTACATTTGAGACTTGGACTGGGTATAAGATGCAAAATAATCCAAGCATTGGTGCAAGAGGATTTTGGTGCAAGAGGCCTCAGGACTCTGAATGCAGGTCGGTAGAGATACGTCTACAAATCACAACTCTTACAGGATCCCCTGCATAACCTGACCTTTGATTCTTGATATCCGTTTTCAGGTCGAGGTAGGTCACTCTCTGATCACAGAGACTGAATGTCATGAAGGACTCCATACTGCTATATGTATGAGGGCAGGGCTTTCAAATCCCTTCAACGACTCCTAAGGCCCTGCACTTTCCTTTAATTACGGCCTTGGAGGACACTGGCAGCTAAGAGCCTACATAGGTAGATATCTGAGCGCCTATGAAGGTCCCTGAGTTCCCAAGCTGAAGCGCATGCCAGTCACTGAGAGCCTAATGCGCTGTCTGATGGCTAACACCGCCCTTGGAGCGCGCAACAGCGGCCCCCATTGCTCAAAAACGTTGATTTGAGAGGCCGCCATGTCGGTGTCAATGGGCTCCGCTTCTTGGCTTCCGATTTCTTGTGCAAATTGATCCTTGGTTTTTCGGCTCAAAGCAAAGTTATCCCGATAAAATTATTAAATTTTCTTTGAGCTCTAGAAAAAGCGGCAATTTTTCATCATCTTCGGGAGCTGCAGGGGGAGGATGAATTCGCCCAAAATGCCCACCCTGGATCCGCCAGCGAGGTTTTGTGTTTTCGGTCGGACCCCCCCAATCCCAAAACCGTGGCGGAGCCCCTGCCATGTTATGATACCGTGACAGCTACCGGCGCGATGTTTGCTGCAGTGTGGTGGTGCATGCGGTCTGTATAAACGATCGTCTCCACTTATCTATCGGCTGCTGAGCACCGTTATGTTTCAGCAAATGACTAGCAGGTCTGGCCAAGGCGGGTTGACCGGCGGTGTCAGGAATGCCGTCGAATGAGATAACTTTACGTCAGTGTTTTTATTTAATTAGTGCGACTTAATGAGAACACACACGAAGCTTAGGATACAGGATCTAGATGATTACAGTACCTACCAGTATAACGCCTTTTGGGGCGACTAACGGAGCGAGCGAGAGGGTGAGCCTTGCACGTGCGAAATTTTGACGGGGTACCTCCAGCTGACTTGTGCACGGCACCCTACTAACCGGTCTCTAGCGATGTGCCAAATTTGAGCACAATCGGCCCAGCCGTTCTCGAGATCTGGAAGCGGCACCCTGCACGTGCGCACGTGCAAAATGGGTCCCAACTGACTTTTGCACGGCACCCTACTAACTGGTCCCTAACCATGTGCCAAATTTGAGCACCATCGGTCCAGCCGTTCTCGAGATCTGGAATCGACCCCTGCACGTGCGCACGTGCAGCAGCACCCCAACTCTGGCACATGGATATGCATTGCCTAGTGGGTGCCTACCTACATGCCAACTTTCAGCGCAATCGGCCAAGTAGTTACCGAGATATTACAACAATTACAAAAGTGACACCTCTTCGTTTTGCACGTGGCACGTGCATAAGGGGTCACCCACATGCATCGGCAATAGTCCAATACTTGGTAGAAGGAATGAAGCTACCCTACAAAAATTACCGCGTGTAAATCGGTCAAGTGGTTGCTGAGATATAAGCCTCGCAAAAGCGTGACCACGGCCGGCCGGCCGGCCGGCCGCTCATACTCAGAAATTTCCGTTAATCTAAGGAAAGACTACGCTCGCTTCGCTCGCTCCGTAATTACTATGCATTTATCCGACCGTGGCCATGAGCGTTTTACATGAATGGCTGGTTGATTGGGATTGCAGTAAATAACAACAAGTGCTCCTACATAATATTGCTGCTCAACTTCTGCTCTATTTTCCTGACGTTCTGCTCAAAATGGGATTGGGAGGGATTGTCCGCTGGACACAGTCCCTCCACAGTTGCCATTCCTCCGACCTCCAAGGTACCGCACGACTACCAATCTCTGCCACTACCCACTACCCACTTCCCACTACCCACCTTCAGCCGGAGTTGACAGCTGATTGTGTGGCCCGGACCGTGGGTGTAGACTTGTAGAGCCTTCTCATCCTTTAGGGGCAGTATTAGCCGTCACGAGGGCAGCTCAGTTGAGAGCAGGGTGACTCACGCCGCCCTACAAACTCTGCACCAGGACACCCACAGGCCGCAGGGCATTCCAAATCTGCCTTGAATAGAGTCGGCGCGATGGGTCGAAAGGTAACATACCACCTCTCGCCAGCGCACCTCTGTACAACATAATCGGGTTTGTGCTGTTCGGGTAAGATCTTGTTGTGGGATGTAAAATGTGATGTTATCGCAGCTTAGTTCATTTCATGGATGCTGATTGCTGGAGGATTTTTGTCTACGCTCATATTGCAGGCACTAAATTGTTGCAGGATCATAAAGGGATTTCTTAAAATGAAGTAATGATACGCTTGGAAAAGCTGGTTGTTGAGGGATTTCTTGAAATCGAACACGGATACGATTGGAAAAGCTGTTAAACTTCTCTGCTGCTCTTGTAACTCCAGTAGGTACGACGTGCACCTGACCTGCCACCTGTGCCCGTGTCCCTCCCGTCGACCCGTACCACCTGCGACCGTACCACCCCGTCCCGTCCCGACCACCCCGGTGCCGAGTCTTTCCGTCCGCCCTCCCTGTGTCCGAGCCTCGATCCGTCTGTGTCACCTGCCGGCCAGGCGAGGTCGAGTCGTGCGGCCCGGATTCCGTCTGACCCAGACTGTCACACTACCCGTCTCGGCCGGGGTCGACCTGTCCGTCTGACTTTGTCTCTGTCTCCCTCGTCGTCTCCGTTTCTACTCGTTTTATCGTCTGCACGTCCGTCCGTCCGCCTCCGGTCGTCTGTTCGTTTGAATGTTCGTCCTTCGCTGTTTGTCTCTCGTCTCCCTCCTCCGTCTCCGCCTCCGCTTTCGTTCGTCTCCGTCAGGTTCGTGATTCCGTCTCCGTCTCTGCCTCTCTCTCTGTCTTTGCCTCTGTCTCCATTCCTGCATGTGTCTCGGTCTCCGTCTCCGTCTCTGGCTGTCGATTCTAGTCCGCCGCGCAGACCGAGGCCGGTCGTCGCTGTCGCCTGCGAGTCGCTCTTGAGAGCGCCTCTTCTCTGACATTTGAATACAATGGGCGGCCTGTCGCAGCAAGAATACGATATTAGGATGCGCGGTGAAAAGCGATTTGAGTGTATTGACATAAGCTGTAAGAGGCTGGAGCGTGCCAACAAAGCAAGGTAGGCGGACCGGCCGGTCGGACTGGGCTGCCGCGTCTGCGGGACGCAGCTGAGGAGACCGACCAGCTGGGTCAACCGAGTTCATTTTATTCATCAGCTCTTCTTTATATAAATCGTTCAGGAAAGCAGGGAAGTTTTCACGACTTTTCCTGTGTGGCTGAGATGGTCGCCATAACTGGAAGTGCAACTCCTTGTGATAGACTTCCTTCGGAGACGAACGCCGTGACGTTGTGGAGACAGTGTTTCATGAGAGGCGGCCTCTCTGAGGCGTGAACGGATCCTGCCACTGGGCTCTAACCGCACACCGTGCACCTTGTCCTTCCTTTATCCCTTCATCGCGCTAGGGCGGTCACTGAACAAATCGGCAATGCAAAGCTCCACACCTGGTGCGAGGAATGCGACCAGCATCCACCCAACATTCTAGGAACTGGTGACGACGGCTTGATCAACATCATGACGTGCCTTTTCGTTTGGCCAGCGGCGCGCGCGGTGCCTGGTACAGCACCTCGGCAGGGTAAGCCAAGTCCAACGCCGCCGGTGTTGTGCACAGACTGCACTGATATGCACAATGCACAGGGCGGCGCACACAGCCGGGGAGCCGGTCGGGGTAAACAGTGATTCGGTTTTGTCGGTCCTGCTCTGCAGCTGCACTGGCCAGTCGGTGCAGACGTTGAGCCCGGTCGCCTGAGCCTGCTCTGACCTTGTGCGGGGGGCTTCGTCCAGAGGGATCGGTGGGTTTAACCTGCGCAGAAATAGAGCGGAGGTCAGCGGAACTTCCGACGCCGAGTGAAGTGGAGCAGGTGAAATCAGTTAATGGGGCAGTCAATCAAAGAGCTTGAGAGTTTGAATTCAGAGTTTGAATGAGTTTGAATGAGTTCAGAGTTTGAATGAGGCCTGCTTGTTACGCCTTTTATTCACAATACCACCAAACGCGATTCTAATTAACTTTCAAAGTAAGCCGTACCCAAAATCCAAATGTAACAAAAACAATGCAGCGCACGTCTTGTTCACTTCAACTTATAGTACCCACATATATGTAGAGCCCCGTACTATGCAACACAGCAGCGCACTCTCGAGTCTCGAAGCTTCAAAGCGGAGACCTATTCAGGACACGGATCGTACATCTACGTACTCCACGCCCATACCATGACGGGAGGCCGGCTCATACGCTGTGACGGGTTACACACTTCTGCCATCATGCTCGATAAGTGTAATGTCCAGCCAGGACACCTATTCATATATGCGGAGACCTCCTCTTATCGAGTACGGATTGGATTACTATCTAGTATTCCACTGGCTGGCTGGGCTTGCAGAGCTGAATGCTGCAGGGTAGTGAAGCAGTGCGACATCCCACCAGTCCTGAGGCGACCAGGTGCGCCACCTCCCCCGCTCTCCCGTCCCCCTCCGACCCCGGAGCCATCGCTCGACGCCCGGCGGCTCGACACCGTTTACTTTGACGTCGCGCCGGGCTTTCTTTACCTTTCTGCCACCGCTGTGCAAATATACAGCCGGAGACAAAGGTGTTTGCTTACCTGGCGCATCGGAACCTGGCAGCCGGCCGGCGCGGCTCCGGGCTCGTCCCGGCGGCCCGGCGACCCGGCGACCGGGGCTAGGAGCCGAGAATGGTGGCTGGAACTGGCGACTGGCGACTGCTGGTGATGGCGTCGAACCTGTTGACCCGACGGATGGGGGTCGGTTGTCATGTGGAGGGAGGGGAACAGGGGTGAAGGTGGCCAAAACAGGGGAGTTGGCAGAGTGGATCTGTTGCTGTCATATGTCACGGTGGCCCCTGGCTGGTGAACCTGCTCCTGTCCCGCTGTCCTGCTGGCTCGGTGGCTCGCTGAACCATCCCGCTGCCCGCTGGCTCGCTGAGCCGCCCCGCTGACTTGGTGAGCGGTCCCGCTGCCCCGGCTGAAAACTTGGCCGGCTCGCCGGTGCCGGCGGCGCGGCGGGTCTATTTCGGTCGGCGTCGGCGGGTCGGCGGCGCGTCCATCGGCCGCCGCCGGCCGCCAGCTCAACATCGACACCGGCCCGATAAATATTAGCGGCCACATCCCCAAACTGTGCCGCCTTTTTACGGCGGTCCCGAGACATAAACTGCCGGCCGACCGGCGCACCTGGCCCGGAGCGGGGGGCTGCCGCCACCGAGTCAGGGTCAGGTCAGGTCAAAGGTCGCCGTTTGATCGCCAGCCAAGTTATGGTTTCCGCCCTCTCACACTGTCTGCCGGGAGGTGAAATGTGGTCTGTCAGCATTGGTAACTCTGTTTCTGATTCATTCATAGTTGAACCTCCCGGATTTGAAGGTCACAAGCCTTTTTCAATTCGGTTAACCTCTGAACTTGCCTGGTGCAGTGTTCGGCATCTGCCCTTCCTAGTTCCTACAACGTATTTCAACGAGTAGTCAATCGTCTGGAAGCATCAACTCTCAGTTGACCCTACTCCTCATAACCCTTCCCTAAGCCAATATGGAGTCGACTCGCCTCCCTCGGTCCCCCTCATATCACCCGCTCTCCCAGCAGTCTTTTCCTGTCCACCGCCCGCCGTCTCCGCCTTTCCGCCGGCCGTTTGCGGCCACTCCTCCGCTGCCTCGGGCCATACCGGCGACACATTCCCCGCCTTGCCGGCTCTCCGCACCGCCATTCTGCAAGCTGTGATCAAACAAAGGTGGCAGCGTGCCCCTGCCACATTTGTATGCTCGGCACCTCCGGTGACAGGCAGCGCCGGCTCGGCTGGCCGGCCGAGACGCACTAATCGACCGCTAATTGGCTGAGCGATCCCGCGAACGCCGGGGTAAACCCTCGTGACCCGCGTGCTGCCCTCAGGGCGTGCACAATACCGCGCCAAGCGGTGACCTCCAGCCGGATAAACGCGCAGTTTTTCTAGCCCCAGCGCGCACATTTCGACATAAACAGCGTGCTCGCAACGGTTTGGAGGCTTTTTGCGAACATGCAGCTGAATGTGCGTCGTGCCGATTGTCGGGCTTGGCTGCGCTTTGGTCAGCCGAGAGAGACTGGACGAGCTGTTTTCGGATGCTGCTCGCGATGCTCAGGTACCTACGGTGCTCGGTCCTGCAAATGTTCCGCCCCCTCCTAGGACCGGCTAGCTGATAGCGCAGGTGGAGTGCCGCCTTACCTGTGGGCCCGTGTCATAACCACACCGGACGTAGCCATACGTATTTTTAACTGACGCACTGTAAAACAATGCAAGATGAAAGTTGGTTCAAGGCCTCAAAGTGACAGGCAAAGGTGTTCAGCTGTAGTGTTCTGCTGAGTCACGAATCGTCCGTCGTGAATGATCTGATATATTTGGTCCGTCAACAGAAACTAGTTCCAAATTAGACAAATTTGAGTCGATGGTGCGGCCATGCAACCGTCGATCTTCGTGAACCGGGAAAGTGTCGACTGTCCATGATGTATGATGGCCGAAATGCTCTTTAACCATCGCGCGGTCGATCTCATCGATCTCAATAGCTCGAGTCGTTCTCATGAGGAGCGTCCAGTGCCATTGCTACCGTGCAGCGTGCACGCTCTCCAGTGATCTCGCCTTGACACCGTCAGTGCCGCTGCGGCCGAGTCTCCTGCATGCAGGCTAGCTTTGGTCACTGTGGGCGTGATGGGCACGATTGGCTCTACGTCGATTGTGCTCTGACATGAGCTGGCTGACTTCGCTGAGCTGCTGCTGTTGTGACCAAGACACCCTCTCGAGGTCGTGGAAGGCCGCGGCGGTACAGCCCCAGTTCCCACGGACCTTTTTGTTGAGATCTGTCAGCGAGGCACCTCCAAGAAAAAGTGACGGATGGGAGGATGAGAGGAGGAGAGAAGAGGGAAAGTGTGTGGCGAACGTGAGCGCGCAAAATCAAAACAGAGTTTCGTGGATGGTTTATGAAACCGATTACGTTTTGACTTGTGCCGATTTGAGAGGGCCTGAATAAGAGTCTGGCGGTAGGAGAGAGCGGTTTGGCCAGCGTCCTGCATAAGCAGCTTTGCAGGAATGCCGCGGCTGGCGATCGGCGCCGCACGGTCGACAGCGAGTGGTTTTTGCGCGCCGCTCAAAATCGCCTGTCATGAATTCCAATTGTGTGTCGAGGTGTCTGGCCGGCCGACTGGAGCGCGAGAGAGGGTGAGCCGTCAGCTCTGAGCCGCGCCGTGACCCCGGCCCCGTCAGCCAGCCGACGCAGCCGATCGGCCGACCTGTTGACACACTGATCCGACTGCTGAGGACTGCTGAGCAGCCGCGCAGCCGCAGGCGGTCGCAGGAGAACGCAGGCGGACGGAGACGGACGCAGGGGACACAGACGGACGGACGGACGGACGCACGGCAGTGCAGGTGGTGAAGACCCCAATGCACGCCGGAGGTTACAGGATTTTGAAGAAGACGAGCCGACATTCCTCTGAATGCAGATGCGTGGTGACGAACTGCCGGTCTTTTCTTTCCCACGTATTCTCCTTCCAGGGCATATCTCGGTACGCGTGTTTTGTTATGATAGACGTATCAATTTATCATTTACTCTCGCTCCTTTTCAGATTTCGTTTGCGCTCGCCTTTTCACTGTCTGAGGGTGATCTAGAAATAACAAATACCCGGGCGGGGCGGCAGATGTTTCCGGTTTTCTCAGAGGCCTTACATAGTCAGCGAGCACCTCTGTGAATCGCTCAACCGGAAGGGACGGCGTATATAAAGGGATCATTAAGATGAATGGCTCACCAAACAGAACAGGTGGCCCCAGAAACTCGTTATACCAACAAAGCGGAGCCGGCTGCCGACAAAGAGTCGCCCGGTCGCGGATGAATTTTCTACCTTCGTGCATTGGGAAAGAAGATCTGGTGTGATTCGAGCCTACCGCTGTGCTTCGCTATAGACGATGTTCGATGATATGAACGGTGGAGAAACGGTCACGCTGATTCTATCGACCCATCGGCGTCGCTTGGACCGCACATCATTTTCCCGGCCTACTGCTGTCTCTGTGCTGCTCAGTATACAGTTTCATGCATTGAGAGGCACGAAAACAATTATCTGATGCCGGTCAGTGGTCTGCAAAGGTACCGGAGTCGGCGCCGGTCGACTGGGGGATATATTGCCGGCATTTTATTCCGACGGCCCAGTGTGATGTGGTCACGGGTATCCACTACCGATTTGTACTTGTCAGCCGCGGCGCCAACAGGTGCCCTGCCTAGCGCCTACTGCTCTCATCCGTCTGACGACGGAGCCGTATTCGGCAGGGCCACTTTTTCGAAGATGCATAGTTAATTGCAGTATTGCACAGTGAATCATTGGCCTTGTTTCGAATATCGCCTCACAGACCATCTGTGTGCTCATTCTTGTCTTGATGTACCGCCCCGCTGAGAGCCTTGCGCCTGAAGGTGTCTTTCAAAACAATGCGTGCTTATTTTTACGACACTACCGACCACGTTCCTTACAGACGTCGTCAGTCACGGTAACCAGAGAGGGCGCAGTAAAAGGCACGGCGCCGCGCCTGCTCACCATGGCCCACTGCCGGCACATGACCGATTCGATGGTCCGAAATTGGCGTAACTCATCCTCTAAATGACGCCCCGTCGGCTGATCGGAATCGAAACGAACCGCGCCGCTGGACCGCGGTCAGATGTTGCATTCGCCGGCCAGAGTTATGTGCGACCACCGCCGCCGCTCCTGCTGCCTCCTGAGTCGGTGCTCCATTACACCGTGGCACGTTTAGCGCAGGTGTTCGGCGTCTTCAAATGCCGGCTGTTGTGACGCTCCTCCACACTTTGATCTTGCAGTGTGCGGTTTAGCGATGGTCCACTGGCTGGCTTCGGCAGATGAGCGGTTCCACACTGAGCTGAGGTGCTTCAGTCTGTGCAGAATGCCGCCCTGTTACGGCTTTCATCCGAGACCGAAACTCACGGCGGTTGACAACCGCAGACATTCCTCTGCGCTTCAGCGAAGGGCTAGACGTCTTCAAAGCGATTCGTCCGCCATTTCACAAGTCCTGGAACTACCTGCGCTTGCCGTTTATGGCACGAAGACACTGTTGCCGACTCCGCTCACCTCAACTCCTGCTCGTCCGCGGCAGTGACTCGTTAGGGTATCTGTTCAGGCATGTACGGAGTCCACCTCAAACAGCTATCGATGCCACAACTCTACTCCTTCATGCAGTCTTTGTCCGACTTTGCATTGGAGAACGACCTGGTGATGGGCTGATACATGCTCTTCTACTTGCTGTTGACCCTCGACAAATGTGTCTGCATTTATGTATTAATACGCGCTCATGTTCTGGGTGCAGGGAGGGTTGGGCGGAGTGGTGGACGCCAGATGACCTCCATTTGTCGTCTGAGCTCTGCCGACTGGCGCCTGCCGGGTCTCATGGCGCTGCGGCCGACCGACCGGCCCAAGGTGCCGCTCATTGCCCAGCATGATAGTGCGATTAGACGGCGCCGCGCTCAGCTTCCTGGATAGCGGCGGTTGGCGAGAGACCGGTGGATGATGAACGATCCTCAGAGGAAAGTAGTGGATAGTGGTTAGCGGAGGGCGGTGGATGGTGGCTAGCGGAGGTTGGGTAGCGGAGCGGAGAACAGAGACCAGCGGACGGCCGTTTGCGGTCAGCGGAGAGCAGTAGCGGTCGTTCGGTCAGCGGTCCGAAGATTGGCAGTTGCTATTGAGGAGCGGCTACTGCTTCTTGCCGGCAACTAGCACGGTTGTAAACCGTATGATGTTTCTTGGATGGGATGAAGGCTGTTTTGAAATAATTGTCACGCCATCTGTTGAGTCTAACCAGCTGACGGTCGGGTATTCGACCTTCAGGTCAGGCCTTGCCCGAGGCGACTGGCTTCCGCTGCTAAACAATGCAACGCTGGAGGCTGATAAAGGCTGGCCTCTAGTTCTGAATGTTGCTATTTAAAGGCATGCACGAGCCTTGAGCTTGCAATATAATAGGACTTCTGCAAGTAGTTATTGGAACCAAATAAAACTACAGATTTGATAATCCCTTTATTCATCAATCCCATCCTCTACCCCTCCATCCTCGCACTCTTATTGCTCCCTCTCTACCCCAGTTCCTCTCAGTCCACCGGAATCCCAAGCTCCCACGCCGCCGCAGCCTCCCTCCCCGCCCCGCCCCGCCTCCCGCTCGGCCGCCTCTGACCTGCCAATGAATGGGTTGCGTGCCGGTCGGCGGCTTCCGACCGCGTCACGCCTCTGATAACGGCCCGGATGCTGCCAGTGGCCGCCCCCGGCTCTGCCCGCAGCACCCGCCGGCCGGCCGCTCCTCTCACTGTGGGAAGACACGAGCCGGCGGTAATTGGTCCGACCGGGGAGGAGACCGACCAAGTGGGCAGTTAGCGGCGGCCGGCGCGCTCGTGGTCCGGCGCACTGCTGATTGCGCGAGGCCGGTGATTGTATCGCATCAATGAGCGTCATAATTTACCCGATACGATTATAGAAAGGCTGATAACTGTCGGCGGACGGTCGGTGGGCTCTGTTAATAATGGGTGCCGTGGCTCTTCTTCGTTTCAGGCGCCTCACATGCGGGCGGGATGTGGCTGCTGTTGAGGCTATTGTGCTGCTGCTTGGCACTGGAGGCCGTCACTCTCGCTGCCCCAGGTGAGTCCGTGAAGCGACGTCATGTCTGACGTCACGGGGGGGGGGAGGCGACTTGTCACAGAAGGGGAGGCATGCGATTATGTTGGGTATGCGATATGCTCGTCTACTACCAGGTCTCATACGACAGTTGACCGACATGTCATTAAGCGTCACATGCACCCTTTTGGGCGTGTCACGAAATCCGTCACGCTGGCCGCCTGTCACGGCGCCGGTGTCGCGGCTGTGTCGGACCGGTGTCGGGCCGACAATCCGCCGTGTCTCAGACACGAGGTGATGAGCTCAAGGCGGCGCTGATCTGGTCCTGATAGCCATCTGATGAGATCACGCCGTTTGTATGTAAAACTATTCCGCCCAGCGCCGGGTTATGCTGGCTCGTACAGCCGCATCTCCAACTCATCCCATGGTGTGAGCCGGGTCCGCGACCCGCCCCCTCCGTATCTCAGCCCGACCCGACCGCCGAGCGGCCGCGGTCAGCGCTGATGATCCTCAGAGCACCCACCGCGGCCACCAATTTGTAATTGTAATACGAGCGAGCGGTGCGCGGCGCGGGAGCGGCGTGAAGCGGCGCAGAGTGGCGCACGGCGGCGAGGAGCGGCGCGGCCCTTTGTTTATCGCTGGCCGGTACTTCATTGTGGGTGATGGATGGCTGGCTGTGTACTGCTGGGGAACGGCCGGGGCACACGGGCCGCCTGTCACGCGCCGGAGCTCGGACGGCAGCGCGCATTGCATTATTCACCGGACAGCTCCGGCACACGGACGGGGGAGGGAGGGAGATCACGGACGGATCTGATGGGACGGTGAGGTCACCGGTCATCGGTCACCTGACAGCCCAACGGTCACCAAGCGGCGGTCAATGCAGTCGCTAGCTGCTGAGTATCTTCTTTACTTACAGGAATTCTCTGATCGGTCGCCCCGCCGTGTTCCGGCTCTGCATCAAATTCTTCACTCATCCTAAAATAAATACTACATTACCAATGATTCTTGGCAAAAGCCTTACGTAGCTCTTTGTTATAAAGCAAAATATGAAATTTTCGGTAGACCCAACTAAAATATTTGCTGGCGAATTTCATAACTTGCGAATTGTCGCCTCCCAGGCTTCCATAGATCAAAATGGGTCCCATCTGTCATGGGACGACTGCCACCCGTCACCTCAGATCACCTACCACTGCGACCGGCTACAGAAGCCGGGCAGGAGAGACCAATTATGGAGCTCCACTGGCGCAAGGTAACAATGCAATATGCATAGTGCCCCTCGATGCTTGTTCAGAGCATGGTTAGCGGAAGTCGTGTTACATAGATGCAACACGACTTATTAATGCATCGAATTCATTTAATTTCGACCATTCATCCTTGTCGATTCACTGGAATCGCACCTGACGCCCGGTCGCATATGTCCATTATTAATGATGTTCAATGTAAAAATTTCTGCGACCGAAGCGGCAGCATCTCAATGCGTCTCTCCCGGAAAGCCCGGCCATCTGCATAGTGTCCTCCGACATTGACGGATGCCGCTCGAAGACCGGATTTTTGTCGATCCCCGTCTCACGGCCGTGGCTGGAGATCCCGGCTCTCCGGTTGTGTACGAGCCGCTCCGTCCGGTGTGTATGCTCGACCCATACCGAGTGGCGCGCGTCCCTGAAGCGGTGGCCGCTCCGCCGGCCGGCCCACAGAGACACACGGGTGGTCTGGGCACTCTGTTCTGCTCCGCTGTCAGCAGCTCCGCCGCGGCGCGCGCTGTCGCCATCAACAGCTCGTAAAGCGGCCGTGCACCAATGGCAGCGCGACCCCGCCTCTGTCGGAGCGCTGGCTGTTTATCGACTGAACAGGGTATCCGTCATTATTGTAATCGGCTATCGACGCCTGGGCATGAGCGGCCGATGGTAATTGCTCGGTTTGCGGCGGCGGCGGCGGCGCGGCCGAGAGGCGAGGGGAGGGCCGGTGTTTTTTCATCGCGCTGTCGGCCGGTCGCTCGCAGGGCCGTCGTGCTAATTTATGCCGACGTTAATTGGGTTGGGTGCCAAAGCGCATAGGCGAATTCCGTGGCGGCGAGGTGAGAGCTGCTCTAATAGGTGTCTAAGCTGCCGGCTGACTAGCGATCCAAGAGATATACAGCGAACCCGCGAGAGGGTATGTTTGCGTGGACGTCAGGTGAACGTTTGAACAGAAAACAAAAGATAACGTCTCATGGTCATACCGCAACATGTATGGTCTACCGTAAAGCGATCATAATACGGATATCGAATAGCTACAAGAAGATGGAATAAACTCCCGACCATCAGATAACATGATGTAGGTTTTCCCGAATCGCTTGTCGGGACACCTGCCTTGTCTAGCCCCTGATTCCTCATGGGCCCGTCCCGCCGCGCCTTCCACGTCCTCCCAGCGAGGTGGCCTCTGTCAGCGGCACTAGGGGCCGCTGTCAGCGCGCTGGTTTTAGGGTTATCGTCACCGCTGTCTGCCGGCGAGTTGGCGGCACCATAACAGATGCTACTCGGTCATAGAGGCGCAGCGCTGCGGCTCCATCTGCTCCTGGCCGGAAGGGCACGGAGGTGCTGCGATGATAGCTCCTGACGCGATGATAGCTCGCTGCTGATCGTGAGCTGACCTCTAGAAGCCCCACCTCAGGTCGGGGTCACCCGGACCGCCCGGCCGCGCCCCGGGGTCGGCGGGGCGAGTGACCTTTGACCTGGCCCAGCCTCCGGCGGTGTTCCTGGAATGGTGCGCGGTGGTGCTGTTTCGGCGGAACCTGTGACGCCAGTCGGGACGGGCGCGCTGCCAGGTCCCCTCCCTCTCCCCTCCCCTGCCCCGCCCCGGGCTGTCCGAGGACGGCCAACTCTGCGCCCTCGGAGCTCTGCCCCGGGCCGATTCAGCGGTCCCAGAAGTCGCTCAGGGGTCATGGCTGACCGGGTGACCGGTGACATTTGGATGATTTTCCGAGGAACTGTGACATTTGGCAAAGTAAGGCGGGTGGCATTGGGCTTTTGAAACTGGGAATGATGTAAAGGTCTATTTCGAAATGACAGATCATGTCATGGCTTTGACATTTCCCATTTTAAGACCTTTGCTGTTTTATGAAGAGTCTGCCGCTTTGCAAAGGTCATCTCCACCCAGGTATGAAATTCATGGACTACCATGCAATATATTTAAAACTCACATCCCACTTTTTGTTACCCTGCGTTTCCGTTCCTCATTATACATTCTGCACCATAAATTGTGCAATTACTTTCGGGATAATTGTCGTGTATTTGCGTTGGTGTTGCAGCCTACAAAGATGAGGAATCGGCCATACATTTCGGACGGTAGCTAAAGCGCCCTTATTATCAACCTTCTCTGGGAACCATCATCTTTATACCCGCCCAGACCATTCATTCTGCAGGATTCATTGAACGTGAGCAGGATTCATTGAACTTGTAACAAGCACAGTTATCTCTGCGGGGGCCTCCGGGAGATGTAGCATCATCAGAATTGCGCGTGAAGTGCGTAAAAAGGCCATCACGGCGCCGGGAGCCCGACAGGGCGTCTTTGATAGTGCGGCGGGCCGCGGGGCCGCGTTATGGATGGGAGCCCGGCACGACACTCTCCAGAGCCGTCCGAAAACTTCCGGCGCACCGACCGGTCCATTCCAGCGAACCCGGCGGCGAAAACATTCGCGCTACTGTGTCGGCGCATCCCCTCCTGCGCCGACTCCCCGCGGAGACGTGACGCATGCCCTGGGGAGGAGGGGAGGGGAGGGGCACCCAGCTGGGGAGGGGTGATTCAGGGTCTACCCCTGCTCTCAGCCGGCGCAGACTGGCGCACCGCACCCGTCTTCTGTTTCAAAGCTGCGCCTCTCCGGCGGCGGGTCGGCTGGCGGTGCGCTGGCGCCACATGCTCACGGCTGGTTCCCGCTAGTGGCTCCTGTAGCCGTTCCCGTGTAAACGCTAGCCTGCTGCACGGCTCGTGGCGTCACGGTGTGTGGGCGAGTGTGCCAGGTTAGCCCGGACGTGGCTGCGTCGAGCGGTGCTGACTGCTGACCTCCAGCGCCGCTGACGCCGAGACTTGCAGCCAGGACCAACTGGCCGGTGCTCACCTCCGCTGAGCGGTCTCTCTCTCTCTCTCTCTCTCTCTCTCTCTCTCTCTCTCTCTCTCTCTCTCTCTCTCTCTCTCTCTCTCTCTCTCTCTCTCTCTCTCCCGCACGTTCCCCGTCCCCTGTCCCCTCACATTCGTCCTCGACCCCAGAGCCGGTGACGCGTCGGCGATGGACGGCGTTCCCACGCCTCAGTGCCGATGTTTATGACACTGACAAAGCGGCGCGCCCAGCCGCGGCTCAGTGTTTGTATATGTGTCGCGGTGGACAGGCGACATTGTGACACATCGATAGATGAAGACCGGATGGAGCTTGAACGCCGGATGATAGCTGCGCCACACCCTGGCTCTACGAGTGTGCCCGTGTGTTTGTCCCTGTGAAGTGGTGGATAGTCGGATATGCGGATAGCTTTGGATATGGATAACTGAGATGGCAAGATGGGTCGGGCGGGAGATCCCAACTGATCCCAAGTAAGGCCCGTATTCCTGGTGGAGGGTCGTTGTGCGGGAGATATGATCTCTTAGAGCGGCGCTGGTGACAGCTCCCGGTGTGGTCGGCTGAGCGCTGGGTGGTCTGACCCGGGTGACCGGGCCTCATCAGTGGCGGCGCCACGAATTTTTGCCAGTGGGGGCAAGCTTGAGGTGACCCGACTGTTGTCTGATACGCCAATCTGCAAAATCCATGAGCACCTTGCCCCTAGATGTTGCCATTCAAAATTATTATGGTTCTCATGTGACCTCGAAATTTATAGATCCGGGAACAGGGGGGGGGGGCAGCGGGGGCGCTTGCCCCCCCCCCCCCAACTTGAGAGCCGAGGAGGCGGCGCCCCCTCAACATTGAGGCAGCGAGAAAAGATATTTCCTCCCTTTTCCGGACTTCTTTCCTTCTCGTTTCCTTTATACATCTTAACATCAACACACGGCATGTTCCTTGCCATCTGAATGTTTTCTGCTGATACAGTATCGATTTAACAACATCTGCTGTTGTCATCCCGCTTTGATTTGGGCATGACCTTGGCCATAAGTTTGGCAGGCCAGATTTTATACTGGACCATTTTGAGTCAACTTTGAGATTAAATACATACCTAACGTACAACGGTGGTAAAATCGTTGCTATAGTTATAACCTAGTTCCGGGTGTGAGGGAGGGGCGTGGGGCAATGAGTGCACTGACGTGGCGCCCTCGGAGGACCGGTATGGGATTAAAGCTCAGCGACACCAAGGGCTTGTGTGGTGCCTTCGGTTTTCGGTAGCACCCTCAGAATCACCGGCCTAGGGCCCTCAGAGCCGCCGGTAAGGGGCCTTTATAGGCACCGGTGTGGGGCTGTCATGCAGGTGCCGGTATGGGCGCTCAGAGGTGCAGTATATAGATTCTCTCAGAGGCGCCGATGAGGGCCCTTACAGGCGTTGATGTGGGCCCTCATAGACGCTGGTGTGGAGCCGTTAGTGTCAGGCATCGGTAGGATTGTGATTGCAGGATTGCAAAATCCTGATTGCATTCCTTTTTGGTGGATTGCACCTGGATTTGAAATCCATTCCAAAAAACAGGATTTGATTGCGGATTGGATTGCATCATGCTTCCAATTTTTGCAATCCAATCCGGATTGTGTTTGATTAGTGCTTTGAAATGGTTTGTTGCGATTGAAAATTATGAGATCGGCTTCATCGGCTTAATGTACTTTGCTATCAAGGGCTTTACATCGAAACTTGAAATAATTTAAACGCTTTTAATTTACACGCTCAAAATAATATATGCTGATGAGCTACATAGGAAGGGCAAAATTTGATATTTGAGGGCGAGTTTTAAAAGTATAAAACACTGGTTGGGTAGAGGTTTAAATGTGGGGGTGTTTGAGGCAAAAAATATTTCCCATAAAATATCTGTGCCTTAGATAGGAATTACTCGCAAGACTAGTTACTAGAAATGGGTGATTTGGGGATGGAGGCACGGCCCTATGCCCCCCTCCCTCCCCCAGATCCACTAGTGCACATAATAATACCTACAACAGGATTGCAAAAAAGGATTGCGGATTTGATCACAATCCAAGTGAAAAAAGGGGATTGCGGGTAGGAATGCAATCCACTTCGGCACTAGGAATGTGGATTGGGAATGCAATCCTTTCAAAAAGGATTTTACCGTTGCCTGGTTAGTGTTACAGACGGGTGTGGGGCCTTTAGAGCTGCTGACGCGAACTCTCTACAAGCCGGCAGGGGGTATCAGTGACCAGCAAGGGGTCCTTAGGCCGGCAGAAGAAGTCCTGTGGGGTCCTTAGAGACCAGCATGGTACTGTCAGACGCCGGTGGGGCCCTCAGAGTCACCGGTGTGGGGCCCTCAAAAGTCACCAGTGGGTGGCCTTTAGATGCGCAGGTGTTGGTTGGGTCCTCAGAGCCGCCGATATAGGGCTTTAATAGGCAATGGTCATGTAGGCACTCAGAGTTGGGGGTGTGAAACCCTCAGAGACACCGGTGTGGGCCCTCATAGGCGCCGACGAGGGCCCCACAGTTGCCGTTATGGGGCCCTCAGAAAAATAAGTGTGGGACCATCACAGGCGGGAAATACCCCTAGAACTGGCCTCTCATAAGCCAGAAAGACCTCTCAGAGGCCAGTAACGGGCCTTTGGAGACCACCGAGGTGCCCTTAAAAGCCGCAAGAGACCCTCAGAAGCTGGCGTGGGACCCTTAAGGCCGCCGTCCACTGTGCGGAACGCGTGCGGTCCGTACGGAATTTAACACAGAACCCTATGGGCGCATCCGGTCCGTACGGAAATCGTGTGCGCTCCGTCCGGACCGCATCCGAACGGCAATCAGCTGTTGATTTTCCGTCAGCTCTCCGCATGCGTTTCGGATGCGGTTGCTACGGAGACGGAAGAGTGATGTCCGACGCGTTTAAACTTTTCTGCGGAAAACGCATCCGGAACGTCCGGAACAGTCGTGGTTTGGGGCCGTATCGGAGGCAAACATTGTGAATTGTACGAAGAATTGGAACTCGATCATCATGAAGTAAGTAAAAATTATTTCCTTAGAATGGCAAGAGTATTCGCTGCTGGTTACTTGCAATATTTTATTTGGTAATAAGTGATTGGAAACATTTATTAGCTCTCCGCATCCGGACCGCATCCGGACCGCATCCGGACCGGATGCGGCCAGCGTGCGGCGACATTCCGGACGGACTCCGGACGGAATTCCGTCGCAGTGGACGGCGGCCTTAAGATCTCCATAGTGTGGTTATTTAACAATAGACAATAGACAATTTATTCAGGACATTCCACGTGCACATGTGGCTATTACTGCCCGTCGTCAATAAAACAGATGGTGGTAAGAAAAAGAAGTGGTAAGTAAGAAGAAAAAGGGTGGTAAGATGGTATGGTGGTATTTAGGGCCCATGAGGTGATCTAACGAGCTCCATGGGCCCTTCTGAGTAGTAATATGGCCATCGTTAACCTTCAGCGGTCAAATGGCGCCGCAGGGCCCCTCGGACCCGAGGGTCCCTTTGAACCTGATGGGGGGGGGGGGGTGTACGTGTCCCCCTAGACCCCTTGCTATGCTACTGTTTCACATGCATCATGTCAGGTATTTTAGGCTCGCCCCCCAACTTCAAAATCGTTCCCGGGCCCCTGCCTCGAATGACCTTTGGTTGACTTTGACACATGAAAAGTCCTTTGTGATGATTTCGTAGCCGCTGATCACGATTCTGGCATCCATTTTGCTCGAAGCATTCATTTAAGAGCCTCAGGATGGGAAAACATGTCTTAATTACTAGATGCCGGCAGCGCTCTTGCGTTGCCTTGGGCCAGAATTGGATGAACGGAACTGAGGGCACACACCGGGCAAAACCACCGAAACCCAGACTGAGCTCGGACTGAACCTGAAACCAACCGAAACATCCCAAAAATGCTTAAAAGCACGTGAGATTGGTGTGGATATCTACAGGGTGTCCCATAAGTTCGTTTTCACCTAAATTTTACGTTTATAGGCTCTCTTGCTTAAAGGCACGCTGAAATTGGTTCGTAACTGAGCTTACGTGGTTGCCATGGCTGGTAGCAATATGGTCCACAGTAACTAATTTCTGTCGACAAAATAGTTTTTGCTAGAGAGCCCGCTTCCTAAAGAGACGGCTAACGCCGTAACATAGAGGTCTCCGATACGGGTACGTCTTAGTATTTAGTCAGCACGTGACCATTCTCGACGATTAAGGGTGATTGAGGCCTACCAGTCTGTAGCCAATGTTCATCGCTAACTGGACGCACAGCCAGCAAGTGACGGCGATGATTTGTCGGGAGTCAATCACGGTGAATGAACATGAGTAGGAGAATGAGTGGGAATAGGAGATATGCGACAGACGGTCCGAGAACGAACGTTTTGCTGATGCACTTGATACGGGGACCGTCAAAAACAGGCGTACTATAACCGCTTATCATGAATGTTGCACTGCTCTTCTGTTCCCTTTTCAACATCAGCCAAATTTTGTGGGGGCAAAAACATAGTCTTGCCCCCACGGCCTCCTGCCAGTGGGGGCAGTCTGCCCCCATTGCCCCCACGGTGTCGCCGCCCTTGGGCCTCATGTGACCCGCGACCGTCAGCCGTGGCCCTCAGCCACTACCGCCTACGGGTCACCACTCTTCGCAACCGTCACCGCTACCGCCTCCTACCACAAACGCCCACCTTCTGCCCTTGTCGCTTCCACGGCTATCACCCGGTGGTGTCAGCCGAGTCGCCCTCCGGCGCCGCGGCGACCCTCTCCCGGCCGACGCGCGTTCCTCGCCGGTCACGTGACCGTCTCCCGCGGCGCTCGTCGGCCCGCCCCTCATTCATCGCCGCCGCGTCGATGTCGATGCGTCGCGTCTGTGTACCAGATGGCGGCGAGCGGGTTCGCAGTTCGCGGCGCGTCGGCCGGCCGGCGATGTCATATTCCGGTGATTTAATGTGCCGCTGGGCGAAGACGGAGTGGGCAGAGAGAGGGGGGGGGGGAGGTGCGAAGTGGGTGGCACCCCGGTGAAATATGTTTGGCTTCCGCGAGTTGATAGCACTGTCGTGACATTAATTGATTGCTTGCAAAGCACGAGTCGATTTAGTTCAATAATTTATTTAAATGTTCTAAGATTAGTTTCCGAGGCTCGATGGGTATTGGTGAGGGTTATTAAGTATTTCATTATTCCGTTCTTTTAGTTGCTAATGATGAAGTGAAAAAATCACGTTTCAAAAAGCTTGCCTTTCAGTCAGTATTCATTTCAGAACGGGAAAGTGACCCACTTCCTGCGCGTTGCTCTTTTTATCGGCCATCAATACGCATAGCTGGAGAACCGTTTTTCAGGGCAAAAACGCTCCTTTCAATTCGCCAAAAGGTCGACCCTGACCGCCTCCCCCATTCAGGCTTGCCAATTGGAAGAAGACGCCGAGTCTGCCGCGAGCCGAGCCAATCCCATTCCGCAGCGGCTGATCCGGCGGGGCGGGAGCGGGTGGTCGTCCTCAGCTCTGCTGGCGCCGACCGATCGTAAATTATGACGTGCTAATGACCTGTGGCCCGATTACCGCCGATTGCCGGCCGCTATTTTGGCTGCCCGCTGACGGACGCTCTGAGGAGCGATGATTTCTCTCGGCGCCAGTTTTCTTCACTGTTGACTGGGCGGCTCCAGGTGGGTGCCCAACATTGAGACGCCCAACTGCGCAACGGTGCAAACACTGCGCAATGTGCTGCCTCAGCGCAACATTTTGCAGTTGGCGATGAGAAGGAGTTTGCGTGCTGCTGAAGATATGGATAGACGAAACTAACCACACGAGCAACTGCAGGCTAGATTGAGAGGTCTAGGAATGTGCCAAAGATTCAAGAGCATGTTGTCATAACCAGCAACGGCTCCCTAACAGAGCTTTATTGTCTGGAGAACACAGGTGAGGCCGAGACAAAGCTCATGGGTCAGGTGCGCCTCTGTCACACCTCTGACTGTATGTCGGCCGTCGGGAAGTGAGGAGGCTGGAGGGGTACATCGGACCGAGCTGTGTTGCGCTGAGCTGCTGACACCGCTGCCCAGCCGCTGATGTCAGCCGTGAGGCGCCAGCGGCCCGCTGAGCTCAGCGCAGGGCGGTGCCGGCGTCTGGGTACGCAGGACCGGGAGCTGACTGCCTGTCGGTGTCCGGTGTCCTCTGTCCTCTGTCCATTGTCCGCGGGACAACGGACAGAGAGGTGCTGTCCGGCGCTGTCCGGTCCGCCCTGACCGGTGGCCGTCCTCTGCACCTGTGCCGCTAGTTCAGGAAAGGACAGGTGCGCAAGCGTTGCGAGGGTCGACCACGCCATCAGTCCACAGCACCGTACCGGGACGGCCCGGGCCACTTCTGCGCCTGCCACCTATCGGGCAGTGCTTGGAACTACAGCGGGCGCCGGCCGGCCGGGCCGCGCGGCGCCGTTACGGGGCTATGGAGGCGAATGAAGTGGTGTAAAACCAGACGAATTGTACGCTTGTAAAGCAAAAAACTAAAAATGTACACTCACCACGGTGTTCAGGAAAGTACTGGGAACAATATGGATATAATTTAAAGCTAGTACGATGCGAACTGTTGGTTCCCTAGAGCAGTATTTACATCCTTGTCGGAGATAGGACTTTAACATTACCGGAGCTTCTAAACTGCGCTCGCAAAGTACTTGATTGTAAATATTTGCATTTAGAGGCTAAAATCTAAAAATGTACAGTCAGAGCGTTGTTCCCAATACTTCTAGGTACATAATGAGCATAAATTTAGCTTGAAGTGTCATCACACATTGGTTCCCAGTCCAGTTTAAAGCGACACTTTGTGCCGCAGAGCCTATCTCCTCCAGTGGATGGCGGCTGGCTGACGGTTGTAGTGGTGGACAAGACAATTCTTGAGTAAAATGAAATCGTTTTCTTTCATAGAAGAATTTTGAAGAACTCGTAATAATTGACAAATGACCGTTAATTACAGTGTATAATTTAAAGTTCATGGCAAATGACAAACTTTTAAACAATGATTGTGAACCCCAGTACCGCTGCGCGAGTAAGCAAGTACTCGACGCACGGTCTGCCCGCCACTTCTGAAAATGGTCCGCGGCCGGCCGGCCGCGACCCGACACGCAGTACCTATAGCGGTGTCGAGACAGGGCCAGGTGCGGCGGGCGGTCGGGCCGTCTGGGCTGCACCAAGATACAGCCCTCCGGCCGGCTGCGGTCGCCGGCTGATAGCGCCCCTGCGGGCCACATACCAGCCAACGTGTCAGATCGCCCCTGTGCTACACACCGCACACGGCCTCTCACCGGCGCGGCGCCTCAGTGCAGACACCGAGCGCCGGCCGGTCGGCGAGACCCACACCGCAACAGGGCGAGCCGGGCGAGCCGCCGCATCTGTCCGTGCCGATCGCGTGGCCGCCTGTTGGGTGCGATCACACATCAAAGCCCGCTCTCTGTTTGGAAAACACACGCCCCACTGGATCTTAGAGAGATGAGAACGGGGCTTAATTTCTGAGAAAGCCTAGCGCTATTTTGCCTCCGTGCGGGGTGCTGTTGCTGCTGCTAGCGCCGCTTATGGTTAGGCTGGCGTGATTTTTAATCCGCGTCATTTGGTGCCAGCGTTATAGCGCTGGGCGTGGGCTGCACAGAATCACGCGGGGCGGCTCGTGCCGTGGAAGCATTTGTTTGTGGTGCCTGGTGCCGAACTCGGCCGGTGAAACTGACGCTCGGAGTCTGCTCCTCGTCCCGTGGCGAGGCCTGGCGCCGCTCCAGTGTTTGACTCGACCTCTTCCGGCGATCGTCAGCGGCTGAAGTGGTCTTTGTTGTTGGTGTCGAGCCCTGTTCACGGCTTCTTGATCGGGCCTGCTGTAAGTGAAGACTAAGTCAATGCCACTGGCACCCCTGTTAGGTATTGGATGACCTTTTCGTCACTTTCGCATTTAAGCGCTATTCGCAGATTGCGCATTTCAGGCAGCCAGTTCCAACCGGCGCTTAAGTTCACACTTCAGTGACGTATTTGATTTTTATTTAGTAAGATATGCTAAGATATGCTATCTTTAAAAATTAAAATAACTGGACCATCATTGAATTCTACTTCTATTTTCATGTTCCCTTGGTATAGAAATAGCGTATCTACTCATCACTCAGCAATCAACATGTCGGACAACTGGTTTGGAAATCTCGCCGACACGTCTTGACCAGCCCGGTTGCTCTCGTCCACTTGAGTCGCGTGACGGCTCCGTAACGGATGACCCTCCGGTCGGGCGAATGGACGGCAGGTGCAGAAGTTAAGAGCGGGAGCGATCACTCAGCCTGGTCCAACCCCCTCGCCTGGTTCACCCTTA